>NC_142658.1:9020721-9645721 GCF_026168435.1 Sesamum indicum | reverse complement strand
CTTATTTTATTACCTTTAGTTGTCTTTTGTCATAGCGATAATTTGCTCATTTATTTTTATTACAATGGCCATCTTTACATAAAAAATATATTTTAATAGACATGTAATAAATAAATAAACAAAGTACTAAACCTTTACGCATGAAAGAAAGTTAAGTCAACTTTTTATGATTTAATTTTTCAATATCAATTAATCTTGTAATAAGTGTAAGAGCTAAAATTAAATAATAAATATATCAGAGGATATTTTAACCATTTAATATTATGACAATAAAAAATTAATTATCATACAAGATGGAACCTTAATAAATAGCACTAGCAACGATAGTATATTCGATCCACATAAATAATGGTAATTATTTATGTGGATCGAATATACTATCGTTTTGATTGGCTAAACAAAAGTTTTAGTTTTTGAATTCAATAGAAAAAATAACTATATGCTATTGTCTAAAAATATGATTAAATCTATCAATGATATAACTAACTAAAATATTTAATTTAATTTGCGAACTCCATTTTAACCCTGTATTTTAGTAATATGTGATACTTTCATGGTGACCTAAAACATACAAAATGATTTCACTTAAAATAATTATAGAATTTTAACCAAACACTAACCGTACAAATCAAATTTACCAACTTTAAAATAGACATGATATACTAGATTTATGCAACACTAGCAGTACATACCCATAAATAGTAGAAACAATATGCTAAATAATTCAAATTTCGTCAGGAAACTTGATGCACGATATTCTCTCACTAATTTTATAATTTTTACAAAATAGAACTTTTTCAAGTGATTAGAACTTATTATTTTGACATGTTCATTTCCTTCATTAATTAGTGACAAAATACATAAAGAAATAATTATTTATTATTATGTTACTAAAATTGGTAGTGATGTATTAATTAATAATTAAGTATAGTGAAAGTGATGTGATTAATTATAAATAATATGATTTTTAAAATATATAATTATTATTTCAAAAAAATAAAATTTAATAACTTATTTACAACACATAATTATTTATATTTTGATCCACCAACAAATATAAATACATATAAAGGGGATATAATTTGACAAATCAATAGAGAATCTTATCAATGATATAATCTAACTAAAATATTTAATTTAATTTGCGAACTCCATTTTAACCCTGTATTTTAGTAATATGTGATACTTTCATGGTGACCTAAAACATACAAAATAAGTTAACTTAAAATAATTATAGAATTTTAACTAAACACTAACAGTACAAATCAAATTTATCAACTTTAAAATAGACATTATACACTAAATTTATCAAACACTAACAGTACATACACCATAAATAATAGAAACAATATGCTAAATAGTTCAAATTTTATCAGGAAACTTGATGCACGATATTCTCTCACTAATTTTATAATCTTTACAAACTAGAACTTTTTCAAGTGATTAGAACTTATTATTTTGGCATGTTCATTTCCTTCATTAATTAGTGACAAAATACATAAAGAAATAATTATTTATTATTATGTTACTAAAATTGGTAGTGATGTTTTAATTAATAATTAATTATAGTGGGAATGATGTGATTAATTATAAATAATATGATTTTTAAAATATATAATTATTATTTCAAAAAAATAAAATTTAATAACTTACTTACAATACATAATTATATATATTTTGATCCACCAACAAATATAAATACATATAAAGGGGATATAATTTGACAAATCAATAGAGAATCTTATCAATTATATAATCTAACTAAAATATTTAATTTAATTTGCGAACTCCATTTTAACTCTGTATTTTAGTAATATGTGATACTTTCATGGTGACCTAAAACATACAAAATGATTTAACGTTAAATAATTATAGAATTTTAACTAAACACTAACCGTACAAATCAAATTTATCAACTCTAAAATAGACATTATACACTAAACTTATCAAGCATTAACAGTACATACACCATAAATAATAGAAACAATATGCTAAATAGTTCAAATTTTATCAGGAAACTTTATACACGATATTCTCTCACTAATTTTATAATCTTTACAAAATAAAACTTTTTTAAGTGATTAGAACTTATTATTTTGGCATGTTCATTTCCTTCATTAATTAGTGACAAAATACATGAAGAATTATTATGTTACTAAAATTGGTAGTGATGTTTTAATTAATAATTAATTATAAGAGAAGTGATGTGATTAATTATAAATAATATAATTTATAAAATATATAACTATTATTTCAAAAAAATAAAATTTAATAACTTATTTACAACACATAATTATATATATTTTGATCCACCAACAAATATAAATACATATAAAGCGGATATAATTTGACAAATCAACAGAGAATCTTATCCCTCCAAAAAATATCTTAAGTTACCTCCAAAAATAAATAAAAACATAGACTAATTTTCAAAACATAACTCTTGTTTTCTCTCTCTATCTCTAAAAAACAAAACAAAACACTAAAAAATGAATCCAAAGACATGTAAGAGTCCTTTCAATTTAGACTTTATTTTCACTAATTGACCTTGTTACATACATATAAAAGGTTAATTCAAACAATTGAATTTTTTATTATTTCTATTTAATTAAATAAAAGAAAAGATAAATAAATCAAAAAACAGTTAAATTGTACATAAATAAATATAGCTACAGTAAAGTTATAACCCAATAACATGATTATTCTAATCTCCTCATGCTTAATAAATAACCAGATAACAAAACGTACCCAATATATTTTAATTAAATGAAAGGAAGCAAATAATCTCAAAATGAAAGGAGTCCTACAATACTGATAGGACATCACTAAAATGACCATAAAAATACATTTTTCGAATATAATGATGGAGTTAAATTTTTTAAATCTATCAATTATATAAATTAAGCAAGACATTTAATTGATGTGTGATTAGTCTTTTAGCTATTCAACAAAAACATATCCAATTTCAAAAGAAAGACAAAAAGAGGATATTTTAACCACACAATCGAAAGTCAATTATATACTCAATCTGGATAAATTAAATTGTTATAATTACTATTACTCAAAAATATTAATAAACTATACAAACTTCGTGCTATCGTTTATAGAACATATGAACATTAAAAAATGATCAATCTTCAAAGTTTTTCCATATCAGTCATAAATAACTTCAAAAATGCAATGAAAAATCCGTACATATACAAATAAGATTAAATAATTGTCACACGTCGGATGTCATTCTTTTTGTTTCTAATGCACTCATAGTATGATACAAATAAGTTGAAACAATTGTCATATATATCAAATGTCATTCTTTTTTGTATTATTATCTTCTTCATATATCAACAAATTATTTGTACGTCTTATTTTATTCCATCTTGTTGTCTACAAGCATAGAAACAAGTATTAATCAATTTGTTCATTTATTTATATGCAAAATGACAGCTTTTTTGTAGAAAAATATATTTTATGCACATGTAATTAATTAAATAAGCTTAGACAATTAAATAAAAGCACTAGAACTTTGCACGTGAAAGAAGATTTAAATATTTAGTGAACATTTTAGTATTTAATTTTTAATATCAATTAATCTTGTAATAAGAGTAAGACTGATTAAATAATAAAAATATCAAAAGATATTTTTAGCACTGACAATCAAAAGTTAATTACAATTCAGAATGGAACCTTAATAAAGAGCATTAACAACAATAGCATACTCGACTGAAATTTGGCTTAAAGTACGCCACCAAGACCTAAATAAAATTATTGATTTTAAATTTAATAAAACAAACAAATATATGCTACTCTCTAAAAATAAAATGAGAATAATCGTACTTTCAAACATGATTAAATCTATCAATTATATAATTTAGCCAAGATATTTAATTTAAGGAGTGAACTCCATTTTAATCCTACATTTTATTAAAATACGATGCTTCCATGGTGACCTAAAACATATGAAATTGTCTATCTTAAATTAAATTTAACAATTATATCAAAATACATATAAGAATTTTAACTAAGCACTAACCATACAATGCAAGTTTATCAATGTTAAAATAGACATTACATACTAAATTATGTATCTTGATAAGCACATATACTCACAAATAATAGAAATAATAAACTAAATAGTTCAAATTTTACGAAAAAAATTAAATGAAAAAAATAAGGCAAAAAGGCTTAAATATGATAAAATATACAATCATAACTAAAATTAACAACAAAAAAACAATATTTAAGATTTTGTGAGAATAAAAAACTAATGGTAACCTTGAGCCCAAGTATGATTGATGCAATAGTTTAAGATTTAAAATTTGACTCTTTAATTTCAATAATTATAAGTTAATTATGGGCAACAGACTACCACCACTAGTGATGAGGTCATGCTTTTTGTTAAACAAACCAAATCAAGTCCAAAAGAGTATTTTTAATCTTTGGATAATCGAAGCATATACCTTAAGCACCATGAGGGTTGCTTCCAAAGTACCAATCTAAGGTCCTTCCATTGACGGCGCCTTTAAAACATTTGATTTAAACAAAAATGAACCTAAATTGTTATGTAGAAAGGAAAGGCTACCAAGTAACGTAGAAATGAACAGCAACGCAACAAACCCAAATATGACTGCCATTTGTCTATTATTTCTTATCAAGCAAAAAAAGGCACCTCTGGACCTTACGTTTTTCTTTTTATGTCTATTCTGCACCCTGATCCAATTTAACCATCTTAACAACGATGCAAATCAAACGTTCCTCTTAAAAAAATGACTTTAACGTTTTTTATTGGTAAATGGTTATTCACCTTTGTTCCCCATTCTGAGAGCAACCAACACATCGAGAAAATAAAGTATATAATCTAGTCAAAATGAGCTGCATTGTAATCATAACAATCATTGAGGAACTACTACTCAAGATAAGTCAAGATAAGTATCACAAATTGCCAAAATCTTGCCACAAATAAAAAGTGCTAACCTTGAATCCACCATTTGGTGCCAATACATTTCCATGAAAAGCTTCAATTCCTGTTTGGTTACATTTAAATCACTGATCTGCACCAATAAAAAGAAGGGGTTGACCCCCTTCACACAAGTTTCTACAATATGGCTTTAAAACTAACGCATAGCATTAAGCAAAATCCATAACACATCGTACTAAAACAACAAAGTATATGCAAATGGAAACAAATAAAATATAACCAAACCTTCCGTCAGCCAAATAAACCAAATATTGCATTCACGGCATATGCTAATATGTTTTTTTAATTTCATGATGTTGATAGAGGGTTGTAGTGGTGATGGTGATGGTGATGTTGATAGTGAGGTGCTCTTCAAGTATTGGTCAGACAATGGAGGATACATTCCAGAGAAACTAGACATCAACTTGGTTTAAGTTTGAGTTGTTTACTTTAGATACAAAATGTTATAGCATAAAACAGAACTCTGAATAAAAATACAATATCATGCCCAAAAAGAAATACTTACTATGAGACAACGATTTACACTATATAGTAACAAAGTTAATCTAAGTGGAGTATATGCAACAATATATCGCACATCTCCACAAATTGAGTTTTGCAACAAAAATCAACAATGACCCCCCCCCCCCAAAAAAAAAAAAAAAACAATTATTGCTATTTCCTTGAATCTCACCCAAATCCCTAATGCATATAATGATTTCCAAATGTAAAGATCTCCTAAACACTTAAATCACACACCAATTTTCTCTATAATTTGCTTTCTTTTCCATAAAAAAGAGATGATTTTGAACGTGTAAACATAAAAAATCAATCTTTCCTCCCTACTTTATTTCTATGATATCAAGCAAGGAGAAGTACCACACAACTACTTCCTTTGGGTTGAACTAAAGGAGTCCACAGAATAAGTATCATTCCTCGCCTTGAAAAGCAACTAGTCTTCCCCTTTCATCTTCCCCTTATTGATCTAAAACTAGAAGTCCGCATAATTAAAGTGAAGACAAAAAGCGACTCTCCTGGAATACTAGTGGACGAGAGATCAAGCGGTATGCGAGAGACAAAGAGAGAGAGAGATGAGTAAGCGAGAACATACTTTGTTAGCTTGAATGTTGCATCTTCTCTCTTCATTTTTCTCTTTAGATTTCAAATCATCAGATGGATTAGGCTGTCATCAGATGGATTAGGTTGGTCTTAGCAACTGCAACTCAACAACGTAGTCCTATCATTGTACAAACAGCATGATGCTTACAAAGATGTACTAGAATTTGCTGCAAAAAGAGAAATGATAAGTACACAAGATCCAAAGACTAATTTTTATGCCCATCCTCACACGCCAAGCACAAAGAGGTCATGTATTTATAACATGACACCCGAACAACTTACCACAAAAGATCGCAACACATCAAATGTATGGTATGAGCTAGTAACTGTCTCCGCATCTCGTACAAGAATCTTCTTCGTCTTCAGTTCCTTGACTACAATAACTCAAAAAAAGGTGCCGTTAAATTAATCATATCCTTTAGTGGTTTAAAGCTTTAAAAGACAAGTCCTTGATTGCTCAACACTCAAAAGAGTTAATATTCAAAAAGTATGCCCAAGAAAACAACAATTCAGGACACACAATGCAAAACAGCGGCAGGTTTAAGCATTGCATTGCATGGTATTGTCCAACAGCCACATACCTAAAATTTCTTACGGACTCTTGACTAAGCATACCTACTTGTTTCTATTTTCTAATGATCAATGGAAAATTTTATAAAATGTTAATCCAAATAACTCAAAGGAGCCGAGAGATACTTATCCTCCCTCAAATCATCATTTTCTAGGCATCTTATATGTATAAATCCAACAACAATGGGAAAAGTTTTTGTATTTTCTGTTTATCCGCATGATTTATCCCCCCAAACAGACCATCACTAGTGCTACAAGTATTACATGATTTTGAAAACATAAAGTTCGTGCTACGCTGACTCCTCTTCTAGTGTACTAATAGGAGGTGGTGTTCCTCAATCTAAAAAAGCAATAGAATCAAATTGTTGGGCATCCCTATTTTACATTCCCAGGTTTTACACTGCAACTCTCTTTCGTTCTCAGAAATGCCACCCTCCATGTCAATTCTGTATTAGTGGCAGCACAAATGATGCAACAAATACTGGTTATCTCTTGTGCACTCTAAAATGTGAAACCCCACTTGCAAAATAGGAGGAATGTATAGCTTCAATATCAGTGTGTAGTAGCATCTACGTCGAGGAGGTAAAATGCAGGTTCAAACATTTTAATTTCTCAATTAAGTGGCTAACTAATCTCTGGAATACGTGAGAAAATACAGGGTCATAGTCACAACTTTCCCATCTACACTAATGCATTTATGTTCCTCCACATAAACAATGGACCTATTCTGGACCACGCATATGCCACTTACCTCTTCATACAGCTTTGTGACAGGCGAGCCTGAATCTTCTTCAAGTTTTGGAATGAAATTAGCAAGTTAGGTATATCAGTACAACAATATTCATCGAACGGAAGTATTAAAAGCTGATATATTACCTCAACATAAAGGTCATATAAGTCGTAAATCTTACTTTCCAGAACACCATGCATGCTGTATTTTTGTTTCAATGCTTCTTTGCCATGGAGAACGCTTCTTGGAAATTATCTGAATTTGTGGTTCATTGCTCCACCTGAAAAGTACGTCAAATATTAGGTAACAAACAACAATTAGAAACATTAATCCTCAATACTCCACACAAGCACCAGCTGTACTTGCATAGTGGAGAGCAATGATTGGTGCTAGCCATCGTTCATGGTTACTAAAGTACTAATTGTTTATTTTCCTATCTCCATTACAAAGTATTCCACATGAAAGAATCTTGAGGTTGGTCTCAAAAAGGATTGGACGCTACATCCATGCATAAACAGATGCTGAGAAACATAATGGATTCATCTCACCAGGTTCCTATAATCAAGTGAAAGAGTGCATACTAGTGTATAATGTTAACAATAATGTTATCTATCAAAGTAGCAATGCTAATTCAAAACAAAATTCACATGCGCTTCAACTTCCCACAATTAACAAAATACCCATCATTGTTTAGCCTAGTTTCTAAAATCAGTCAATGGCTAGCAAACGCTTAGTCTATATAACAGATGGTAATGCATCTCATAATATTATACGACATCAACATGCTTCCCAAATATCAAAGGTGAAAATTAGACTCCAAACAAATTAACCTGACACCAACCATCTGTTCAGAGATCCAACATGCAACACTGAGCTTTGCATCCATCCTTGCAGTGCAATGCTATGTCCACTTCGCCTCTTAACCTATTGTGGAAATCAACAATTAACATGACTTAGTTGAAGAAGGTAAATTAGTCTCAGTTCTGTCAGAGATCAATCTCCATTCTTGCTTTGCTTTGAGAAACAAGCTGCTTAAAACGCTTCTGGTTAGTCAATTGAACATCTTGAAGAACACGGTTGACCTACAGTTGATAATTTGAACAACCGAATCAATCAACTTCAGCTGCTTCTGATAAATTTGAAAAGGAAAGCAACAGTTGAGGACAAAATCATGTTGTCCCATTGAGCTTGACAGTTGGTTTCATTAGAAAATGACAAAACCTACCATTTAATTCAATAAAAGACCAAAACTAGAACGCAAGGCAACAAAACAAAACGAGACACATAGGGGACCAAGCCCTGACCAACATAAGATGTTAACTCATCAGTTTGTCCCCTTTCTTAAACCTTCTAATATATAGAGAAGTGCACCATGCTTAAAAAGAACATGAACAAAAGGAATGAATATAAATATGCACACATGTACCTGTAAAAAAACTGCCAACACACTTTTCAGTTAAGCCATGACCCACACCTTGGGTCATGGCTTAGTCACAATAGACTATACAAACTATTTATGTAAAGAATTGGTTTGCAAGCACCACCACTTTTCAACCTACCTATGCAGTATTCTACGAAATAGTTCAAAGAAATCTTACACAAATTTCATTCAAACATCACGATAACAAAGTTATAACCCTCCACCAACTTGAAAAGATACAATGGTGAGGTTCAAAATTCGCATGTAATTAAATTACAAAAAAAAGATACCAGAATTACCAGGGTAAATAAATCTTGAACACGTCCTAACAGAGCTTTGCCTCACCCTCGAACAATTATATGGCTGCAGGGCTCCTCCTTCCCTCGAACTGATGGTGTGACAGGATATAGTGATATTCCACCAGCTTTTCTTCCTTAATTGGTTCAGTTGTACAAAATCCAAATCTTTAGTACCCATCTCCAGCAATGGCTGGCTGTTGACACCGCATACCATATCAATTTAATGTTTGATTTGATGATGAAAGTTACCATGAAACTAGTAAAGCCAACAGAAAACAAAACCAATTATCTTCAGTATATCACATGAGTTCCATTTCTTGAAAACTAAATTTTCATTGCAAGACTGGTAACAACCTGAAGTTTCAACAATTATACTCCAAGGGTAGGCGTAAGGTTACAAAATTATAGTCCAATACTAAACTGAGGCTGGAGGAGCTCACTTCAACCCCTGCAACCAACAAGAACATAGCCCAGACCACTCTCCAGCAGGATTTTTCTCACAGGAGAAGCAGGGGTTCCCAACATTAAATGGTCAAGAAAACCCAGGGATTGCTCAATCTCCAAATATAGAGGTGCTTCAGAGAGAAATCCTAACAGGTTTGGAGAACAGTTTCTCAGAGCCAACTCTTGATTCCTCAGCAACTGAATTTGCTTGCATGGGAAAGCATGGTTAATGTAAGGCAACACAAGCTTCAAATTAAGAGCTAATTGCATAATCCAGAGGAACATCTTCCTCTTCACTAGTTCCATGACCGTACAAATTTCGCGAATTGACAATCATGGATTCTTTTACTAATCGATAAAATATTAAATTTGCTAGCACAACTTCATCATTAAGATGGACCTACTATAATTCATCCAAAACTGCACATTCACGTACAAAACTATCAATAAGTTTTAAAATTCAAACTGAATCAATAAGTTACCTTAAACTCAGTAATCCATCGAAACGTACCACATATATTCGCTTGATTTCTCAATAACGGTGCTCAAACAGTTTGTCCCGGGTTGGGATCCTTCGCTTCATTCTCTTGCAGCGCCTGCTTCGAAGAAGCCACTGTAGGAGTCAGAAGCAGTAGCTAAGACACAGGCTGCTGATAGGCTTTCGAAGATGGGCAAGAAGCTGATGGGCAAAACCCACTTGCCTTACTTGAGGTGGCCTCTGTGAGAAGCTTTTTCCACGAAACTATTGTCGTCTCACCAGGCCACACGCAGTTCCACCATTAACCAAAGACGACCGCATGAGGACATTGATCTCGACCCCGAACCCGAATTGGCTCTGCGGTCTTTTGCCATTAATTCAGTGTTTTTTGTCAATTTTTCATCTACAAAGGTCATTGAAGATTTACTATATAATTCAGCAAATAGACGGCCAATCCAATATTTGCGTATTTAAATATGTATTATCAAGGATGACTAGTTTCTTATATTAAGTGATCATGTATGAATTTGTTGTGCAACTTTAATTATTTGCATCTAAACTCAGAAAACCCCAAAAAGGGAAAGGCATCAAGGAAAAATGCGGACCAAGTATACATCATTAACATACTCTTAAGTTACATCACAAGATTTCTCAAATAATATAACCACAAGAGCTACATGCATGTAATATTCAAGTTGAGAGACTAATGCATCAATGCCAGAAAATATAATGCGGCCTCCCCAACCTATCTAACAATGAAAGAACATAGCTTTCCGATCATAAAAGTTCTAGGATCACTACTGCACAAAACTGTTATCAGTA
Source organism: Sesamum indicum (assembly GCF_026168435.1). Classification (NCBI taxonomy): domain Eukaryota; kingdom Viridiplantae; phylum Streptophyta; class Magnoliopsida; order Lamiales; family Pedaliaceae; genus Sesamum; species Sesamum indicum. The sequence continues at coordinate 9,634,885 of NC_142658.1, read as the reverse complement.
CCATACCTAAAAGGGGTTGACCCCCTTGACACAAGTTCTACGCAAAAGGTTATCTCTCCGTTACCTCAATAAAAATATATTTACGCATTGCATTCTCGTTTTCCTGGCTTTAAAACTAAAGCATAGCATTAAGCAAAAGCCATAAGACATCATTCCAGAATAGCAAAGTATATGCAAATGGGAATGAGTAAAATATAACCAAAGCTTCTGTCAGCCAAATAAACCAAATATTTGCATTCACAGTATATGCTAATAATTTGTTTAATTTCATGATGGTGATTGATTGTTGTAGTGGTGATGGTGATGGCGGTAGTGAGGTGCTCTTCAAAGTGTTAGTGTTGGACAATGGAGGATAAATCTTAGAGAAACCAGACATCAAATTGATTTAAATTCGAGTTGCTTACTTCAAATACAAAATGTTACAGCACAACACAAAACTCTGAATAAAAATACAATATCATGCCAAAACAGAAATATTCACTACGAGACAAGGTTTACACTGTGTGGTACCAGAGTTACTCGAAGTGGAATATATGCAGCAATGTATCGCACAACTTCTCCACAACCTGAGTTTCGCAACAAAGTGTTAGTGTTGGACAATGGAGGATAAATCTTAGAGAAACCAGACATCAAATTGGTTTAAATTCGAGTTGCTTACTTCAAATACAAAATGTTACAGCACAACACAAAACTCTGAATAAAAATACAATATCATGCCAAAACAGAAATATTCACTACGAGACAAGGTTTACACTGTGTGGTACCAGAGTTACTCGAAGTGGAATATATGCAGCAATGTATCGCACAACTTCTCCACAACCTAAGTTTCGCAACAAAAATCCACGATGACTTCCTCCTCCCCCCCCCCCCCCCCAGTCTTATTGTTACTATTACCTTTGAATCTCACCAAATCCCTAATGCCTATAACAATTTCCAAATGTACAGATCTCTTAAACACTTAAATCACACACCAGTTTTCTCTATGATTTCTTTTCCATATTGCCAATGTCTAAAAAACCTCGGGATCTGGATACATGATCCATTCTGAAACTAGTTAAAGTATAAGAAAAATTTATTGCAAAACACAGTACATCACCTTGTTTCCTATTCTGAAGCTAGTTAAAGTATAAGAAAATTTAAAGTATAGGAAACCCTCTAAAGCCATTTTTCCCATCCTGTCTAGGAGCAAAAGCAGAGTCACCCCTTAATTTTTGAACGTGTAAACATAAAAACTCAATCTTTCCTCCCTGCTTTATTTCTATAGTATCAAATAAGGAGTACCACACAACTACTTCCTTTAGGTTGAAGTAAACAAGTCCACCGAATAAGTATCATACATCCCCTTGGAAAGCAACTACACCTTCCCCTATCTTCCCCTTATTGATTCAAACAAATAAGTAAATTTCTGTACAACATCTTACTTTTCCTCAAACAGATACCAACTTGGAGGCCACATTTAACTCACACTGTGTGATGGGGAAAAGAATAATTGTAGTAATATGAATATATTATGCCACAAGCAATAAAGTAAAACTAGAAGTCCCCATAATTAAGGTGAAGACAACAAGGGATTGTTCAGCAATACTAGTGGACAAGAGATCAAGCAGTATGTAAGAGAGAGAGGGAGATGAGAACATACTTTCACAGTCTTAATGTTGCGTCTTCCCTCTTCATTTTTCTCTTTAGATTTCAAATCATGAGATGGATTAGGCTGTCATCAAACAAAAGTAAGCACATCAGTCTTAGCAAGTGCAAGTCAACAACACAATTCTATCATTCTACATACAACAAGATGATTACAAAGATGTCCTAGAATACGCTGCAAAAAGAGAAATGACAAGCACACAAGATAGATCAGAAGACTAATTTTTATGCCCATCCTCACACACCAAGCACAACACCCAAACAACTTACCACGAAAAGTCTGCTATTAACTGCCTCCGCATGTCGTACAAGAATCTTCGTGATCTTCAGTTCGTGCACTACAACAAGACAATAAAAGGTGCCATTAGGAAACAAGACAATGAAAGGTGCCGTTAAGAGGAACTAATCGTATTTTTTGGTTATTCTTTGGTGGTTTAAAGCTTTAAAAGACACTTGACTACTCAACAGTCAAAATAGTTATAATATTGAAAAAGTATGGCCAAGGAAAGAGCAATTTTAGGATTCACAATGAAAAACAGCGACAATTTACTTTTTGTGAACAACTGACAATATTTAACTTGACAAGCATTTACAAGTGGTAGTAACTTCAGAACTAACCCAACCAAATGTAAAAGAAAATTAGATTTAATTGGGCCAAAAATGCTTTTTCAGCCAAAACCAAGTGTGAACATACCTATTATGGGAGAAGCATCAGATATTGATAGCTTTCCAAAGTCAAGCGGCGGCGACTTTAATGGAATCTCGTGAATTTCCAACCTATACTCAAAAGTATCGAACATTTTAAATCTTCAATCTTTATAAGAAGACACTGAAATCGAAAACAAAAAACATTGGTACTTACAAAAGGCATTGATGGCAAACTGAAAGCTTTTCATTTAACCCTAAAAATAACTGGGCGTGTCCATGCTCAGCGCACCCAACGACCTCTCGGCCATGAAGGTGATTTGAATCAATTTTCAAGGTTCAGTTTATGAGCTACAGAAGCCAATGCAGACGACAGAGATCATGAACTCTCCTTGCTGTCAATTGAAAGATTTTCACATATGCACTCTTAGAAATAGCACAATCGGTTTTCACATATCATTCTTTAACATATGACACAAGCACATTTCCAGTTTCGTTGATAAAGACGACCACAATAGTTTCAACATTTTTACAATAACCCTTTCTGCAGAAAGCGAATTTAAGCAGTTAGGATTAACTCCACCCTCAGCGTTTTGGATGAGAAAAATATTGATAATCTGACACCCATATGGACAAGAAGAAGAGTAAAGTAGTATGTGATACCTAAAGACTTCTCTTGATCCCATTAGTGAAATAATTATTAGTAACACAAATAAAGAGGCACATGATAGACAACATTAAGTATAAGACATGTTATCTCTGAACTTTAGACTAAATTCCACCAAGCACAATAACACAAGAGCTGAATTTGCCGCCTATAACTTACCTTACGCTCCTTCCCATGAAATTGGGGTAACTTAACATCGACAATCCATGCAATAAGATCCTTCCCAATCACTTGAAAAAGTGCATGCATAGGAGCACTAAAATATATCTAATCAGATTCCACACACAAAAACCATTCTTGACCTCAAGCATGTCTTGATCCAAACACAAGAATTATCCAAGTAGCAATTCTCAAATTTCGTTTCATGTCACTCAAGTATATCCCCTACACTAATATGACTTAATAGTTTAAGAAGAGATAGCAATATTGAGAACAAGCACTTGTAGCACAACATTCAACAAGCAGGTATCCCATTGACTTCATCAAAACCAAATGAAACAAGTTTCAACACTCTCACAAGGGTTCTCACAACGATGTCATTGTAATCACTCATAACATAAGGTGTTGAAGAATTCGGGTTTCACTCAAGTCAATACACAGAATGCCATTACCATAGGCTTGCTTGTGAATCAAATCTCCACCACGAACGAAATGCAAATTAATGCATGAATCAAAGGGTCTTTAGATGGGTTGTAATGGGGCTTAGGACAAGGTGTGGCAAAAGATAGGTCGAACTTTGGCTTATGAATTCAAAGGCATGATGCCAACCTAGTTGCTTATCCTTCCAGCGCATTTTCGTTCGACTTAATTCAAGTGCTTTGAACAGTCAAAACTCATGAAATTCTTATGTTTATTGCATCTCCTGCATCTTTTCCTCCTTTTCTTTTTCCCCCTTCTTTTTTCCTCCGTTTCACCATTCTTCTTCTCCTTTTTTTTTTCTTTTCCTCCATCTTTTTTGTAATCTTTTCTTTTTTCTCCTTTTTTTTCCTCTGTTTCATCATTTTTCTTCTCTTTTTTTCCCATTTTCTCCTTTTTTTTCTTTTCCTTCTTTTTTTTCCTCTCTATTCATTACTTTTCTTCTCTTTTGTTTTTTTTCAATTTTCACTTTCCATTTTTTTTCCTTTCCCTTAGGGCTAACGATGCATCCGTGTATGCAGCTTGAATACATTAACTCACTTCCATGTCAACTTAAAAGCAACCAAGCCAACACCATGCCCTTGAATGGGTTCAATATCAATTTAGGAAATAACCAAAAAGGGGATAGTCAAGCTTATAATGTGGTTTAACCAAGAAAAGAAAATCAAAGGCTCAAATGAGTTTTTCTATGGGTGAATTCAAGGTAGGCTCTGTTCAAGTCAATGGGTTTTTCCTAAGTGCCCTTATCACTTTCATACACCAATCTAACAAGAATGTGGTCTCAAAATGTATTACACAAGCAAGTTCTAGAATGGACAGACTAAGTTTGACACCCTCAATCTGAATAAATATAGAAGCACTATTGAAATGGAAGTGCTTTGGCCCAAAAGCTCACACAAAGGGTTTTTGTGTTGATTCTTGAACATTGTTAATTTGATGCAGTCAATGGAACATAGTTAACACAATTTTCTTTTTTTTTTGGGTTTTTTTAATATGCCACAAGCGTCCGTTTCTCTTACTTATCTCGACTTAAACCAAAATTCCTATTAATCTAAGGGATATCACAAGATGACAATCTGAAAATTCAGCAACTACCACAAGATAATTCACATATTTTTCTCAAGACACACTAACTTCATTAACAAGTTGGTGTTCAATAAAACTTTTCAGCCACCAAACAAAAAATTTCACATCCCACACATCCACATTCCACACATTAATATGAATTTTCAACTTTCAGATTTCCAGCAACACAACCAATTTCGCAAGAATCGTGCTACAATGACTATCCAACCACGTTCCCAAAAACCAATCACAACCACAAAGAACAACATACCTCTCCCCACAACAAGCACATGCATGATGCATTGTCCTCAATCTATGCACAGAAACCCACTCAAACAATGGAACGAAAAGTAAAAAGGGAAGAGAACACGTCCCTGAAAATTGGGATGGTGTCAAGAACGGGGGTTGTATGGTCTGAGCTAGTAACTGTCTCCACATCTCGTACCACAAAAAATCGCAGCACATCAAATGTATGGTCTGAGCTATTAACTGTCTCCACATCTCGTACAAGAATCTTCTTGGTGTTCAGTTCCTTGACGTCTAAAGCTTTAAAAGACAAATCCTTGACTGCTCAACACTACACTCAAAAGAGTTATAATATAGAAAAAGTATGGCCAAGAAAACATCATTTTAGGATTCACAATGCAAGACAGTAGTAATTTACTTTGACCGACCATTGCATTGCTTGGTACTGTCCAACACCCGCATAACTAGAATCTCTAATGGACTCTTTGGCACACAATTATTGCAGGTAATACTGTTCAGCCTTCCACACATTCTGACAATGGTGACAATGGTGGGGTTCGAAATTCGCATGTAATTAAATTACAAAGAAAAATACCAGAATTACCAAGGTAAATAAATCTCCAACACATTCTGACATAGCTTTGCCCCGAACAATTATATGGCTACAGGGCTCCTCCTTCCCTCGAACTGATGGTGTGAAAGGATATACTGATATCCCACCAGCTTTTCTTCCAATTAATTGGTTCAGTTGTACAAAATCCAAATCTTTAGTACCCATCTCCAGCAATGACTAGCTGTTGACACAACATATCATATCAATTTAATGTTAGATTTGATGATGAGAGTTACCATTAAACTACTAAAGCCAACAGAAAACAAAACCAATTATCTTCAGTATATCACATGAGGTTCCATTTCTTGAAAACTAAATCTCCATTACAAGACTGGTAACAACCTTAAGTTTCTACAATTATACTCCAAGAGAGGGGGTAAGGTTACAAAATTAGACATGTCCGTAACAATGGCATTCTAAGCACAAAAACAACAAATTAATATCCCTGGGTTTCTTTCTTCAAATATTACAGCATAAAGATTTCAAAGCTGTTGTGGTTTTTTCTTAAGTATGTACACTTTCTTCATACTAAAACAAATGGACATTGGTAGCCTTCAGACATTATGCTTTATTCAGCCATTGATGGATGTTTGTGTATACTCACGCTATAGACTAATAACAAAAAGATGTGGGATTAACACATTTTGCTCCGTTCAACATTCATAGAGGGTGCAGAATAGCTTTCAACTTTTTAAATTCAAGAGAGAAACAATAAAAAATGCAGTCTCGAATAAGTTTAAGCCGAGCCTCAGTCTAAACAGCTTGGATCGCTCTGCTTGACTTACTGCCCTGTTGTAGTTGACTTTGGAGGTAATATGCATGGGCACTTCAGACTTATGTACGGTATTTATTGATGGGATGGTGGTTTAGCACATATTCAATAACCAAGAAAGTACTAAAAGTTCAATTTACGATAAATTAACATTGTAAAATAAAAACAAAAATCCAACATTATCATAATTGCACCAAATAATAAGCAATAACCGAACAAAATTGACAATCATGGTTTTTTTACCAATCGATAAAATATTAAATTTGCTAGCACAGCTTCATCTTTAAGATGTACCTACTATACTTCTTCCAAAACTACACATTCACATACAAAACTATCAATAAATTTTAAAATTCAAACTGAACCAATGAGAGAGGATGAGAGATATACCTGTTCAGTGACAGACCACTTTGAATTGAGAAACTGGCTGTAAATGCCGTGCAACATTCGCTTCTCAGCTTCTGAAACTGATGATTTAGGCATTTAGCCTTGGATGCCATGGACTCCAGAAGAGCAACCGTGATAATAAAGATCTTTCCAGTTCCACTGCCATCTTCCCTATCCAAGAGCAAATGAACTACTTAAAGTTGTGTGCCAGAAAGAAGTGCTTGAAGGTCCGCTCCACTAAAGCCTTTAGTCCTGTGAGATATAGCTTTCCAAGTTAACATTACTGGCCATTGGTAACTGCATGGAAACAGTCCAATTAGTAATTATGAAACATATGAATAATTGCAAATATTTTTCTTACTAATGATATATCATCTAGCAAGCACTGCAAAGATTAGTAAAGAAAATACACCTGGTATCTTGCAGATTACTGATCAAGAGTTACAGACTTAGATTTCCAATCAATCACTCACTAAGACGTCTTGCTTTTCTAAAGAAAATAAAACAAACAATGACCTGAAACTCGCAATGCTAGCAATTGAAGACAAAGGCTAGATGAAATTATAGTTCACGTAGAGATGTCAAGTTAAAAAATCATTTCCACGTCGTGATTATTGTCAGTGACCCCCTTACCTATTGCAAAGGGCCGTCATAATTATCTGGACAATAAAACTACTCAGCACGATCTCTACCATGGTTTTTCCCTTTCATTTACTTCATTTTACTTGTTCTTAGAATGGGAAGAAGCAACAGAGAAAGAAACAAACAAAATGAAGTTCATTGATCTTCAAAGGGAGAATTAGAATGACCTTTGCATTGTTCCATATTTTCAATTCATAATTTAACAATAAAACAACGCAATAAACCAAGATAAAATGAAATATGAGCCAAGGTACAGTCACATTCTGAAGATGGGCAAGATGTAGTTTCAAGAGGACTTAGTTCAATTTTAAGTTAATACTTAATGCAGGGCAATCTCTTCTTCAGGCACTGCACCAGCATGACTGATAGTGATAGTGATTGAAATGCCATCCTATATATTAATATTCAACATCACAAATATATATAAGCTTTTAAAATAGCACTTCTTATTCTTGTATACACACTAAAAGAACATATTTACGGCAAGGCATCTAAGTATAGGGCCACAGCAATCCCCTTACTGGACCAATTCCCTCGCCCCCTCCCGGCAAGCATATTACAACCCTATTAACACATAAGAACCAAGCAAACCCAGCAACACGTCATATAATAGAATGAGTGAAGGGTATGAGGTGCTAAGTTTTAAGCGATTGAGGAGCTCAGGAAAATAGAGTGGAAGAGCCAACAACTAACTTAAAATTTTGAAAAAATGGACTACTTGTTCAAGAAATCTGAAATTTATTTGCCTCGACACCCTCAACCCCCACTATTGTGTATTTATAAGGTTCCAGGTGTTGCGACGGAACAACAACATCCACCAATTCCAAGATATTAATTCAAACATATGTCAACATGGAACAAGACAAATGTCAAAACCTGTAGAGTTCTTAAACTATTTGATTGACAACAAAGTTCGTTTCCTCAAAAGAAGAAAGACTTTAGAACATATGTCGGTTTCTATCAACTTATGCTTTGTTTAATTCATTTATACAAAGAGAAAACCTGCATTGGTAATAGCTTTAGTAGAAAAGCAGATACATAACAACAATCTACCTTTGGTAACCACTTCCAACTCCAGCTCTTAAGATCATTCCAGAAACAAGAAGTCTAGCAAGTGGATCAAGGAATCTAACCCCCACTGGCCTCAGTCGAAGTGTCCAATGTAGAAAGGGAAAAGGAGCAAAAAATTGGAGACGTTGCAGTCCTGTCGAAGACCAGTGGAGAAAGCCGGGGGATGGTCGGAAAAGAGTCGTGGGGGTGAGGGGACTCCAATGTCGGCGCTGGTCGCGGGCAACGGTGACGGACGGAGAGAAATTGAGCAGATTGGTTGAAAAAGGGGGTTTGTGTTGCAGTCTAAAGACGCGCGTGCGCGCGCGTGGGTGGTGGGAGAATGATGGAGTTGGGCGGCGACGGGCCGCCGGAACAGAAGTGGGTCTCTGGCAGTGGTCGCTTGCCAAAGTGCTTGGAAGTGAAAGATCAATTTTGTTGATGATGGAAGAGAGAGAGGGGAAAAACCCCTTTACTAGAGAGAAGAAATGTACACTTCCGAGACACCCAATTGCGGAGAATCAATAACACAAAGGAAAATATTATTTCTTTTTTATCTCTTATTTCTTGTTTTAAATCTATAATTTTCTGTTCCTTTCTTTCAAATTTTTTAATTCAATTTTTAGTAACAATTGCACAATTTCAACTTTATATAGCTTTTTGCGTGAAATTATTTTACATTAACATCATATTTTCAGTGAGAATACGTACATCATATTTTCAGTGAGAATACGTAAAAAAAAAAAATACTTTTTTACTGTAATTATTATTTTAGAATTTTAAAATTAAAAATTAAAAATAAAAGTATAAACAAACATGCATAAGAATAAGATTGTCCAAACTCGTCTTCTCTCAGAGTGAGCATGCCACCCACAAAAGGAGCTATCTGTGTAAATATACATAAATACAATATATATTAAATTATTTAAAATCTATAACGTTCTTTTTTTTTTAACAATTGAAGATCAATGGGTATTAAAACAAGAGTATAATAGGCAACTCATTAAAAGTTATTGAACAGCCTGCTTAATTATTTCAAAGTTTCAGATCTAGATCTATTAACATGTTGCATATTTCAGAGACCAAATACAACAGAAGGGTTTTGGGGGTAGCTGATCATATCTTCACAGTAAATTACCAAATAAAACAATATTTGAGCTGGAGCTCATCACTTTCAATCTTACCCAAACTGACTAAAGAAAAGGAATATCACCAATAACGTCTATTGGAAGATTCGTTACAACAAAAAATGACATCTTTTTCTGAATATTAAATTACTAAAAGATCCATTGAATTCTAAAAACCATCATATCTGTCAATTGTGTTTCACATATACTTGGTGTGCAAATTAGTTTTACAAAAAAATATGCTTTTCAATATTTAATTCATGTATCACATACATTTGGCATGTAAATTATTTCAAAACAATTCATGCTTTTCAAAAATTCATTTACACTCCATGTTTCCTGATAATCTGCAGTGTCACAACATTACCCACTAAATGTATTAAAACTCATGCACTATGCCTGATCAACCCGCAAATTCAGAGCATATGATTTATTATCCTGGCGGTTCTATTACCTAGATCCAAACTAGACCCCACTATTAGCTGACCTTATCCTGCCCATCCTATGCGAGAGTATGGAAGAACTCCTTAATAAGCCTGCATCTACAGTGCAAAGCAGATCAAAGATACATGTGAAACGAAGATACAGAAATCTTCTCAGCAGCTTTAATTTTCTTAAGCCTAAATAAATCATTATTCACTTAGTATTCTCACATGCTAATCAAAAAACTCACGAAACAATCACAATACCTCAAGAAAAGCTTTTAACAAGGACGTGTAAACTACTAATCCTTTTAGAGCTTTTCATTTTGGTGTGCATATTGTTTTACCTTGTCCTTTTGAAGGAAACATGGAAGATCCCACAGCAAAGGGAATATGACCACAAAGAGATTATAAACACAAATATATTTCTGGAGAAATTAAACAAAATAGAACTCAGACCACCTTGAGCAACTTATCATATGAATTCAGAACATAATTTCTTTTGCTAATTATGCACCACTTCTGTCCCACAAGGTTGGTTTGGCATTTTATGTTAGTTCATTGCAAATGTTCTATACTTGGATATAAAGCCATTTATCATTTAATCTAAAGGCACCATCTGAATTTTCCAAACAACCATGCAGAAAAGGCAGTATGTGTTCACACAAATCATGATATGGTACAGACCTCAATTTGAAGAACCCGGCCAATTGCTGCTTCTGACTCATTCCAGTTCATCTGTGAACAAAGCCCATTTCTTCCCCCAGCTCGCCAATCAAGAAGGCCAAGAAGAACTTCCACAAGACCAACCCTACAACAATTATATGCCATGTTACTATTGCATGACACAGAGAACATGCAACAGTAGTTTTATCAGGATGCATATCCCAATAATATTCTAAAAACAGACTCAATCACCCACCCATATCTTAAGCCCAGGTGACAGATAATTGCACGTTGTGGGCCGAAATTACTTTGTGTCTAATAAATACTAATTGCATGATTTGCATTACTTATGCACCCATCTTAGAAAATTTATCATGAAAACACAGATGAATTTATGCGCATTGTTGTTTCATTAACCACGTCTGCACATTTCACATGCATAACAATTCTACAACTTAGGGTCTAAAGAGATATTGATGCTCACTTGAGACCCTGTGCAACAAGTGCATCTCTTGCTCGATTCCCTGCAACTACAACACGCTTTAAGGTTTCAAGAGCTAGGATGCTTCCACCTTGCCAACCAATCGCGTTCGACAGAAGTGGAACTACCTGAAGAAAAAGCTCATCAGAACAATACCAAACTTAGCAACAGATGTTTAATCAGATAAACACATCTTTTGTATGATATTTTCTTGGAGGGGAAAAAAGGGGGGCTGCTTAAAACCACAGCATATCTGGGGTGTCCCAGTACTAGTGGCTGCCATAGCTTCTGCACAGGTGGTGCTACCTGCAAGCTAATGTAGAACACATAAACAATTAAGGCGAACTCGCTCCGGAGGAGTTTGTGAATTTTGTTGCGACGAACCATCCTCAGATACATAGATTTCTGAAGCTATTGTTTCTCTGCTTGCTCCATGGGCTACTGCAGACACAAGTTTGGGCACATAACCAAGATATCCAACATGATCTGCAAGAGCGGGGTACATCCTGAGTAAAGAGACTGGGGTAGCAGAAAGAAGTAGAGGAAGTTCAGTGTCAACAGCTTGGCCATCATATTGTGAGGCGGCAACGGATGTAAGGTACTGATCCAGCAGCCCTTCAAGAAATCTCTTGGGATTTCTAAGTGGAAATTTGGGATCTTTCAGGAATAACCTAACATAGATCCCTCCAACCTAGACAGCAATACATGATGTAAGTCATTAAACAGAATTAGCGTTCTTTAGAACATCCATGTAATCAATCAAAAACAAAAGAGTACATCTGCAGCACACAGCAGTTATACCTGAGGTTCATTTCTCATCTCCTGTTGGCCAGAGGCCTGCTCAGGTACATCCCAATCAACAACACGTCCTTTCACCTGTTCACGGTACAGATCCGAAGCCATAGTTGCTATTTGTGCAGACAACGATGCAGCCATTGCTGGAGTCCAGACTAGTTCAGGAGTTTTGTTGTTTGTTCAAGAGCAACCACAACTGCTTCACCAGGACCATCCCTGATTACCGAGACAAGGAAATCAGGCAGAAATCTTGCCAGACTTATCGCCACTCTAGGCCCATGCATAGTCTGGCCAACAAGCTTCCCTAATAGCGAAGCTGCTGCGGCTCTTTGCTGCAACGGAATCTCTTCTACACAAAATTTCCATTTTAGAGCGCAAGATAGAATTCTTAAGAAACCGCTATCTATGAGATCAGCATACCTAGTATTGGCAAGAGAACTTCAAGAATGAAAACCAACCCTCCATGCTTTGCAGCTGCCCAAGCTAGCTCTGGCGTGCTTGCTAAGGCAGAACATGCAAAGCTCCTTCACGGCAGCTGGGAGATGAGTGAAGCAACTGTAATAAAACAAGCAGACCAGAGCTATCTGCGACCATTGCTTCCACACAAGGTGCATATGTAGTCAACCATGACAAAACAAGTAGACATAGTTGAGGAATGTTGCTTGATGAAGAAACAGGAAGAGAAAAGCATTCAAAGAGGGGAATAGCTTCTCCTTTGTGGAGACCACTGAAGCTAAATTCAGATTCTTTGTCAACAAGTGCTGAAATTACAGAAAAAAAGGTGTCAAGGGTGACTAAAAAAGTGTCAGACGAAAAACCACCAGACTTCTACGTGAAGGGATAGCAGACCGTATTGAAGATTTTTGACTAGTTCCAAATCCTCCCTCTCCAAGCTTTTCCCATCAAGTGATGCTGAAGAATCATCAGATGCTGCTCGGCAGATCCATCAGTGGTTACATCACTATTAACATGAGTATCCATGCTTGCAGCGGGTGCATTATGGACTAGATGTGATATAAAATCAACAAGGGCAAGACAGAAGTCCTCAGGCTTAGTAATTTCAAAATCTGGTTGATCATTATAGACTCTCAAGTTTACGTTGCCAATATAGAGCTCCTTAGATAATGCTTCATAAACAAAGGAATGCGAATCTTTAAGGTCATATGAACCATGATGACTAAGGCTTGCACGCTGCTCTTCCACAAATTTCAAAAGTTCTACTCAGGTGGAGGAATTCCAGATTATCTGTAAATGAAAGATCAAGTGAAACTATGTCATGATATCTGAGAGTCCCACAAGGTCATCAACTATGGCATAGAGCATCTACAAATGGCCATCACTTGGAACTACAGTATATGTGTTTAAAACATTTTCAATCTAGATAGTTATGGAAAGTAACACCCACACCCCAATTATTATCAGAAAGACAACCTATATATAGATTAGAATTATAGCTTGCACATAATAGATACCCTTTTCTTAATCATTATGCAAAAAATAAAACCTTCAGGCTCGTGAAAAGAACTTTTGGTGCAAAAGCTTCTTTTTTTGTTATTTTGTTTTTTTTTTTATGGGGTAGGGAGGAGGAAAATGTGCAAATAGGTTTGCATATCAAACATAAGAAATGCATGGAAACTTCACAACTAGTCATAGATAGGAAGGGCATAGATTTTAAGGCCCAACACCAAATTTCTTTGATCAGACAAGATAGATAAGAAGATACTCTATTAGATGCAAACAAATAGCCTCTTCCCTTAAAGAACCAATAGTTCACCTGCAAGAGATTCTTTGAATTAAATACTATGTCCAATGCAAAAGACAGTTCAAAGAAAATTAAGTTTTCTAAATTTAAATGCAGAACGTCCAGAATACATTCATGCCACCACACCACCCGGCAAAAGACAGTTGAAAGAAAATTAAGTTTTCTAAATTTAAATGCAGAACGTCCAGAATACATTCATGCCACCACACCACCCGGATTTGCTAGTAAACAAGTAAATCGGGAAAAGAAAAAAAAAATGAAACTTGAATCAGTTATAGAATCTTCATGACAACTACATACCAAGTAGTTAAAGCCAATTTGAAAACTTTTAATAACACGAACATGTAGAACATATTGCTTTCCTCTCTTTTTTCCCCCAATTATCTACTTCTAATAGAAGCAACAAAGTACTTACAAAAGAAGAAGAAGCAAATATTGCCTACATATCAGAAAAGGTATGTTAAGAAGCCTGCCCCGTTATAGTGCTCTGAGTTTCACAACATTCAAAGAAAATATGCAGATATTGATGCAGGAAGATGAGGCAATGCTCAAGTGGCACCCAATACGTTTTTTCCTTGTCAAAATGCAAAATCTGCAGCATTTACCTCAGGGGACTCCAAGTTTGAGTTTAATGTGAATAGGAGGTCTTTTGCAAATTTATTTTTCATCATGCTTGCAAGTTTAGGGGTTAGTGAAGCTCTAAGGCATCAGCTGCAGCCTGATTGTAGGGTGTCGGGATCTCCTCGTCAACCAAACCACTAAGCCTTGACAAGGCATGAGATGCTTTTACAGCATGTATGTTTTTTGCTATTTGAACGCTAGTACCAACACCATGTGCATCTGTCTTATCTGATTCCTCCGCCGTCGAATCATATTGGAGCAACAATGGTATAAGGTACCTGAACAAACAAAAAGTGACCCTATAAAACCACAAGTTTATGAAATGGACCTGGATTCAAAAAAAAATCCACCTGAGAAAGACCATAACATCACGATAAAGCAGTTTGCAACAGTGGAGTGGTTTTTAAGATATAACAGGCACATAGCAGCTGATGCAGAGGCCTTCAAGTTCACAATGTTCATAAACCATAAACTTCCACAGTGCCACAGAATAAAGAAATTTTGTCTTTCAAAGAATAGTCACCATAAAGTACCTTCAACACAATAGTTCCAAGATTTTTGTTCAATTTTAAAATAAAAGTTGGACTCTCTTCGCAAGCAAATTGACTCGACAAAAGGTACCGAACAAATAAACATTAACTCTATGAACCCTCAAGTTTGTAAATGGACCTCGATTCAAGTAACAGACCACAAGAGAAAACTATAACATCAAGGTACGGTAGTTTTTTGAGAAACATCGGAGTGGTTTTTGTAAGATGTAACAGTCATGTGCCAGCTGATGCAGTGGCTTCAGAATTCAGATTGTTCATAAAGCTTAAGTTTTCACACTTCACGTAGAAAAAGTATATTCTGGCATTCAAAGAATAGTCACCACAAAGCATCTTCAACACTAGAGTTCCAACATTTTCTTCAATTTAAAAAAATAAAAATATGACCACCTTCACAAGCAAATAAGTCTTCTATACAAGCTCAGACTGACACAGAGAAAATGCCAGCAACAAAGTCATCCACATGAGCACAAAGAGCATTATAAATAGACCAATATGGGTAATTTCATTATTCAATATCCATATATGAGCTACGAAGAATTATATGGGCAAAAGAGTGAAAAGTAATGAACAAATAGAAACTAAGTCACTAAGCAATATGTCACTTGGAACCAGGTTAAGCGATAAATATAAAAGGACGGTCAAAAAATCCATAACAGAAACAGTAGTGTTCTGCGAACTTCCAGAAACTAGAATCTCATGCTAGAAAACTGATGAAAGCATAATTATAACAATATAATGATCTATCTTACCACAGTACACCAGCCTTCAGAAGGGCATTTTGAATTTCAGAGGAGATAGAAAGGTGAGCAATGGTCTGCAGGGCAGCATCAATAGCAGCAGGAACAAGCTCAAGTGCAGTGCAATGAACAATGTCATCAACTAATCCTGAAAATTCGAGCATCTCAGTTCTCGCACTTTCAAACTGACACAAAACTGGAAAGGTTCGCATTATGTTAGCGACAATAGTAGCGGACGGTTCAGTGGCAGGAGTTGTTGGTTGGACCACACACATGCAACGGGAAAGGAGGGTTGCAAGAAGAGGTATTCCACCATCTCTCACAAGCTCTTCACCATTCAATGATGAAGACTCGCACCTGAAAGTTAAATATGTGGAAATAGCATAAGCAAAAGTACATTTACAAAGTATTATCACAAGAAGAATGATATGGAAATTAAAGGCAGATGATGAATTTACGTCAACCAAACAAGCTCCGAGGATGCAACTAGAAGATGTGCTTGATCAGAGGAAAGAAAATTGTTATCATCCTTGTCCACTGTAATGGCACTTAAGAGCATAGGATATCCAGCATATTTGAATGGCATCAATACATTCCCATATCGCCTATATAGAATACACTGGCCCTTTAAGAGAAGCAACAACCTCCAACTCTGGGGACCTTGCAATCCATACACGGTCACCTAAGGGAGAGGAATAAGAAAGCAGTAGATCACTAAAAAGAAAATATGAAACATGGAACTCAAATATGAAGAAATACAACCAATTAAAGAGGATTGCATTCCGGCCAAAGACATGCCTCATAAAAACGCTCATATGTAGGGTTCAACTTAGGAATTTTGTCCAACTTTGCTGATCATATTCCAAGAAGTTTACTGATTGCAGAATGAAATATTAGATGCAGGCAACAAAACCAAAGGAAACATATGTAAGTAGTCCAAACCTCATAGGAAAGCCCTATGATTTACATTTTCACTCTTCCGCAAAAGCCACTTAGATTTATATATTTAAATTTATTTCTTGGTCCACACCTTAAATTGAGGTAGTATCATATCTAAGAATTAAATATATATATATATAGTACCGTGTCCTTCCTAGTTCCAAGATATATTTAAAACCAATACCGATATCCATTTATATGTGTAACAAAGCATTTGGCTCATCTTGACAGCATAAATACCTTTAGAGCACTTTCTACCAGTCAAATAAACAGCTTAATTGTGAAAACGGCGTCTAAACAAGTCGACTAATTCATTTGAAATAAGATCTGGCAGCTTATAAGATCCCTTGTCTATAATAGTCTCCATTTTTTATGAGTAACGACAGATCCTCACACAGGATCAAGGAATTTGGCATACCTGCAAGCACTCATAAGCATTCTGCAAACTTCTCCCTCCCTTTAGGATTTTTGTCTGAATGATACTTCATTGCAAGTTTCCTATACTGTCTCTTGAGCTTTTCCTCATCAATATACTCAATCTGCTTTGATATATCAGGTATCTCCTCAACTAACTCAAAACTTGGTTTCTTAGGGGCGTCTCTGGATACTTCATCAATGGAAATCTCTAGTATCTTGCAAGCTTCTTCTTCAGAAAGCTCCATTGGCCTTCGAGTTAACTCTTCTCTCCACATTACTAGCAATGATTGCAAAAACTCAACATGTTCAACAATAGGCCAATTAGGAAATCTAATTTCATCACATAAGTTTCGAAGATAATAACGATGACACCACATTTCATCTTTCAGCTCTGGATATGTCACTGGTGGCATTGGAGCATAGTCATATAAGGAATGACAATGCTGTGACAATTTCTGAGGGAAATCACCAAGATGCTGAAGAACCTAATCAAATAAAACTGAGAGTTAAATGCAGCACTTATTTGCATTGAAGATGACTCAAGTACCACCATGTTTTAGAATGTAAATACTAAATGTTAACAAAAGATGCTTGGGGTGAAAGACAAGTAGCAAACTCCAGTTGCAGATTCAGGGCTACCTGACGGATCAGATTTTCTGCTCGCATCTTGTGTGTCCAAATAATATCAGGAGTGTCAGAATCAGAAACCATTGCTGCGGCAAAAGCAACTGGGCCGCTACGTTCCAGTACATAAAGCAATGACTCAGGTAAGAGGCCGCCCAAAACACTTCGTTTCGCCAAAGGTAGAGAAGAGGAAACTGCAGCTTCCTCACCACCATGAAAAGCTTGATAAACATGAGTCACTGAGAAGAGTTGGGCAATTGAAAGAAGATTAGATCCAGGGTAAGCCAGAGCAAAAGAAAATGTGCCTGTACTGTATAGTCGGATCATTGCTTTTGGGTTCTTAGTAACTATAGCTTTCAGCAGAGCAGCAACAGCATCAACAATAGTTGGTTCACCAGAAAGCATTGCCTGCACATAAGAAATAGAGGAAAGAGTTTGGTTCATTAACTGAAGCTCTGAAATTGAGAAACAATGTGCATATTGAGGGAGCCACCATCGAGCCACTGCCTAGTTCAGCTTAAAAACAAAAGAGAAAATAACGAAAACATCTCAAACCTGTGTGGAAGGCAAAGAAAGGAACAAAAGTTACCCCACTTCCAAAGTGAAAGTGTTATAATATAATTACCATGAAAAGGCACAAGAGAATATGAAAAGTTGCATCTTTAAAACACCTGGAGTTTAAGGATACTAGTAAACGTGGATATCCTAAGTGCATATTACAGGGAAACTATATCTTAGTTTAAGGAGGTGCAATAGTTCCAGTGACCCTTCTACAGTTGTTTGCTCAATCAGTCTCCAATGGGCATCTCATGTGACGATAAGCATAAATACCGGACAACTGACTCCCATTTTAAATGGCTTGCAAGGCAACCGGTTTATTGTAGGATAAAGCTCTGATCCTATTTTACTCTACGTGCCACACATCAATCTTTTATGTAACCAAGCTCATAACCAAAGGAATGCTTTAAGGGGCCCAGTGCTTTATGTACGTGAAAGAATGGCCTGCTCATTGAAGCGAGTAAAGATTGAGGGAAGGGAAAAACAAAATGAACAGCCCTTCATAATTCTTTTGAACCAACTTGTACCAGATCTACGTACAAGCAAAATTTAGAACTCTTTTAACAGAAGTCGGAAATGCTGTACCCCACCCTCGCATATCCATCAACATAATCCTCGACTTACTATCCCTAAGCGAATACAAATCATAGAACTGCCAGATTGAAAATCTCAAATATTTGAGGACAAAGGTTGATGGAACTTGTTTGAAACCACATATCAACCTTTACATTTTTCAGGCTCTCCAGGTAAATAAACAAAAGATACAATATTAAGCATAACTTTCTGCCTTTTTAGCAATTTTTTATTCTAATAAGTCTGAGTAGATTTTTCAGTTGGCCAAATTGGGACAAGAGCACACACAACCAATAGAAGGACAGGCACTTAAAAATATTACTTGTGCAATATGTGGAGACAACGTGAGCTTGACAAGATCCTCTTTACTCTGGGGGTTGGTGTAACAATCTCTCCAGCATCATCTATATCTGAATGAGCGGCTACCATACTGTGCAATATGGACAATGCCACATCTCCTACCTGAAAAAGAACACGCCCGTTTTAGGAACATTGTTAAACAAGTATACCCAACTATAGGTAGGTGTATCAAGTAAAGACTCCTTCCATGTCATTATTTGTCCCTTTGGCGCAGGAAAAATAGAAATTTCTCTACCATAGATATCCTATTTAAATAACAAAGTAAATAAGAAAGAACCTCGTTCAGTAACTAATTAATAATAAATTTAGTCTAAGAAATGTAGATGATCATAAGAGCGAAAAATTCTTCATTATCACAGTAGAAATTACTTTATTTCATATTCTGTGGCGAAAAACTGCAACAAAATGATCATGATCATAGTCTGTAGTCCAGTAATTAGTCTCTATAGAAACTAGATACTAATTCAACTCCATCAGTTCAGCAGTAGTTTGATATATAAACAACACTTCAGTGCTATTGAAGATCCCCCAACATCCGCAAAGAGCTAGAGTAGTTCAATACAAGTCAGCAGACATGATGGAAACAGGAAGCACAGAGTTCATGGTGATCCTGATTGGCATCACGGTACCATTCTGGATGATACAGGTACAGACAAAAGGATACCAATTCAAGGCCTAAACCCAATGAACTCCAATTCTCAAATTGAACAGCCTGCTGAATTCTTTCAAAGTTTCAGATCTAGATCTATTAACAAGTTGCACATTTCAGAGACCAAATGCAATAGAAGGGTTTTGGGGGTAGCTGATCATAAACCAATCTTGACTAGCATAATCATTCATGATACATGTACTCACAGAGCTTCACAACTCAGTAAATTACTAAATGAAACAATACTTGAGCACGAGCTTATCACTTTCAATCTTACCCAAACTGACTAAAAAAAAGTAATATCACTAATAACGTCTAAATAAGACCAAACTGTATAGAATATCCTAAATGTAGCATCAAACATCCCATCCCACAACAACGGACCAGAGCATTGTCCAAATAGTTAGATGCCAAAATCCCAGAGATTGCAATTGCATGCTCATGTACATAAGTTCAACAATTTACATAGCAACAGGCATATCATAATTCGAGAAAGGAATAGTAAAAGAATATGGGGACAGTATGTCTACTGTTGTAGACGATTTTAGTATATTGCCATTATTGCACTCAAAAAATCAAAACCATCAAGCATCCTCTAAAATGCTCTGATACTTTATGACTTAGAGATATCCACCAAATTACCTTCATTTAGCTCCAACTAACATGCATCATTCTACAGCGCGACACAGTAATTAGCATTCCAATTGTGATCAAAAGTCATATATTACATAAATGAAGCAATTATTTGCATATATTTCAATTTTAAATAATAATTATTATCTTACCATAAGTTTCTGCACAGGGGCATAACAAGAAAAGGAATGCCGGTAGAATACTAAATTTCCAAGAGACCATTTCTGCGTGATACTAGAAGAGGATCACACATAAGAAAAGAAAACAAACCTAGAACATAACGAGACTGCTAGATCATATGATAACTGGAAGCGAGACACCATTGGAGGACACCTAATAGCTGCACTATGTATTGCAGCTTCTCTTGCAACACTCGACGATTCAATATTAGCCATATCAGCAGCATCTCCACAATAATATCCTAAAACAATAAGATCGAATAAACAGAATAAGCACTTTAATTTCAGATATTGATATTAAATAACTTCTCTAGATAGATCAACATAAATATCGATAGGAATTAAGCCAGTACAAGCGACTTACCAGGACTGAACCCCGAGTGATAAGCTCTTGGGAAGTGACAACAAATTCTCGAGCTTTTTGCACCAGTAGTCAAGAAAAACATTGATTTAAGAGAGTGACTTACAATGCAACCAAAGATTAAATCACTAAAGATGCAGAGCAACAAAAAGTAACACAGACCTAATTACAAATGATGGTATCTAATTGTATCTGTTGATTTTCAATGGATAAGAAAATCCCTAGCAGAATGCTAAGTCCTCAAAGGTACCTAAGATTTTTACAGTACTTATGTTCCATATATTCTTCTCATGATGTAATCTTTTTTTCATTTAAAACACCTTGCTGTGAGCTCATAACTCAATACCACCCAATATCTATTGTCGAGTATGGACTTGAATTTTACTCCTTCAACACTTCAAGAGCATAAAAAGATAAATGCAGGAGAGCACTAACACACCTAACCCCTCGAAAGAATAGCTCGCACTACCAATGAACTAATGAATGGGTTCTGCATAAGAGTGTAGGGGACAAATGATAAAGATGATATGATAGCATATAAATAGTCACCTGCACCACGGAACACCAGCACTAAGAAGCACATCCAGGGACATCATCTGGTGTTCTCACCAAGTGTAGCAAATGTAACTGAAAGATATCTCATGAACTTCATTAAAGAGTTTAACAGAAGATGGAACACAAAAAAGGAATCTGATTTTATTATCAATTATTAGTTAACAATGATTCCCAACCTCACATACCTGGATAAACCGCATTCATGGGCCAGTATAGATTAGAAGTGAAAAATTTATAATACTTGTCTATATGCACCATGGTAGACTTCTTTAACTCTTACATGCAAGCACATACATTTTCCTTTTAATGGGCGGTCATGTAAAATGCACTACTGCTATATACTGAACTTGCACCCTCACCCTGCTGGGATGGCAATCTAAAGGGAATAATTCATTAAGATTAAAGAAAACCATAATAATATAGAATTTAAATATTGTTACAATAAATACAAGGCCAGAATCTATCTCCTCCTCCTTCCAACCAAAAATAGTAGTCACATAAGAAAAGGCATGCCAAAGTAGAGGATTTTACACAAAAAAAATTTCAGCACCAAGAAATGTGACAATTTTTTAATAAATCAATAAAGAAAAGAAAGGACTGCCGCAATGTCATTAAAGTTATTGCCTCCAACAGAATGAAATACTATGTGCACATAATCTCAAAACACAAACGCCGCAATACATTATGCAAATGCTAACTTATCATAACGAGGGTAAGAGGCCAATCACATCACAACACTTCGTTTTGCCAAGTATAGAGGAGGACAATCAAGCTTCCACAAAATCTATGGATTTCAAAGTGTTATCATCCTCGATGCTAACACAATACCCTTTTATCTCCTCACATCTACCTAGTCGGGACGGATTTCGCTTTTCTTTCTTTTCTTTGGCCACTAATGAATTTTTTTTCTTTTTTCTTCCCCTTTTGCTTTAGTCACGGCTTTTATTTTCTTTTTTTTTTCCTTTTTTTTTGCCTGCGACTTGTGTTCTTTAGGCCGTTTTCGGGTCTTTTGACGCGAATGACAACACTTGTGGTGAAGGCACCCGGTTACTCAACCAAAAAACGTCGCATTCTGGCCTTTTGACGCGAATGACAACACTTGTGGTGAAGGCACCCGGTTACTCAACCAAAAGACGTTTTACCTAAAGTGCTTTGCATACTCATAGCTCCGGCCACCGTTTTACGTGAATAACAACATTTGTGATGAAGTTACCCAGTTACTAAGTGACCTAAACCAGCGGAGTAGATGTAATTTCCTTTTTCTTACTTTTCTTTCTTTCTTTCTTTTTTTTCTGGAAGGGGAAGGGCCTTTGAATTTTTCAAAATGGATGCATGTCCCATGTTAGGGATATAAGGATCAATCGGGTAGAGTTTTAGCAAACAAATATGATCTCACAAGAATCCTAAGATTTAGTAGAAGCAAAGATATTCCAACTCTCTTTCAAAGCAATTCAAAATGCATGAAATTATGGCTCAACGACTCCACAGTTAATCAAGCAACAATCACATAATGCTAGTGCACATTCATGTCTCAATCTTATGACTTCCTAAATCACATTTATTTGTCAAATTACTAAAAAATAATATAAACGGAAGTAGTTTGATAGTAACTGGCAAAAGAAAACAAAACAAAAGTAGTTTGATAGGATAACAAAAGATGAACAAAAATTTAAAAAAAAGTTACCCTCTGGTTCCTATGTGTTAATTAACACTACATATATGTCATGGAATTCTTTACTTTTGAAATGGTTTTATCCCATTTGGAAGGTGAATTGGGCTGTTCAAATCAAAATTAGAATATGAGAAGTTTCATGTAATTTCAATTGAACCAAGAGTCCAATCCTAAAATGCTAAACAATTACGGACATCCCAACAACAAAATGTCTCACAGAGCTTGATATACCACAAAGAACACAATACACGTCGTTTACTTGAATGAGATAACATAAAAGCACAACCAAATTAAACAAGATGAGAAACACCCACACCACAGTAGTAAAGTAATTGAAAACCACTAAAAAAGCATCCAACACTATTTATCAAAGGAACAAACTTGCCATAGATAAAAAGAAAATCACAACCCCATAATGTAGATGATAAATATCAAGAACTCAAGATAACAATGCAAACATATAAAGGAATGCTTGATGGATGAAATGAAGAGTGAAAGCCAAGAAAATGATCAACTTTTTACCACCATCATCACTTTGCAAAGACTTTCTAGTTTCTGTGTCATTGTTTTCAAAGACGTCTTTGCCACCTCATACACCTTCATCCAGCATGCATGAAGACATAAGAAAAACAGATAATTTTGAAATTCCACAACCAAACTGCATGTTCACAAGAGGAATTAGTGTACTGTGCATCATTCGCCATTGTTGGATAAATAAATTACAAATAGAACTTACTTCTAAAGTCTTCATGAATCCTCAAGCTCTACCGCCTTCTTGGACCATTCCTCCGAACCTTCCTTAAACGAGTGTACAAGCTTGGTTACCTATGTGGTCCAGAAACATTGAAACACAAAGACGTTGACAAATGCATTAGATGTGGCAAATGTCTACACACACACACATATATATATATATGAACAACCAATGCATTGCTTAAAAAGATAAGTAGTTGTTAAGACGAAGCCTTAACCAACCATCAATCATGAACTTATAAGGGCATCATACAACTAAGAACAACATGAATCATTACATACACACAAAGTCACAAACACAGCCAAAAGTGACACTCTTATAAACAAGACCGTCGTGCTTTGTTATATTGATCGCCAGCATGGTAAGTCCTCTAAGGTACCTAAAAGATTTTGACAATACTTATGTTCCATTTATTCTCCTCCCAATGTCATTGTGCTACTAGTGCTTAACTTAATACCACCCAATCTCCATGCCCAAATATTATACTCCTTCAACCCTTGAACAACATTAAAAAGATAAACATAGGACGAGGACCAGCCGACCCATCGACTCAAAAGAATAGCTAGCACTACCAATGAACTAATGAATGGGTTCGCATAAGTTTCAGATCTATTAACAAGTTGGATATTTTCGAGAAAAAAAAATGAAAGTGTTTTGGGGGTAGCTGATCATAATTCAATCTTGAGTAGCATAATCATTCATGATACATGTACTCACAAAGCTCCACAACTCAGTAAATTACCAAATGAAACAATATTTGAGCAGAAGCTCATCATCTTCAATATTACCCAAACTGACTAAATACAGGAATATCACGAATAACGTCTACATAAGACCAAACTGTACAGAAAATCCTAATTTGAGGATTGTTCAAACAGCAGAAACAGCCTCTCACTCACAATATGGTATTAGATGATGAAGGTATTCAACTTGGAAAGGAGACTGAACTGTTCGTGGTAATAACCAACAATGATAAACTGTGAAGGCCCTTAAAACCATCAGAAATTGAAGCTGGTTCTTGAATTAGAAGATAAAGAGGGATGAAAATTGGATTTGGACAGGTCAAGGGGACCAAACATCATAAAAGAAAAAGTGGCTTCCATTAAAACTTCATGTAATGGAATTCATCATTCAAAAAGAACTAGCATCGTTCTGAAAATTAACTGATACAAGTCATAAGAAAAGCGGAAATCTCTGCTCACCAGATGCATACGAGATTATTTGCCTTTTCAATGGTGAAATATAATGAGCCCCTTGGAATGCCGCAGGGCACAATGCATTGAGTGGTCTGAAATCAACGGAATATGCCTTCTGAAAGCCATCCAGAATCGCCATCATTGTCGAGTTTGCAGGTCTCCTGTCTGATTTATATCCTCTTAGCAATGACACCTGAGCAACCATGGAACGCTCATGATTTAGATAAATGTTCATGTCTTACAAATTGTCACATCTTAAGAGCTGGAATAACAAAGGAAGATTACGGGATAATTATACAGACACATACCCTCAGGTTTGGGTATTACGGATTAAACAAAAAAAAGAAAAAAAAAAAAAGAGGGAAAGGCCTATGAAGCATGATAATAAAGATCTATGAAGCACTTTATTCTCCACAACACACCTAAATGAAAACCACAAACAAGTTATCTGTGAACATTACAGGTTTCATCACGGAAGGAGACAGCTGCAGAATTGTGCTTACCCTAGTATTTCTTTGTTAATGTCTCTGGCATTGTACCTTGTATATCCAAAGCCAGTGTAATCCCAAACCTAGAAGAAGACATTCATCAAATTCAGATGTAAACTGTTCCAACAATCCTTAGCAACATTTTTCTAATTTTAAGTAGAAGAAAATTACTCACCATATGATATTATATAGAGCAAGTTAAACACATTAGGATTGTCAAAGCAAAAATTAAATAAAAGAAGCACTAGAAAGCAAGATAAAGATGACATGTAAAATGGAGGGAGAAAGTATTTGCAAGGAAGTGAGAGCAAACTTAGGGCATCAACAGAGAGTATTCCAGTATTCCTTCTTTATCTATCAATATATGAACAATGAGAAAATATTGGGCCAAGAAGGATTGTTCAAACAGCAGTAACATTTCGCAATACCATAATTTGAGGCCTCCTCCTCGCTCTGTCTCTCCCCCTGCTTTTCTTGGTTTTCTTTACTCTATTCTTTTGGGTGAGAAATGAACAAGAAAAAAGAAATGAAGGTGAGAGGATTTCACCATGTGCGTGTCGGTGGGGTTTGATGATGGGGAGAAAACGGTGGTTTAAGGGTTTTTACCAGCGGGGTTTTCCTTTCTTGGATTTGTACCCACATCCGCAGCTGCTTCTCCCGCGGGTGCTGCCGTACCATCACATTCGAACCTTTGAGTCGGCCATACCACCATGAACTTCACCTGCTTTCTTTAACTTTTTTCCTCGAAGAAGTGAACAGTGGAGAAGGGAAATGGTTTGATGGTGGGGTTGGGTGAGGGTATTTTGGCGGTGGGAGGACGGAACTGCGGCGTCTCTCCTTCGCCGGCTTTGGCTTTCTTGGAGGGAGAAAATGAGGGGTATTGTTTGAGGTGTGAGAAGAAGAATTGCAAGAGGTGTGACGGCCTTCCTCGTACCTGCAACATCACCCACTTGCCTCATCTGCTTCTCCACATTCAGCAACATCTCAATTTTCGCCTCCAAATCTCCGCCTCCATTTTCCTACAAAATTAAACCAAAACATTCGATAAATCACAGCACGAGATACAAAATGGGTAAGCCAACAATAGCGTATAAGCTAATTGGAAATCAGGAACGCGCATTTGCTTACCATTTCGATCGAATAGATACGACCAATTGGGGAATTTTTCGTGCAATCGATGAAAAATAAAACCCTAGAGAGAGAGAGAGAAAGAGGAGAGAGTTGAAATATGTTTTACCATGCGACCATCTTACCGCTAATAAACCTTTTACAAAATTGTAAAATTTTTATTATACATTTTGACCCCTGAATTACGTTTATTATAACAAAAGTCCCCGTAAAAAAATAATTTAGTGTTGATAGAACAAAACACCCTTTTAACATGTTTTTATATTTTTTGTTACACCCTTTTAACATGTTTTTATATTTTTTGTTTCACTTCCTATTAAAAAATCTCTCTCAAAACTACTTTTAGTAATTTTAAAATTTTTACTAAAATTTTTATGTAAACAATAATGTTCAAAATGTATAGCTTTATATAAACTATATAATACATAAAAAAAGTTTACAAGTTCAATATGAAAATATATTTTACAAAGAAAATTATTTACAAGCTCAATTTAATTTTATAAAAAAATATATTATATAACTTATAATTTTTATATTAAATTACATGCATAAATAATTAAAAATATAGCAGTCTGAATTATATAGCCCCATACTATAAGAACCTTGCCAAGAAACAGCAATATTGTATGATAAGCTTAAGAAGAATCCATCATCACTCATAAAATATTTTTTTTGGGTAAAGGTAAGTTTCATTATGTAGAAATAGTACAGTACAACAGTGAATTGGTTATCTCTCGACAGGCCAAGGGATACGCCATAGTCTATAGAGAGCACATGTACTAATGGAACTAGAGAGATTAATACTCAAAATTCTCTGCCTAACATCGTCGATAATGAAAGAAGCCAATACATTTGTCGTATGCTCAGTTTGTTGGAACCGTCTGCAGTTTCTTTCACGCCATATGTGGTAAACGAATGATCCAAGGAACGCTCGGTATGCAGCATTGATGATATGCTTCCCTCTCCGTTTTCTCGCTGCCCATTCCACATCCGTTGCCCATGCTCGATTGGGCCAGGCGAATCGAATAATTTCTCGTATTGCTGAAAGACATCTTCTGCTGAAGCGGCATTGGAAGAATAAATGGGAATGTGTCTCAACTGCATCCTCATCACAAAGTATACATCCTCCCATGTGTGTGAGTCATGGTTTGTCCGTCGTTGGTAATTTTTCCTAAATAGCCATCCATAAGATAAAAGTATGCCGTGGAATCTTCAACGAACCCGAAAGTAGTGAAGACCAGCCTACTTTCGGTCCAGTCAGGCTGATAAGTTGGCACAGAGCTTGGGCGGTGAGTCGCCCATCCAGAAAACGCCAAATGATTCTATCATCTCCTTCATGAATCTGGGGTAATATATAGATAATCTGAAGGCATTTCAAATCTGTGATGAGGGGCCAGTGCCATTGGCTCTCATCAATAACCATATGGAGCTTGGTGGAATCGTCTAGCCCAAGTAATCTCGGTCCTTTTGGAAATCTAGTGATCAGGGGTCCAAGGTGATGTCATGGATCCTTCCAAAGATAGAAGGTCCTACCATCACCAATATGAAACTCCACCATTGGTTGGATAAGTCTGCATAGACGAAGCAGCTTTCTCCAACCCCACGATCCTCCCTTCTCGTCAACTGTCCAAATGGAATTATTTCGTAGTCATCCGAGCTGTAGCCACTCAACCCAAATAGACGTTCGGTCACATCTAATGACATCACACAGTTTCATTGTCATTAGGGCTCGGTTGAGAATACCAATATCTTTAATTCCTTGGCCCCCTTCCCCAACTGGTTTGCAAACACATCACTTATAAAAAATAATAAAATATTATATAACTTATATATTTTTATATTAAATTACATGCACAAATATTTAAAATATAGCATATCATCACTCATAAAATAATAAAATATTATATAACTTATATATTTTTATATTAAATTACATGCACAAAATCACTCATAGAATAATAAAATATTATAGATTAATTATATCAACAAAGTAGCATATTTTATAGTACGCATACATAAATGTTCAAAATAATTTTTTAGATGATGTTGACAATTCCTCTAGAAAAAAACTTCACTATATATAACAATACAAAATAAAAATTATGTAAATCTTTTAGAAATTATATAAAATAAATGAATTGAAAATTTATAGAGTTTATTCAAATTATCATACTAATTACAAAAATTATAAATTTTGGATAATATTTATTTTAAATAAAAAATTATAATAGTTCAGATTACGTTTTTTGGTGATGACTATAATAAACATATTTTAGAGGGTGCAAACAATAAGGGTATTTTGTTATAAACTTTTTGGTCCATATTATGAGAGAGTTTGTTATATTTTATAGTTTAAAGGGGTATATATGACGATTTTATGTATACTTTAGGTGTGGAAAGTGCATTTGACCCAAAATTTTATTTTATTTTATTTGACATTTTCAATCGAGGATTTTTACAATCAAAACTAGTCTAGTAAGTTCCTTTCACTAATTTTTTTTTATATTTATACATTTGGTTGTTTTTGTTATAAATGTTATTAACTCAAGTTTATATATATATATATATATATATATTTTATTTTGTTGTGAAAATATGGCATAACAAAACAATATTGCTATTGTTATTTATTTTAGAGGTCAACGGATTGATTCATACGATTGTGAGTTATGATCACTCTTTAGTCATATTTATGAAAATATATATTTTTTTGGGGTAAATATAAATTTCATTAACTAAATAAAAATAGTACAGCACTGTGTTCATGAGTTGGTCTCTCCTGTGACAAACCATGGGATACGCCATAGTCTGTATAAGGCACATGTGCTAACCGAGTAAGCTAGATTAATACTAAGTATCCTCTGCTTTACATCATTAACAATCAAGGAGGCCAAAGTGGTCGGATGACTAATGAGTTTGTCCAAAACCACACTCAATCGTTGGACAATGAGTTTGGCGATAATCTTATAAAGCACATTACAGCAAGAAATGGGTCGAAAATCACTTATGGACATTGGGGAGTGAACCTTCAGTATAACTGCCAGCAAAGTGGTGTTGATTTGTTTCAAGAGCCTCCCAGTATTAAAGAAATCCAACACCGCTTCCGTTACCTCCTGTCCCACAATCGGCCATGCCGCTTTAAAAAAACTTGATGAGTACCTATCGGGCCTCGACGCTTTATCCTTAACAATATCAAACACTGCCTGTTTAACATCAACCAGGGTGAAAGGCAATAAGATAGAGTTGGCCTCGTCGTCTGTCAGCAAATGTCATGCCCATGGTCTAAGGAACTGGAGATGAACCACATCCCGTCGTCTCTCTCCTCCTAGCAGGTTTTGGAAGAAGGAGACAAATTCATTTACCACTGCCTGTTGCTCCATATGGGTGACTCCGTGTTCATCGTTAATTTGCAAGATTCTCCTTGCTGTCCTTCGTTGCGCAATCTTGTGAAAAAAAAACCTGGAGCATTGGTCACCCCCCTTCGTCCACTCCATTTTAGCTCTCTAACGAAGCATGATTTCCTCTAGCTTCGCCGCCTTGTCCAAAACCATTCGACAGTAGTGCTCTAGGTATAAGAACAAGTCCTCTTGTCTGTTCGAGCTGACCAGAATTTGTGCCGCTTCAAGAAAACCCTTAGCTAACTGCACATTGTGCGATAAATCACCTTTATTCCTCCTCTATTCTCAGAAAATTGGTTTCAAAGCTTTTAGTTTTCGAGTCACCACGTACATCGGTATGCCAACTATCTTATGCTGCCAAACGCTCTACACACTGGGAATGAATTCTGGTGAGAGGGTAAGATAATTATCAAATCGGAACATACCTCCCAACTGCTGTTGTCGGTCCCCATACAGGACCATCGGTGAGTGATCCGAGGTACGCGGTGTAAGGCTCGAGTAGGACAAAATGCATAAAACCACCCTATATTTTAAAAAGTATGCAAAAAGCACCCCCTATTTTCAGAATAGGCTAAAACCCCCCTCCTGTTTTGTTTTAGTCAGCTCACGTGCCCTTTTTTAAAACGAGCACTAATGGCGTTATTTTTCTTCCTAATTTGACTGTTATAACCCTGTTGTCTTTACTGCTCTTTGACTACAGTCAAAGAGTGAATTTGAAGAGAGAGAAAGAGTTACAGCGAGACTAGAATTACTAAAGTAAAAAACTAGGATTTTGTGGGTTTGCGATTGAGAGGGAGAAAACGAGGGAATTTGATCAAAAAACTTGTGTTTCTTTACCTTAAATAGAACGAAAAACACTAATTTAGATTTCGTAAGTTAGATTTAGGGTTTGTGCTCGAGGAGAGGAGAGTTCGTTCGTGTTGTTGAAGAAGAACCGGTAAGTTTAAATTTTTTTATGTTCTATGAGAAATTGTTGTAATTCTTGCAGAGTTTACAGAAATTTTTCTATTTTTATTTGGTATTCCATTTGCTATTCTAGAATCCATGTCCTCTTTCTCTTTATTTGGTGTGTATATATATATATATGCGAACTTTTTATTTGGTATTCTATTTGTTGTTTTCAGAATCTTATATTGATACTGTGATATTGTTTTATTCATCAAATAAATGCATATCTTTCAAGTTTCGAGAGGTGATGCCTTAATTTTGCTTTAACTACAAGTTAGTATAAAAAGGGAAATAAATTTGTTTTAATAAAACAGTGCAAAACAGCCAAATTTTGAAAGTTCTCATAATTTTCGTCACCCAAACGTTGGTTTAGACCCAAGCATTTGTGTGATAAATTTGCTAAAAGTAATAATACCTACAAGTCAGTATAAAAGGGAAATAAATTTGCTTTAATAAAACCGTACAAAACAGCTAAATTTTGAACGTTCTCAGAATTCGACGAAACTTGACCCAACCGTAGGTCTAGACCCAAGCTGTGTTGTAAATTTGCTAAGCGTAATAATAACTACAAGTTAGTATACAAGGGAAACAAACTTGCTTTAATAAAACCGTGCAAAACAGCTAAATTTTGAACGTTATCAGAATTCGACAAAACTTGACCCAACCGTTGGTCTAGACCCAAGAATTTGTGTTGAAAATTTGCTAAGCGTAATAATAACTACAAGTTAGTATAAAAAAGAAACAAACTTACTTTAATAAAATCGTGCAAAACAGCTAAATTTTAAACGTTCTCAGAATTCGACGAAACTTGACCCAAACGTTGGTCTAGACCCAAGTATTTGCGTGGTAAATTTGCTAAGCGTAATAATACCTACAAGTTAGTATAAAAGGAAAATAAATTTGCTTTAATAAAACTATGCAAAACAGATAAATTTTGAACGTTCTCAGAATTCGACGAAACTTGACCCAGACGTAGGTCTAGACCCAAGCATTTGTGTTGTAAATTTGCTAAGCGTAATAATAACTACAAGTTAATATAAAAGGGAAACAAACTTGTTTTAATAAAACCGTGCAAAACAGCTAAATTTTGAGCATTCTCAGAATTGGACGAAACTTGACCCAATCGTTGGTCTCGACCCAAAAATTTGTGTGGTAAATTTCCTAAGCGTAATAATACCTACAAGTTAGTATTAAAGGAAAACAAACTTGTTTTAATAAAACAGTGCAAAACAGCGATATTTTGAACGTTCTCAGAATTCGACGAAACTTTTCCCAAACGCTGGTCTAGACCTAAGCATTTGTGTTGTAAATTTGCTAAGCGTAATAATAACTACAAGTTAGTTTAAAAGGGAACAAACTTGCTTTAATAAAACCTTGCAAAACTGCTAAAATTTGAACATTCTCAGAATTGGACGAAACTTGACCCAACCGTTGGTCTAGACCCAAGCATTTGTGTTGTAAATTTGCTAAGCGTAATAAATAACAAGTTAGTATAAAAGGGAAACAAACTTATTTTTTTTTGGGTAAATGTAAATTTCGTTAATAAAAAAATAGTAGTACAGTACAACATGTGATCATCAATTGGTTTCTCCCTCAACCCAAGGGATACGCCATAGTCTATACAATGCTCGTGTACTGACTGACGAATCAAGATTAGTGCTGAGAATCCTCTGCTTGACATCATCGATGACCAGTATACTAAGAGTAGCCGGTGTTGGCTCAGTCTGTTCAAATCTCCTCAAGTTCCTCTCCCTCCATATGTGTTAGACACTCGTTGCAAGTAGTGAGCGGTAGGGAAACAAACTTGCTTTAATAAAACCGTGCAAAACAACTACATTTTGAACGTTATCAAAATTCGATGAAACTTGACCCATACGTTGGTCTAGACCAAAGCATTTGTGTTGTAAATTTGCTAAGCGTAATAATAACTACAAGTTAGTATAAAAGTGAAACAAACTTATTTTAATAAAACCGTGCAAAACAGCTAACTTTTGAACGTTCTCAGAATTCGACGAAACTTGACCCAATCGTAGGTCTAGACCCTAGAATTTGTGTGGTAAATTTGCTAAGCTTAATAATACCTACAAGTTAGTATAAAAGGGAAATAAACTTGCTTTACTAAAATAGTGCAAAATAGCTAAATTTTGAACGTTCTCAGAATTCGACGAAACTTGTCCCAAACGTTGGTCTAGACCCAAGCATTTGTTGTAAATTTTTTAAGTGTAATAATAACTACAAGTTAGTATAAAAGTGAAACAAACTTGCTTTAAAAAAACCGTGCAAAACAGCTAAATGTTAAACGTTCTCAGAATTCGACGAAACTTGACCCAAACGTTGGTCTAAACCCAGGCATTTGTGTTGTAAATTTGTTAAGCGAAAATAATAACTACAAGTTAGTTTAAAAGGGAAACAAATTTTTTTTAATAAAACCATGCAAAACAGCTAACTTTTGAACGTTCTTAGAATTCGACGAAACTTGACCCAATCGTTGGTCTAGACCCAAGAATTTGTGTGGTAAATTTCCTAAGCGTAATAATATCTACAAGTTAGTGTAAAAGGAAAACAAACTTGTTTTAATAAAATAGTGCAAAACAGCGATATTTTGAACGTTCTCAGAATTCGACGAAACTTGTCCTAACGTTGGTCTAGAGCCAAGCATTTGTGTTTTAAATTTTCTAAGCGTAATAATAACTACAAGTTAGTATAAAAAGGGAAATAAATTTGCTTTAATAAAACAGTACAAAACAACCAAATTTTGAAAGTTCTCATAATTCGACGAAACTTGACCCAAACGTTGGCCTAGACCTAAGCATTTGTGTGGTAAATTTGCTAAGCGTAATAATACCTACAAGTCAGTATAAAAGGAAAATAAATTTGCTTTAATAAAACCGTGCAAAACAGCTAAATTTTGAACGTTCTCAGAATTCAACGAAACTTGACCCAACCGTAGGTCTAGACCCAAGCATTTGTATTGTAAATTTGCTAAGCGTAATAATGACTATAAGTTAGTATAAAAGGGAAACAAACTTTTGTTTTTTGGGTAAATGTAAGTTTCATTAAAAAAAGAGGTAAAGTACAACAATCAAGTGGTGACTCCCCCGACAGACCAAGGGATACGCCAAAGTCTATAGAGCGCACATGTACTAATAGAACTGGAAAGGTTAATACTAATTATCCTCTGTCTAACGTCTTCTATGATGCAAGTAGCTAATATAGTTTCCGGCCGCTGGGTGTTCTCAAATCGTCTCAAGTTCCTCTCTCGCCATATATGGTATATGCATGCACCAAGTAATGCTCGATAAGCAACATTAACAATATGCTTCCTCCTCCACTTCCTCGATGTCCATTCCACGTCTCTTGTCCACTCACGATTGGGCCAAGCAAATCAAATATGTTGTCGAGCTGCAAGGCATCCTCTGCTAAATCGACAGCGGAAGAACATGTGAGTGTGTGTCTCCGCTGTACCCTCATCACAGAGAATACATCCCCCTAGATGAGTCATTCATGGTTTATCAATCGTCGGTAGCTTCTCTTGAATTACTAACCAAAGAGTGAAGTTATGTCGGGGAATCTTCAACGAACCCGAAAGTAGTGAAGACCATCCTACTTTCGGTCCAGGTGGACAGAAAAGTCCGTATAGGGATTGTGTAGTGGGTCGTCCCTCTGAAAACCGCCAGTTGATCCTGTCATCCCCTCCATGAATCTGAGGTAAAGTGTAAATGATGTCCATACATTCCAAATCAGTAATGAAAGGCCACTGCCATTCCCTCAGGAATGACGACTTGTAGTTTGGTGGATTCATCAAGTCCTAAGAGGCTCGGTCCTCGTGGGAATCTAGTAATAAGTGGGCCCAAGTGGAGCCACGGGTCCTTCCACAAGTAGAATCACCTCCCCTCTCCAATAAGAAACTCCATCATAGGTAGGACAGAATTGCGAAGTCGGAGCAGTTTTCGCCATTCCCATGATCCTCCCTTCTCATTAATTGTCCAAATTGAAGTGTTGTGTAATCGTCCCTGCTTCAACCACTCAACCCATATAGATGTTCGGTCACATCTGATAACGTCACATAACTTCTTTGCTATTAAGGAACGGTTAAGGATACCAATATCCTTAATTCCTTGGCCTCCTTCTTTAATTGGTTTACACACATCCTTCCACGCTACCTTGGCATATCCCGACGTAGAAGTGCCTTTTCATAGAAAAGTTCTGAGGTGTTTCTCAATTTGTTTAATAATAGCCTTCGGTAAGATGAATGTAGACGCCCAATAAATGCTCATTGCTGATAGTACGGATTTAATGATTTGTATACGTCCAACATACGATAATGAAATTCCTTCTAAGCCATTAATGCGAGCATCAATTTTCAATAAAAGAGGCTGACAATCGGATATAGACAATCTAGAAGACAGTAGAGGGAGACCCAAGTACCTCATTGGTAGTTAGCCCTCTTGGAAACCCAAAATTGCTAAAATCTGATCCTTCCAGCCTTGTGCTGATCGAGAGATAATGACATGGCTTTTTTGTACGTTCAGCCGAAGTCCCGACCATTCTGCAAATCGGTCCAACCCCATCTTGAAGGTCCTGAGAGAATCCAAGTCAGCTCTACGGAAAAGCAGGAGATCGTCTACGAATCCCAACTGGAAGACTTTGGCCGGCTCACATTTCCAGTGATAGGAAGAATTGCATATCCTGCTTAATGAGTTGCACTAATCCCAAATGCAAGACTTCCATAACGAGAACAAAAAGATAGGGAGATAGAGGGTCTCCCTGTCTTAATCCATGTGCTCCTGCAAAGTAACCGTGAGGGTTTCCATTAAGACCAATCGAGAATGCCGCCGTCGTTACACACTCCTCAATCCACCTGGTGAACGTTTAGGGGAAACCAAATAATTGCAAGACCGCAAGTAGGAAGTCCCACTCCACAGTATCATATGCCTTCCTTATATCGAGTTTCAGGGTACAATGAGGTGGGAGCCTCACCTGGTTATATCTCGTGAGCAATTCCTGTGCCAAAAAAATATTGTCCCCAATGCTACACCCTGGAATAAATGCTCCCTGACAGGGACTAATTATCACAATAATTTTGTATAACACATTACAGCACGAAATTGGTCTAAAATCACCAACAGTCATAGGAGTGTGTACCTTTGGGATTAGTGCCAAAAGTGTGGAGTTGACTTGTTTGAGTAGTTTACCGGTACTAAAGAATTCCAGTACCGCCTTTGTAACTTCCTATCCCACCACTGGCCAGACTGCTTTAAAGAATCCTGATGAATATCCATTAGGTCCCGGTGCCTTGTCCTCTGCAATGTCAAATACTGCTTGCTTCACATCATCCGGTGTAAATGCCAATATAAGCTGGCCAGCCTCCTCATTAGAAAGAACATGTCTTGACCACGGTCTGAGAAAGCCAATATCCAACGTTATCTGTCGTCTGATACCGCCCAAGTGATTTTGATAATAACGGACAAATTCATTGATAATCTTTTTTGGTTCAGTGTGGATGGTCCCATTATCATCATTTATCTGCAATATCTTCCTCGCCACCCTTCTTTGGGCAATTT
This sequence comes from Sesamum indicum, assembly GCF_026168435.1. Lineage (NCBI taxonomy): Eukaryota > Viridiplantae > Streptophyta > Magnoliopsida > Lamiales > Pedaliaceae > Sesamum > Sesamum indicum. The sequence goes on along the minus strand of NC_142658.1, from coordinate 9,598,363 downwards.
TACGAAAGAAAATCCGGGAGCATTGGTCACCTCCCTTCATCCACTGTATCTTGGCTCGCTGATGCAGCATGATTTGTTCCAGTTTTACCGCTTTTGCATATACCAAGCGGCAATAGTGTTCTAATTGTAAAAAGGCCTCACTCTGCCTATTTGAGCTGACCAGCTATTGTGCCTCATCTAGAAAGCCTTTAGCTAATTGAAAGTTTAGAGTCAAATCCCCCTTCTTCCTCCTTTGTTCCCTGAAGATCGGCTTCAATGCTTTAAGTTTACGTGTTACCGCAAACATAGGAACCCCAATGATTGTATTATGCCAAATATTCTGCACACTGGGGATAAATTCAGGTAAGTGTGTTAGGTAGTTGTCAAATCGAAACATACCTCCAGTTTGATTTTGCCTGTCCCCATGCAGTACAAGCGGCGAGTGGTCAGAAGTTCGCGGTAAAAGGCTATGATAACATGAGGAGGGAATCCTCGAAAGCCATCTATCATTAATGAGAATCCGATCCAATCTCTTTCATAGACTCCGAGAGTTCGTGCTGCAATTATGCCAAGTATACCATTCCCCCTACATAGGCAATGGCATTAACCCGGCCTCCTGGATACCAGCATTGAGTTCTTCCATGGCCATCCTTATATCACCAGAAGCTCCACACACCTCATTCATTTCTCGGACCGCATTGAAGTCCCCCCCCACCAGCCAGGGCTCATCCGAGTGTTCCCGAGCTAATGTTTCCAAGGTATTCCATGAACTTCTGCGATCAATCATCTCAGAGGCACCATAAACAATAGTGATTATGAGGGATTCACTATCAGCCCTATGAGTGACAGGACAGTACATAAATTGATTCCCTAAATCAAGAATATGAACATCCACAACATTCTCATCCCACGCTACCCAAATGCGGTTACCCACAGTTACATAATCAACAAACCATTTCCAATGAGGAAGCAAAAACGACTGAATATGCATGACATTATTAATACGAACACGAGTTTCTAATATGCCCATAAAATGTAACCTGTATTTCGAGATAAGGTCCTTTACTGCGAGTTGATGGTCTCTCTTATTCAACCCCCGGACATTCCACACCGCGAGATTCAACATGGATCACTACTAGAGCGGCTGCATGTGTTAGGACCCTTAGTATTCTCTTCTGCGTCGTCCAGTGAATTCAAAGCATCAAAAGGATTATAATTAACCACTTCCTTACCCTTCTCCTTTTGCGATGAGGTGTAACGTTTATTCTGTTTTGTACCTTCATCTCCTCTCGCTTCATCATCCACCTCAACCACGGTCTTATGTTTCTTTTCTCTCTCCTCGGGGACTGGTGGAGGGGGGACATTGGCTTTTGGTACATACACTTTCACCGGGGGCTGTTTCTGAGGTTTGGTCAACGAACAACCCTTCTCCAAGTGACCCAATGTCATGCATCCTGTGCATTTATGGGGAAGCCATTTATACTCGATGTCAACCTTGCATGGGGTTTCCCCGCCATCTTCATCTGGCGTCATTATGATAATATGTTTTGCCAATTTCTGAGTAACATCAATCATCACGCATACACGAGCGAGTCCAGTCTCGTGCATGCCCTCGTTATCGCATCAAGGTATAGAGGCTTACCCACACCGCTAGCAACAGTACTCAATCCTTCCGTCGTCCAGAATTCCAATGGAAGGTGTCGCAGTTTTATCCAGACAGGCACTTGTGTATGCTTCAACTTTCTCATAGCCATACCCGGTTCCCACTTTTGTAATACAATTGGTTGTCCCTGAAACAGCCATGGCCCCCCTTCTATGACCTCCTCTATATCAATTTCTGTTTTAAATTGGAAGAAAAAGAAGCCATTAGCAGTTGTTGTGACCTCTCGTAGCGCCGACCAAACCGAATGGGCAAACTCCTTCAAGTGGTGATAGTACGACCGCTTTCCCGTAAAGTATCCCACTGCCGTAGCCTTCCATCATTTGGATCCGTCACGCACAGTATCAAGTGAAGGACAAACTACAACCTCCCCATTTTGCGTTGTTGCGGCAATGAAAGATAGCGTTTTCCGGGACGAATTGTTGAATGCATCAACAATTTTATCATTAACAATCCCATTAGAACTGGTGTGAAGCGGAATGTTCCCAATAAATAAAGGAACGGGTGCCAATTTTTTACCCAAGTTGCTGTTTTTTTCTTCCATATAACTGCCGATGTCAACCCTAGAATTGATGACATCTGCAGCTGTCTAAGCAGTGACATCAACCCTAGCATCATGGATGACATCAGCCCTTGCATCAGGGATGACATCAGCCCTACCAGCCGCCCTCTCATTCTCCAACTCACCGTCCTTGTCACCCACTTCCGCTGCCACTTCAGCTCCAGCCGTATCCACATAGGCGTCCACGTCAGCTTTCCGGCACACGTCATCGGTCGCCGGAGAAGTCACCGCCACTCATCAAACCACCGGAAAAACGCGCCAGGAGCTCTAGCAGCTGCAGAATCGTTTGCAGCAGCTTTCCAACCACCAGGATTGGTCGGACGACCAGAAAAACCTCCATTTCCGCCAGTCGCCATCGCTGGAATGCGAACGGTCACCATCGCGGGGAGCTGGAGCGTTGCAGGCGTCTTACCACCGTTTGCCCTGCATCTAGCGGGATAAGGCAACGCAAAGCCTTACGAAGGCCTCCGGTCACTGGTCGTTCACGGCCGCGCTCCACCGTCATTGTTTCACGCAGATTGGTGCCTTCTCCAAAATGCACTTGCCATCGGATTTTAAAGTCATTCAAAGCAGCCATGGATGCCTCATCGCCCTTGTCAATAACACGGTTGACAAGGTTTAAAAACTCGTCCAGGTTGAACGAGGAAGAAAATGATCCGCCATGGACGCCTTTCAAGGTCGCGTCGCCTCCAAAACCCAGATCTGCAGTCGCGATTTCAGCTCCCACACTCCCACCTTTCGCCGTCGACAGCCCATCTACGCGCAAGACAACCCTTGGGCTACCCTTAGCCGGCGGAAAAATGGCTGTTTCAACCGGCGGCGAAGGTCCCGACCTATCATCTTCTCCACCGCGCGCAGCTGGATTTCCAAAAATTCATCCACGGTCGTTCTTCTTCTGCTGACCGGTCACTGTTCCGTCACCTTCGCTATCCACCAGAGCCTCGCCGGCGGTCTCCACGTCGCCGGCCGGATGTGAGGAAGATGAGAAATTTGTATGTGAAAAATTAGAGAGAGAAATTTTAGAGAGAGAATTTTTTGGTTCCATTTTTTCCTACGCTTTACGCTTAGTAAATTTACGACACAAATGCTTGTGTCTAGAGCAACGCTTGGGTCAAGTTTCGTCGAATTCTGATGATGTTCAAAATTTAGCTGTTTTGCACGGTTTTATTAAAGCAAGTTTGTTTCCCTTTTATACTAACTTGTAGGTATTATTACGCTTATCAAATTTACCACACAAATTCTTAGGTCTAGACCTATGGTTGGGTCAAGTTTCTTCGAAAACTGAGATGCTCAAAATTTAGCTGTTTTGCACTGTTTTATTAAAGCAAGTTTATTTTCCTTTTATAGTAACTTGTAGTTATTATTACGCTTAGCAAATTTGCCACACAAGTGGTTGGGTCTAGACCAACGTTTGCGACAAGTTTCGTCGAATTCTGAGAACGTTCAAAATTTAGCTGTTTTGCACGGTTTTATTAAAGCAAGTTTGTTTCTCTTTTTTACAAATTTGTAGTTATTATTACGCTTAGCAAATTTACAACACAAATTAACGTTCAAAATTTAGCCGTTTTGCACGGTTTTATTAAAGTAAGTTTGTTTTCCTTTTATACTAACTTGTAGGTATTATTACGCTTAGCAAATTTACCAAACAAATTATTGGGTCTAGACCTACGGTTGGGTCAAGTTTCGTCGAATTCTAAGAACACTCAAAATTTGGCTGTTTTGCACTGTTTTATTAAAGTAAGTTTATTTCTCTTTTATACTAACTTATAGTTATCATTGCGCTTAGCAAATTTGCCAAGCAAATGTTTGGGTCTAGACCAACGTTTGGGTCAAATTTCGTCGAATTCTGATAACGTTCCAAATTTAGCTGTTTTGCACGGTTTTATTAAAGCAAGTTTGTTTTTTTTTTAATAGTAATTTGTGGTTATTATTACGCTTAGCAAATTCACAACAGAAATCTTTGGGTCTAAACCAACGTTTGGGACAAATTTCGTCGATTTCTGAAAACGTTCAAAATTTAGCTGTTTTGCACGGTTTTATTAAAGCTAGTTTCTTTCCACTTTATAGAAACTTGTAGTTATTATTACGCACAGCAAATTTACCACATAAATTCTTGGGTCTAGACCTACGTTTTGGTAAAGTTTCGTCGAATTTTGAGAACGTTCAAAAGTTAGCTGTTTAGACTATTTTATTAAAGCATGTTTATTTCTCTTTTATACTAACTTGTAGTTATTATTACTCTTAGCAAATATACAACACAAATGCTTAGGTCTAGATCTACGTTTCGGTCATGTTTCGTCGAATTCTGAGAAGGGTTCAAAATGTAACTGTTTTGCACGGTTTTATTAAAGCAAGATTGTTTCCCTTTTATACAAACTTGTAGCTATTATTATGCTTAGCAAATTTACCACACTAATTCTTGGGTTGAGATCCACGTTTGGGTCAAGTTTCGTCAAATTCTGAGAATGCTCAAAATTTAGCTATTTTGCACTGCTTTATTAAAGCAAGTTTATTTCTCTTTTATACTAACTTGTAGTTGTTATTATGCTTAACAAATTTACCATACAAATATCTGGGTCTAGACCTACGTTTGTGTTAAGTTTAGTCGAATTCTGAGAATGTTCAAAATTTAGCTGTTTTCTCCCTCGATAGGCCAAGGGATACGCCATAGTCTATACAAAGCTCGTTTACTGACAGAACTAGCTAATGAAATACTAATGATTCGCTGCCTGACATCATCAACTATCATTAACGCCATGGTGCTCGGAGTCCTCTCTCTTTGCTCAAAACGTCTTGTGTTTCTCTCCCTCCAAATGTGGTAAACAGAAAATGCCAGTAGTGCTCGATAAGCTATGTTAACGATGTGCTTACCCCTCCATCTATGAGAAGCCCACTCAATGTCGTTCACCCAGTCTCTATTGGGCCAATGAAATTGTACCTTTCTCCGGATTGTTGTGAGATACTGTCGGCTAAATCTGCACTGGAAGAAAAGGTGTGAATGTGTCTCTGTTGCCCCCTCGTTACAAAGTATGCAATCACCAAAGTGAGACAACCATGGTTTGTCTGTCGTAGGCAGCTTGCCAAGAATAGCAAGCCACAGGATGAATAAGTGACGTGGAATCTTTAGCGAGCCCAAAAGTAGCGAAGCCCAACCTACTTTTAGTCCTGGGGGATCAAATAAACTGTAGATAGACTGTGTTGTGGGTCGACCCTGATCAAATCTCCATACGATCCGGTCATCTCCTCCATGGATTGTGGGTAATACATGTGTGATCTCCAAGCACTCGAAATCCGTGATAAGCGGCCACTGCCATTCTCCTCCACTAATCACCATGCTGAGTTTTGCTGATTCCTCAAGCCTAAGGAGCCTCGGTCCACGTGGAAATATCTCAATAAGAGGTCTGAGGTAATGCCACGGGTCCTGCCAAAGGTGAAACTTCCGCCGATCTCCGATTTGGTAGTCCACCATAGGACGGAGAAAAATCCGTAGACACAGGAGTTTCCTCCAACTCCATGAACCTCCATGATCTCGGATTATCCATATGGAAGTGTCTCGTAACCGGTCATGGTATAGCCATTCAACCCAAATAGAGGTTTGATCACACTGAATGATATCACAGAGTTTCTTAGTCATTAAGGCTCGATTCAAGGTAGTAATGCTTGAACCCAAGACCTCCCTCATCCACCGGCCTACACAATTCTTTCCATGCTACCTTAGCATAGCCACTATTTGTTGGGCCCTTCCATAAGAAGTTTCTCAGCCTCTTCTCAATTTCGTTCGTAACTCTCTTTGGTAAAATGAATGCTGAAGCCCAATAAAAGCTCAACGACATGAGTACAGATTTAATAATTTGTACCCTACCGGCATATGAAAGTGTCATTCCCTCCCAACCAGCAATACGTTTATCGATTTTCACCAATAATGGTTCACAATCAGCAATAGTTAATCTGGAGGATAATAGAGGTAGACCTAAATACCTCAGTGGAAGGAGTCCCTCCTGAAATCCAAGTGCTTCCAGCATCTCCTCACGTAAACCCTTTGCTGACCGCGAAATAATAAGATGACTTTTCTGTACGTTCCGTCGGAGGCCCGACCAAACGGCAAATCGATCCAGCCCTCTCTTAAGGACCTCAATAGAGTCCATATTCGCACGACAGAATAACAACAAGTCATCAGCAAATCCCAGCTGAAAAATCCGAGCTGAATCACACTTTCAATAAAAAGAAAAGAGCCCATCCTGGTTAATCATCTGTAGGTATCCCAAGTGTAATACCTCCATGACGAGGACAAAAAGGTACAGCGATAGAGGATCCCCCTGTCGAAGTCCTCTTGCACCCGAAAAGAATCCATGTGGCTTTCCATTCAATCCTACTGAGAAGGATGGTGTAGTGACACATCCCTTTTAGCTAAAGATGGACTTCAAAAATTCTCTCACTAAAAATTCTCTCTCTCCTACACACACTACTACACCACCAAAAACACATACTAGTGTCTTCCCCATGCAAACTCCGACCGGCGATGATGAGGATGAGACGGCCGATGACTGGGCTGACGAGGATGAAAGTGGACGCCGGCTGGTGACCGGCGGCGGTGGTTTTCCGGGAGAAAAATCAGATTTCCGAACACAAAATGAAAAGTTACTATCTCTCATGCAAATCGATGGCATGATGGAGGAAGAAGGTGAGGCGATCGCTGAGGGTAGCGAAGGTGATTTGGCTGATTGTTTTGAGCAGGACGGTGACGGGAGAAAGCGATTTTCCGACGAAGAAGTTACAACGTCGGATTTGAATTTTCAGATCGGAAAACTTGATTATCCGACGATGGGTGAGCAGACAAGTGTTGTAGGGATAAACAATGAAGATTCACTGATGATTAGTTATGATTTGGGGGCGAAAACCATGTCGGGAAATGAATCGCCATTTTTAGGGTTTCGGGAAGACGAAGGGCTGCGCAGAGAAACTTTGACGGAAACTTGCGTTATTCCGGCCAACAATCAAAATGGAGGGTCTGTGAAGATGATAGGTACGTCTACGAACTTGAAAGATGGGATCTTGACCTTAGAATCGCTGTCAGTCGAAGCGCCGCAAAAACTAGGGTTTCGTGGATGTTCACCTCCTAACAATGGCGGATGCGATGATGAACCATTCAACATCGAGGAATTCGTACGATTGGCTCATACTGTAATTGATAAAGGCGATGAGAAGGCTGTTAAGGCTCTATTAGATCTGAAAACCAAGTGGATGAGGCGATTTCGAGTGAAGCCGACGCAGTCATGGATTAGTTCCAAGATGGGTGGTGCGCCACCACGAGCAACGGTTGTTCACCAGCCTAGGAGCTGCCTTTCACCGTCGAGAACCACCTCAGTTTCATCGGAAAACCTGGGGAACAAAGCGTCGCGACAGCAAGTATCTGATGCCCTGCATACTGGTTTTTTGGCCGGAAAAGACGTTCCTTTGCTCCCGCCGGCGTCTGGTGCTACAGGTAGGAATGCTCCGGCGACTGTTGAGTTAACACGGGATGCTGATGTGTCTAAACCTAGCCAGGCTGGCGCTGAGTTGGCAAACCGTGTGGCAAAGGATGTGGAAGGGAATGACATCATCGCTGATGTCACATTTGCAGCTACAGTTGACCTGTTGATTGTTGATGTCACTGCTGATTCTGCTGACATCAGCAGTGATGTCAGCCTGTGAAATAGCTTGAAAAAAATGCTCCCTTCTCTTGCGAATCATGCTCCGACGGGGTTATTTATAGGCAACATTCCATTACATGAACATGGGAACTCAGTAATTGATGAAAAAATAACCCAAGACTTCAATAATTCATCACGAAAAACGCTCTCATATATAGCCCCACTGACGCAAAATGGTGAGGTTGTGGTTCGTCCATCTTTAGATACTGTGCGTGATGGAGCTAAACGGTGGAAAACTACTGCAGTTGGATACTTTTTGGGAAAGCGGCCATATTACCATCATCTGAAGGAATATGCGCATTCGGTCTGGCCCGATTTACGAGAGGTAACCGCGACAGCTAATGGCTTTTTCTTCTTTCAATTTAAAAATGTCATTGCCATGGAAGAGGTGATAGAAGGCGGACCATGGCTGTTCCAAGGGCAGCCAATAGTACTCCAGAAGTGGGAACCGGATATGGCTATGAGGAAACAAAAGCATACACAAATACCTGTATGGATTAAACTTCGGCACTTGCCTATGAAATACTGGACAACGGAAGGATTGAGTACAGTTGCAAGTGAAGTGGGCAAGCCCCTATATCCAGATGCGATAACGAGGGCATGCACGAGACTGGATTTCGCTCGTGTATGCGTGATACTAGATGTTACACAGAAGTTGATAAACCATGTCATAATCATGACACCGAATGAGGATGGAGGGGAAACACCGTGTAAGATAGATGTCGAATACGAATGGCTACCTCCGAAATGTATGAGTTGTATGATGATCGGACATATGATGAAAGATTGTGCAATGAATAAACCCCTTAAATCCACTAAACCACCGGTAACTGTGTATGTGCCAAAAGCTATCATTCCCCAAACGCAATTGGCCAATGAAAAGAAAGCTTCGAATAATGATAAAATGAGAGCTGGTGCTTCGAGAAACGAGGAGAAACAAAACGATAGGGGTACGGCAGTGCCTTCTCGTGGAGGTGGATTGAAGGCAAGTCGAAAGGAGAAAGGTAAGGAGATTGTAGTATATAATACATTCGATGCTCTACACTTAATTGACGATGCAGATGATATAGCCCGGGGTCCTAATCAACGCATCCCCAAACTTCATGATCCATGTTGAACACAACAATATGGAATGTTCGTGGCCTGAATAAAAGAGACCATCAGCAAGCAGTGAAGGACATCGTTGCTGAATTCAGGTTACAATTTCTCGGTCTTCTTGAAACTCGGGTTAGTATTAATAATGCAGCTCAAATTCAATCTTTTCTATTACCCCATTGGAAATGGTATGTGGATTACAGATCTTCTGGTAATCGGGTGTGGATTGCATTTTATTGATGTTGAAGTGGTTGAATGTGGAATGCAATTTATTCATTGTCTTATTAATATTCGTGCAATCCATGAGTCAGTTGCAGTTACTGTCGCTTATGGAGCTATTGAGGTGGTTGATAGGAGAGAGTTATGGAGTGCCTTGGAAAATATAGCTATTCAGTGTGCTGATATCCCATGGTTGATTGGAGGGGACTTTAATGCAGTTCGCGACCTCAGCGAAGTTTGTGGCACATCAGGGGATATCCGAATAGCTATGGAAGACTTTAATGCAGCCATTCAGAATACAGGACTACTACCAGTACCCATGCAGGGAGAGTGGTACACATGGCACAACCATAGTGCGACACCACGGAACCTTTGGAAAAGATTGGACCGCATGTTGATAAATGATAGATGGATGGCACGATTCCCTAACACATTCTACTCGGTCCTTACACCACGCACTTCAGACCACTCACCGATGGTAATATATGGGGACCGACAACAGTAGTATGGAGGTATGTTCCGATTCGATAACTACCTCGCTCGTTCACCTGAGTTTATTCCTAGTGTGCGGAATATATGGCAACATAACATTGTTGGTACGCCTATGTATGCTGTGACACGGAAACTCAAAGCATTGAAACCAATATTCCGAGAGCAAAGGAGAAATAAAGGGGATCTATCGCACAATGTCCAAATGGCGAAAGGGTTTCTTGAAGCAGCACCAGTTCTTGCTAGCTCAAGAAGACGAGATGAGCTATTCATACAACTAGAACACTGTTGTCGACTCGTACTGGCCAAAGCAACAAAACTGGAGCAAATTATGCTACAACAACGAGCGAAGATGCAGTGGATGAAGGGAGGTGATCAGTGCTCCCAAGTGTTCTTTCGGAAGATTACCCAACGAAGATCATCAAGGAGGATCTTCCAGATCAACGATGACCAGGGATCCACTCGCACTGATCCAGAAGAAGTTATTAATCAGTTTGTAATATATTACCAAAACCTGCTAGGGGGAGATAGACGAAGAGCAAGTATTGACATTTGGTTTCTCAGACCGTGGGCTAGGCACATTCTGAGTAATGAGGAATCTACCGCTTTACTGTTACCGTTCACACCAGCAGATGTCCAAACAGGCGGTTTTTGACATTGCTGAGGACAAGGCCCCAGGCCCGGACGGATACTCATCGGGCTTCTTCAAAGCAGCATGGCCTATTGTTGGACAGGAAGTGACTTCGGCAGTACTGCACTTCTTTAGTACAGGCCGACTTCTGAAGCAGATAAATACTACACTGTTGGCGCTCCTTCCAAAAGTACATTCCCCTATGACGGTTAGTGATTTTCGGCCCATAGCATGCTGTAATGTGCTTTATAAGAACATTGCAAAGCTCATTATCCAAAGGCTAAGTGTGATAATGGACAAACTGATCCGTCCATGCCAAGCGGCATTTGTGCCGGGATGCAGCATTGGAGATAACATCATGCTAGCACAGGAACTCTTTACGGGTTATAACCAGACTCGTCTACCTCCTAGATGTGCTCTGAAAGTTGACATCCGGAAAGCATATGACACAGTGGATTGGGACTTCCTGATAGTAGTTATGGAGATGTTTGGGTTCCCTAGTACTTTCGTGAAGTGGATTGAGGAGTGTGTGACAACACCTTCATTCTCTATTGGGCTAAATGGGAAGCCCCATGGATTCTTTTGAGGAGCCAGAGGACTTCGGCAGGGTGACCCTTTATCAACCTACCTTTTTGTACTTGTGATGAAAGTCCTTCATTTGGGCTTCCTGCAGTTGATTGATCAGGAGGAGGGATTTTCCTATCATTGGAAATGCGAGGCAGCCAGGGTCTTTCAGTTGGGATTTGCTGATGATGTGATATTATTTTGCCGTGCTGATATGGACTCTCTAAGAATCTTTAAAGCAGGTCTGGATCGTTTTGCCGAATGGTCGGGTCTCAAACTGAACGTGTAGAAAAGCCACCTGATTATCTCACGTTCAGCACAAGCACTGCGTGAGGAGATGTTGGCGCTACTTGGATTTCGGGAAGGGGTTCTTCCAATGAGGTATCTGGGGTTACCACTTATATCGTCTCGACTAACTATTGCAGATTGCCGGCCACTATTACTGAAGATTGACAAACGGATTGCTGGTTGGGAAGGTACCACTTTATCTTATGCTGGTAGAGTACAAATTATTAAATCTGTACTTACAGCAATGAGTGTTTATTGGGCATCGGCATTTATTTTACCCAAGATAGTTATTAATGAAATTGAGAAACAGTTGCGAGCTTTCTTGTGGAAGGGAATGACGAATAGTGGTTATGCCAAGGTTGCGTGGAAAGATATATGCCGACCAAAGGAGGAGGGAGGACTTGGGTTCAAAGACATCAGTACCTTGAACCGTGCATTGATGACAAAAAAACTATGTGATGTCATTAGATGCGACAGGACATCGATCTAGGTTGATTGGCTGCACCAGGGACGCCTACAACATACCTCCATATGGACGATTACGGACCAAAGAGGCTCATGGGGATGGAGGAAAATCCTCTGATTACGGATTTTTCTCCGAAATATGGTGGACTACATGATTGGAGATGGGAGGAATTTCCTCTTGTGGCAGGATCCATGGCACCACCTTGGCCCTCTTTGTGAATCTTTCCCACGAGGACCGAGGCTACTTGGAATAGATGAGTCATCCAGACTCAACACGGTGATTCATGAAGGAGTTTGGCAATGGCCCCTTATCACGGATCTTGAGTGTTTGGAGATCACACATGCACCCCCCACTATTCTTGGAGGGGAAGACCGTATAATTTGGAGATTTGAGAATGATCGACCAACAGCACAGGCTATTTATGAGTTATTTGACCCACCAGGATCAAAAGTAGACTGGTGTTCACTACTTTCGGGATCACTTAAAATTCCACGTCACAACTTTATTCTATGGCTTGCCATCCAAGGCAAGTTGGCTACGATAGATAAACCATGGCTTGCTCACCTTGGCCCATGTATCCTATGCAATGAAGATTTGACAGAGACACATGCACATTTATTCTTCCAATGCAGATTTAGCCGAGATGCCTCACGGAAATTCGAAGAACGATATGGTTCTTGTGGCCCAATAGAGAGTGGAAAGATGACATTACATGGGCTTCATCAACATGTCTTATAGAGCACTACTTGCATCATGTGTGTACCACATTTGGAAGGAAAGAAACCTGAGACGATTCGTTCACACCGAGAGGACGCCTACCACCATTGCATTACTTATCATTGAGGACATAAGACAGCAAATCCATAGCATCACACTATCTAGATTAGTCAGTACACGTGCATTATTTCGATTATGGCGAATCCCTTGGCATGTCGAGGGATAAACCATTTTGGGACCATATTGTTGTACTGTACCAATTTTACTTAATGAAACTTACTTTTACCAAAAAAAAATGTGGGTGGAAACCCAAAAAGTTCCAAAACCGCAACTAGGAAGTCCCATTCAACTGAGTCATACGCCTTTCTAATGTCAACTTTTAACGCGCATCTGGGAGGTAGGCGTGACTGATTGTATCCCGAGAAAAGTTCCTGAGCTCCTGCCAGGCAGCGTTTGTCCCTGGCCGGAGCATAGGGGACAATGTTATGTTAGCACAGGAACTCTTCACTGGTTACAATCAGGCCCGACTCCCACCGAGATGTGGTTTGAAAGTTGATATTCAGAAGGCGTATGACACTCTCGAGTGGGATTTCTTGCTATCGGTGCTTCAGCTATTCGGTTTCCCAGAGATTTTCAGACGATGGGTTGAGGAATGTATCAGTTCACCTTCCTTTTCGGTGGGAATGAACAGAAAGCCACATGGATATTTTGCGGGTGCCAGAGGGCTTCGACAGGGCGACCCCTTATCGCCATATCTCTTCGTCCTTGTGATGGAAACTTTACACATGGGAATGCTACAACTAATCGAGCAGGACATGAACTTCGCATTCCATTGGAAGTGTGACGATATTAGAATCTTCCAACTGGGGTTCGCTGATGACTTACTCCTATTCTGTCGGGCCAATACTGAATCTGTTCGGGTCTTCAAATCCGGATTAGATAGATTTGCTGATTGGTCGGGGTTACGCCTCAATGTTGAAAAAAGCCACATCATCATATCCCGATGAGCTTAGAATGTACGAGAGGAGCTACTTGCGGTGTTGGGGTTTTAGGAAGGCCACTTACCGATGAGGTATTTGGGTCTACCATTGATCTCTTCTCGATTATCTATCGCCGACTGCCAACCATTACTGAGTAAGATCGATACACGTATCAATGGTTGGGAGGGATTGGCACTGTCATATGCCGGCAGGGTACAGATCATTAAGTCTGTTCTTGTGGCTATGGGTGTATATTGGGCTTCGGCATTTATTTTGCCAAAAGGGGTCATTAAAGATATTGAGAAGCAATTGCGAGCTTTCTTATGGAGAGGTACCGGAAATAGTGGATACTCTAAAGTTGCATGGAAGGAGATTTGCAAACCGAAGGAGGAGGGAGGACTTGGCCTTAAGGATATGGGAACTCTTAATCGAGCATTGATGTGCAAAAAGCTATGTGAAGTCATCCGATGTGATAGGACTTCTATCTGGGTCGAGTGGCTGCGGCATGGCAGACTACGAGATGATTCGATATGGACTATCCCGGAGAATCGTGGACCATGGGGATGGAGAAAAATGTTGAGGTTGAGAGGCTGGTTACGCTCAGAGGTGGAATATCGTATTGGTGATGGAAGTGATTTTTTCTTATGGAAGGATCCCTGGCATCACCTTGGGCCCCTCCTTGACAGATTTCCGCGGGGACCAAACAGTCTGGGATTGCATGAGTCTACCATGTTAAGCTCGGTTATCTGTGAGGGCCATTGGCACTGGCCATTGATCACAAACATGGAATGCGTGGAGATTACACACGTGCTGCCTCGGATCCATAGGGGTACAGATCGTAGTATATGGAAAGGTCGAGTGGGAAACCCACTACCAGGAGTTCTATCGGGCTATGATACCAGCAGGACCGAAAGTAGGTTGGATTTCACTCATTTCGGGTTCTTTAAAGATCCCGCGACATTTGTTTATCCTTTGGCTAGCTATCCTGGAGAAGCTCGCAACGACGGATAAACCATGGTTCTCCCATCTTGGGTGCTGCGTGCTGTGCAATGAAGACATGGTGGAGTCACATAACCACCTGTTATTCCACTGCAGATTTAGTAGGAGATGCCTCAGTAGTATTCGGCGCATTGTATGATTCCAGTGGCCTAATAGGGATTGGGTCAGTGATGTTGAATGGGGAGCAAGAAAATGGCGTGGGAAGCACATCATCAATATATCCTACCGATGCCTTCTTGGATCGTGTGTATACCATATTTGAAGGGGGAGAAACCTGAGACGTTTTGAGCACGAGGAGAGACCCCCGAGCGTAGTGGCCAACTTAATAGTAGAAGATGTTCAACAACGTATACTCAGTATTAAGCTTCCTAGATCTATTAGCACATGTGCCTTGTATAGACTGTGGCGTATCCCTTCGCCTGTCGAGGGAAGCGCCTAAAGAGGGACTCTGTTGTACTATACTTTCTTTTCTTTAATGAAAATTACACTTACCCAAAAAGTTCCTGAGTTAGCATGATATTGTCTCCGATACTTTTGCCAGGAACGAATGCTGCTTGGCATGGGCTAATGACTTTTTCCAATACCACACTCAGTCTTTTGACAATAAGTTTGGCAATAATCTTGTAGAGGACATTGCAGCAAGAAATAGGTCGAAAATCACCAACGGACATAGGGGAATGTACCTTCGGGATAAGCGCCAATATTGTGGTATTGATTTGTTTCAAGAGCCTCCCGGTAGTGAAGAAATCTAACACTGCCCTCGTAACCTCGCCTCCCACAATCGGCCAGGCAGCTTTGAAGAAGCCTGACGAGTACCCATCAAGACCCGATGCCTTATCCTCTGCAATATCGAACACTGCCTCTTTGACATCCGAGGGGGTGAATGGTGATAAAAGAGAATTGGTTTCATCCTCAGTCACCAGATGTCTAGCCCACGGTCTGAGGAACCGAATATCAATCATGTCCCATCGTCTTTGTCCTCCCAAAAGGATACGATAATAAGATACAAATTCATTGATAACAGCCTCCTGCTCCATGTGAGTGATCTCGTGCTCATCATTAATTTGCAAAATTCTCCTTGTTGCCCGTCTCTGTGCAATCTTGCGAAAAAACACCCTAGAACATTGATCACCATTTTTCATCCACTCCATTTTTGCTCTCTGATGTAACATGGTTTGTTCGAGCTTCGCTGCTTTGGCCAAAACCATCCGACAACAGTGCTCCAAGAATAAGAATACTTCCTCCTGCCGGTTTGCACTAACCAGGTTTTTTGCCGCCTCAAGAAATCCCTTTGCCAACTGTACATTGTGCGATAAATCTCCCTTATTTCTCCTTTGTTCCCGGAAGATTGGTTTCAATGCTTTAAGTTTCCGAGTTATCGCATACATCGGTACACCAACTACATCATGTTTCCAAACATTCTGTACACTGGGAATAAATTTTGGTGAGAGGGTAAGATAGTTGTCAAAATGGAACATACCTCCCAACTGTTGCTGTCTATCCCCACATAACACTAGTGGTGAATGATCCGAGGTACGTGGGGTGAGGCTGAAATATGCGGATGTGGGGAATCGGGCAATCCATGTATCATTAATGAGCATCCTATCAAGTCGCTTCCATAGATTACGTGGACTTGCACTACAATTGTGCCACGTGTACCATTCTCCTTGCATGGGTAGAGGTAACAATCCGGAATTCTGGATACAATAATTGAATTCCTCCATTGCAGGCCGTATGTCACCAGAAGCTCCACAGACTTCACTGAGATCACGTACTGCATTAAAATCACCTCCGACTAGCCACGGAGTATCCACGCACTGGATGGCAATTGTACTAAGTGAATCCCAAAGTGAGCGTCTGTCCGCTAGCTCTGTAGCCCCATAAATGACAGTAATATCAACTGATTCCTGAAGAGCTCGGATAATGACATGACTGTGTAAAAATTGTGTACTCAACTCAACCACAGTAGCATCAAGAAAATTATCATCCCAACCAATCCAGATATGATTACCCGTCAACGCATAATTCATAAACCATTTCCAATGAGGTAATAAAAATGACTGAATATGAGAAGCATTATTAACTCGTACTCAAGTTTCAAGGAGACCAATGAAATTTAACCTAAACTCAGCCACAAGATCCTTTACTGCAAGCTGATGGTCCCTCTTGTTCAGGCCACGCACATTCCAAATTGCCATATTCAACATAGATCACCATACTTGGGGCTGCTTGCTTTAGGACCCCTATTAGCATCATCTGCATCTTCAAGCATTTGTAAGTTTATTTTCCTTTTATTATGCTTAGCAAATTTACAATGCAAATCACCTTGTTGTACTGTATTACTTTACTTAATGAAAATTATATTTACCTAAAAAAAAATTTACAGCACAAATGCTTGGGTCTAGATCTACGTTTGGGTCAAGTTTCGTCGAATTCTGAGAAAACGTTCAAAATTTAGCTATTTTGTCACGGTTTTATTAAAGAAAGTTTGTTTCTCTTTTATACAAACTTGTAGTTAGTATTACGCTTAGCAAATTTACCACACAAATTCTTGGGTCTAGACCTACGTTTGGGTCAAGTTTTGTCGAATTCTGAGAACTCTCAGAATTTAGCTCTTTTGCACTTTTTTATTAAAGCAAGTTTATTTTTCTTTTATACTAACTTGTTGTTATTATTACGCTTAGCAAATTTACTACACAAATGCTTGGGTCTAGACCAATGTTTGGGTCAAGTTTCGTCGAATTCTGAGAACGTTCAAAATTTAGCTGTTTTGTACGGTTTTAATAAAGCAAGTTTATTTTCCTTTTATATTAACATGTAGATATTATTACGCTTAGCAAATTTACCACACAAATTCTTGGGTCTAGACCAATGTTTGGGACAAGTTTCGTCGAATTCTGAGAACGTTCAAAATTTAGCTATTTTGCACGGTTTTATTAAAGCAAGTTTGTTTCTCTTTTATACAAACTTGAAGTTATTATTACGCTTAGCAAATTTACAACACAAATGCTTGGGTCTAGATCTACGTTTGGGACAAGTTTATTCGAATTCTGATAACGTTCAAAATTTAGTTGTTTTGCACGGTATTATTAAGGTAAGTTTGTTTCCCTTTTGTACTAACTTGTAGTTGTTATTATGCTTAGAAAATTTACCACACAAATGCTTGGATCTAGACTTACGTTTGGATCAAGTTTCGACGAATTCTGAGAACGCTCAAAATTTAGCTGTTTTGCACGGTTTTATTAAAGCAACTTTGTTTTCCTTTTATACTAACTTGTCATTATTATTACGCTTAGAAAATTTATAACACAAATTCTTGGGTCTAGATCTACGTTTGGGTCAAGTTTCGTCGAATTTTGAGAATGTTCAAAATTTAGCTGTTTTGCACGGTTTTATTAAAGCAAGTTTGTTTCTCTTTTATACTAATTATTAGTTATTATTACGCATTGCAAATTTACCACACAAATTCTTGGTTGTAGACCTACGGTTGGGTCAAATTTCATTGAATTCTGAGAACGCTCAAAATTTAGTTGTTCTACAGTGTTTTAATAAAGCAAGTTTGTATCACTTTTATACTAACTTGTAGTTATTATTATGCTTAGCAAATTTACCATACAAATGGTTGGGTCTAGACCAACGTTTGCGACAAGTTTCGTCGAATTTTGAGAACGTTCAAAATTTAGCTGTTTTGCACGGTTTTATTAAAGCAAGTTTGTTTCCCTTTTATATTAACTTGTAGGTATTATTATGCTTAGCAAATTTACCACACATATTCTTGGGTCTAGACCTACGGTTGGGTCAAGTTACGTCGAATTCTGAGAACACTCAAAATTGAGCTATTTTGCACTGTTTTATTAAAGCAAGTTTATTTCCCTTTTACACTAACTTGTAGTTATCATTACACTTAGCAAATTTAGCACACAAATGCTTTGGTCTAGACCAACATTTGGGTCAAGTTTCGTCGAATTCTGAGAACGTTAAAAATTTAGCTGTTTTGCACGGTTTATTAAAGCACGTTTGTTTTCCTTTTATACTAACTTTTAGTTATTATTACGCATAGAAAATTTACAACACAAATGCTTGGGTCTAGACCAACGTTTGGGAGAAGTTTCGTCGAATTCTAAGAACGTTCAAAATTTAGCTGTTTTGCACGGTTTTATTAAAGCAAATTTGTTTCCCTTTTAATAATTATAAATTATATACATTATGAACGTTCAAAAATAGTTAACTTTTGAACGTACACTGAATTCAATGAAACTTGACCCAATCGTTGCTTTAGACCCAAGCATTTGTATTGCAAATTTGCTAAGCGTAATAATAACTACAAGTTAGTATAAAAGGGAAACAAACTTGCTTTAATAATCGGGTGTGGATAGCGTGGGATGATAATTTTATTGATGTTAATGTGGTTGAATGTGGAACGCAATTTATCTATTGTCTTGTTAATATTCATGCAATTCATGAGTCAGTCGCTGTTACTGTCGCTTATGGAGCTACTGAGGTGGTTGATAGGAGAGAGTTATGGAATGCCCTGGAAAATTTAGCGATAGAGTGTGCTGATATCCCGTGGTTGATTGGAGGGGATTTTAATGCAGTTCGCGACCTCAGCGAAGTATGTGGCACATCAGGGGATATCCGAATAGCTATGGAAGATTTTAATGCTGCCATTCAGAATACAGGATTACTACCACTACCCATGCAGGGAGAGTGGTACACATGGCACAACCACAGTGCGACACCACGGAACCTCTGGAAAAGACTGGACCGCATGTTGATAAATGATAGATGGATGGCACGGTTCCCTAACACATTCTACTCGGTCCTTACACCACGCACTTCAGACCACTCACCGATGGTACTAAATGGGGACCGGCAGCAGCAATATGGCGGTATGTTCCCATTTGATAATTACCTCGCTCGTTCACCTGAGTTTATTCCTAGTGTGCAGAATATATGGCAACATAACATTATTGGTACGCCTATGTATGCTGTGACACGCAAACTCAAAGCATTGAAACCAATCTTCCGAGAGCAAAGGAGGAATAAGGGGATCTATCGCACAATGTCCAAATGGCGAAAGGGTTTCTTGAAGCAGCACAATTACTTGCTAGCTCAAGAAAGAGAGATGAACTATACATACAACTAGAACACTGTTGTCGACTCGTACTGGCCAAAGCAACAAAATTGGAGCAGATTATGTTAAATCAACGAGCGAAGATGCAGTGGATGAAGGGAGGTGATCAGTGCTCCCGAGTGTTCTTTCGGAAGATTGCCCAACGAAGATCATCAAGGAGGATCTTCCAGATCAACGATGACCAGGGATCCACTCGCACTGATCCAGAAGAAGTTATTAATGAGTTTGTCACATACTACCAAAACCTGCTAGGAGGAGATAGACGAAGAGCAAGTATTGACATTTGGTTTCTCAGACCGTGGGCTAGGCACATTCTGAGTAATCTACCGCTTTACTATTACCGTTCACACCAGCAGATGCCAAACAGGCGGTTTTTGACATTGCTGAGGACAAGGCCCCAGGCCCGAACGGATACTCATCGGGCTTCTTCAAAGCAGCATGGCCTATAGTTGGACAAGAGGTGACTTCGGCAGTACTGGACTTCTTTAGTACAGGTCGACTTCTAAAGGAGATAAATACTACACTTTTGTCGCTCATACCAAAAGTACATTCCCCTATGACGGTTAGTGATTTTCGGCCCATAGAATGCTGTAATGTACTTTATAAGATCATTGCAAAGCTCATTGTCCAAAGGTTGACTGTGATAATGGGCAAACTGATCAGCCCATGCCAAGCGGCATTTGTACTGGGACGCAGCATTGGAGATAACATCATGCTAGCACGGGAACTATTTACGGGATACAACCAGACTCGTCTACTTCCTAGATGTGCTCTGAAAGTTGACATCCGAAAGGCATATGACACAGTTGATTGGGATTTCTTGATAGTAGTCATGGAGATGTTTGGGTTCCCTATTACTTTCGTGAAGTGGATTGAAGAGTGTGTGACAACACCTTCATTCTCTGTAGGGCTAAATTGGAAGCCCCATGGATTCTTTCGAGGAGCCAGAGGACTTCGGCAAGGTGACCCTTTATCACCCTACCTATTTGTGCTTGTGATGGAAGTCCTACACTTGGGCTTCCTACAGTTGATTGATCAAGAGGAGATATTTTCCTATCATTGCAAATGCGAGGCAGCCAGGATCTTTCAGTTGGGGTGTGCGGATGATGTGATATTATTTTTCCGTGCTAATATGGACTCTCTAAGAATTTTCAAAGCAGGTCTGGATCGTTTTGCCGAATGGTCGGGTCTCAGACTGAACGTGCAGAAAAGCCACTTGATTATCTCACGTTCAGCGCAAGCATTGCGTGAGGAGATGTTGGCGCTACTCGGATTTCAGGAAGGGGTTCTTCCAATGAGGTATATGGGGTTACCACTTATATGGTCTCGACTAACTATTGCAGATTGCCGTCCACTATTACTGAAGATTGACAAACGGATTGCTGGATGGGAAGGTACCACTCTATCTTATGCTGGTAGAGTACAAATTATTAAATCTGTACTTATAGCACTGAGTCTTCATTGGGCATCGGCATTTATATTACCGAAGAAAGTTATTAGTGAAATTGAGAAAAGATTGCGAGCTTTCTTGTGGAAGGGAACGACGAATAGTGGTTATGCCAAGGTTGCGTGGAAAGATATATGCCGACCAAAGGAAGAGGGAGGACTTGGGTTTTAGGACATCAGTACCTTGAACCGTACATTGATGACAAAAAAACTATGTGATGTCATTAGATGCGACAGGACATCGATCTGGGTTGAATGGTTGTACTAGGGACGCCTACAACACACCTCTATATGGACGATTACGGACCAAGGCGGCTCATGGGGATGGAGGAAAATCCTCCGATTACGGATGTTTCTCCGAACTATGGTGGACTACCGGATTGGAGATGGGAGGAATTTCTTCTTGTGGCAGGATCCGTGGCACCACCTTGGCCCTCTTTGTGACTCTTTCCCACGAGGACCAAGGCTACTTGGACTAGATGAATCATCCAGACTCAGCACGGTGATTCATGAAGGAGTATGGCAGTGACCGCTTATCACGGATCTAGAGTGTTTGGAGATCACACATGCACTACCCACTATTTTTGGAGGGGAAGACCGTATAATTTGGAGATTTGAAAATGGTCGACCATCAACACAGGCTATTTACGAGTTATTCGACCCACCAGGACCGAAAGTAGGCTGGTCTTCACTACTTTCGGGATCACTTAAAATCCCACGTCACATATTTATTCTATGGCTTGCCATCCAAGGCAAGTTGGCTACGACAGATAAACCATGGCTTGCTCATCTTGGCCCATGTATCCTATGCAATGAAGGAATGACAGAGACACATGCACATTTATTCTTCCAATGCAGATTTAGTCGAAGATGTCTCACAGAAATTCGAAGAGCAATACGGTTCTTGTGGCCCAATAGAGAGTGGAAAGATGACACTACATGGGCTTCACGGAGATGGAGGGGTAAACACATCATCAACATGTCTTATAGAGCACTACTTGCATCATGTGTATACCACATTTGGAAGGAAAGAAACCTGAGACGATTTGATCACACCGAGAGGACGCCTACCACCATAGCATTACTGATCAATGAGGACATTAGATAGCGAATCCATAGCATCACACTAACTAGATCAGTCAGCAAACGTGCTTTATATCGATTATGGCGAATCCCTTGGCCTGTCTAGGGATAAACCATTTGGGGACCACATTGTTGTACTGTACCATTTTTACTTAATGAAACTTACTTTTACCAAAAAAAATACCGTGCAAAACAGCTAACTTTTGAACATTCTCAGGATTCGATGAAACTTGACCCAGTCGTAGGTCTAGACCCAAGAATATGTGTGGTAAATTTTCTAAGCGTAATAATACCTACAAGTTAGTATAAAAGAGAAACAAACTTGCTTTAATAAAACCGTGCAAAACAGCTAAATTTTGAGTGTTCTTAATTCGACGAAACCTGTCCCAAACGTTGGTCTAGACCCAAGCATTTGTGTGGTAAATTTGCTAAGCGTAATAATAACTACAAGTTAGTGTAAAAGGGAAACAAACTTGTTTTAATAAAACCGTGCAAAACATCTAACATTTGAACGTTCTCAGAATTCGACGAAACTTGACCCAATCCCAGGTCTAGACCCAAGCATTTTTATTGGAAATTTGCTAAGCGTAATAATACTACAAGTTAGTATAAAAGGGAAATAAACTTGCTTTAATAAAATCGTGCAAAACAGCTAAATTTTGAACGTTCTCAAAATTCGACGAAACTTGACCCAAACGTTGGTCTAGACCCAAGAGTTTGTGTGTTAAATTTTCTAAGCGTAATAATAACTACAAGTTAGTATAAAAAAGAAAAAAACTTGTTTCAATAAAACCGTGCAAAACAACGAACTTTTAAACGTTCTCAGAATTCGACGAAACTTGACCCAATCGTAGATTTAGACCCTAGAATATCTGTGGTAAATTTTCTAAGCGTAATAATACCTACAAGTTAGTATAAAAGGGAAACAAACGGACTTTGAATGTTTGGAGATCACACATAACCTACCGCTTATATTTGGAGGTGAGGATAGGGTGGTGTGGAGATGTGACGAAGGGCAACCTACTACTCAGGCCCTCTACCGATTATTTGATCACTCTAAGCCGAAAGTAGGATGGTCTTCACTACTTTCGGGCTCCTTGAAGATTCCTCGTCATTCGTTCATCTTATGGCTCGCAATCCTTGGCAAACTACCTACCATGGACAAATCATGGCTATCTCACCTGGGGGTGTGCATATTGTGCGATGAGGGAGCTATGGAATCTCATCCACATTTATTCTTCAGATATGCGATGAGGGAGCTATGGAATCTCATCCACATTTATTCTTCAGATGCAGATTTAGTCGTTAGTGCCTTTATGAGATTCGCAGAAGGATTCGCTTTCACTGGCCCAATGGAGATTGGGCAACAGATATTGAATGGGCGACACGAAAATGGAGAGGTAAGCACATTATTAATAGCGCTGACCGTACACTACTTGCATCGTGTGTCTACCACATATGGAGGGAGAGGAACTTGAGGAGATTTGAACATACTGAATGGACACCGGCCACTTTGAGTATCCTAATCATCAATGACGTCAGGTAGAGGATTCTTAGCGTTGATTTAGCATCGTCAGTCAGTACACGAGCATTGTATAGATTATGGCGTATCCCTTGGGTAGAGGGAGAAACCATTTGATGATCACATGTTGTACTGTACCATTACTCTTTATTAATGAAATTTACATTTACCAAAAAAAAACAAAAAGTTTTGTCAAATTCTGAGAACGTTCAAAATTTAGTTGTTTTGCACGGTTTTATTAAAGCAAGTTTGTTTCCCTTTTAAACTAACTTGTAGTTATTATTACGCTTAGCAAATGTATAACACAAATGCTTGGGCGTAGATCTACGTTTGGGTCAAGTTTCGTCGAATTCTGAGAATGTTCAAAATTTAGCCGTTTTGCACGGTTTTATTAAAGCAAGTTTGTTTCCCTTTTATACTAGCTTGTAGTTATTATTACGCTTAGGAAATTTAACACACAAATTCTTGGGTCTAGACCTACATTTTGGTCAAGTTTCGTCGAATTCTGAGAATACTCAAAATTTAGCTGTTTTGCACGGTTTTATTAAAACAAGTTTGTTTGCCTTTTATACTAACTTGTAGTTATTATTATGCTTAGTAAATATACAACACAAATGCTTAGGTTTAGACCAATGTTTGGGTCAAGTTTCGTCGAATTTTGAGAACGTTCAAGATTTAGCTGTTTTGCACAGTTTTATTAAAGCAAGTTTGTTTCCCATTTATACTAAATTGTACTTATTTTTTTAGGTAAAGATAAGTTTAATTAAGTAAAATAGTACAGTACAACAGTCCATTGTGTTATCCCTCGACAGGCCAAGGGATACACCATAGTCTATAAAGGGCACATGACTAATGGAACTGGAGAGATTAATACTCAAAATCCTCTATCTAATGTCGTCGACAAAAAAGGAAGCCAATACGTTTTCCGGGTGCTCAATCTGTTGGAATTGTCTCGAGTTTCTTTCTCGCCATATATGGTAAACAAATGCTCCAAGTAATGCTCAATATGCTATATTGATAGTATGCTTGCCTCTCCATTTCTTCGTTGCCCATTCCACATCCCTCACCCAATCTCTGTTGGGCCAAGCGAATCGAGTAATTTTACGTATGGCTGCAAGGCATCGTCTACTGAAACGGCATCGGAAGAACAAGTGGGAATATGTCTCGTCTGCATCCTGATCACAAAGAATACATCCTCCAAGGTGTGTGAGCCATGGTTTGTCTGTCGTCGGTAATTTTTCCTAGATAGCCATCCATAAGATAAATGAATGCCTTGGTATCTTCAACGAACCCGAAAGTAGTGAAGTCCAGCCTACTTTGGGTCCAGGTGGGCGAATAAGTTTGTATATAGCTTGGGCGGTTGGTCGCCCTTCCGGGAATCGCCAAATGATTCTATCCTCTCCACCATGAATCGGGGGTAATGCATAGGTAATTTGAAGGCATTCCAAATCCGTGATGAGGGGCCAGTGCCATTGGCCCTCATCCAAAACCACATGGAGTTTGGTAGATTCATCAAGTCCAAGTAAACTCGGTCCTCGTGGAAATCTACTAATCAGGGGTCCAAGGTGATGCCATGGATCCTTCCAAAGATAGAAGGTCCTTCCATCTCCAATATGCAGCTCCACCATTGGTTGGATAAGGCTGTGTAGTTGCATTAGTTTTCTCCAACTCCACGATCCTCCCTTCTCATCGACTGCCCAAATGGATTTATTTCGAAGTCGTCCAAGCTGCAACCATTCAACCCATATAGATGTTCGGTCACATCTAACGACATCACACAATTTTTTTGTCATTAGGGCTCGGTTGAGTATCTCAATATCTTTAATACCTTGGCCCCCTTCCACCACCGGTTTGCAAACATCTTTCCACGCGACTTTTGCATATCCTGTATTTGAAATGCCTTTCCAGAGGAATGTTCGAAGGCGTTTCTCCACTTCCTTAATAATTGCCTTCGGTAATACGAATGCAGAAGCCCAATACAAGCTTAATGCTAAAAGTACATATTTTATGATTTGTACCCGACCAGCATATGATATTGACATTCCCTCCCATCCAGCAATACGAGCATCAATTTTAGATAAAAGTGGCTGACAATCAGAGATAGATAATCTAGATGAAATTAGAGGAAGGCCCAAGTACCTCATTGGGAGTTGTCCCTCCTGGAAGCCCAAGATCGATAGCAACTGTTCTTTCCTTTCTAGTGCAGATCGGGAGATAATTAGGTGACTCTTTTGAATATTAAGTCGGAGGCCCGACCATTCCGCAAACTGGTCCGGTCCCACCTTTAGGACTCTAACAGAGTCCGTGTCAGCTCTACAGAAGAGGAGGAGATCATCCGCAAATCCCAACTGGAATATTCTCGCTGGCTCACACTTCCAATGATACGTGAATTGCATATCCTGCTCAATTAATTGCGAAAGTCCCAAATTCAATACTTCCATAACAAGCACAAACAAGTAGGGAGATAAAGGGTCTCCCTGTCGACGTCCCCTCGCTCCAGCAAAGAACCCATGGGGATTTCCGTTTAAGCAAATCGAAAATGAGGTCGTCGTAATACACTCCTCAACCACCTGGTGAATGTTGATGGAAACCCGAAAAGTTGCAAAGTCGCTTCAAGGAAGTCCCACTCAACTGTGTCATAGGCCTTTCTAATATCCACCTTTAATGCGCATCTTGGGGGCAGTCGCGCCTGATTGTAGCCCGTAAACAGTTCCTGGGCTAGCATAATGTTGTCACCTATGCTTCGTCCCGGTATGAATGCTGCCTGACTAGGACTGATTAACTTGTCCAAAACCACTCTCAACCGTTGGACAAGTAATTTAGCTATGATCTTATATAAAACATTGCAGCATGAGATGGGTCTAAAGTCACTTACAGACATAGGAGAATCAAAGCCAAAAGTGTAGAGTTGACTTGCTTAAGTAATTTTCCGGTAGTGAAGAAATCTAGTACCGCCTTTGTAATCTCCGTCCCCACTACTGGCCAAGCTGCCTTATAGAATCCTGATGAGAAACCATCAGGGCCCGGAGCCTTGTCCTCAGCAATGTCAAAACTGCTATCTTCACTTCCTCCGGTGAGAATGGTGAAAGTAGGTGGCTAGCCTCCTCATCAGATAGTATATGCCTCGCCCAAGGTCTGAGATAGTTAATATCTACGAATGCTTGACATCTATTACCTCCTAAGAGGTTCTGATAATAAGATACAAATTCATGCACAACTTCCCCTGGATCCGTGTGTGTGGTACCATGTTCATCATTAATCTGCAAGAATCCTCCTCATCGCCCGTCTCTGAGCAATCTTGCGAAAGAAAACCCTGGAGCATTGATCACCTCCCTTCATCCACTGCATCTTGGCTCTTTGTTGTAGCATAATTTGTTCAATTTTGATCGCTTTTGCATACACAATCCGCAACAATGTTCCAGGTAAAGGAGGAGCTCATTTTGTCTATTCGAGCTCACCAATGCTTGCGCCTCTTCAAGATATCCCTTCGCCAATTGGACATTGCGGGTTAAGTCCCCCTTATTCCTCCTCTGCTGTCTGAAGACCGGTTTCAGGGCCTTGAGTTTACGTGTCACCGCATACATGGGCATGCCAACCACCTCATGCTGCCAAATATTCTGAACACTAGGGATAAAATCAGGCGAGATGGCAAGGTAATTGTCGAATTGAAACATACCTCCATTATGTTGCTGTGAATCCCCATAAATGACTAGTGGCGAGTGGTCAGAAGTCAGGGGTAAAAGGCTATGATATGATGAGGTAGGAAACCTCGCAAGCCATCGATCATTGATAAGTAGCCGATCCAGTCTCTTCCATAAACTTCGTGCTGTCGTACTATAGTTGTGCCATGTGTACCATTCACCTTGCGTAGGCATTGGTATCAACCTGGCTTCCTGAATCCCAGTATTAAAGTCTTCCATAGCTATCCTTATATCTCCCGATATGCCACACACCTCATTAAGATCTCGGACAGCGTTGAAGTCCCCACCCACCAGCCACGGGTCATCCGTGCATTGTAGGGCCAATGTCCCCAATGTACTCCATAGGGTCCGCCGATCAATCACCTCAGATGCACCATAGACAATTGTGATGATAATAGATTCATGGAGAGTTTTATTAGTGACACGACAGTGTATAAATTGTTCGCCCAATTCAAGAACATGAACATCCAATAAATTATCATCCCAAGCAAGCCATATACGATTTCCAACAGAGGCATAGTCATCAAACCATTTCCATTGAGGCAATAAGAACGACTAAATATGCATGACATTAGTAATACGAACCCGAGTTTCAAGAATGCCCAACAAATGTAACCTGTATTCAGAGACGAGGTCCTTTAATGCGAGCTGGTAGTCTCGTTTGTTCAGCCCACGGACATTCCAAACAGCAAAATTCAACATGGATCACGTCTAGTGGGGCTGCTTGTGTTAGGACCCCTAGGTGCTTCATTTGTGTTATCAAGGTAATGTAAAGCATCAAAAGCATTATATAAAACCACTGCCTTACCCCTATCGTTGTGTTTATAGGCATTATGCTCCATAAGCTTTTCATCCTCCTCATTTGTCGAAGCTCCAACTCCCGTACTAACATTATTCGAAGCCTTCCTATTCTTTTCAGTGGCCGGTGGTGGTTGGGGGACGTTAGTTTTTGGCACGTATATCGCTACAGGTGGTTTTGTAGGTTTGAGAGGTTTGTTCAGTTTGCAATCTTTCGTCATATGGCCGATCATCATACAACTCATACATTTCGGAGGGAGCCATTCGTATTCGATGTCAATTTTACATGTGTTTCCCCTCCATCCTCATTCGGTGTCATGATAATGATATGTTTTGTCAGCTTCTGTGTAACGTCTATCATCACACATACACGAGCGAAATCCAGTCTCGTGCATGCCCTTGTTATTGCGTTTGGGTATAGAGGCTTGCCCACTCCACTTGCAACTGTGCTCAACCCTTCCATTGTCTAGTATTCCATTGGAAGGTGTCGTAATTTAATCCAGACGAGTATTTGTGTATGCTTTAATTTTCTCATAGCCATCCCCGATTCCCACTACTGTAGTACTATTGGTTGTCCTTGAAACAACTATGGACCCCCTTCTATCACCTCTTCCATATCAATAACGGTTTTGAATTGAAAGAAGAAAAAACCATTAACTGTTGTTGTTACCTCACGTAAAGAGGGCCATACCGAGTGAGCATATTCCTTCAAATGGTGGTAATACGGCCGCTTTTCCAGAAAGTATCCAACTGCAGTAGATTTCCAACGTCGAGATCCATCACGCACAATTTCCAAGGATGGGCGACAACCTCCCCATTATGTTTTATTGGGGCAATATATGAAAGAGTTTTCCGGGACGAGATGTTAAAAGCAATGCTTATTTTGTCATCATCTAGCGATTCTCCACATGCATAGAATGGAATTTTGCCTACGAATAACCCCGTTGGAGCTCGATTCGCAACAGGATAAGTCAAATTTTTCAAGCAAGAATCCAGTGTGACATCATGCATGACGTCATCAGAAGGTGCAGCAAAGTCAGCAGTGACATCAGCAGTCTTCAAGTCAACTGCTGCAGTCATGCTGACATCATCCATGACATCATCAACCCTCTCATCTTCCACATCATCCGCCACTTCATCTGCCACTTCAGGAGCAATCTGACGTGAATCAGCCACGTCTTCCACCTGTGGAGCTGCCACAGTCGCCGGAAAATGTCCATATGAGCCACCAGTCGCCGGTCGGGGAGTGTCTGTTCCAGCGAAACGTGAAGAAAAACCAATCGCCGGCAAATCTGAGGTCTGCTGTCGCGATGTAGTTTTCATCCCTCTGTTTTCCAATGTAGAGTCTGTTCTCACTGGTTTCAAACACCTCAAAGCCCGACGCAGGCTAGCCACCATTGGTGGAGCTTCACCCAAATCTGTAAGTGAGCGCTGTGACGACTTCGAACGAAATATCTTCGTCCATTTAGATTTGAGTTCTCTCAATGCCATAACAGCGTTTTTGTCTCCTTCATCGATTATAGCATGTGCCAGTCTCAAGAACTCATTGAGATTGAAAGGTTCTTCCTCAAGTCCGCCATTGTTGGAAGATGAAGGTCGAAACCCTAATTTTGGCGGCGCTTCTAATGCCAGCGGTTCAGTGCTTAAGATCGTGTTTCTTTCCTTCAGAACTGGTTCTGCTATCTCTACAGACCCATCGTTCTCATTATTTGCCGGAGAGATGTGAGAATCCGGCGAGATATCGATGCGCGACCTTTCGTTTCCAGAAAACCCTAAAAATGGCGTCTGAGTTTCAGATCGCGTTTTTGCCCCCAAAACTCGTTCAGTCACCAATAGATCCTTACTGTTTACCCCCAAATCACTTTCAGACGTCTGCATCTTCTCCAGCACCGGTCAAAAACCCAAGATCCGACGCTGCAATTTTTTCACCGGAAAAACGATTTTTTCCGTCACCGCCCTTCTCAAAACGGCCAACCAGTTTCCTTTCATCCCCCTCGGCCGGCGAATCATCTTCCTCCACCTCGCCGGCGATTTTCATGGAAGAGACATTAGTGTGTGTCTTTGATGGTGTAGTGGTGTGTGTAGTAGAGAGAGAATTTTTAGTGAGAGAATTTTTGTATTCCATTTTTTCTTTTTAACTTGTACTTATTATCAATGATGATAATGGGTGACCAATGCTCTCGGATTTTCTTTCGTAAAATTGCTCAGAGAAGGGTGGCAAGGAGGATACTGCAGATAAATGATGATAATGGGACCATCCATACTGAACCAGAAGATATTATCAATGAATTTGTCCGTTACTATCAGAACCTCTTGGGCGGTAACAGACGACAGATAACGTTGGATATTGGCTTTCTCAGACCGTGGGCAAGATATGTTCTCTCTAATGAGGAGGCTGGCCATCTTATATCGGCGTTTACACGGATGATGTGAAGCAAGCAGTATTTGACATTGCAGAGGACAAGGCCCCGGGACCTGATGGATATTCATCAGGATTCTTTAAAGCAGCCTGGCCAGTGGTGGGACAGGAAGTTACAAAGGCGGTATTGGAATTCTTTTGTGCCGGTAAACTTCTCAAACAAGTCAACTCCACACTTTTGGCACTAATACCAAAGGTACACACTCCTATGACTGTTGGTGATTTTAGGCCAATTTCGTGCTGTAATGTGTTATACAAAATTATTGCGAAATTACTTGTCCAATGACTGAGTGTCGTTCTGGACAAGATAATTAGTCCCTGTCAGGGAGCGTTTATTCCAGGGCGTAGCATTGGGGACAATATTCTGTTGGCACAGGAACTGCTCACGGGATATAACCAGGTGAGGCTCCCACCTTGTTGTACCCTAAAAGTCGATATTAGGAAGGCATATGATACTGTGGAGTGGGATTTCCTACTTGCGGTCTTGCAATTATTTGGTTTCCCCCAAACGTTCACCAGATGGATTGAGGAGTGTGTAACGATGGCGGCATTCTCAATTGGTCTTAATGGAAACCCTCACGGTTTCTTCACAGGAGCACGTGGATTAAGACAGGGAGACCCCCTATCCCCCTATCTTTTTGTTCTCGTTATGGAAGTCTTGCATTTGGGATTATTACAACTTATTGAACAGGATTTGCAATCCTCTTACCACTGGAAATGTGAGCCGGCCAAAGTCTTCTAGTTGGGATTCGCAGACGACCTCCTACTTTTCTGTAGAGCTGACTTGGATTCTCTCAGGATCCTCAAGAGGGGGTTGGACCGATTTGCAGAATGGTCGGGACTTCGACTGAATGTACAAATAAGCCATGTCATTATCTCTCGATCAGCACAAGGCTGGAAGGATCAGATCTTAGCAATTATAGGCTTCCAGGAGGGCCAACTACCAATGAGGTACTTCGGCCTCCCTCTACAGTCTTCTAGATTGTCTATATCCGATTGTCAACAACTCTTATTGAATATTGATGCTCGCATTAATGGTTGGGAAGGAATTTCATTATCTTATGCTGGACGTATACAAATCATTAAATCCGTACTATCAGCAATGAGCATCTATTGGGCGTCTGCATTCATCCTACCGAAGGCTATTATTAAACAAATTGAGAAACGCTTCAGAACTTTTCTATGGAAAGGCACTTCTACGTCGGGATACGCCAAGGTAGCGTGGAAGGATGTGTGTAAACCAATTAATGAAGGAGGCCAAGGAATTAAGGACATCGGTATCCTTAACCGTTCCTTAATAGCAAAGAAGTTATGTGACGTTATCAAATGTGACCGAACATCTATATGGGTTGAGTGGTTGAAGCAGGGACGATTGCACAACACTTCAATTTGGACTATTAATGAAAAGGGAGGATCATGGGGATGGCGAAAAATGCTCCGACTTCGCAGCTCTATCCTACCTATGACGGAATTCCTTATTGGAGAGGGGAGGTCATTCTACTTGTGGAAGGACCCATGGCACCACTTGGGCCCACTTATTGCTAGATTCCCACGAGGACCGAGCCTCCTATGATGAATCCGCCAAACTACAAGTAGTCATTGATGAGGGACAATGGCAGTGGCCTTTCATTACTGATTTGGAATGTTTGGAAATCATTTACACTTTACCTCAGATTCATGGAGGGGATGACAGGATCAAATGGCGGTTTTCAGAGGGATAACCCACTACACAATCCCTATACAGACTTTTCTGTCCACCTGGACCGAAAGTAGGATGGTCTTCACTACTTTCGGGTACTTTGAAGATTCCCCGACATAACTTCATTCTTTGGTTAGCAATTCAGGAGAAGCTACCGACAATTGATAAACCATGGATGACCCATCTAGGGGGATGTATTCTGTGTGACGAGGGTACAACGGAGAAACACACTCACATGTTCTTCCGATGTCGATTTAACAGAGGATGCCTTGCAGCTATACGACAACATATTCGATTTGCTTGGCCAAATCGTGAGTGGACAAGAGACGTGCAATGGGCATCGAGGAAGTGGAGGGGGAAGCATATTGTCAATGTTGCCTATCGAGCATTACTTGGTGCATGCATATACCATTTATGGCGAGAGAGGAACTTGAGACGATTTGAGCAAACCCGTCGGTCGGAAAGTGTATTAGCTACTTGCATCATAGAAGACGTTACCTTGGCCTGTCGAGGGAGAAACCAACTGATAACCACACTGTTGTACTGTACTACTATTTCATTTTACTTAATGATACTTACATTTACCAAAAAGAAATCATAGAAGATGTTAAATAGAGGATAATTAGTATTAATCTTTCCAGTTCTATTAGTACATGTGCACTCTATAGACTTTGGCGTATCCCTTGGTCTGTCGGGGGAGCCACCACATGATTGTTGTACTTTACCTCCTTTTTTATTAATAAAACTTACATTTACCCAAAAAAAACTTGTACTTATTATTATGCTTAGTAAATTTACAACAAAAATGCTTGGGTCTAGACCTACGATTGGGTCAAGTTTCGTTGAATTCTGAGAACGTTCAAAAGTTAACTGTTTTGCACGATTTTTTTTTTTGGTAAATGTAAGTTTCATTAAGTAAAATAAAATAGTAGTACAGTACAACAGTGTGGTTATCAGCTGGTTTCTCCCTCGACAGGCCAAGGGATACGCCACAGTCTATATAAAGCTCGTGTACTGACTGATCTAGGTAGAGAGATACTAAGGATCCGCTGCCTGATATCCTCAACAACCAATAAAGCCATGGTGCTAGGTGTCCTCTCGGTGTGCACGAATCATCTCAAGTTTCTCTCC
This sequence comes from Sesamum indicum, assembly GCF_026168435.1. Taxonomy (NCBI): domain Eukaryota; kingdom Viridiplantae; phylum Streptophyta; class Magnoliopsida; order Lamiales; family Pedaliaceae; genus Sesamum; species Sesamum indicum. The sequence goes on along the minus strand of NC_142658.1, from coordinate 9,565,091 downwards.
CTCCAAATGTGGTAAACACATGATGCTAATAGTGCTCGATAAGATATGTTAACAATGTGTTTACCTCTCCATCTTTGGGAAGCCCATTCAATATCCGTATCCAGTCTCTATTGGGCCAAGAATATCATACCATTCTCCGGATTGCTGTGAGACACTGTCGACTAAATCTGCACTGAAAGAATAAGTGGTCATGTGTCTCTGTCGCTCCCTCATTACATAGAATACATGGGCCAAGGTGTGCTAACCATGATTTGTCCATCGTAGCCAATTTGCCTAGGATAGCAAGCCATAGGATGAACAAATGACGTGGAATCTTCAGTGATCCCGCAAGTAGTTAAGACCAGCCTACTTTCGGTCCTGGGGGATCAAAAAGCCTATATAGAGCCTGAGTTGTGGGTTTTCCCTGATCAAATCTCCAAATAATTCGATCCTACCCTCCATTGATTGTGGGTAAATCATGTGTGATCTCCAGACACTCAAAATCTGTGATAGGAGGCCACTGCCACTCTCCTTCATTAATCACCGTGCTTAGTCTGGCTGATTCCTCCATTCTGAGTAGCCCGGTCCCCTTGGGAATGTGACTCAAAGCGGTCCGAGATAATGCCACGGGTCCTGCCAAAGGTAAAAAGTTCGTCCATCGTCGATCTGATAGTCCACCATAGGGCGGAGGAAAACCCATAAACGTAGAATTTTCCGCCAACCCCATGAGCCTCCATGCTCCCTAATCGTCCAAATGGAGTTATCTCGTAATCGATCCTGGTAAAGCCATTCAACCCAAATTGAGGTCCTATCGCATCTGATGATATCACAGAGTTTCTTTGTCATTAATGCGCGATTCAAGATAGCAATATCTTTGAATCCTAGTCCTCCCTCATCTTTCGGTCGGCATAGATCTTTCCATGCTACCTTCACATAAGCACTGTTTGTTGTCCCCTTCCACAAGAAAGTTCGCAGTCTCTTCTCAATTTCGTTACTAACTTTCTTTTGGTAGGATGAACGCCAATGACCAATATAAACTCAGTGACAAGAGTACAGATTTAATAATCTGCACCCTACCAGCATAAGAAAGAGCCATACCCTCCCAACCCGCAATGCATTTATCAATTTTCAACATGTTTTGCACGATTTTATTAAAACAAGTTTGTTTCCCTTTTATACTAACTTGCAGTTATTATTACACTTAACAAATTTACAACACAAATGCTTGGGTCGAGACCAACGTTAGGGGCAAGTTTCATCGAATTCTGAGAACGTTCAGAATATCGTTGTTTTACACTGTTTTATTAAAACAAGTTTGTTTCCCTTTTATACTAACTTGTAGGTATTGTTACGCTTAGGAAATTTACCACACATAATCTTGGGTCTAGACCTACGATTGGGTCAAGTTTCGTCAAATTTTGAGAACGTTCAAAAGTTAGCTGTTTTGCACGGTTTTATTAAAACAAGTTTTTTTTCCTTTTATACTAACTTGTAGTTATTATTACGCTTAGCAAATTAACAACACAAATGCTTGGGTCTAGACCAACGTTTGGTTCAAATTTCATCGAATTCTGAGAATGTTCAAAATTTAGCTTGTCCGCTCGGTTTTATTAAAACAAGTTTGTTTCCCTTTTATACTAACTTGTAGTTATTATTACGCTTAGCAAATTTACAACACAAATGCTTGGGTCTAGACCAACGTTTGGTTCAAATTTCGTCGAATTCTGAGAACGTTCAAAATTTAGCTTGTCTGCACGGTTTTATTAAAGCAAGTTTGTTTTCCTTTTATACTAACTTGTAGTTATTATTACTCTTAGCAAATTTACAACACAGATGCTTGGGTCTAGACCTACGATTAGGTCAAGTTTCGTCGAATTCTGAGAACGTTCAAAAGTTAAATGTTTTCCACGATTTTATTAAAACAAGTTTGTTTCCCTTTTATACTAACTTGCAGTTATTATTACGCTTAACAAATTTACAACACAAATGCTTGGGTCGAGACCAACGTTAGGGGCAAGTTTCATCGAATTCTGAGAATGGTCAGAATATCGCTGTTTTGCATTGTTTTATTAAAATATGTTTGTTTCTCTTTTATACTAACTTGTACGTATTGTTACGCTTAAAAAACTTACCACACATATTTTTGGGTCTAGACCTACGATTGGGTCAAGTTTCGTTGAATTCTGTGAACGTTCAAAAGTTAACTGTTTTGCACGATTTTATCAAAACAAGTTTGTTTCACTTTTATACTAACTTGTAGTTATTATTACGCTTAGCAAATTTACCACACAAATGCTTGGGTCTAGACCAACGTTTGGGACAAGTTTCGTCGAATTCTGAGAATGTTCAAAATTTAGCTGTTTTGCACGGTTTTATTAAAACAAGTTTGTTTCCCTTTTATACTAACTTGTAGTTATTATTACGCTTAGCAAATGTATAACACAAATGCCTAGGTCTAGATCTACGTTTGGGTCAGGTTTCGTAAAATTTTGAGAACATTCAAAATTTAGCTGTTTTGCACAGTTTTATTAAAGCAAGTTTGTTTCCCTTTTATACTAACTTGTAGTTCTTATTACGCTTAGAAATTTAACACACAAATGCTTGGGTCTAGACATACATTTGGGTCAAGTTTCGTCGAATTCTGAGAATGCTCAAAATTTAGCTGTTTTGCCTGGTTTAATTAAAACAAGTTTGTTTCCATTTTATACTAACTTGTAGGTATTATTATTGTTAGAAAATTTACCACACATATTCTTGGGTCTAGAGCAACAATTGGGTCAAGTTTCGTTGAATTCTGTGAACGTTCAAAAGTTAACTGTTTTGCACGGTTTTATTAAAACAAGTTTGTTTCCCTTTTATACTAACTTGTAGTTATTATTACGCTTTGAAAATTTACCACACGAATGCTTGGGTCTAGACCAACGTTTGGGATAGGTTCGTCGAATTCTAAGTACATTCAAAATTTCGCTGTTTTGCACGGTTTTATTAATGCAAGTTTGTTTCCCTTTTATGCTTACTTGTAGTTATTATTACGCTTAGCAAATTTACAACACAAATGCTTGGGTCTAGACCAATGTTTGGGTCAAGTTTCGTCGAATTCTGAAAACGTTCAAAATTTAGCTGTTTTGCACGATTTTATTAAAGCAAGTTTGTTTCGCTTTTATACTAACTTGTAGTTATTATTACCCTTAGCAAATTTACAACACAAATGGATGGGTCTAGACCTGCAATTCGGTCAAGTTTCGTTGAATTATGAGAACGTTAAAAAGTTAGCTGTTTTGCACGGTTTTATTAAAACAAGTTTGTTTCCCTTTTATACTAACTTGTAGTTATTATTACGCTTAGAAAATTTAACACACAAACTCTTGGGTCTAGGCCTATGTTTGGGTCAAGTTTCGTCGAATTTTGAGAATGTTCAAAATTTAGCTGTTTTGCACGGTTTTATTAAAACAAGTTTGTTTCCCTTCTATACTAACTTGTAGTTATTATTACGCTTAGCAAATTTACAACACAAATGCTTAGGTCTAGACCAACGTTTGGGTCAAGTTTCGTCGAATTCTGAAAACGTTCGAAATTTATCTGTTTCGCACGGTTTTATTAAACAAAGTTTGTTTCCCTTTTAAACTAACTTGTAATTATTATTACGCTTAGCAAATTTACAACACAAATGCTTGGGTCTAGACCAACGTTTGGGTCAAGTTTCGTCGAATTTTGAGAACGTTCAAAATTCAGCTATTTTGCACGTTTTTATTAAAGCAAGTTTGTTTCCCTTTTATACTAACTTGTAGTTATTATTATACTTAGCATATTTACAATACAAATGGATGGGTCTAGACCTGCGATTGGGTCAAGTTTCTCGAATTCTGAGAACGTTCGAAAGTTAGCTGTTTTATACGGTTTTATTAAAGCAAGTTTGTTTTCTTTTTATGCTAACTTGTAGTTATTAGTACGCTTAGCAAATTTACAACACAAATGCTTGGATCTAGACCAACGTTTGGGTCAAGTTTCGTCAAATTCTGAAAACGTTCAAAATTTAGCTGTTTTGCACGATTTTATTAAAGCAAGTTTGTTTCGCTTTTACACTAACTTGTAGTTATTATTACGCTTAGCTAATTTACGATACAAATGGATGGGTCTGGACCTGCGATTGGGTCAAGTTTCGTTGAATTCTGAAAACGTTCAAAAGTTAGCTATTTTGCACGGTTTTATTAAAGCAAGTTTTTTTTGGTAAATGTAAGTTTCATTAAGTAAAATAATGGTACAGTACAACAATACGATGATCAGTTGGTTTCTCCCTCGACAGACCAAGGGATACGCCATAGTCTATATAAAGCTCGAGTACTGACTAATCTAGGTAATGAAATGCTGAGAATCCGTTGTCTGATGTCCTCGACTATCAGTAGTGCCATGGTATTGGGTGTTCTCTCGGTGTGCTCGAATCGTCTAAGATTTCTCTCCTTCCAAATGTGGTAAACGCATGCTGCTAATAATGCATGATAAGACATATTAATAATGTGTTTACCCCTCCATTTCCGTGAAGCCCATTTAATGTCCATAGTCCAGTCACCATTGGGCCAAGGAAACCGTATCTCTCTCCGAATTGCTGTGAGACATTGTTGACTAAATCTGCACTGAAAGAATAAGTGTCCATGTGTTTCTGTCGCTCCTTCGTCACATAAAGCACAGGGTCCAAGATGAGCAAGCCATGGTTTGTCCGTCGTGGCCAACTTGCATTGGATAGCAAGCCATAAGATAAATAGATGTCGTGGAATCTTGAGAGATCCCGAAAGTAGTGAAGACCAGTCTACTTTCGGTCCTGGTGGGTCAAATAATCTATATAGCGCCTGGGTTGTAGGTTGCCCATGCTCGAACCTCCAAATAATGCGGTCCTCCCCTCCATGTATAGTAGGTAAGGTATGTGTGATTTCCAAGCATTCAAAGTCTGTAATGGGCGGCCAATGCCAATCTCCTCCTTGAATCACCGCACTAAGTCTAGAGGACGCCTCTAAACCGAGATCTTGGTCCTCGTGGGAATGTGATGTTTAGAGGTCCAAGGTGATGCCACGGGTCCTGCCACAAGTAGAATTTTCTCCCATCACCAATCTGATAGTCCACCATAGTCCGGAGGAAATTCCGTAATCGGAGAATTTTTCGCCATCCCCATGATCCGCCCCGTTCCCCAATTTTCCAGATGGAAGTTTCCCAATTTTTCGCCATCCCCAATTTTTCGCCATCCCCATGATCGAAGTCCTGTCGCATCTGATGACATCACAGAGTTTCTTTGTCATTAATGCACGATTCAGACTATAAATATCCTTTAATCCCAATCCTCCCTCATCCTTCGATCGGCAAAGATCTTTCCATGCAACCTTGGGGTAGCCACTGGTTGTCGTCCCCTTCCACAAGAAAGTTCGCAGCCGTTTCTCAATTTCATTAATAACTTTCTTCGGTAGAATGAATGCCGATGCCCAGTATAAACTCAGCGCCATGAGTACAGATTTTATAATTTGTACCCTACCTGCATAAGACAGAGAAATACCCTCCCAACCAGCAATACGTTTATCTATTTTTAATAATAATGGGCGACAATCCGAAATAGTTAATCGAGAAGATAAAAGCGGTAATCCCAAGTACTTCATCGGTAAGACCCCTTCTTGAAAACCGAGTACTGTCATCATCTCCTCACGCAATCCTTGTGCTGATCGTGAGATAATAAGGTGACTTTTATCTTCATTCAGCCTGAGCCCCGACCATTCAGCAAACCGATCTAGTCCTGTCTTAAAGACTCTAATTGAGTCCATATCAGCATGGCAGAATAACAATACATCATCTGCAAACCCCAACTGAAAAACTCTGGCTGTGTTACATTTCCAATGGAAGGAAAATAACTCATCCTGGTCAATCAGTTGCAATAATCCCAGTTGTAGAACCTCCATTACAAACACGAATAGGTAGGGCGATACAGGGTCACCCTATCGAAGTCCCCTAGCCCCCGGAAAGAAGCCATGATGTTTCCCATTCAGCCCAACAGATGTGGGTGTAGTAGCACATACCTCAATCCACTTAACAAAGGTAGAAGGGAACCCAAATAACTCCATCACAACAATCATGAAGTCCCATTCCACCGTGTCATAAGCTTTCCGAATGTCCACTTTTAAGGCACACCTGGGTGGTAAACGGGACTGGTTGTATCCCGTAAAGAGCTCCTGTGCCAGCATAATATTATCGCCAATGCTTCTTCCAGGTACAACCGCCGCTTGCCCCGGACTAATAAGTTTGTCCAGTATCACACTTAACCGTTGGACTACGATCTTAGCAATAACTTTGTACAACACATTACAACAAGATATAGGTCGAAAATCACTAACAGTCATAAGGGCATGTACCTTTGGTATAAGCGCCAAAAGGGTGGTCTTGATCTGCTTTAGGAGTCGGCCTGTATTAAAGAAATCCATCACTGCCGTTGTCACCTCCTGCCCCACTATAGGCCATGCAGCCTTGAAAAAACCCGATGAATACCCATCCAGACCTGGTGCCTTATCCTCTGCAATGTCAAAAACCGCCTGTTTGACATCCTCTGGTGTAACTGATAATTGTAAAGAACTAGCTTCTTCCTCAGTCAATACATGTCGAGCCCAAGGTTGAAGGAATCGAAGATCTATCACAGTTCGTCGTCTTTCCCCACCTAGGAGGTTTTGGTAATATGTGACAAACTCATTGATTACTTCTTCTGGTTCAGAATGGGTGATTCCATGATCATCATTGATATGTAAAATCCTTTTCGCCGATCTCCTTTGAGCAATCTTATGGAAGAATACCCGGGAGCATTGGTCACCTCCTTTCATCCACTGCATTTTCGCTCGTTGTTGTAGCATTGTTTGTTCATTTTTGGCTGCCTTGGTCAAGACAAGCCGGCAGCAGTGTTCCAATTGTATGTATAGTTCGTCACGTCTATTCGAGCTAACAAGTATCTGTGCTGCTTCTAGAAATCCTTTAGCCAGTTGCACATTGTGAGATAGGTCCTCCCTTATTCCTCCTTTGTTCTCGAAAGACCGATTTCAGTGCTTTGAGCTTCCATGTTACAGAATACATAGGTGTTCCAATAATGTTGTGCTGCCATATAGTCTGCACACTGGCAATAAACTTAGGTGAATGGGCGAGGTAATTATCGAATCGGAACATACCTCCAAATCGCTGTTGTCTATCCCCATTAAGCACCATCGGTGAGTGGTCTGAGGTGCGTGGGGTGAGGGTAGAATAACTTGCACTCGGGAACCGAGCCATCCATCTATCATTTATCATCATACGGTCCAGTCTTTTCCACAGGTTCCGTGGTGTCGCGCTGTGGTTATGCCACGTGAACCATTCACCCTGCATGGGTAGTGGGAGTAATCCTGCATTCTCAATACAAGCATTAAAATCGTCCATAGCTATCTGAATATCTCCGGAAGTGCCACACACTTCACTTAGATCTCGCACTGCATTAAAATCCCCTCCAACCAACCATGGGATGTCGACACATTGGGTAGCCTTAGTCTCCAGGGTTCCCCAAAGCGCCCTTCTATCAGCCACTTCATTAGCTCCATAAACAACAGTGACAGCAATCAACGCATGAGGTGCACGAATAGTAACATGGCAGTGGATAAATTGAGTACCACATTCAACCACATCTACATCAACAAAATTATCGTCCCAGGCAATCCAAACTCGATTACCCGATGATCCATAATCCGTAAACCATTTCCATTTAGGCATCAAGATAGATTGAATACGAAATGCATTATTTCCACGAACTCTAGTTTCAAGAAGTCCAAGAAATTGTAACCTGAATTCAGCAACGATGTCTTTGACTGCTAACTGATGATCGCGTTTGTTCAGGCCACGTACATTCCATATTGCTGCATTCAACATGGATCACCACATAAGGGGCTGCTATGATTAGGACCCCGTGACATCTCATCTGCATCATCAAGTAAGTGTAGAGCATTAAACGTATTATATACAACAAGCTCCTTACCCTTATCCTCCCGACTCGACCTCACAGCACCACCACTAGGGGATTCACGCCCATTTCTCTGCTTATCCACCCCTCGGGCGGGTGGTATTATCTCCTGATCGTGAACTGGTGGCGGCCTCCCAAGTCCCATTTTAGGAATGTAAACGGCGACTGGTGGTTTAATTGGTTTGGATGGTTTATTGAGAGCACAATCCTTGGCCGCATGGCCTAGCGTCATACAACTGGTACATTTGGGGGGTATCCACTCATATTCCACGTCAATTTTGCACGGTGTCTCTCCTCCTTCCTCGTCAGGCGTCATAATTATAATATGTTTATGTAATTTCGAGCTTACATCCAACATCACACATACACGAGCGAAGTCCAGTCTCGTGCATGCCCTCGTAATCGCATCTGGATAGAGGGGTTTGCCAATACCGCTGGCCACTGTACTGAGGCCCGCCTCAGTCCATAATTCTACAGGTAAGTGTCTCAATTTTATCCAAACAGGGACCTGTGAATGCTTTAATTTCCTCATCACCATTCCTGGTTCCCATTTCTGCAGAACAATTGGTTGTCCTTGAAACAACCACGGCCCACCTTCAATTGCTTCTTCCATATATGCAATAGTCTTGAATTGGAAGAAGAAAATACCGTTCGTTGTGGCTTTCACCTCCCGCAGTCCAGGCCAAGCGGAAAAGGCAAATTCTTTAACATGATAAAAATACGGTCGTTTTCCAAGAAAATAACCAACTGCAGTGGTCTTCCATTTCGTTGATCCATTTCGAAATCTTCTATCGTAGGTCGAACAACCACTTCACCATTTTGTATTGTGGGAGGTATATAAGAGAGAGTTCTCCGAGATGAATTATTGAAAGCGTCTGCAATTTGGATGTTGGTATATAAGAGAGAGTTCTCCGAGATGAATTATTGAAAGCGTCTGCAATTTTGTCATCAACATCCACATTCAAAGTTGTATTCAATGGAATATTGCCCACAAACAAACCCTTAGGAAAGGAACGTTCTTGTGTAGGGAGAGCACTAATTTTTCCCACATTGCTTATGTCATGTCGTACATCAGCAGTTGCATCAACGCTTGTGTCATTACCTGCATCATCGCATAGGTCATCGATTGCATCAGCAGCTGTGTCATGTTCCAGGTCAGCAGTGATGTCATCAATTGTGTCATGGCTCAAGTCAGCAATGACGTCAGCAGCAGCGTCATGCTCCATGTCAGCAGAATCCGGCGATTTTTGAGTTCTCGCCGGCCGCACTTCGTTCTCGGTATTCACCGGCCGGAATTCCTTTAGAGCAGTCAAAAAATTACCAGAGACAGGTCCTGTATTTCTACCCATCGTTTCTGTCAAAATCCGGTCAGAATGGTCGTCGAAAAATCGTGTTACCGGCAGATTCTCGCCGGGAGTGGCGATGCGAAGAGCAGATCCTAAAGCAGACGTTCTTTCCAATGCTGTAGACGGTATGAGGCTTCTCCAAGCATGCCTTGTAGGTTTGCGCATCTGAAATTCCGTCCGAACAGCCATGGACGCCAGAAAAACTTTTGGAATCGTTTCAGGTCCAAAACGGGTTTCCCATTTGTTCTTCAATTCATTCAGTGCTGCACGACTAACCTCATCACCCTCATCAATGATTGTGTAAGCAAGTCGTAGGAATTCTTGTAGATTAAATGGTGGAATCGGCACACCCCCACGACCGGCGCTAGGGTTTGCGCCGCCAAACCCTAATTGAGGGTTGCGCTCAAGGTCTCCTTCTTTATCGATCAAGATTGCTTCTTTTCTCAACAATCCTTCATCTCCAACCTCTGCAAAGCCGGTAGTACGTGCATTGGTCGCCAAAGATACCGGCGACGTTACATATTCGTCCGGCGACTTTTCGTTTTCTGTGTAAAACACCTCTCCTCCCCGCGGCTGTTCGGTTTCATCAATCGCTTGTGGTTCCAATGGTGCAGCAAACCCAAGCAATTTCGATGCCGAAACAGCGGCCTTTTCCATGTCCAATGGTGCAGCAAACCCGAGCAATTGCGGCGCCGAAACAGCCGCCTTTTCCATGTCCGAGGGCGCGGCAAACCCTAGTAATTGCAGCGCCGAAACAACCGCTTTTTCCATCTCCAAGCCTCCTCTTTTCCCATGCGCAATTAATGTTGATGTCTCCCCAATCATCGGTTCCGATTCGTTCGCCTGAAAGTCGCCGGTGAAAGGCGCGGGTTGAATTTCCGTATCGTCGTCAATCTCTAAAAGCCGGGAGTTTTTTTCCAGTTTTTCTACGGCAACTATCCTCGCCATTGCCGGTCACCAATCGTCGGCCTCCCACTTTTTCGACATCCCCGTCACTGGCCGAAGCGTCGCCGTCGTCCTCCTTGTCGCCGGCAGCCATGTGCATGGATAGTGCATTAGTGTGTGTTTGATATGGTTTGCTAGTGTGTGTTTTAGAGAGAAGATTTTTAGAGAGAGAATTTTTGTGGTCCATTGCTTTTCTTTTATTAAAGCAAGTTTGTTTCCCTTTTATACTAACTTGTAGTTATTATTACGCTTAGCAAATTTACAACACAAATGGATGGGTCTAGACCAATGATTGGGTCAACTTTTGTTGAATTCTAAGAACGTTCAAAAGTTAGCTGTTTTGCACGGTTTTATTAAAACAAGTTTGTTTCCCTTTTATACTAACTTGTAGTTATTACTACGCTTGGAAAATGTAACACACAAACTCTTGGGTCTAGACCAACGATTGGGTCAACTTTTGTTGAATTCTGAGAACGTTCAAAAGTTAGCTGTTTTGCACGGTTTTATTAAAACATGTTTGTTTCCCTTTTATACTAACTTGTAGTTATTATTACGCTTAGAAAATTTAACACACAAACTCTTGGGTCTAGACCTACGTTTGGGTCAAGTTTCGTCCAATTATGAGAATGCTCAAAATTTAGCTGTTTTGCACGGTTTATTAAAACAAGTTTGTTTCCCTTTTATACTAACTTGTAGTTATTATTACGTTTAGAAAATTAACCACACTAATGTTTGGGACTAGACCAACGTTTGGGACTGGTTTCGTCGAATTCTGAGAACGTTCAAAATTTAGCTGTTTTGCACGGTTTTATGAAAGCAAGTTTGTTTCCCTTTTATGCTAACTTGTAGTTATTATTACGCTTAGCAAATTTACAACAGAAATGCTTGGGTCTAGACCAATGTTTGGGTCAAGTTTCGTCGAATTCTGAAAACGTTCAAAATTTAGCTGTTTTGCACGATTTTATTAAAGCAAGTTTGTTTCGCTTTTATACTAACTTGTAGTTAGTGTTACCCTTAGCAAATTTACAACACAAATGGATGGGACTGGACCTGCAATTGGGTCAAGTTTCGTTGAATTATGAGAATGGTAAAAAGTTAGCTGTTTTGCATGGTTTTATTAAAACAAGTTTGTTTCCCTTTTATACTAACTTGTAGTTATTATTACGCTTAGAAAATTTAACACACAAACTCTTGGGTCTAGACCTATGTTTGAGTCAAGTTTCGTCGAATTCTGAGAATGCTCAAAATTTAGCGGTTTTGCACGGTTTTAGTAAAACAAGTTTGTTTCCCTTTTATACCAACTTGTAGTTATTATTACGCTTAGCAAATTTACAACACAAATGCTTGGGTCTAGACCAACGTTTGGGTCAAGTTTCGTCGAATTCTGAAAACGTTCGAAATTTAACTGTTTTGCACGGTTTTATTAAACAAAGTTTGTTTTACCTTTTAAACTAACTTGTAATTATTATTACGCTTAGTAAATTTACTACACAAATGCTTGGGTCTAGACCAACGTTTGGGTCAAGTTTCGTCGAATTTTGAGAACGTTCAAAATTTAGCTATTTTGCACGGTTTTATTAAAGCAAGTTTGTTTCCCTTTTATACTAACTTGTAGTTATTATTACGCTTAGCATATTTACAACACAAATGGATGGGTCTAGACCTGCGATTGGGTCAAGTTTCTCGAATTCTGAGAACGTTCGAAAGTTAGCTGTTTTATACGGTTTTATTAAAGAAAGTTTGTTTTCCTTTTATGCTAACTTGTAGTTATTAGTACGCTTAGCAAATTTACAACACAAATGCTTGGGTCTAGACCAACGTTTGGGTCAAGTTTCGCCAAATTCTGAAAACGTTCAAAATTTAGCTGTTTTGCACGATTTTATTAAAACAAGTTTGTTTCGCTTTTATACTAACTTGTAGTTATTATTACGCTTAGCAAATTTACGATACAAATGGATGGGTCTGGACCTGCGATTGGGTCAAGTTTCGTTGAATTCTGAGAACGTTCAAAAGTTAGCTGTTTTGCACGGTTTTATTAAAACAAGTTTATTTTCCTTTTATACTAACTTGTAGTTATTATTACGCTTAGAAAATTTAACACACAAACTGTTGGGTTTAGACCAATGTTTGGGTCAAGTTTCGTCGAATTCTGAGAATGCTCAAAAGTTAGCTGTTTTGCACGGTTATATTAAAACAAGTTTGTTTCCCTTTTATACTAACTTGTAGTTATTACTACGCTTAGAAAATTTAACACACAAACCTTTGGGTCTAGACCTACGTTTGGGTCAAGTTTCGTCCAATTATGAGAATGCTCAAAAGTTAGCTGTTTTGCACGGTTTATTAAAACAAGTTTGTTTCCCTTTTATACTAACTTGTAGTTATTATTACGCTTAGAAAATTTAACACACAAACTCTTGGGTTTAGACCAACGATTGGGTCAACTTTTGTTGAATTCTGAGAACGTTCAAAAGTTAGCTGTTTTGCACGGTTTTATTAAAACAAGTTTGTTTCCCTTTTATACTAACTTGTAGTTATTACTACGCTTAGAAAATTTAACACACAAACTCTTGGGTCTAGACCTACGTTTGGGTCAAGTTTCGTCCAATTATGAGAATGCTCAAAATTTAGCTGTTTTGCACGGTTTTTAAAACAAGTTTGTTTCCCTTTTATACTAACTTGTAGTTATTATTACGTTTAGAAAATTTACCACACTAATGCTTGGGACTACACCAACGTTTGGGACTGGTTTCGTCGAATTTTGAGAACGTTCAAAATTTAGCTGTTTTGTACGATTTTATTAAAGCGAGTTTGTTTCCCTTTTATGCTAACTTGTAGTTATTATTACGCTTAGCAAATTTACTACACAAATGCTTGGGTCTAGACCAACGTATGGGTCAAGTTTCGTCGAATTGTGAAACCGTTCAAAATTTAGCTGTTTTGCACGGTTTTATTAAAGCAAGTTTGTTTCCCTTTTATACTAACTTGTAGTTATTATTACGCTTTGAAAATTTACCACACTAATGCTTGGGTCTAGACCAACGTTTGGGACAGGTTCGTCGAATTCTGAGTACATTCAAAATTTAGTTGTTTTGCACGGTTTTATTAAAGCAAGTTTGTTTCCCTTTTATGCTAACTTGTAGTTATTAAACGCTTAGCAAATTTACAACATAAATGCTTGGGTCTAGACCAATGTTTGGGTCAAGTTTCGTCGTATTCTGAAAACGTTCAAAATTTAGCTGTTTTGCAAGATTTTATTAAAGCAAGTTTGTTTCGCTTTTATACTAACTTGTAGTTAGTATTACCCTTAGCAAATTTACAATAGAAATGGATGGGTCTAGACCTGCAATTGGGTCAAGTTTCGTTGAATTATGAGAACGGTAAAAAGTTAGCTGTTTTGCATGGTTTTATTAAAACAAGTTTGTTTCCCTTTTACACTAACTTTTAGTTATTATGCTTAGAAAATTTAACACACAATCTCTTGGGTCTAGACCTATGTTTGAGTCAAGTTTCGTCGAATTATGAGAATGCTCAAAATTTAGCTGTTTTGCACGGTTTTATTAAAACAAGTTTGTTTCCCTTTTATACTAACTTGTAGTTATTATTACGTTTAGCAAATTTACAACACAAATGCTTGGGTCTAGACAAACGTCTGGGTCAAGTTTCGACGAATTCTGAAAACGTTCGAAATTTAGATGTTTTGCACGGTTTTATTAAACAAAGTTTGTTTCCCTTTTAAACTAACTTATAATTATTATTATGCTTAGCAAATTTACTACACAAATGCTTGGGTCTAGACCAATGTTTGGGTCAAGTTTCGTCGAATTTTGAGAACGTTCAAAATTTAGCTATTTTGCCCGGTTTTATTGAAGCAAGTTTGTTTGCTTTTTCTACTAACTTGTACTTATTATTACGCTTAGCATATTTACAACACAAATGGATGGGTCTAGACCTGCGATTGGGTTAAGTTTCTCGAATTCTGAGAACGTTCGAAAGTTAGCTGTTTTATACGGTTTTATTAAAGAAAGTTTGTTTTTCTTTTATGCTAACTTGTAGTTATTAGTACGCTTAGCAAATTTACAACACAAATGCTTGGGTCTAGACCAATGTTTGGGTCAAGTTTCGTCGAATTCTTAAAACGTTCAAAATTTAGCTGTTTTCCACGATTTTATTAAAGCAAGTTTGTTTCGCTTTTATACTAACTTGTAGTTAGTATTACCCTTAGCAAAGTTACAACACAAATGCATCGGTCTGGACCTGCAATTGGGTCATGTTTCGTTGAATTATGAGAACGTTAAAAAGCTAGCTGTTTCGCACGGTTTTATTAAAACAAGTTTGTTTCCCTTTTATACTAACTTGTAGTTATTATTACGCTTAGAAAATTTAGCACACAAACTCTTGGGTCTAGACATATGTTTGGGTCAAGTTTCGTCGAATTCTGAGAATGCTCAAAATTTAGCTGTTTTGCACGGTTTTATTAAAATAAGTTTTGTTTCCCTTTTATACTAACTTGTAGTTATTATTACGCTTAGCAAATTTACAACAGAAATGCTTGGGTCTAGACCAATGTTTGGGTCAAGTTTCGTCGAATTCTGAAAACGTTTAAAATTTAGCTGTTTTGCACGATTTTATTAAAGCAAGTTTGTTTCGCTTTTATACTAACTTGTAGTTAGTATTACCCTTAGCAAATTTACAACACAAATGGATGGGTCTGGACCTGCAATTGGGTCAAGTTTCGTTGAATTATGAGAACGTTAAAAAGATAGCTGTTTCGCACGGTTTTATTAAAATTAGTTTGTTTCCCTTTTATACTAACTTGTAGTTATTATTACGCTTAGAAAATTTAGCACACAAACTCTTGGGTCTAGACATATGTTTGGGTCAAGTTTCGTCGAATTCTGAGAATGCTCAAAATTTAGCTGTTTTGCACGGTTTTATTAAAATAAGTTTTGTTTCCCTTTTATACTAACTTGTAGTTATTATTACGCTTAGCAAATTTACAACACAAATGCTTGGGTCTAGCCCAACGTTTGGGTCAAGTTTCATCGAATTCTGAAAACGTTCGAAATTTAGCTGTTTTGCACGGTTTTTTGAAACAAAGTTTGTTTCCCTTTTAAACTAACTTGTAATTATTATTACGCTTAGCAAATTTACTACACAAATGCTTGGGTCTAGACCAATATTTGGGTCAAGTTTCGTCGAATTTTGAGAACTTTCAAAATTTAGCTATTTTGCACGGTTTTATTAAAGCAAGTTTGTGTCCCTTTTATACTAACTTGTAGTTATTATTACGCTTAGCATATTTACAACACAAATGGATGGGTCTGGACCTGCGATTGGGTCAAGTTTCTCGAATTCTGAGAACGTTCGAAAGTTAGCTGTTTTATACGATTTTATTAAAGAAAGTTTGTTTTTCTTTTATGCTAACTTGTAGTTATTAGTACGCTTAACAAATTTACAACACAAATGCTTGGGTCTAGACCAATGTTTGGGTCAAGTTTCGTCGAATTCTTAAAACGCTCAAAATTTAGCTGTTTTCCACGATTTTATTAAAGCAAGTTTGTTTCGCTTTTATACTAACTTGTAGTTAGTATTACCCTTACCAAATTTACAACACAAATGGATGGGTCTGGACCTGCAATTGGGTCAAGTTTCGTTGAATTATGAGAACGTTAAAAAGTTAGCTGTTTCGCACGGTTTTATTAAAACAAGTTTGTTTCCCTTTTATACTAACTTGTAGTTATTATTACGCTTAGAAAATTTAGCACACAAACTCTTGGGTCTAGATATATGTTTGGGTCAAGTTTCGTCGAATTCTGAGAATGCTCAAAATTTAGCTGTTTTGCACGGTTTTATTAAAATAAGTTTTGTTTCCCTTTTATACTAACTTGTAGTTATTATTACGCTTAGCAAATTTACAACACAAATGCTTGGGTCTAGACCAACGTTTGGGTCAAGTTTCATCGAATTCTGAAAACGTTCGAAATTTAGCTGTTTTGCACGGTTTTATTAAACAAAGTTTGTTTCCCTTTTAAACTAACTTGTAATTATTATTACGCTTAGCAAATTTACTACACAAATGCTTGGGTCTAGACCAACGTTTGGGTCAAGTTTCGTCAAATTTTGAAAACGTTCAAAATTTAGCTGTTTTGCACGATTTTATTAAAGCAAGTTTGTTTCGCTTTTATACTAACTTGTAGTTATTATTACGCTTAGCAAATTTACGAGACAAATGGATGGGTCTGGACCTGCGATTGGGTCAAGTTTCGTTGAATTCTGAGAACGTTCAAAAGTTAGCTGTTTTGCACGGTTTTATTAAAGCAAGTTTGTTTCACTTTTATACTAACTTGCATTTATTATTACGCTTAGCAAATTTACAACACAAATGGATGGGTCTAGACCAACGATTGGGTCAACTTTTGTAGAATTCTGAGAACGTTCAAAAGTTAGCTGTTTTGCACGATTTTATTAAAACAAGTTTGTTTCCCTTTTATGCTAACTTGTAGTTATTATTACGCTTAGCAAATTTACAACAGAAATGCTTGGGTCTAGACCAATGTTTGGGTCAAGTTTCGTCGAATTCTGAAAACGTTCAAAATTTAGCTGTTTTGCACGATTTTATTAAAGCAAGTTTGTTTCGCTTTTATACTAACTTGTAGTTATTAGTACGCTTAGCAAATTTACAACACAAATGGATGGGTCTGGACCTGCAATTGGGTCAAGTTTCGTTGAATTATGAGAACGGTAAAAAGTTAGCTGTTTTGCACGGTTTTATTAAAACAAGTTTGTTTCCCTTTTATACTAACTTGTAGTTATTATTACGCTTAGAAAATTTAACACACAAACTCTTGGGTCTAGACCTATGTTTGAGTCAAGTTTCGTCGAATTCTGAGAATGCTCAAAATTTAGCTGTTTTGCACGGTTTATTAAAACAAGTTTGTTTCCCTTTTATACTAACTTGTTGTTTTTATTACGTTTAGAAAATTTACCACACTAATGCTTGGGACTAGACCAACGTTTGGGACTGATTTCGTCGAATTCTGAGAACGTTCAAAATTTAGCTGTTTTGCACGGTTTTATTAAACCGAGTTTGTATCCCTTTTATGCTAACTTGTAGTTATTATTACGCTTAGCAAATTTACTACACAAAATGCTTGGGTCTAGACCAACGTATGGGTCAAGTTTCGTCGAATTGTGAAACCGTTCAAAATTTAGCTGTTTTGCACGATTTTATTAAAACAAGTTTGTTTCCCTTTTATACTAACTTGTAGTTATTATTACGCTTAGAAAATTTAGCACACAAACTCTTGGGTCTAGATATATGTTTGGGTCAAGTTTCGTCGAATTCTGAGAATGCTCAAAATTTAGCTGTTTTGCACGGTTTTATTAAAATAAGTTTTGTTTCCCTTTTATACTAACTTGTAGTTATTATTACGCTTAGCAAATTTACAACACAAATGCTTGGGTCTAGACCAACGTTTGGGTCAAGTTTCATCGAATTCTGAAAACGTTCGAAATTTAGCTGTTTTGCACGGTTTTATTAAACAAAGTTTGTTTCCCTTTTAAACTAACTTGTAATTATTATTACGCATAGCAAATTTACTACACAAATGCTTGGGTCTAGAACAACGTTTGGATCAAGTTTCGTCGAGTTTTGAGAACGTTCAAAATTTAGCTATTTTGCACGGTTTTATTAAAGCAAGTTTGTTTCCCTTTTATACTAACTTGTAGTTATTATTACGCTTAGCATATTTACAACACAAATGGATGGGTCTAGACCTGCGATTGGGTCAAGTTTCTCGAATTCTGAGAACGTTCGAAAGTTAGCTGTTTTATACGGTTTTATTAAAGAAAGTCTGTTTTCCTTTTATGCTAACTTGTAGTTATTAGTACGCTTAGCAAATTTACAACACAAATGCTTGGGTCTAGACCAACGTTTGGGTCAAGTTTCGTCAAATTTTGAAAACGTTCAAAATTTAGCTGTTTTGCACGATTTTATTAAAGCAAGTTTGTTTCGCTTTTATACTAACTTGTAGTTATTATTACGCTTAGCAAATTTACGAGACAAATGGATGGGTCTGGACCTGCGATTGGGTCAAGTTTCGTTGAATTCTGAGAACGTTCAAAAGTTAGCTGTTTTGCACGGTTTTATTAAAGCAAGTTTGTTTCCCTTTTATACTAACTTGCAGTTATTATTACGCTTAGCAAATTTACAACACAAATGGATGGGTCTAGACCAACGATTGGGTCAACTTTTGTTGAATTCTGAGAACGTTCAATAGTTAGCTGTTTTGCACGGTTTTATTAAAACAAGTTTGTTTCCCTTTTATACTAACTTGTAGTTATTACTACGCTTAGAAAATTTAACACACAAACTCTTGGGTCTAGACCTACGTTTGGGTCAAGTTTCGTCCAATTATGAGAATGCTCAAAATTTAGCTGTTTTGCACGGTTTTATTAAAGCAAGTTTGTTTCCCTTTTATACTAACTTGTAGTTATTATTACGTTTAGAAAATTTACCACACTAATGCTTGGGACTACACCAACGTTTGGGACTGGTTTCGTCGAATTTTGAGAACGTTCAAAATTTAGCTGTTTTGCACGCTTTTATTAAAGCGAGTTTGTTTCCCTTTTATGCTAACTTGTAGTTATTATTACGCTTAGCAAATTTACTACACAAATGCTTGGGTCTAGACCAACGTATGGGTCAAGTTTCGTCGAATTGTGAAACCGTTCAAAATTTAGCTGTTTTGCACGATTTTATTAAAGCAAGTTTGTTTCGCTTTTATACTAACTTGTAGTTAGTATTACCCTTAGTAAATTTACAACACAAATGGATGGGTTTGGACCTGCAATTGGATCAAGTTTCGTTGAATTATGAGAACGGTAAAAAGTTAGCTATTTTGCACGGTTTTATTAAAACAAGTTTGTTTCCCTTTTATATTAACTTGTAGTTATTATTACGCTTAGAAAATTTAACATACAAACTCTTGGGTCTAGACCTATGTTTGAGTCAAGTTTTGTCGAATTCTGAGAATGCTCAAAATTTAGCTGTTTTGCACGGTTTTATTAAAACAAATTTGTTTCCCTTTTATACTAACTTGTAGTTATTATTACGTTTAGCAAATTTACAACACAAATGCTTGGGTCTAGACAAACGTTTGGGTCAAGTTTCGTCGAATTCTGAAAATGTTCGAAATTTAGCTGTTTTGCACGGTTTTATTAAACAAAGTTTGTTTCCCTTTTAAACTAACTTGTAATTATTATTACGCTTAGCAAATTTACTACACAAATGCTTGGGTCTAGACCAATATTTGGGTCAAGTTTCGTCGAATTTTGAGAACTTTCAAAATTTAGCTATTTTGCACGGTTTTATTAAAGCAAGTTTGTGTCCCTTTTATACTAACTTGTAGTTATTATGACGCTTAGCATATTTACAACACAAATGGATGGGTCTGGACCTGCGATTGGGTCAAGTTTCTCGAATTCTGAGAACGTTCGAAAGTTAGTTGTTTTATACGATTTTATTAAAGAAAGTTTGTTTTTCTTTTATGCTAACTTGTAGTTATTTGTACGCTTAACAAATTTACAACACAAATGCTTGGGTCTAGACCAATGTTTGGGTCAAGTTTCGTCGAATTCTTAAAACGCTCAAAATTTAGCTGTTTTCCACGATTTTATTAAAGCAAGTTTGTTTCGCTTTTATACTAACTTGTAGTTAGTATTACCCTTACCAAATTTACAACAAAAATGGATGGGTCTGGACCTGCAATTGGGTCAAGTTTCGTTGAATTATGAGAACGTTAAAAAGTTAGCTGTTTCGCACGGTTTTATTAAAACAAGTTTGTTTCCCTTTTATACTAACTTGTAGTTCTTATTACGCTTAGAAAATTTAGCACACAAACTCTTGGGTCTAGATATATGTTTGGGTCAAGTTTCGTCGAATTCTGAGAATGCTCAAAATTTAGCTGTTTTGCACGGTTTTATTAAAATAAGTTTTGTTTCCCTTTTATACTAACTTGTAGTTATTATTACGCTTAGCAAATTTACTACACAAATGCTTGGGTCTAGACCAACGTTTGGATCAAGTTTCGTCGAGTTTTGAGAACGTTCAAAATTTAGCTATTTTGCACGATTTTATTAAAGCAAGTTTGTTTCCCTTTTATACTAACTTGTAGTTATTATTACGCTTAGCATATTTACAACACAAATGGATGGGTCTAGACCTGCGATTGGGTCAAGTTTCTCGAATTCTGAGAACGTTCGAAAGTTCGCTGTTTTATACGATTTTATTAAAGAAAGTTTGTTTTCCTTTTATGCTAACTTGTAGTTATTAGTACGCTTAGCAAATTTACAACACAAATGCTTGGGTCTAGACCAACGTTTGGGTCAAGTTTCGTCAAATTTTGAAAACGTTCAAAATTTAGCTGTTTTGCACGATTTTATTAAAGCAAGTTTGTTTCGCTTTTATACTAACTTGTAGTTATTATTACGCTTAGCAAATTTACGAGACAAATGGATGGGTCTGGACCTGCGATTGGGTCAAGTTTCGTTGAATTCTGAGAACGTTCGAAAGTTAGCTGTTTTGCACGGTTTTATTAAAGCAAGTTTGTTTCCCTTTTATACTAACTTGCAGTTATTATTACGCTTAGCAAATTTACAACACAAATGGATGGGTCTAGACCAACGATTGGGTCAACTTTTGTAGAATTCTGAGAACGTTCAAAAGTTAGCTGTTTTGCACGATTTTATTAAAACAAGTTTGTTTCCCTTTTATACTAACTTGTAGTTATTACTACGCTTAGAAAATTTAACACACAAACTCTTGGGTCTAGACCTACGTGTGGGTCAAGTTTCGTCCAATTATGAGAATGCTCAAAATTTAGCTGTTTTGCACGGTTTATTAAAACAAATTTGTTTCCCTTTTATACTAACTTGTAGTTTTTATTACGTTTAGAAAATTTACCACACTAATGCTTGGGACTAGACCAACGTTTGGGACTGATTTCGTCGAATTCTGAGAACGTTCAAAATTTAGCTGTTTTGCACGGTTTTATTAAACCGAGTTTGTTTCCCTTTTATGCTAACTTGTAGTTATTATTACGCTTAGCAAATTTACTACACAAAATGCTTGGGTCTAGACCAACGTTTGGGTCAAGTTTCGTCGAATTGTGAAACCGTTCAAAATTTTGCTGTTTTGCACGATTTTATTAAAATAAGTTTGTTTCCCTTTTATACTAACTTGTAGTTATTATTACGCTTAGAAAATTTAGCACACAAACTCTTGGGTCTAGATATATGTTTGGGTCAAGTTTCGTCGAATTCTGAGAATGCTCAAAATTTAGCTGTTTTGCACGGTTTTATTAAAATAAGTTTTGTTTCCCTTTTATACTAACTTGTAGTTATTATTACGCTTAGCAAATTTACAACACAAATGCTTGGGTCTAGACCAACGTTTGGGTCAAGTTTCATCGAATTCTGAAAACGTTCGAAATTTAGCTGTTTTGCACGGTTTTATTAAACAAAGTTTGTTTCCCTTTTAAACTAACTTGTAATTATTATTACGCTTAGCAAATTTACTACACAAATGCTTGGGTCTAGACCAACGTTTGGATCAAGTTTCGTCGAGTTTTGAGAACGTTCAAAATTTAGCTATTTTGCACGGTTTTATTAAAGCAAGTTTGTTTCCCTTTTATACTAACTTGTAGTTAGGGCTGTCAACGAGTCGAGCTCGAGTCGAGCTCGACCATTTTTGTCGAACTCGAGCTCGAGCTCGACTCTGTGATTTAGAGCTCGAGCTCGAGCTCGAGCTCGACGAGCTCGCCCAGGTAGAGCTCGAGCTCGAGCTCGATGCAGTATATTTGAGCTCGAGCTCGAGCTCGAACTCGAGCTCGATTTGTCGAGCTCGAGCTTGAGCTGTCGAGCTCGAGTTCCAGCTCGAGCTCGAGCACTTGTTCCAGAAAATTGTAGCAGAAAAATTTAACATTGCAGCAGAATGGAGGTGGGAAGGAGAGAAGAAAGAGACGATAGGAAATTCAGAAATGTTACTAATTGATAATTGTCTTTCTTACAACATTACAACTCTTTTACAAATAACTCTCAAAGCAAACAAAAGTGTAAGGAACTAATGCTGGAAAGGAATCTAACAACAAGAATTAAGCAAATCCCCTAAAAACACAACCTAACCCAAGAAAAAAAATTAAAGAAGATGCTAAAAACACACCCAAATCCAAGAAAAAAATCCCCTAAAAACCCAAGAAAAAGAAGAATTAAACAAATCCCCTAAAAACACAACCAAACCCAAGAAAAAAAATTAAAGAAGATGCTAAAAAGACGCCCAAACCCAAGAAAAAGAAGAACGAGCAAAATGCAACAGAGAAGGATTACCTTAAAGCAGTACTCGTCGCCGTCCTCGTTGCCGACTTACCGTCCTTGTTGCCGTGAGTTTGGGACTAGGGTTCTAAGAGATGGGTTTGGGGAAGAATTGAGAATTTGAGAGGAGAGAATGGGGAAGAAGCAGAAAGAGAGAAAGAAAAGAGGAAGAAGAAACGAGAACAAGAGAGAGAAAGTGATGGGTTTTGATTTTGACTTTTTGTATTACTATTATTATTATTATTATTATTATTATTATTATTATTACAACTATTATTATTATTATTATTACTATTATTATTACAACTATTATTATTATTATTATTATTATTACTACTACAACTATTATTATTATTATTATTATTATTATTACTACAACTATTATTATTATTATTATTTTAAATCATGAGATCAAATCATAAAATTTTTAGATAGATATAATTGAAATTAATATATGTTCACAATTTGCAAAATGTATATATTTATAAATGTTAGTATAACATTGATTTAACTATCATCTTACATTGTTGAACAACATGGGTTAATCGGGCCATCAAAATTTAGATCCGACCGTTAGATATGATAAAACTTACAAAAAAATACATTTCGTAAAGTTTTAAACTTATTGGATATACGAATGTCGAGATATCATACTCGAAACATAAGAGTAATCATTCAAGACGGTGTATAGTTGAATCGGGCCATGTGATTTTAAATCATACCGTCTGATATGATCTAATGGACACAATCTTGTATATATTTAAATTTCGTATGAATCAGGAGTCCGAATTTTAAAATATCGTAATTATTGATTAAATTTTTTAATCTCATTATATATATAATAAGATAATAATTAGAAGTTCAACCATCATCATTATTATTAATATTGTTGTTGATATTATTATTATTATTATTATAATTTTTAGCTTAATTCATAGGAATTACTAAATTTTGACATAAATTTATAAATAATAAAAAATCATAAGTAAATTACTTGTCAATTTAAAAAATGTATAACACAATACAAATATATATTAAAATATAACATAAAAATATTATAATAATTTTAATTATAAAAAAAATTATAATTTACTAAGTTGTTGATTAAATTTATTTTTATATAAAGATTAAATGTATAAATAAAAGTACCATAGTTTATTATTATTCAAAATAAAATATATGATATTAATTAATAATTATAATATATGGTCAATTTAAATTATAAAACTGATCAAATATTAAATATAAAATTAAATATATAAAAAATTTAAAAATAAAAATATAAAATAAATATATATATATATATATATTCACCAGTCCGCGAGCCAGCTCGCGAGCTGGTGAACAACAAAAACCAAGCTCGAGCTCGAGCTCGATAGGAGCTCGAGCGAGATAGGAGCTCGAGCTCGAGCTGGCTCGACTCGAGCTCGAATTTTTCGAGCTCGAGTCGAGCTCAAAGTCGAGCCGGCTCGCTGAGCTCGCGAGCCGGCTCGACTCACCTGCCACCCCTACTTGTAGTTATTATTACGCTTAGCATATTTACAACACAAATGGATGGGTCTAGACCTGCGATTGGGTCAAGTTTCTCGAATTCTGAGAACGTTTGAAAGTTAGCTGTTTTATACGGTTTTATTAAAGAAAGTTTATTTTCCTTTTATGCTAACTTGTAGTTATTAGTACGCTTAGCAAATTTACAACACAAATGCTTGGGTCTAGACCAACGTTTGGGTCAAGTTTCGTCAAATTTTGAAAACGTTCAAAATTTAGTTGTTTTGCACGATTTTATTAAAGCAAGTTTGTTTCGCTTTTATACTAACTTGTAGTTATTATTACGCTTAGCAAATTTACGAGACAAATGGATGGGTCTGGACCTGCGATTGGGTCAAGTTTCGTTGAATTCTGAGAACGTTCAAAAGTTAGCTGTTTTGCACGGTTTTATTAAAGCAAGTTTGTTTCCCTTTTATACTAACTTGCAGTTATTATTACGCTTAGCAAATTTACAACACAAATGGATGGGTCTAGACCAACGATTGGGTCAACTTTTGTTGAATTCTGAGAACGTTCAATAGTTAGCTGTTTTGCACGGTTTTATTAAAACAAGTTTGTTTCCCTTTTATACTAACTTGTAGTTATTACTACGCTTAGAAAATTTAACACACAAACTCTTGGGTCTAGACCTACGTTTGGGTCAAGTTTCGTCCAATTATGAGAATGCTCAAAATTTAGCTGTTTTGCACGGTTTTATTAAAGCAAGTTTGTTTCCCTTTTATACTATCTTGTAGTTATTATTACGCTTTGAAAATTTACCACACTAATGCTTGGGTCTAGACCAACAATTGGAACAGGTTCGTCGAATTCAGAGGACGTTCAAAATTTAGTTGTTTTGCACGGTTTTATTAAAGCAAGTTTGTTTACCTTTTATGCTAACTTGTAGTTATTATTACGCTTAGCATATTTACAACACAAATGGATGGGTCTGGACCTGCAATTGGCTCAAGTTTCGTTGAATTATGAGAACGGTAAAAAGTTAGCTGTTTTGCACGATTTTATTAAAACAAGTTTGTTTCCCTTTTATACTAACTTGTAGTTATTATTACGCTTAGAAAATTTAACATACAAACTCTTGGGTCTAGACCTATGTTTGAGTCAAGTTTTGTCGAATTCTGAGAATGCTCAAAATTTAGCTGTTTTGCACGGTTTTATTAAAACATGTTTGTTTCCCTTTTATACTAACTTGTATTTATTATTACGTTTAGCAAATTTACAACACAAATGCTTGAGTCTAGACAAACGTTTGGGTCAAGTTTCGTCGAATTCTGAAAATGTTCGAAATTTAGCTGTTTTGCACGGTTTTATTAAACAAAGTTTGTTTCCCTTTTAAACTAACTTGTAATTATTATTACGCTTAGCAAATTTACTACACAAATGCTTGGGTACAGACCAATGTTTGGGTCAAGTTTCGTCGAATTTTGAGAACGTTCAAAATTTAGCTATTTTGTACGGTTTTATTAAAGCAAGTTTGTTTGCCTTTTATACTAACTTGTAGTTATTATTATGCTTAGCATATTTAGAACACAAATGGATGGGTCTAGACCTGCGATTGGGTCAAGTTTCTCAAATTCTGAGAATGTTCGAAAGTTAGCTGTTTTATACGGTTTAAAAGAAAGTTTGTTTTCCTTTTATGCTAACTTGTAGTTATTAGTACGCTTAGCAAATTTACAACACAAATGCTTGGGTCTAGACCAATGTTTGGTCAAGTTTCGTCGAATTCTGAAAACGTTCAAAATTTAGCTGTTTTCCACGATTTTATTAAAGCAAGTTTTTTTCGCTTTTATACTAACCTGTAGTTAGTATTACCCTTAGCAAATTTACAACACAAATGGATGGGTCTGGACCTGCAATTGGGTCAAGTTTCATTGAATTATGAGAATGTTAAAAAGTTAGCTGTTTCGCACGGTTTTATTAAAACAAGTTTGTTTTCCTTTTATACTAACTTGTAGTTATTATTACGCTTAGAAAATTTAGCACACAAACTCTTGGGTCTAGACATATGTTTGGGTCAAGTTTCGTCGAATTCTGATAATGCTCAAAATTTAGCTGTTTTGCACGGTTTTATTAAAATAAGTTTTGTTTCCCTTTTATACTAACTTGTAATTATTATTACGCTTAGCAAATTTACAACACAAATGCTTGGGTCTAGACCAACGGTTGGGTCAAGTTTCATCGAATTCTGAAAACGTTCGAAATTTAGCTGTTTTGCACGGTTTTATTAAACAAAGTTTGTTTCCCTTTTAAACTAACTTGTAATTATTATTACGCTTAGCAAATTTATTACACAAATGCTTGGGTCTAGACCAACATTTGGGTCAAGTTTCGTCGAGTTTTGAGAACGTTCAAAATTTAGCTATTTTGCACGGTTTTATTAAAGCAAGTTTGTTTCCCTTTTATACTAACTTGTAGTTATTATTACGCTTAGCATATTTACAACACAAATGGATGGGTCTAGACCTGCGATTGGGTCAAGTTTCTCGAATTCTGAGAACATTCGAAAGTTAGCAGTTTTATACGGTTTTATTAAAGAAAGTTTGTTTTCCTTTTATGCTAACTTGTAGTTATTAGTACGCTTAGCAAATTTACAACACAAATGCTTGGGTCTAGACCAACGTTTGGGTCAAGTTTCGTCAAATTCTGAAAACGTTCAAAATTTAGCTGTTTTGCACGATTTTATTAAAGCAAGTTTGTTTCGCTTTTATACTAACTTGTAGTTATTATTACGCTTAGCAAATTTACGAGACAAATGGATGGGTGTGGACCTGCGATTGGGTCAAGTTTCGTTGAATTCTGAGAACGTTCAAAAGTTAGCTGTTTTGCACGATTTTATTAAAGCAAGTTTGTTTCCCTTTTATACTAACTTGCAGTTATTATTACGCTTAGCAAATTTACAACACAAATGGATGGGCCTACACCAACGATTGGGTCAACTTTTGTTGAATTCTGAGAACGTTCAAAAGTTAGCTGTTTTGCACGGTTTTATTAAAACAAGTTTGTTTCCCTATTATACTAACTTGTAGTTATTATTACGTTTAGAAAATTTACCACACTAATGCTTGGGACTAGACCAACGTTTGGGACTGGTTTCGTCGAATTCTGAGAACATTCAAAATTTAGCTGTTTTGCACGGTTTTATTAAAGCGAGTTTGTTTCCCTTTTATGCTAACTTGTAGTTATTATTACCCTAAGCAAATTTACTACACAAATGCTTGGGTCTAGACCAGCGTATGGGTCAAGTTTCGTCGAATTGTGAAACCGTTCAAAATTTAGCTGTTTTGCACGGTTTTATTAAAACAAGTTTGTTTCCCTTTTATACTAACTTTTAGTTATTATTACGCTTTGAAAATTTACCACACTAATGCTTGGGTCTAGACCAACGATTGGAACAGGTTCGTCGAATTCTGAGTACGTTCAAAATTTAGTTATTTTGCACGGTTTTATTAAAGCAAGTTTGTTTCCCTTTTATGGTAACTTGTAGTTATTATTACTCTTAGCAAATTTACAACAGAAATGCTTGGGTCTACACCAATGTTTGGGTCAAGTTTCGTCGAATTCTGAAAACGTTCAAAATTTAGCTGTTTTGCACGATTTTATTAAAGCAAGTTTGTTTCGCTTTTATACTAACTTGTAATTAGTATTAACCTTAGCAAATTTACAACACAAATGGATGGGTCTGGACCTGCAATTGGGTCAAGTTTCGGTGAATTATGAGAACGGTAAAAGTTAGCTGTTTTGCACGATTTTATTAAAACAAGATTTGTTTCCCTTTTATACTAACTTGTAGTTATTATTACGCTTAGAAAATTTAACACACAAACTCTTGGGTCTAGACCTATGTTTGAGTCAAGTTTCGTCGAATTTTGAGAATTATCAAAATTTAGCTGTTTTGCACGGTTTTATTAAAACAAGTTTGTTTCCCTTTTATACTAACTTGTAGTTATTATTACGTTTAGCAAATTTACAATACAAATGCTTGGGTCTAGACAAACGTTCGGGTCAAGTTTCGTCGAATTCTGAAAACGTTCGAAATTTAGCTGTTTTGCACGGTTTTATTAAACAAAGTTTGTTTCCCTTTTAAACTAACTTGCAATTATTATTACGCTTAGCAAATTTACTACACAAATGCTTGGGTCTAGACCAACGTTTGGGTCAAGTTTCGTCGAATTTTGAGAACGTTCAAAATTTAGCTATTTTGCACGGTTTTATTAAAGCAAGTTTGTTTGCCTTTTATACTAACTTGTAGTTATTATTATGCTTAGCATATTTACAACACAAATTGATGGGTCTAGACCTGCGATTGGGCCAAGTTTCTCGAATTCTGAGAACGTTCGAAAGTTAGCTGTTTTATACGGTTTTATTAAAGAAAGTTTGTTTTCCTTTTATGCTAACTTGTAGTTATTAGTACGCTTAGCAAATTTACAACACAAATGCTTGGGTCTAGACCAATGTTTGGGTCAAGTTTCGTCGAATTCTGAAAACGTTCAAAATTTAGCTGTTTTCCACGATTTTATTAAAGCAAGTTTTTTTCGCTTTTATACTAACCTGTAGTTAGTATTACCCTTAGCAAATTTACAACACAAATGGATGGGTCTGGACCTGCAATTGGGTCAAGTTTCATTGAATTATGAGAATGTTAAAAAGTTAGCTGTTTCGCACGGTTTTATTAAAACAAGTTTGTTTTCCTTTTATACTAACTTGTAGTTATTATTACGCTTAGAAAATTTAGCACACAAACTCTTGGGTCTAGACATATGTTTGGGTCAAGTTTCGTCGAATTCTGATAATGCTCAAAATTTAGCTGTTTTGCACGGTTTTATTAAAATAAGTTTTGTTTCCCTTTTATACTAACTTGTAATTATTATTACGCTTAGCAAATTTACAACACAAATGCTTGGGTCTATACCAACGTTTGAGTCAAGTTTCATCGAATTCTGAAAACGTTCGAAATTTAGCTTTTTTGCACGGTTTTATTAAACAAAGTTTGTTTCCCTTTTAAACTAACTTGTAATTATTATTACGCTTAGCAAATTTACTACACAAATGCTTGGGTCTAGACCAACATTTGGGTCAAGTTTCGTCGAGTTTTGAGAACGTTCAAAATTTAGCTATTTTGCACGGTTTTATTAAAGCAAGTTTGTTTACCTTTTATACTAACTTGTAGTTATCATTACGCTTAGCATATTTACAACACAAATGGATGGGTCTAGACCTGCGATTGGGTCAAGTTTCTCGAATTCTGAGAACATTCGAAAGTTAGCTGTTTTATACGGTTTTATTAAAGAAAGTTTGTTTTCCTTTTATGCTAACTTGTAGTTATTAGTACGCTTAGAAAATTTACAACACAAATGCTTGGGTCTAGACCAACGTTTGGGTCAAGTTTCGTCAAATTCTGAAAACCTTCAAAATTTAGCTGTTTTGCACGATGTTATTAAAGCAAGTTTGTTTCGCTTTTATACTAACTTGTAATTATTATTACGCTTAGCAAATTTACGAGACAAATGGATGGGTGTGGACCTGCGATTGGGTCAAGTTTCGTTGAATTCTGAGAACGTTCAAAAGTTAGCTGTTTTGCACGGTTTTATTAAAACAAGATTTGTTTCCCTTTTATACTAACTTGTAGTTATTATTACGCTTAGAAAATTTAACACACAAACTCTTGGGTCTAGACCTATGTTTGAGTCAAGTTTCGTCGAATTTTGAGAATTATCAAAATTTAGCTGTTTTGCACGGTTTTATTAAAACAAGTTTGTTTCCCTTTTATACTAACTTGTAGTTATTATTACGTTTAGCAAATTTACAACACAAATGCTTGGGTCTAGACAAACGTTCGGGTCAAGTTTCGTCGAATTCTGAAAACGTTCGAAATTTAGCTGTTTTGCACGGTTTTATTAAACAAAGTTTGTTTCCCTTTTAAACTAACTTGCAATTATTATTACGCTTAGCAAATTTACTACACAAATGCTTGGGTCTAGACCAACGTTTGGGTCAAGTTTCGTCGAATTTTGAGAACGTTCAAAATTTAGCTATTTTGCACGGTTTTATTAAAGCAAGTTTGTTTGCCTTTTATACTAACTTGTAGTTATTATTATGCTTAGCATATTAACAACACAAATTGATGGGTCTAGACCTGCGATTGGGCCAAGTTTCTCGAATTCTGAGAACGTTCGAAAGTTAGCTGTTTTATACGGTTTTATTAAAGAAAGTTTGTTTTCCTTTTATGCTAACTTGTAGTTATTAGTACGCTTAGCAAATTTACAACACAAATGCTTGGGTCTAGACCAATGTTTGGGTCAAGTTTCGTCGAATTCTGAAAACGTTCAAAATTTAGCTGTTTTCCACGATTTTATTAAAGCAAGTTTTTTTCGCTTTTATACTAACCTGTAGTTAGTATTACCCTTAGCAAATTTACAACACAAATGGATGGGTCTGGACCTGCAATTGGGTCAAGTTTCATTGAATTATGAGAATGTTAAAAAGTTAGCTGTTTCGCACGGTTTTATTAAAACAAGTTTGTTTTCCTTTTATACTAACTTGTAGTTATTATTACGCTTAGAAAATTTAGCACACAAACTCTTGGGTCTAGACATATGTTTGGGTCAAGTTTCGTCGAATTCTGATAATGCTCAAAATTTAGCTGTTTTGCACGGTTTTATTAAAATAAGTTTTGTTTCCCTTTTATACTAACTTGTAATTATTATTACGCTTAGCAAATTTACAACACAAATGCTTGGGTCTATACCAACGTTTGAGTCAAGTTTCATCGAATTCTGAAAACGTTCGAAATTTAGCTTTTTTGCACGGTTTTATTAAACAAAGTTTGTTTCCCTTTTAAACTAACTTGTAATTATTATTACGCTTAGCAAATTTACTACACAAATGCTTGGGTCTAGACCAACATTTGGGTCAAGTTTCGTCGAGTTTTGAGAACGTTCAAAATTTAGCTATTTTGCACGGTTTTATTAAAGCAAGTTTGTTTACCTTTTATACTAACTTGTAGTTATTATTACGCTTAGCATATTTACAACACAAATGGATGGGTCTAGACCTGCGATTGGGTCAAGTTTCTCGAATTCTGAGAACATTTGAAAGTTAGCTGTTATATACGGTTTTATTAAAGAAAGTTTGTTTTCCTTTTATGCTAACTTGTAGTTATTAGTACGCTTAGAAAATTTACAACACAAATGCTTGGGTCTAGACCAACGTTTGGGTCAAGTTTCGTCAAATTCTGAAAACGTTCAAAATTTAGCTGTTTTGCACGATGTTATTAAAGCAAGTTTGTTTCGCTTTTATACTAACTTGTAATTATTATTACGCTTAGCAAATTTACGAGACAAATGGATGGGTGTGGACCTGCGATTGGGTCAAGTTTCGTTGAATTCTGAGAACGTTCAAAAGTTAGCTGTTTTGCACGGTTTTATTAAAGCAAGTTTGTTTCCCTTTTATACTAACTTGCAGTTATTATTACGCTTAGCAAATTTACAACACAAATGGATGGGTCTAGACCAAGGATTGGGTCAACTTTTGTTGAATTCTGAGAATGTTCAAAAGTTAGCTGTTTTGCACGGTTTTATTAAAACAAGTTTGTTTCCCTTTTATACTAACTTGTAGTTATTACTACGCTTAGAAAATTTAACACACAAACTCTTGGGTCTAGACCTACGTTTGGGTCAAGTTTCGTCCAATTATGAGAATGCTCAAAATTTAGCTGTTTTGCACGGTTTATTAAAGCAAGTTGGTTTCCCTTTTATACTAACTTGTAGTTATTATTACGTTTAGAAAATTTACCACGCTAATGCTTGGGACTAGACCAGCGTATGGGTCAAGTTTCGTCGAATTGTGAAACCGTTCAAAATTTAGCTGTTTTGCACGGTTTTATTAAAGCAAGTTTGTTTCCCTTTTATACTAACTTGTAGTTATTATTACGCTTTGAAAATTTACCACACTAATGCTTGGGTCTAGATGCTTGGAACAGGTTCGTCGAATTCTGAGTACGTTCAAAATTTAGTTGTTTTGCACGGTTTTATTAAAGCAAGTTTGTTTTCCTTTTATGCTAACTTGTAGTTATTATTACGCTTAGCAAATTTACAACAGAAAAGCTTGGGTCTAGACCAATGTTTGGGTCAAGTTTCGTCGAATTCTGAAAACGTTCACAATTTAGCTGTTTTGCACGATTTTATTAAAGCAAGTTTGTTTCGCTTTTATACTAACTTGTAATTAGTATTACCCTTAGTAAATTTACAACACAAATGGATGGGTCTGGACCTGCAATTGGGTCAAGTTTCGTTGAATTATGAGAACGGTAAAAGTTAGCTGTTTTGCACGGTTTTATTAAAACAAGTTTGTTTCCCTTTTATACTAACTTGTAGTTATTATTACGCTTAGAAAATTTAACACACAAACTCTTGGGTCTAGACCTATGTTTGAGTCAAGTTTCGTCGAATTTTGAGAATTATCAAAATTTAGCTGTTTTGCACGGTTTTATTAAAACAAGTTTGTTTCCCTTTTATACTAACTTGTAGTTATTATTACATTTAGCAAATTTACAACACAAATGCTTGGGTCTAGACCAACGTTTGGGTCAAGTTTCGTCGAATTTTGAGAACGTTCAAAATTTAGCTATTTTGCACGGTTTTATTAAAGCAAGTTTGTTTGCCTTTTATACTAACTTGTAGTTATTATTATGCTTAGCATATTTACAACACATTGATGGGTCTAGACCTGCGATTGGGCCAAGTTTCTCGAATTCTGAGAACGTTCGAAAGTTAGCTGTTTTATACGGTTTTATTAAAGAAAGTTTGTTTTTCCTTTTATGCTAACTTGTAGTTATTAGTACGCTTAGCAAATTTACAACACAAATGCTTAGGTCTAGACCAATGTTTGGGTCAAGTTTCGTCGAATTCAGGACGGCACCGTCACCAGCAACCCCTAAGCAGCAAACGTTAAGAAAGGGCA
This sequence comes from Sesamum indicum, assembly GCF_026168435.1. NCBI lineage: Eukaryota > Viridiplantae > Streptophyta > Magnoliopsida > Lamiales > Pedaliaceae > Sesamum > Sesamum indicum. The sequence continues at coordinate 9,531,947 of NC_142658.1, read as the reverse complement.
GGTATTGCAAAAATTCTCTCACTAGAATTTTTCTCTCTCAAAAATGAACCCCCCAAAATCTCAATCTTCATCATCCTCACTTCCGGCCGGCGACGGGAGACTGCCGGCGAGGCTCCGACGGAGTGCGACGGAGACGGAACAGTGCCCGGCCGGCGAAAGAAGAACACCAAAGGACGAAGGGAAAACCCAGCTGCGCGTGTAGAAGACGAGAAGTCGGGACCTTTACCGCCGGCTGAAACGGCCGTTTTTCCGCCGACTGAGGGTAGACTTTGTGTCCCTTTGGGCTTAGATGAGCGTTCGACGGTGAAAGGAGGGAGTTTGGGAGCTCAAACGGCGATTTCAGATCCGACCGTTGGAGGCGACGCGAGCTTGAAAGGCGGCCATGGCGGATCGTCGTCTTCTTCGTTCAATCTGAACGAATTTCTGAATCTTGCCAACCGCGTCATTGACCATGGAGATGAGGCAGCCATGGCTGCCCTGAACGAACTTAAAACCCGATGGCAAACGATTTTTGGAGACGACGCCGAGCCGCGGCAAACGAAGATGATGGAGCGCAGCCGCGACCGACCAGCGACCGGTGGCCTTCGCAAGGCTGTGCGATGCCTTATCCCACCAGATTCAGAGCTCACAACGGTAAAAAATGGTGGCAAGGCACCGGCGACGCTTCAGCTACCTGCGACGGTGACTGTTCGTGCTCCTTCGACGGCGACTGTCGGAAACGGACACTTCTCTCGTCGTCCGGCCATTCTTGGTGGTCGGAAAGCTGCTGGGAACGAGTCCGCAGCTGCTAGAATCCCTGGCGCGCTTTTCCGGCAGCTGGGTGAGTGGACGGAGCCTTCGCCGGCGACCCGTGACGTGTGCCGGAAAGACGACGTGGACGGCTATGTGGACACGACTGGAGGTGATGTGGCGGCGGAGGTTGGTGACATGGATGCTGAGGTGGAAATAGAGAGGGTGGCTGACATCAGCCCTAGTAGGGCTGATGTCATCTATGATGCAAGTGCTGAGGTCATCCATGTTGCAAGGGCTGATGTCATACTTGATGCTAGGGCTGATGTCATGCATGATGCTAGGGCTGATGTCATGCATGATGCTAGGGCTGATGTCATTGCTTACACATCTGATGATGTCACTGCATACACAACTGCTGATGTCATCAATCCTAGGGCTGACATCATCAATCTTGTGGGGGAAAAATCCAGTAATTTGGAAAAAAAATCGGCACCCGCTCCTTTGTTTATTGGGAACATTCCGCTTCACACTGGTTCTAACGGGATTGTTAATGATAAAATTGCTGATGCTTTCAACAATTCGACCCGGAAAACGCTATCTTTCATTGCCCCAACGAAGCAAAACGGGGAGGTTGTTGTTCGTTCGTCACTTGATACTGTGCGAGACGGATCCAAACGATGGAAATCTACGGCGGTGGGATACTTTATGGGAAAGCGGCCGTACTACCACCACTTAAAGGAGTTTGCCCATTCGGTTTGGCCGGCGCTACGAGAGGTCACAGCAACGGCTAATGGTTTCTTTTTCTTCCAATTTAAAACGGAAATTGATATGGAGGAGGTCATAGAAGGGGGGCCATGGCTATTTCACGGACAACCAATCGTATTGCAAAAGTGGGAACCGGGTATGGCTATGAGAAAGTTGAAGCATACTCAAGTGCCTGTCTGGATAAAACTGCGACACCTTCCATTGGAATTCTGGACGACGGAAGGATTGAGTACTGTGGCTAGCGGTGTGGGTAAGCCACTATACCCTGATGCGATAACGAGGGCATGCACGAGACTGGACTTCGCTCGTGTATGCGTGATGATTGATGTTACTCAGAAAATAGAAAAACACATTATCATAATGACGCCAGATGAATATGGTGGGGAAACCCCATGCAAGGTTGATATTGAATATGAGTGGCTTCCCCCTAAATGCACAGGATGCATGACGTTGGGTCACTCGGTGAAGGAGTGCTCGTTGATCAACACTCAGAAACAGACAAAGCCTCCGGTGAAAGTGTATGTACCAAAAGCAAATGTTCCCCCTCCACCAGTCGCCGAGGAGAGAGAAAAGAAACACAAGACCGTGGTTGTAGTGGAGAACAAAGTGAGAGGAGATGAAGATACAAAACAGAATAAACGCTACACCTCCTCGCAGAAAGAGAAGGGTAAGGAAGTGGTTACTTTTAATCCTTTTGATGCTCTGAACTCACTGGACGACGCAGAAGAGAACACCAGGGGTCCTAACACATGCAGCTCCTCTAGTAGTGATCCATGTTGAATCTCGCGGTGTGGAATGTCCGGGGGCTGAATAAGAGAGACCATCAGCTCGCATTAAAGGACCTTATCTCGGAATACAGGTTAGATTTTATGGGCATCTTAGAAACTCGTGTGCGTATTAACAACGTCATGCATATTCAGTCTTTTTTGCTTCCTCATTGGAAATGGTTTGTTGACTATGCAACTGTGGGTAACCGTATTTGGGTAGCGTGGGATGATAATGTTGTGGACGTTCATATTCTTGACTTGGGGAAACAATTTATGCACTGTCGTGTCACTCATAGGGCAGATAGTGAATCCCTCATAATCACTATTGTTTATGGTGCCTCTGAGATGATTGATCGCAGAAATTTATGGAATGCCTTGGAAATATTAGCTCGAGAGCACTCGGATGAGCCCTGGCTGGTGGGGGGGGACTTCAACGCGGTTCGAGAAATGAATGAGGTGTGTGGAACTTCTGGTGATATAAGGATGGCCATGGAAGAATTCAATGTTGGTATTCAGGAGGCCGGATTGATACCCTTGCCTATGCAGGGGGAATGGTTTACTTGGCACAACTGCAGCACGAACTCGCGGAGTCTATGGAAGAGATTAGATCGAATCCTTATTAATGATAGATGGCTTGCGAGGTTCCCTTCCTCATGTTATCATTGCCTTTTACCGAGGACTTCTGACCACTCGCCGCTTCTACTGCATGGGGACAGGCAAACTCAAACAGGAGGTATGTTTCGATTTGACAACTACCTAACACACTCACCTGAATTCATCCCCAGTGTGCAGAATATCTGGCAGAATACAATCGTTGGGGTGCCTATGTTTGCGGTAACACGTAAACTTAAAGCATTGAAGCCGGTATTCAGAGAGCAAAGGAGGAAGAAGGGGGATTTAACTCTAAACGTTCAATTAGCTAAAGGCTTTCTTGATGAGGCACAACAGCTGGTGAGCTCAGATAGACAGAATGAGGCCTTTCTACTATTAGAACACTGCTGCCGCATGGTTTATGCAAAAGCGGCAAAACTGGAACAAATCATGCTGCAACAGCGAGCCAAGATGCAGTGGCTAAAGGGGGGTGACCAATGCTCCCGAATTTTCTTTCGTAAAATTGCCAAGAGAAGGGTAGCAAGGAGGATACTACAGATTAATGATGACAACGGGACCATCCACACTGAACCAGAAGAGATTATCAATGAATTTGTCTTTTACTATCAAAATCTTTTGGGCGGTAACAGACGTCAGATAACGCTAGATATTGGTTTTCTCAGACCGTGGGCAAGACATATTCTTTCGAATGAAGAGGCTGGTCATCTTATATTAGCGTTTACTCCGGATGATGTGAAGCAAGCAGTATTTGACATTGCAGATGACAAGGCCCCGGGACCTGATGGATACTCATCAGGATTCTTTAAAGCAGCCTGGCCAGTGGTGGGACAGGAAGTTACAAAGGCGGTACTGGATTTCTTTAGTACCGGTAAACTACTCAAACAAGTCAACTCCACAATTCTGGCACTAATCCCAAAGGTACACACTCCTATGACTGTTGGTGACTTTAGGCCAATTTCATGCTGTAATGTGTTATACAAAATTATTGCGAAATTACTTGTCCAGCGGTTGAGGGTGGTCCTGGACAAGATTATTAGTCCCTGTCAGGGAGCGTTTATTCCAGGGCGCAGCATTGGGGACAATATTTTGTTGGCACAGGAGCTACTTACAGGATACAACCAGGTGAGGCTTCCACCTCGTTGTACCCTAAAAGTCGATATCAGGAAGGCATATGATACTGTAGAGTGGGATTTCCTACTTGCGGTCTTGCAACTATTTGGATTCCCCCAAACGTTCATCAGGTGGATTGAGGAGTGTGTAACGACGGCGGCTTTCTCGATTGGACTTAATGGAAACCCTCACAGTTTCTTTGCAGGAGCACGTGGATTAAGACAGGGAGACCCTCTATCGCCCTATCTCTTTGTTCTCGTTATGGAAGTCTTGCATTTGGGATTATTGCAACTTATTGAGCAGGATTTGCAATTCTCTTATCACTGGAAATGTGAGCCGGCCAAAGTCTTCCAGTTGGGATTCGCAGACGATCTCCTGCTTTTCTGTAGAGCCGACTTGAATTCACTCAGGACCCTCAAGAGGGGGTTGGACCGATTTGCAGAATGGTCGGGACTGCGGCTGAATGTACAAAAAAGTCATGTCATTATCTCTCGATCGGCACAAGGTTGGAAGGATCAGATTTTAACAATAATGGGCTTCCAAGAGGGCCAACTACCAATGAGGTACTTGGGTCTCCCCCTACTATCTTCTAGATTGTCTATATCCGATTGTCAACCACTTCTCTTGAAAATTGATGCTCGCATTAATGGCTGGGAAGGAATTTCATTATCATATGCTGGACGTATACAAATCATTAAATCTGTACTCTCAGCAATGAGCATTTATTGGGCGTCTGCATTCATCTTACCAAAGGCTATTATTAAACAAATTGAGAAACGGCTCAGAACTTTTCTTTGGAAAGGCACTTCTACGTCGGGATACGCCAAGGTAGCGTGGAAGGATGTGTGTAAACCTATTAATGAAGGAGGCCAAGGAATTAAGGATATTGGAATCCTTAACCGCTCATTAATGGCAAAGAAGTTATGTGATGTTATTAGATGTGACCGAACATCTATATGGGTTGAATGGTTGAAGCAAACTCGATTGCACAACACCTCAATTTGGACAATTAATGAGAAGGGAGGATCATGGGGATGGCGAAAACTACTCCGACTTCGCAGCTCTATACGACCTATGACAGAGTTTCTTATTGGAGAGGGGAGGTCATTCTACTTGTGGAAGGACCCGTGGCACCACTTGGGCCCACTTATTACTAGATTCCCTAGGGGACCGAGCCTCTTAGGACTTGATGAATCCACCAAACTACAAGTGGTCATTAATGAGGGACAATGGCAGTGGCCCTTCATTACCGATTTGGAATATATGGAGATTATCTACATGTTACCCCAGATTCATGGAGGGGATGACAGGATCAACTGGCGGTTTTCAGAGGGACGACCCACTACACAATCCCTATATAGACTTTTCTGCCCACCGGGACCGAAAGTAGGATGGTCTTCACTACTTTCGGGTTCTTTAAAGATTCCCCGTCATAACTTCATTCTTTGGTTAGCAATTCAGGAGAAGCTACCGACAACTGATAAACCATGGATGACGCATCTAGGGGGATGTATTCTCTGTGACGAGGGTGCAGCGGAGACTCACACTCACATGTTCTTCCGATGTCGATATAGCAGAGTATGCCTTGCAGCTATACGACATCATATCCGATTTGCCTGGCCCAATCGTCAGTGGACAAAAGACGTGGAATGGGCATCGAGGAAGTGGAGGGGGAAGCATATTGTTAATGTTGCTTATCGAGCATTACTTGGTGCATGCATATACCATATTTGGCGAGAGAGGAATTTGAGACGATTTGAGCACACCCATCGGCCGGAAGCTGTATTAGCTACTTGCATCATTGAAGACGTTAGACAGAGGATTATTAGTATCAATCTTTCCAGTTCTATTAGTACATGTGCACTCTATAGAATTTGGCGTATCCCTTGGTCTGTTGGGGGTACCACCATTTGATTGTTGTATGTTGTACTTTGTACTCTTTACCTATTTTTTTAATGAAACTTACATTTACCCAAAAAAAAAAGTTTCGTCGAATTCTGAAAACGTTCAAAATTTAGCTGTTTTCCACGATTTTATTAAAGCAAGTTTTTTTCGCTTTTATACTAACCTGTAGTTAGTATTACCCTTAGCAAATTTACAACACAAATGGATGGGTCTGGACCTGCAATTGGGTCAAGTTTCATTGAATTATGAGAATGTTAAAAAGTTAGCTGTTTCGCACGGTTTTATTAAAACAAGTTTGTTTTCCTTTTATACTAACTTGTAGTTATTATTACGCTTAGAAAATTTAGCACACAAACTCTTGGGTCTAGACATATGTTTGGGTCAAGTTTCGTCGAATCTTGATAATGCTCAAAATTTAGCTGTTTTGCACGGTTTTATTAAAATAAGTTTTGTTTCCCTTTTATACTAACTTGTAATTATTATTACGCTTAGCAAATTTACAACACAAATGCTTGGGTCTATACCAACGTTTGAGTCAAGTTTCATCGAATTCTGAAAACGTTCGAAATTTAGCTTTTTTGCACGGTTTTATTAAACAAAGTTTGTTTCCCTTTTAAACTAACTTGTAATTATTATTACGCTTAGCAAATTTACTACACAAATGCTTGGGTCTAGACCAACATTTGGGTCAAGTTTCGTCGAGTTTTGAGAACGTTCAAAATATAGCTATTTTGCACGGTTTTATTAAAGCAAGTTTGTTTACCTTTTATACTAACTTGTAGTTATTATTACGCTTAGCATATTTACAACACAAATGGATGGGTCCAGACCTGCGATTCGGTCAAGTTTCTCGAATTCTGAGAACATTCGAAAGTTAGCTGTTTTATACGGTTTTATTAAAGAAAGTTTGTTTTCCTTTTATGCTAACTTGTAGTTATTAGTACGCTTAGAAAATTTACAACACAAATGCTTGGGTCTAGACCAACGTTTGGGTCAAGTTTCGTCAAATTCTGAAAACGTTCAAAATTTAGCTGTTTTGCACGATGTTATTAAAGCAAGTTTGTTTCGCTTTTATACTAACTTGTAATTATTATTACGCTTAGCAAATTTACGAGACAAATGGATGGGTGTGGACCTGCGATTGGGTCAAGTTTCGTTGAATTCTGAGAACGTTCAAAAGTTAGCTGTTTTGCACGGTTTTATTAAAGCAAGTTTGTTTCCCTTTTATACTAACTTGCAGTTATTATTACGCTTAGCAAATTTACAACACAAATGGATGGGTCTAGACCAAGGATTGGGTCAACTTTTGTTGAATTCTGAGAATGTTCAAAAGTTAGCTGTTTTGCACGGTTTTATTAAAACAAGTTTGTTTCCCTTTTATACTAACTTGTAGTTATTACTACGCTTAGAAAATTTAACACACAAACTCTTGGGTCTAGACCTACGTTTGGGTCAAGTTTCGTCCAATTATGAGAATGCTCAAAATTTAGCTGTTTCGCACGGTTTATTAAAGCAAGTTGGTTTCCCTTTTATACTAACTTGTAGTTATTATTACGTTTAGAAAATTTACCACGCTAATGCTTGGGACTAGACCAGCGTATGGGTCAAGTTTCGTCGAATTGTGAAACCGTTCAAAATTTAGCTGTTTTGCACGGTTTTATTAAAGCAAGTTTGTTTCCCTTTTATACTAACTTGTAGTTATTATTACGCTTTGAAAATTTACCACACTAATGCTTGGGTCTAGACCAACGATTGGAACAGGTTCGTCGAATTCTGAGTACGTTCAAAATTTAGTTGTTTTGCACGGTTTTATTAAAGCAAGTTTGTTTCCCTTTTATGCTAACTTGTAGTTATTATTACGCTTAGCAAATTTACAACAGAAAAGCTTGGGTCTAGACCAATGTTTGGGTCAAGTTTCGTCGAATTCTGAAAACGTTCACAATTTAGCTGTTTTGCACGATTTTATTAAAGCAAGTTTGTTTCGCTTTTATACTAACTTGTAATTAGTATTACCCTTAGTAAATTTACAACACAAATGGATGGGTCTGGACCTGCAATTGGGTCAAGTTTCGTTGAATTATGAGAACGGTAAAAGTTAGCTGTTTTGCACGGTTTTATTAAAACAAGTTTGTTTCCCTTTTATACTAACTTGTAGTTATTATTACGCTTAGAAAATTTAACACACAAACTCTTGGGTCTAGACCTATGTTTGAGTCAAGTTTCGTCGAATTTTGAGAATTATCAAAATTTAGCTGTTTTGCACGGTTTTATTAAAACAAGTTTGTTTCCCTTTTATACTAACTTGTAGTTATTATTACATTTAGCAAATTTACAACACAAATGCTTGGGTCTAGACAAACGTTTGGGTCAAGTTTCGTCGAATTCTGAAAACGTTCGAAATTTAGCTGTTTTGCACGGTTTTATTAAACAAAGTTTGTTTCCCTTTTAAACTAACTTGTAATTATTATTACGCTTAGCAAATTTACTACACAAATGCTTGGGTCTAGACCAACGTTTGGGTCAAGTTTCGTCAAATTCTGAAAACGTTCAAAATTTAGCTGTTTTGCACGATGTTATTAAAGCAAGTTTGTTTCGCTTTTATACTCACTTGTAATTATTATTACGCTTAGCAAATTTACGAGACAAATGGATGGGTGTGGACCTGCGATTGGGTCAAGTTTCGTTGATTTCTGAGAACGTTCAAAAGTTAGCTGTTTTGCACTGTTTTATTAAAACAAGTTTGTTTCCCTTTTATACTAACTTGCAGTTATTATTACGCTTAGCAAATTTACAACACAAATGGATGGGTCTAGACCAAGGATTGGGTCAACTTTTGTTGAATTCTGAGAATGTTCAAAAGTTAGCTGTTTTGCACGATTTTATTAAAACAAGTTTGTTTCCCTTTTATACTAACTTGTAGTTATTACTACGCTTAGAAAATTTAACACACAAACTCTTGGGTCTAGACCTACGTTTGGGTCAAGTTTCGTCCAATTATGAGAATGCTCAAAATTTAGCTGTTTTGCACGGTTTATTAAAACAAGTTTGTTTCCCTTTTATACTAACTTGTAGTTATTATTACGTTTAGAAAATTTACCACGCTAATGCTTGGGACTAGACCAGCGTATGGGTCAAGTTTCGTCGAATTGTGAAACCGTTCAAAATTTAGCTGTTTTGCACGATTTTATTAAAGCAAGTTTGTTTCCCTTTTATACTAACTTGTAGTTATTATTACGCTTTGAAAATTTACCACACTAATGCTTGGGTCTAGACCAACGATTGGAACAGGTTCGTCGAATTCTGAGTACGTTCAAAATTTAGTTGTTTTGCACGGTTTTATTAAAGCAAGTTTGTTTCCCTTTTATGCTAACTTGTAGTTATTATTACGCTTAGCAAATTTACAACAGAAAAGCTTGGGTCTAGACCAATGTTTGGGTCAAGTTTCGTCGAATTCTGAAAACGTTCAAAATTTAGCTGTTTTGCACGATTTTATTAAAGCAAGTTTGTTTCGCTTTTATACTAACTTGTAATTAGTATTACCCTTAGCAAATTTACAACACAAATGGATGGGTCTGGACCTGCAATTGGGTCAAGTTTCGTTGAATTATGAGAACGGTAAAAGTTAGCTGTTTTGCACGGTTTTATTAAAACAAGTTTGTTTCCCTTTTATACTAACTTGTAGTTATTATTACGCTTAGAAAATTTAACACACAAACTCTTGGGTCTAGACCTATGTTTGAGTCAAGTTTCGTCGAATTTTGAGAATTATCAAAATTTAGCTGTTTTGCACGGTTTTATTAAAACAAGTTTGTTTCCCTTTTATACTAACTTGTAGTTATTATTACGCTTAGCAAATTTACAACACAAATGCTTGGGTCTAGCCCAACGTTTGGGTCAAGTTTCGTCGAATTCTGAAAACGTTCGAAATTTAGCTGTTTTGCACGATTTTATTAAACAAAGTTTGTTTCCGTTTTAAACTAACTTGTAATTATTATTACGCTTAGTAAATTTACTACACAAATGCTTGGGTCTAGACCAACGTTTGGGTCAAGTTTCGTCGAATTTTGAGAACTTTCAAAATTTAGCTATTTTGCACGGTTTTATTAAAGCAAGTTTGTTTCCCTTTTATACTAACTTGTAGTTATTATTACGCTTAGCATAATTACAACACAAATGGATGGGTCTAGACCTGCGATTGGGTCAAGTTTCTCGAATTCTGAGAACGTTCGAAAGTTAGCTGTTTTATACGGTTTTATTAAAGAAAATTTATTTTCCTTTTATGCTAACTTGTAGTTATTAGTACGCTTAGCAAATTTACAACACAAATGCTTGGGTCTAGACCAACGTTTGGGTCAAGTTTCGTCAAATTCTGAAAACGTTCAAAATTTAGCTGTTTTGCACGATGTTATTAAAGCAAGTTTGTTTCGCTTTTATACTAACTTGTAATTATTATTACGCTTAGCAAATTTACGAGACAAATGGATGGGTGTGGACCTGCGATTGGGTCAAGTTTCGTTGAATTCTGAGAACGTTCAAAAGTTAGCTGTTTTGCACGGTTTTATTAAAGCAAATTTGTTTCCCTTTTATACTAACTTGCAGTTATTATTACGCTTAGCAAATTTACAACACAAATGGATGTGTCTAGACCAAGGATTGGGTCAACTTTTGTTGAATTCTGAGAATGTTCAAAAGTTAGCTGTTTTGCACGGTTTTATTAAAACAAGTTTGTTTCCCTTTTATACTAACTTGTAGTTATTACTACGCTTAGAAAATTTAACACACAAACGCTTGGGTCTAGACCTACGTTTGGGTCAAGTTTCGTCCAATTATGAGAATGCTCAAAATTTAGCTGTTTTGCACGGTTTATTAAAGCAAGTTGGTTTCCCTTTTATACTAACCTGTAGTTATTATTACGTTTAGAAAATTTACCACGCTAATGCTTGGGACTAGACCAGCGTATGGGTCAAGTTTCGTCGAATTGTGAAACCGTTCAAAATTTAGCTGTTTTGCACGGTTTTATTAAAGCAAGTTTGTTTCCCTTTTATACTAACTTGTACTTATTATTACGCTTTGAAAATTTACCACACTAATGCTTGGGTCTAGACCAACGATTGGAACAGGTTCGTCGAATTCTGAGTACGTTCAAAATTTAGTTGTTTTGCACGGTTTTATTAAAGCAAGTTTGTTTCCCTTTTATGCTAACTTGTAGTTATTATTACGCTTAGCAAATTTACAACAGAAAAGCTTGGGTCTAGACCAATGTTTGGGTCAAGTTTCGTCGAATTCTGAAAACGTTCACAATTTAGCTGTTTTGCACGATTTTATTAAAGCAAGTTTGTTTCGCTTTTATACTAACTTGTAATTAGTATTACCCTTAGCAAATTTACAACACAAATGGATGGGTCTGGACCTGCAATTGGGTCAAGTTTCGTTGAATTATGAGAACGGTAAAAGTTAGCTGTTTTGCACGGTTTTATTAAAACAAGTTTGTTTCCCTTTTATACTAACTTGTAGTTATTATTACGCTTAGAAAATTTAACACACAAACTCTTGGGTCTAGACCTATGTTTGAGTCAAGTTTCGTCGAATTTTGAGAATTATCAAAATTTAGCTGTTTTGCACGGTTTTATTAAAACAAGTTTGTTTCCCTTTTATACTAACTTGTAGTTATTATTACATTTAGCAAATTTACAACACAAATGCTTGGGTCTAGACAAACGTTTGGGTCAAGTTTCGTCGAATTCTGAAAACGTTCGAAATTTAGCTGTTTTGCACGGTTTTATTAAACAAAGTTTGTTTCCCTTTTAAACTAACTTGTAATTATTATTACACTTAGCAAATTTACTACACAAATGCTTGGGTCTAGACCAACCTTTTGGGTCAAGTTTCGTCAAATTCTGAAAACGTTCAAAATTTAGCTGTTTTGCACGATATTATTAAAGCAAGTTTGTTTCGCTTTTATACTAACTTGTAATTATTATTACGCTTAGCAAATTTACGAGACAAATGGATGGGTGTGGACCTGCGATTGGGTCAAGTTTCGTTGAATTCTGAGAACGTTCAAAAGTTAGCTGTTTTGCACGGTTTTATTAAAGCAAGTTTGTTTCCCTTTTATACTAACTTGCAGTTATTATTACGCTTAGCAAATTTACAACACAAATGGATGGGTCTAGACCAAGGATTGGGTCAACTTTTGTTGAATTCCGAGAATGTTCAAAAGTTAGCTGTTTTGCATGGTTTTATTAAAACAAGTTTGTTTCCCTTTTATACTAACTTGTAGTTATTACTACGCTTAGAAAATTTAACACACAAACTCTTGGGTCTAGACCTACGTTTGGGTCAAGTTTCGTCCAATTATGAGAATGCTCAAAATTTAGCTGTTTTGCACGGTTTATTAAAACAAGTTTGTTTCCCTTTTATACTAACTTGTAGTTATTATTACGTTTAGCAAATTTACCACGCTAATGCTTGGGACTAGACCAGCGTATGGGTCAAGTTTCGTCGAATTGTGAAACCGTTCAAAATTTAGCTGTTTTGCACGATTTTATTAAAGCAAGTTTGTTTCCCTTTTATACTAACTTGTAGTTATTATTACGCCTTGAAAATTTACCACACTAATGCTTGGGTCTAGACCAACGATTGGAACAGGTTCGTCGAATTCTGAGTACGTTCAAAATTTAGTTGTTTTGCACGGTTTTATTAAAGCAAGTTTGTTTTCCTTTTATGCTAACTTGTAGTTATTATTACGCTTAGCAAATTTACAACAGAAAAGCTTGGGTCTAGACCAATGTTTGGGTCAAGTTTCGTCGAATTCTGAAAACGTTCAAAATTTAGCTGTTTTGCACGATTTTATTAAAGCAAGTTTGTTTCGCTTTTATACTAACTTGTAATTAGTATTACCCTTAGCAAATTTACAACACAAATGGATGTGTCTGGACCTGCAATTGTGTCAAGTTTCGTTGAATTATGAGAACGGTAAAAGTTAGCTGTTTTGCACGGTTTTATTAAAACAAGTTTGTTTCCCTTTTATACTAACTTGTAGTTATTATTACGCTTAGAAAATTTAACACACAAACTCTTGGGTCTAGACCTATGTTTGAGTCAAGTTTCGTCGAATTTTGAGAATTATCAAAATTTAGCTGTTTTGCACGGTTTTATTAAAACAAGTTTGTTTCCCTTTTATACTAACTTGTAGTTATTATTACGCTTAGCAAATTTACAACACAAATGCTTGGGTCTAGCCCAACGTTTGGGTCAAGTTTCGTCGAATTCTGAAAACGTTCGAAATTTAGCTGTTTTGCACGGTTTTATTAAACAAAGTTTGTTTCCGTTTTAAACTAACTTGTAATTATTATTACGCTTAGTAAATTTACTACACAAATGCTTGGGTCTAGACCAACGTTTGGGTCAAGTTTCGTCGAATTTTGAGAACTTTCAAAATTTAGCTATTTTGCACGGTTTTATTAAAGCAAGTTTGTTTCCCTTTTATACTAACTTGTAGTTATTATTACGCTTAGCATAATTACAACACAAATGGATGGGTCTAGACCTGCGATTGGGTCAAGTTTCTCGAATTCTGAGAACGTTCGAAAGTTAGCTGTTTTATACGGTTTTATTAAAGAAAGTTTGTTTTCCTTTTATGCTAACTTGTAGTTATTAGTACGCTTAGCAAATTTACAACACAAATGCTTGGGTCTAGACCAACGTTTGGGTCAAGTTTCGTCAAATTCTGAAAACGTTCAAAATTTAGCTGTTTTGCACGATGTTATTAAAGCAAGTTTGTTTCGCTTTTATACTAACTTGTAGTTATTATTACGCTTAGCAAATTTACGAGACAAATGGATGGGTGTGGACCTGCGATTGGGTCAAGTTTCGTTGAATTCTGAGAACGTTCAAAAGTTAGCTGTTTTGCACGGTTTTATTAAAGCAAGTTTGTTTCCCTTTTATACTAACTTGCAGTTATTATTACGCTTAGCAAATTTACAACACAAATGGATGGGTCTAGACCAACGATTGGGTCAACTTTTGTTGAATTCTGAGAACGTTCAAAAGTTAGCTGTTTTGCACGGTTTTATTAAAACAAGTTTGTTTCCTTTTTATACTAACTTGTAGTTATTACTACGCTTAGAAAATTTAAGACACAAACTCTTGGGTCTAGACCTACGTTTGGGTCAAGTTTCGTCCAATTATGAGAATGCTCAAAATTTAGCTGTTTTGCACGGTTTATTAAAACAAGTTTGTTTCCCTTTTATACTAACTTGTAGTTATTATTACGTTTAGCAAATTTACCACGCTAATGCTTGGGACTAGACCAGCGTATGGGTCAAGTTTCGTCGAATTGTGAAACCGTTCAAAATTTAGCTGTTTTGCACGATTTTATTAAAGCAAGTTTGTTTCCCTTTTATACTAACTTGTAGTTATTATTACGCCTTGAAAATTTACCACACTAATGCTTGGGTCTAGACCAACGATTGGAACAGGTTCGTCGAATTCTGAGTACGTTCAAAATTTAGTTGTTTTGCACGGTTTTATTAAAGCAAGTTTGTTTCCCTTTTATGCTAACTTGTAGTTATTATTACGCTTAGCAAATTTACAACAGAAAAGCTTGGGTCTAGACCAATGTTTGGGTCAAGTTTCGTCGAATTCTGAAAACGTTCAAAATTTAGCTGTTTTGCACGATTTTATTAAAGCAAGTTTGTTTCGCTTTTATACTAACTTGTAATTAGTATTACCCTTAGCAAATTTACAACACAAATGGATGTGTCTGGACCTGCAATTGTGTCAAGTTTCGTTGAATTATGAGAACGGTAAAAGTTAGCTGTTTTGCACGGTTTTATTAAAACAAGTTTGTTTCCCTTTTATACTAACTTGTAGTTATTATTACGCTTAGAAAATTTAACACACAAACTCTTGGGTCTAGACCTATGTTTGAGTCAAGTTTCGTCGAATTTTGAGAATTATCAAAATTTAGCTGTTTTGCACGGTTTTATTAAAACAAGTTTGTTTCCCTTTTATACTAACTTGTAGTTATTATTACGCTTAGCAAATTTACAACACAAATGCTTGGGTCTAGCCCAACGTTTGGGTCAAGTTTCGTCGAATTCTGAAAACGTTCGAAATTTAGCTGTTTTGCACGGTTTTATTAAACAAAGTTTGTTTCCGTTTTAAACTAACTTGTAATTATTATTACGCTTAGTAAATTTACTACACAAATGCTTGGGTCTAGACCAACGTTTGGGTCAAGTTTCGTCGAATTTTGAGAACTTTCAAAATTTAGCTATTTTGCACGGTTTTATTAAAGCAAGTTTGTTTCCCTTTTATACTAACTTGTAGTTATTATTACGCTTAGCATAATTACAACACAAATGGATGGGTCTAGACCTGCGATTGGGTCAAGTTTCTCGAATTCTGAGAACGTTCGAAAGTTAGCTGTTTTATACGGTTTTATTAAAGAAAGTTTGTTTTCCTTTTATGCTAACTTGTAGTTATTAGTACGCTTAGCAAATTTACAACACAAATGCTTGGGTCTAGACCAACGTTTGGGTCAAGTTTCGTCAAATTCTGAAAACGTTCAAAATTTAGCTGTTTTGCACGATGTTATTAAAGCAAGTTTGTTTCGCTTTTATACTAACTTGTAGTTATTATTACGCTTAGCAAATTTACGAGACAAATGGATGGGTGTGGACCTGCGATTGGGTCAAGTTTCGTTGAATTCTGAGAACGTTCAAAAGTTAGCTGTTTTGCACGGTTTTATTAAAGCAAGTTTGTTTCCCTTTTATACTAACTTGCAGTTATTATTACGCTTAGCAAATTTACAACACAAATGGATGGGTCTAGACCAACGATTGGGTCAACTTTTGTTGAATTCTGAGAACGTTCAAAAGTTAGCTGTTTTGCACGGTTTTATTAAAACAAGTTTGTTTCCTTTTTATACTAACTTGTAGTTATTACTACGCTTAGAAAATTTAATACACAAACTCTTGGGTCTAGACCTACGTTTGGGTCAAGTTTCGTCCAATTATGAGAATGCTCAAAATTTAGCTGTTTTGCACGGTTTATTAAAACAAGTTTGTTTCCCTTTTATACTAACTTGTAGTTATTATTACGTTTAGAAAATTTACCACGCTAATGCTTGGGACTAGACCAGCGTATGGGTCAAGTTTCGTCGAATTGTGAAACCGTTCAAAATTTAGCTGTTTTGCACGATTTTATTAAAGCAAGTTTGTTTCCCTTTTATACTAACTTGTAGTTATTATTACGCTTTGAAAATTTACCACACTAATGCTTGGGTCTAGACCAACGATTGGAACAGGTTCGTCGAATTCTGAGTACGTTCAAAATTTAGTTGTTTTGCACGGTTTTATTAAAGCAAGTTTGTTTCCCTTTTATGCTAACTTGTAGTTATTATTACGCTTAGCAAATTTACAACAGAAAAGCTTGGGTCTAGACCAATGTTTGGGTCAAGTTTCGTCGAATTCTGAAAACGTTCAAAATTTAGCTGTTTTGCACGATTTTATTAAAGCAAGTTTGTTTCGCTTTTATACTAACTTGTAATTAGTATTACCCTTAGCAAATTTACAACACAAATGGATGTGTCTGGACCTGCAATTGGGTCAAGTTTCGTTGAATTATGAGAACGGTAAAAGTTAGCTGTTTTGCACGGTTTTATTAAAACAAGTTTGTTTCCCTTTTATACTAACTTGTAGTTATTATTACGCTTAGAAAATTTAACACACAAACTCTTGGGTCTAGACCTATGTTTGAGTCAAGTTTCGTCGAATTTTGAGAATTATCAAAATTTAGCTGTTTTGCACGGTTTTATTAAAACAAGTTTGTTTCCCTTTTATACTAACTTGTAGTTATTATTACGCTTAGCAAATTTACAACACAAATGCTTGGGTCTAGCCCAACGTTTGGGTCAAGTTTCGTCGAATTCTGAAAACGTTCGAAATTTAGCTGTTTTGCACGGTTTTATTAAACAAAGTTTGTTTCCGTTTTAAACTAACTTGTAATTATTATTACGCTTAGTAAATTTACTACACAAATGCTTGGGTCTAGACCAACGTTTGGGTCAAGTTTCGTCGAATTTTGAGAACTTTCAAAATTTAGCTATTTTGCACGGTTTTATTAAAGCAAGTTTGTTTCCCTTTTATAAGAACTTGTAGTTATTATTACGCTTAGCATAATTACAACACAAATGGATGGGTCTAGACTTGCGATTGGGTCAAGTTTCTCGAATTCTGAGAACGTTCGAAAGTTAGCTGTTTTATACGGTTTTATTAAAGAAAGTTTGTTTTCCTTTTATGCTAACTTGTAGTTATTAGTACGCTTAGCAAATTTACAACACAAATGCTTGGGTCTAGACCAACGTTTGGGTCAAGTTTCGTCAAATTCTGAAAACGTTCAAAATTTAGCTGTTTTGCACGATGTTATTAAAGCAAGTTTGTTTCGCTTTTATACTAACTTGTAGTTATTATTACGCTTAGCAAATTTACGAGACAAATGGATGGGTGTGGACCTGCGATTGGGTCAAGTTTCGTTGAATTCTGAGAACGTTCAAAAGTTAGCTGTTTTGCACGGTTTTATTAAAGCAAGTTTGTTTCCCTTTTATACTAATTTGCAGTTATTATTACGCTTAGCAAATTTACAACACAAATGGATGGGTCTAGACCAACGATTGGGTCAACTTTTGTTGAATTCTGAGAACGTTCAAAAGTTAGCTGTTTTGCACGGTTTTATTAAAACAAGTTTGTTTCCTTTTTATACTAACTTGTAGT
This sequence comes from Sesamum indicum, assembly GCF_026168435.1. NCBI lineage: Eukaryota > Viridiplantae > Streptophyta > Magnoliopsida > Lamiales > Pedaliaceae > Sesamum > Sesamum indicum. The sequence goes on along the minus strand of NC_142658.1, from coordinate 9,514,279 downwards.
TATTACTACGCTTAGAAAATTTAATACACAAACTCTTGGGTCTAGACCTACGTTTGGGTCAAGTTTCGTCCAATTATGAGAATGCTCAAAATTTAGCTGTTTTGCACGGTTTATTAAAACAAGTTTGTTTACCTTTTATACTAACTTGTAGTTATTTTTACGTTTAGAAAATTTACCACGCTAATGCTTGGGACTAGACCAACGTTTGGGACTGGTTTCGTCGAATTCTGAGAACGTTCAAAATTTAGCTGTTTTGCACGGTTTTATTAAAGCGAGTTTGTTTCCCTTTTACGCTAACTTGTAGTTATTATTACGCTTAGCAAATTTACTACACAAATGCTTGGGTCTAGACCAGCGTATGGGTCACGTTTCGGAATTGTGAAACCGTTCAAAATTTAGCTGTTTTGCAAGGTTTTATTAAAGCAAGTTTGTTTCCCTTTTATATAACTTGTAGTTATTATTACGCTTTGAAAATTTACCACACTAATGCTTGGGTCTAGACCAACGATTGGAACAGGTTCGTCGAATTCTGAGTACGTTCAAAATTTAGTTGTTTTGCACGGTTTTATTAAAGCAAGTTTGTTTCCCTTTTATGCTAACTTGTAGTTATTATTACTCTTAGCAAATTTACAACAGAAATGCTTGGGTCTAGACCAATGTTTGGTTCAAGTTTCGTCGAATTCTGAAAACGTTCAAAATTTAGCTGTTTTGCACGATTTTATTAAAGCAAGTTTGTTTCGCTTTTATACTAACTTGTAATTAGTATTACCCTTAGCAAATTTACAACACAAATGGATGGGTCTGGACCTGCAATTGGGTCAAGTTTCGTTGAATTATGAGAACGGTAAAAGTTAGCTGTTTTGCACGGTTTTATTAAAACAAGTTTGTTTCCCTTTTATACTAACTTGTAGTTATTATTACGCTTAGAAAATTTAACACACAAACTCATGGGTCTAGACCTATGTTTGAGTCAAGTTTCGTCGAATTTTGAGAATTATCAAAATTTAGCTGTTTTGCACGGTTTTATTAAAACAAGTTTGTTTCCCTTTTATACTAACTTGTAGTTATTATTATGTTTAGCAAATTTACAACACAAATGCTTGGGTCTAGACAAACGTTTGGGTCAAGTTTCGTCGAATTCTGAAAACGTTCAAAATTTAGTTGTTTTGCACGGTTTTATTAAATAAAGTTTGTTTCCCTTTTAAACTAACTTGTAATTATTATTACGCTTAGCAAATTTACTACACAAATGCTTGGGTCTAGACCAACGTTTGGGTCAAGTTTCGTCGAATTTTGAGAACGTTCAAAATTTAGCTATTTTGCACGGTTTTATTAAAGGAAGTTTGTTTGCCTTTTATACTAACTTGTAGTTATTGTTACGCTTAGCATATTTACAACACAAATGGATGGGTCTAGACCTGCGATTGGATCAAGTTTCTCGAATTCTGAGAACGTTAGAAAGTTAGCTGTTTTATACGGTTTTATTAAAGAAAGTTTGTTTTCCTTTTATGCTAACTTGTAGTTATTATTACGCTTAGCAAATTTACAACACAAATGCTTGGGTCTAGACCAATGTTTGGGTCAAGTTTCGTCGAATTCTGAAAATGTTCAAAATTTAGCTGTTTTCCACGATTTTATTAAAGCAAGTTTGTTTCGTTTTTATACTAACCTGTAGTTAGTATTACCCTTATCAAATTTACAACACAAATGGATGGGTCTGGACCTGCATATAGGTCAAGTTTCATTGAATTATGAGAACGTTAAAAAGTTAGCTATTTCGCACGGTTTTATTAAAACAAGTTTGTTTCCCTTTTATACTAACTTGTAGTTATTATTACGTTTAGAAAATTTACCACGCTAATGCTTGGGACTAGACCAGCGTATGGGTCAAGTTTCGTCGAATTGTGAAACCGTTCAAAATTTAGCTGTTTGCACGGTTTTATTAAAGCAAGTTTGTTTCCCTTTTATACTAACTTGTAGTTATTATTACGCTTTGAAAATTTACCACACTAGTGCTTGGGTCTAGACCAACGATTGGAACAGGTTCGTCGAATTCTGAGTACGTTCAAAATTTAGTTGTTTTGTACGGTTTTATTAAAGCAAGTTTGTTTCCCTTTTATGCTAACTTGTAGTTATTATTACGCTTAGCAAATTTACAACAGAAAAGCTTGGGTCTAGACCAATGTTTGGGTCAAGTTTCGTCGAATTCTGAAAACGTTCAAAATTTAGCTGTTTTGCACGATTTTATTAAAGCAAGTTTGTTTCGCTTTTATACTAACTTGTAGTTAGTATTACCCTTAGCAAATTTACAACACAAATGGATGGGTCTGGACCTGCAATTGGGTCAAGTTTCGTTGAATTATGAGAACGGTAAAAAGTTAGCTGTTTTGCACAGTTTTATTAAAACAAGTTTGTTTCTTTTGTATACTAACTTGTAGTTATTATTACTCTTAGAAAATTTGACATACAAACTCTTGGGTCTAGACCTATGTTTGAGTCAAGTTTCGTCGAATTCTGAGAATGCTCAAAATTTAGCTGTTTTGCACGGTTTTATTAAAACAAGTTTGTTTTCCTTTTATACTAACTTGTAGTTATTATTACGTTTAGCAAATTTACAACACAAATGCTTGGGTCTAGACAAACGTTTGGGTCAAGTTTCGTCGAATTCTGAAAATGTTCGAAATTTAGCTGTTTTGCACGGTTTTATTAAACAAAGTTTGTTTCCCTTTTAAACTAACTTGTAATTATTATTACGCTTAGCAAATTTACTACACAAATGCTTGGGTCTAGACCAACGTTTGGGTCAAGTTTCGTCGAATTTTGAGAACGTTCAAAATTTAACTATTTTGCACGGTTTTATTAAAGGAAGTTTGTTTGCCTTTTATACTAACTTGTAGTTATTGTTACGCTTAGCATATTTACAACACAAATGGATGGGTCTAGACCTGCGATTGGATCAAGTTTCTCGAATTCTGAGAATGTTCGAAAGTTAGCTGTTTTATACGGTTTTATTAAAGAAAGTTTGTTTTCATTTTATGCTAACTTGTAGTTATTATTACGCTTAGCAAATTTACAACACAAATGCTTGGGTCTAGACCAATGTTTGGGTCAATTTCGTCGAATTCTGAAAATGTTCAAAATTTAGCTGTTTTCCACGATTTTATTAAAGCAAGTTTGTTTCGTTTTTATACTAACCTGTAGTTAGTATTACCCTTATCAAATTTACAACACAAATGGATGGGTCTGGACCTGCATATAGGTCAAGTTGCATTGAATTATGAGAACGTTAAAAAGTTAGCTGTTTCGCACGGTTTTATTGAAACAAGTTTGTTTTCCTTTTATACTAACTTGTAGTTATTATTACGCTTAGAAAATTTAGCACACAAACTCTTGGGTCTAGACATATGTTTGGGTCAAGTTTCGTCGAATTCTGAGAATGCTCAAAATTTAGCTGTTTTGCACGGTTTATTAAAATATGTTTTGTTTCCCTTTTATACTAACTTGTAGTTATTATTACGCTTAGCAAATTTACAACACAAATGCTTGGGTCTAGCCCAACGTTTGGGTCAAGTTTCATCGAATTCTGAAAACGTTCGAAATTTAGCTGTTTTGCACGGTTTTATTAAACAAAGTTTGTTTTCGTTTTAAACTAACTTGTAATTATTATTACGCTTAGTAAATTTACTACACAAATGCTTGGGTCTAGACCAACGTTTGGGTCAAGTTTCGTCGAATTTTGAGAACTTTCAAAATTTAGCTATTTTGCACGGTTTTATTAAAGCAAGTTTGTTTCCCTTTTATACTAACTTGTAGTTATTATTACGCTTAGCAAATTTACAACACAAATGCTTGGGTCTAGCCCAACGTTTGGGTCAAGTTTCATCGAATTCTGAAAACGTTCGAAATTTAGCTGTTTTGCACGGTTTTATTAAACAAAGTTTGTTTCCGTTTTAAACTAACTTGTAATTATTATTACGCTTAGTAAATTTACTACACAAATGCTTGGGTCTAGACCAACGTTTGGGTCAAGTTTCGTCGAATTTTGAGAACTTTCAAAATTTAGCTATTTTGCACGGTTTTATTAAAGCAAGTTTGTTTCCCTTTTATACTAACTTGTAGTTATTATTACGCTTAGCATATTTACAACACAAATGGATGGGTCTAGACCTGCGATTGGGTCAAGTTTCTCGAATTCTGAGAACATTCGAAAGTTAGCTGTTTTATACGATTTTATTAAAGAAAGTTTGTTTTCCTTTTATGCTAACTTGTAGTTATTAGTACGCTTAGCAAATTTACAACACAAATGCTTGGGTCTAGACCAACGTTTGGGTCAAGTTTCGTCAAATTCTGAAAACGTTCAAAATTTAGCTGTTTTGCACGATGTTATTAAAGCAAGTTTGTTTCGCTTTTATACTAACTTGTAATTATTATTACGCTTAGCAGATTTACGAGACAAATGGATGGGTGTGGACCTGCGATTGGGTCAAGTTTCGTTGAATTCTGAGAACGTTCAAAAGTTAGCTGTTTTGCACGGTTTTATTAAAGTAAGTTTATTTCCCTTTTATACTAACTTGCAGTTATTATTATGCTTAGCAAATTTACAACACAAATGGATTGGTCTAGACCAAGGATTGGGTCAACTTTTGTTGAATTCTGAGAACGTTCAAAAGTTAGCTGTTTTGCACGGTTTTATTAAAACAAGTTTGTTTCCCTTTTATACTAACTTGTAGTTATTACTACGCTTAGAAAATTTAACACACAAACTCTTGGGTCTAGACCTACGTTTGGGTCAAATTTCGTCCAATTATGAGAATGCTCAAAATTTAGCTGTTTTGCACGGTTTATTAAAACAAGTTTGTTTCCCTTTTATACTAACTTGTAGTTATTATTACGTTTAGAAAATTTACCACGCTAATGCTTGGGACTAGACCAGCGTATGGGTGAAGTTTCGTCGAATTGTGAAACCGTTCAAAATTTAGCTGTTTTGCACGGTTTTATTAAAGCAAGTTTGTTTTCCTTTTATACTAACTTGTAGTTATTATTACGCTTTGAAAATTTACCACACTAATGCTTGGGTCTAGACCAACGATTCGAACAGGTTCGTCAAATTCTGAGTACGTTCAAAATTTAGTTGTTTTGCACGGTTTTATTAAAGCAAGTTTGTTTCCCTTTTATGCTAACTTGTAGTTATTATTACGCTTAGCAAATTTACAACAGAAAAGCTTGGGTCTAGACCAATGTTTGGGTCAAGTTTCGTCGAATTCTGAAAACATTCAAAATTTAGCTGTTTTGCACGATTTTATTAAAGCATGTTTGTTTCGCTTTTATACTAACTTGTAGTTAGTATTACCCTTAGCAAATTTACAACACAAATGGATGGGTCTGGACCTGCAATTGGGTCAAGTTTCGTTGAATTATGAGAACGGTAAAAAGTTAGCTGTTTTGCACGGTTTTATTAAAACAAGTTTGTTTGTTTTTTATACTAACTTGTAGTTATTATTACTCTTAGAAAATTTAACATACAAACTCTTGGGTCTAGACCTATGTTTGAGTCAAGTTTCGTCGAATTCTGAGAATGCTCAAAATTTAGCTGTTTTGCACGGTTTTATTAAAACAAGTTTGTTTCCCTTTTATACTAACTTGTAGTTATTATTACGTTTAGCAAATTTACAACACAAATGCTTGGGTCTAGACAAACGTTTGGGTCAAGTTTCGTCGAATTCTGAAAATGTTCGAAATTTAGCTGTTTTGCACGGTTTTATTAAACAAAGTTTGTTTCCCTTTTAAACTAACTTGTAATTATTATTACGCTTAGCAAATTTACTACACAAATGCTTGGGTCTAGACCAACGTTTGGGTCATGTTTCGTCGAATTTTGAGAACGTTCAAAATTTAGCTATTTTGCACGGTTTTATTAAAGGAAGTTTGTTTGCCTTTTATACTAACTTGTAGTTATTGTTACGCTTAGCATATTTACAACACAAATGGATGGGTCTAGACCTGCGATTGGGTCAAGTTTCTCGAATTTTGAGAACGTTCGAAAGTTAGCTGTTTTATACGGTTTTATTAAAGAAAGTTTGTTTTCCTTTTATGCTAACTTGTAGTTATTATTACGCTTAGCAAATTTACAACACAAATGCTTGGGTCTAGACCAATGTTTGGGTCAAGTTTCGTCGAATTCTGAAAATGTTCAAAATTTAGCTGTTTTCCACGATTTTATTAAAGCAAGTTTGTTTCGTTTTTATACTAACCTGTAGATAGTATTACCCTTATCAAATTTACAACACAAATGGATGGGACTGGACCTGCATATGGGTCAAGTTTCATTGAATTATGAGAACGTTAAAAAGTTAGCTGTTTCGCACGGTTTTATTAAAACAAGTTTGTTTTTCTTTTATACTAACTTGTAGTTATTATTACGCTTAGAAAATTTAGCACACAAACTCTTGGGTCTAGACATATGTTTGGGTCAAGTTTCGTCGAATTCTGAGAATGCTCAAAATTTAGCTGTTTTGCACGGTTTTATTAAAATAAGTTTTGTTTCCCTTTTATACTAACTTGTAGTTATTATTACGCTTAGCAAATTTACAACACAAATGCTTGGGTCTAGCCCAACGTTTGGGTCAAGTTTCATCGAATTCTGAAAACGTTCGAAATATAGCTGTTTTGCACGGTTTTATTAAACAAAGTTTGTTTCCGTTTTAAACTAACTTGTAATTATTATTACGCTTAGTAAATTTACTACAAAAATGCTTGGGTCTAGACCAACGTTTGGGTCAAGTTTCGTCGAATTTTGAGAACTTTCAAAATTTTTAGCTATTTTGCACGGTTTTATTAAAGCAAGTTTGTTTCCCTTTTATACTAACTTGTAATTATTATTACGCTTAGTAAATTTACTACAAAAATGCTTGGGTCTAGACCAACGTTTGGGTCAAGTTTCGTCGAATTTTGAGAACTTTCAAAATTTTTAGCTATTTTGCACGGTTTTATTAAAGCAAGTTTGTTTCCCTTTTATACTAACTTGTAGTTATTATTACGCTTAGCATATTTACAACACAAATGGATGGGTCTAGACCTGCGATTGGGTCAAGTTTCTCGAATTCTGAGAACATTCGAAAGTTAGCTGTTTTATACGATTTTATTAAAGAAAGTTTGTTTTCCTATTATGCTAACTTGTAGTTATTAGTACGCTTAGCAAATTTACAACACAAATTCTTGGGTCTAGACCAACGTTTGGGTCAAGTTTCGTCAAATTCTGAAAACGTTCAAAATTTAGCTGTTTTGCACGATGTTATTAAAGCAAGTTTGTTTCGCTTTTATACTAACTTGTAATTATTATTACGCTTAGCAAATTTACGAGACAAATGGATGGGTGTGGACCTGCGATTGGGTCAAGTTTCGTTGAATTCTGAGAACGTTCAAAAGTTAGCTGTTTTGCACGGTTTTATTAAAGCAAGTTTGTTTCCCTTTTATACTAACTTGCAGTTATTATTACGCTTAGCAAATTTACAACACAAATGGATTGGTCTAGACCAAGGATTGGTTCAACTTTTGTTGAATTCTGAGAACGTTCAAAAGTTAGCTGTTTTATACGGTTTTATTAAAGAAAGTTTGTTTTCCTTTTATGCTAACTTGTAGTCATTATTACGCTTAGCAAATTTACAACACAAATGCTTGGGTCTAGACCAACGTTTGGGTCAAGTTTCATCGAATTCTAAAAACGTTCGAAATTTAGCTTTTTTGCACGGTTTTATTAAACAAAGTTTGTTTTCCTTTTAAACTAACTTGTAATTATTATTACGCTTAGCAAATTTACTACACAAATGCTTGGGTCTAGACCAACGTTTGGGTCAAGTTTCGTCGAGTTTTGAGAACGTTCAAAATTTAGCTATTTTTCACGGTTTTATTAAAGCAAGTTTGTTTCCCTTTTATACTAACTTGTAGTTATTATTACGCTTAGCATATTTACAACACAAATGGATGGGTCTAGACCTGCGATTGGGTTAAGTTTCTCGAATTCTGAGAACATTCGAAAGTTAGCTGTTTTATACGGTTTTATTAAAGAAAGTTTGTTTTCCTTTTATGCTAACTTGTAGTTATTAGTACGCTTAGCAAATTTACAACACAAATGCTTGGGTCTAGACCAATGTTTGGGTCAAGTTTCGTCGAATTCTGAAAATGTTCAAAATTTAGCTGTTTTCCACGATTTTATTAAAGCAAGTTTGTTTCGTTTTTATACTAACCTGTAGATAGTATTACCCTTATCAAATTTACAACACAAATGGATGGGACTGGACCTGCATATGGGTCAAGTTTCATTGAATTATGAGAACGTTAAAAAGTTAGCTGTTTCGCACGGTTTTATTAAAACAAGTTTGTTTTTCTTTTATACTAACTTGTAGTTATTATTACGCTTAGAAAATTTAGCACACAAACTCTTGGGTCTAGACATATGTTTGGGTCAAGTTTCGTCGAATTCTGAGAATGCTCAAAATTTAGCTGTTTTGCACGGTTTTATTAAAATAAGTTTTGTTTCCCTTTTATACTAACTTGTAGTTATTATTACGCTTAGCAAATTTACAACACAAATGCTTGGGTCTAGCCCAACGTTTGGGTCAAGTTTCATCGAATTCTGAAAACGTTCGAAATATAGCTGTTTTGCACGGTTTTATTAAACAAAGTTTGTTTCCGTTTTAAACTAACTTGTAATTATTATTACGCTTAGTAAATTTACTACAAAAATGCTTGGGTCTAGACCAACGTTTGGGTCAAGTTTCGTCGAATTTTGAGAACTTTCAAAATTTAGCTATTTTGCACGGTTTTATTAAAGCAAGTTTGTTTCCCTTTTATACTAACTTGTAGTTATTATTACGCTTAGCATATTTACAACACAAATGGATGGGTCTAGACCTGCGATTGGGTCAAGTTTCTCGAATTCTGAGAACATTCGAAAGTTAGCTGTTTTATACGATTTTATTAAAGAAAGTTTGTTTTCCTATTATGCTAACTTGTAGTTATTAGTACGCTTAGCAAATTTACAACACAAATTCTTGGGTCTAGACCAACGTTTGGGTCAAGTTTCGTCAAATTCTGAAAACGTTCAAAATTTAGCTGTTTTGCACGATGTTATTAAAGCAAGTTTGTTTCGCTTTTATACTAACTTGTAATTATTATTACGCTTAGCAAATTTACGAGACAAATGGATGGGTGTGGACCTGCGATTGGGTCAAGTTTCGTTGAATTCTGAGAACGTTCAAAAGTTAGCTGTTTTGCACGGTTTTATTAAAGCAAGTTTGTTTCCCTTTTATACTAACTTGCAGTTATTATTACGCTTAGCAAATTTACAACACAAATGGATTGGTCTAGACCAAGGATTGGTTCAACTTTTGTTGAATTCTGAGAACGTTCAAAAGTTAGCTGTTTTGCACGGTTTTATTAAAACAAGTTTGTTTCCCTTTTATACTCACTTGTAGTTATTACTACGCTTAGAAAATTTAACACACAAACTCTTGGGTCTAGACCTACGTTTGGGTCAAATTTCGTCCAATTATTAGAATGCTCAAAATTTAGCTGTTTTGCACGGTTTATTAAAACAAGTTTGTTTCCCTTTTATACTAACTTGTAGTTATTATTACGTTTAGAAAATTTACCACGCTAATGCTTGGGACTAGACCAGCGTATGGGTCAAGTTTCGTCGAATTGTGAAACCGTTCAAAATTTAGCTGTTTTGCACGGTTTTATTAAAGCAAGTTTGTTTCCCTTTTATACTAACTTGTAGTTATTATTACGCTTTGAAAATTTACCACACTAATGCTTGGGTCTAGACCAACGATTGGAACAGGTTCGTCGAATTCTGAGTACGTTCAAAATTTAGTTGTTTTGCACGGTTTTATTAAAGCAAGTTTTTTTCCCTTTTATGCTAACTTGTAGTTATTATTACGCGTAGCAAATTTACAACAGAAAAGCTTGGGTCTAGACCAATGTTTGCGTCAAGTTTCGTCGAATTCTGAAAACGTTCAAAATTTAGCTGTTTTGCACGATTTTATTAAAGCAAGTTTGTTTCGCTTTTATACTAACTTGTAGTTAGTATTACCCTTAGCAAATTTACAACACAAATGGATGGGTCTGGACCTGCAATTGGGTCAAGTTTCGTTGAATTATGAGAACGGTAAAAAGTTAGCTGTTTTGCACGGTTTTATTAAAACAAGTTTGTTTCTTTTTTATACTAACTTGTAGTTATTATTACTCTTAGAAAATTTAACATACAAACTCTTGGGTCTAGACCTATGTTTGAGTCAAGTTTCGTCGAATTCTGAGAATGCTCAAAATTTAGCTGTTTTGCACGGTTTTATTAAAACAAGTTTGTTTCCCTTTTATACTAACTTGTAGTTATTATTACGTTTAGCAAATTTACAACACAAATGCTTGGGTCTAGACAAACGTTTGGGTCAAGTTTCGTCGAATTCTGAAAATGTTCGAAATTTAGCTGTTTTGCACGGTTTTATTAAACAAAGTTTGTTTCCCTTTTAAACTAACTTGTAATTATTATTACGCTTCACAAATTTACTACACAAATGCTTGGGTCTAGACCAACGTTTGGGTCAAGTTTCGTCGAATTTTGAGAACGTTCAAAATTTAGCTATTTTGCACGGTTTTATTAAAGCAAGTTTGTTTCCCTTTTATACTAACTTGTAGTTATTATTACGCTTAGCATATTTACAACACAAATGGATGGGTCTAGACCTGCGATTGGGTCAAGTTTCTCGAATTTTGAGAACGTTCGAAAGTTAGCTGTTTTGCACGGTTTTATTAAAACAAGTTTGTTTTTCTTTTATGCTAACTTGTAGTTATTAGTACGCTTAGCAAATTTACAACACAAATGCTTGGGTCTAGACCAATGTTTTGGTCAAGTTTCGTCGAATTCTGAAAACGTTCAAAATTTAGCTGTTTTCCACGATTTTATTAAAGCAAGTTTGTTTCGCTTTTATACTAAGCTGTAGTTAGTATTACCCTTAGCAAAGTTACAACACAAATGGATGGGTCTGGACCTGCAATTGGGTCAAGTTTCATTGAATTATGAGAACGTTAAAAAGTTAGCTGTTTCGCACGGTTTTATTAAAACAAGTTTGTTTTCCTTTTATACTAACTTGTAGTTATTATTACGCTTAGAAAATTTAGCACACAAACTCTTGGGTCTAGACATATGTTTGGGTCAAGTTTCGTCGAATTCTGAGAATGCTCAAAATTTAGTTGTTTTCCACGGTTTTATTAAAATAAGTTTTGTTTCCCTTTTATACTAACTTGTAGTCATTATTACGCTTAGCAAATTTACAACACAAATGCTTGGGTCTAGACCAACGTTTGGGTCAAGTTTCATCGAATTCTAAAAACGTTCGAAATTTAGCTTTTTTGCACGGTTTTATTAAACAAAGTTTGTTTTCCTTTTAAACTAACTTGTAATTATTATTACGCTTAGCAAATTTACTACACAAATGCTTGGGTCTAGACCAACGTTTGGGTCAAGTTTCGTCGAGTTTTGAGAACGTTCAAAATTTAGCTATTTTTCACGGTTTTATTAAAGCAAGTTTGTTTCCCTTTTATACTAACTTGTAGTTATTATTACGCTTAGCATATTTACAACACAAATGGATGGGTCTAGACCTGCGATTGGGTTAAGTTTCTCGAATTCTGAGAACATTCGAAAGTTAGCTGTTTTATACGGTTTTATTAAAGAAAATTTGTTTTCCTTTTATGCTAACTTGTAGTTATTAGTACGCTTAGCAAATTTACAACACAAATGCTTGGGTCTAGACCAATGTTTGGGTCAAGTTTCGTCGAATTCTGAAAATGTTCAAAATTTAGCTGTTTTCCACGATTTTATTAAAGCAAGTTTGTTTCGTTTTTATACTAACCTGTAGATAGTATTACCCTTATCAAATTTACAACACAAATGGATGGGACTGGACCTGCATATGGGTCAAGTTTCATTGAATTATGAGAACGTTAAAAAGTTAGCTATTTCGCACGGTTTTATTAAAACAAGTTTGTTTTTCTTTTATACTAACTTGTAGTTATTATTACGCTTAGAAAATTTAGCACACAAACTCTTGGGTCTAGACATATGTTTGGGTCAAGTTTCGTCGAATTCTGAGAATGCTCAAAATTTAGCTGTTTTGCACGGTTTTATTAAAATAAGTTTTGTTTCCCTTTTATACTAACTTGTAGTTATTATTACGCTTAGCAAATTTACAACACAAATGCTTGGGTCTAGCCCAACGTTTGGGTCAAGTTTCATCGAATTCTGAAAACGTTCGAAATATAGCTGTTTTGCACGGTTTTATTAAACAAAGTTTGTTTCCGTTTTAAACTAACTTGTAATTATTATTACGCTTAGTAAATTTACTACAAAAATGCTTGGGTCTAGACCAACGTTTGGGTCAAGTTTCGTCGAATTTTGAGAACTTTCAAAATTTAGCTATTTTGCACGGTTTTATTAAAGCAAGTTTGTTTCCCTTTTATACTAACTTGTAGTTATTATTACGCTTAGCATATTTACAACACAAATGGATGGGTCTAGACCTGCGATTGGGTCAAGTTTCTCGAATTCTGAGAACATTCGAAAGTTAGCTGTTTTATACGATTTTATTAAAGAAAGTTTGTTTTCCTATTATGCTAACTTGTAGTTATTAGTACGCTTAGCAAATTTACAACACAAATTCTTGGGTCTAGACCAACGTTTTGGTCAAGTTTCGTCAAATTCTGAAAACGTTCAAAATTTAGCTGTTTTGCACGATGTTATTAAAGCAAGTTTGTTTCGCTTTTATACTAACTTGTAATTATTATTACGCTTAGCAAATTTACGAGACAAATGGATGGGTGTGGACCTGCGATTGGGTCAAGTTTCGTTGAATTCTGAGAACGTTCAAAAGTTAGCTGTTTTGCACGGTTTTATTAAAGCAAGTTTGTTTCCCTTTTATACTAACTTGCAGTTATTATTACGCTTAGCAAATTTACAACACAAATGGATTGGTCTAGACCAAGGATTGGTTCAACTTTTGTTGAATTCTGAGAACGTTCAAAAGTTAGCTGTTTTGCACGGTTTTATTAAAACAAGTTTGTTTCCCTTTTATACTCACTTGTAGTTATTACTACGCTTAGAAAATTTAACACACAAACTCTTGGGTCTAGACCTACGTTTGGGTCAAATTTCGTCCAATTATTAGAATGCTCAAAATTTAGCTGTTTTGCACTTTTTATTAAAACAAGTTTGTTTCCCTTTTATACTAACTTGTAGTTATTATTACGTTTAGAAAATTTACCACGCTAATGCTTGGGACTAGACCAGCGTATGGGTCAAGTTTCGTCGAATTGTGAAACCGTTCAAAATTTAGCTGTTTTGCACGGTTTTATTAAAGCAAGTTTGTTTCCCTTTTATACTAACTTGTAGTTATTATTACGCTTTGAAAATTTACCACACTAATGCTTGGGTCTAGACCAACGATTGGAACAGGTTCGTCGAATTCTGAGTACGTTCAAAATTTAGTTGTTTTGCACGGTTTTATTAAAGCAAGTTTTTTTCCCTTTTATGCTAACTTGTAGTTATTATTACGCGTAGCAAATTTACAACAGAAAAGCTTGGGTCTAGACCAATGTTTGCGTCAAGTTTCGTCGAATTCTGAAAACGTTCAAAATTTAGCTGTTTTGCACGATTTTATTAAAGCAAGTTTGTTTCGCTTTTATACTAACTTGTAGTTAGTATTACCCTTAGCAAATTTACAACACAAATGGATGGGTCTGGACCTGCAATTGGGTCAAGTTTCGTTGAATTATGAGAACGGTAAAAAGTTAGCTGTTTTGCACGGTTTTATTAAAACAAGTTTGTTTCTTTTTTATACTAACTTGTAGTTATTATTACTCTTAGAAAATTTAACATACAAACTCTTGGGTCTAGACCTATGTTTGAGTCAAGTTTCGTCGAATTCTGAGAATGCTCAAAATTTAGCTGTTTTGCACGGTTTTATTAAAACAAGTTTGTTTCCCTTTTATACTAACTTGTAGTTATTATTACGTTTAGCAAATTTACAACACAAATGCTTGGGTCTAGACAAACGTTTGGGTCAAGTTTCGTCGAATTCTGAAAATGTTCGAAATTTAGCTGTTTTGCACGGTTTTATTAAACAAAGTTTGTTTCCCTTTTAAACTAACTTGTAATTATTATTACGCTTCACAAATTTACTACACAAATGCTTGGGTCTAGACCAACGTTTGGGTCAAGTTTCGTCGAATTTTGAGAACGTTCAAAATTTAGCTATTTTGCACGGTTTTATTAAAGGAAGTTTGTTTGCCTTTTATACTAACTTGTAGTTATTGTTACGCTTAGCATATTTACAACACAAATGGATGGGTCTAGACCTGCGATTGGGTCAAGTTTCTCGAATTCTGAGAACGTTCGAAAGTTAGCTGTTTTATACGGTTTTATTAAAGAAAGTTTGTTTTCCTTTTATGCTAACTTGTAGTTATTATTACGCTTAGCAAATTTACAACACAAATGATTGGGTCTAGACCAATGTTTGGGTCAAGTTTCGTCGAATTCTGAAAATGTTCAAAATTTAGCTGTTTTCCACGATTTTATTAAAGCAAGTTTGTTTCGTTTTTATACTAACCTGTAGTTAGTATTACCCTTATCAAATTTACAACACAAATGGATGGGTCTGGACCAGCATATGGGTCAAGTTTCATTGAATTATGAGAACGTTAAAAAGTTAGCTGTTTCGCACGGTTTTATTAAAACAAGTTTGTTTTCCTTTTATACTAACTTGTAGTTATTATTACGCTTAGAAAATTTAGCACACAAACTCTTGGGTCTAGACATATGTTTGGGTCAAGTTTCGTCGAATTCTGAGAATGCTCAAAATTTAGCTGTTTTGCACGGTTTTATTAAAATAAGTTTTGTTTCCCTTTTATACTAACTTGTAGTTATTATTACGCTTAGCAAATTTACAACACAAATGCTTGGGTCTAGCCCAACATTTGGGTCAAGTTTCATCGAATTCTGAAAATGTTCGAAATTTAGCTGTTTTGCACGGTTTTATTTAATAAAGTTTGTTTCCGTTTTAAACTAACTTGTAATTATTATTACGCTTAGTAAATTTACTACACAAATGCTTGGGTCTAGACCAACGTTTGGGTCAAGTTTCGTCGAATTTTGAGAACTTTCCAAATTTAGCTATTTTGCACGGTTTTATTAAAGCAAGTTTGTTTCCCTTTTATACTAACTTGTAGTTATTATTACGCTTAGCATATTTACAACACAAATGGATGGGTCTAGACCTGCGATTGGGTCAAGTTTCTCGAATTTTGAGAACGTTCGAAAGTTAGCTGTTTTGCACGGTTTTATTAAAACAAGTTTGTTTTTCTTTTATGCTAACTTGTAGTTATTAGTACGCTTAGCAAATTTACAACACAAATGCTTGGGTCTAGACCAATGTTTTGGTCAAGTTTCGTCGAATTCTGAAAACGTTCAAAATTTAGCTGTTTTCCACGATTTTATTAAAGCAAGTTTGTTTCGCTTTTATACTAACCTGTAGTTAGTATTACCCTTAGCAAAGTTACAACACAAATGGATGGGTCTGGACCTGCAATTGGGTCAAGTTTCATTGAATTATGAGAACGTTAAAAAGTTAGCTGTTTCGCACGGTTTTATTAAAACAAGTTTGTTTTCCTTTTATACTAACTTGTAGTTATTATTACGCTTAGAAAATTTAGCACACAAACTCTTGGGTCTAGACATATGTTTGGGTCAAGTTTCGTCGAATTCTGAGAATGCTCAAAATTTAGTTGTTTTCCACGGTTTTATTAAAATAAGTTTTGTTTCCCTTTTATACTAACTTGTAGTCATTATTACGCTTAGCAAATTTACAACACAAATGCTTGGGTCTAGACCAACGTTTGGGTCAAGTTTCATCGAATTCTAAAAACGTTCGAAATTTAGCTTTTTTGCACGGTTTTATTAAACAAAGTTTGTTTTCCTTTTAAACTAACTTGTAATTATTATTACGCTTAGCAAATTTACTACACAAATGCTTGGGTCTAGACCAACGTTTGGGTCAAGTTTCGTCGAGTTTTGAGAACGTTCAAAATTTAGCTATTTTTCACGGTTTTATTAAAGCAAGTTTGTTTCCCTTTTATACTAACTTGTAGTTATTATTACGCTTAGCATATTTACAACACAAATGGATGGGTCTAGACCTGCGATTGGGTTAAGTTTCTCGAATTCTGAGAACATTCGAAAGTTAGCTGTTTTATACGGTTTTATTAAAGAAAGTTTGTTTTCCTTTTATGCTAACTTGTAGTTATTAGTACGCTTAGCAAATTTACAACACAAATGCTTGGGTCTAGACCAACGTTTGGGTCAAGTTTCGTCAAATTCTGAAAACGTTCAAAATTTATCTGTTTTGCACGATGTTATTAAAGCAAGTTTGTTTCGCTTTTATACTAACTTGTAGTTATTATTACGCTTAGCAAATTTACGAGATAAATGCATGGGTGTGGACCTGCGATTGGGTCAAGTTTCGTTGAATTCTGAGAACGTTCAAAAGTTAGCTGTTTTGCACGGTTTTATTAAACAAAGTTTGTTTCCCTTTTAAACTAACTTGTAATTATTATTACGCTTCGCAAATTTACTACACAAATGCTTGGGTCTAGACCAACGTTTGGGTCAAGTTTCGTCGAATTTTGAGAACGTTCAAAATTTAGCTATTTTGCACGGTTTTATTAAAGGAAGTTTGTTTGCCTTTTATACTAACTTGTAGTTATTGTTACGCTTAGCATATTTACAACACAAATGGATGGGTCTAGACCTGCGATTGGGTCAAGTTTCTCGAATTCTGAGAACGTTCGAAAGTTAGCTGTTTTATACGGTTTTATTAAAGAAAGTTTGTTTTCCTTTTATGCTAACTTGTAGTTATTATTACGCTTAGCAAATTTACAACACAAATGATTGGGTCTAGACCAATGTTTGGGTCAAGTTTCGTCGAATTCTGAAAATGTTCAAAATTTAGCTGTTTTCCACGATTTTATTAAAGCAAGTTTGTTTCGTTTTTATACTAACCTGTAGTTAGTATTACCCTTATCAAATTTACAACACAAATGGATGGGTCTGGACCAGCATATGGGTCAAGTTTCATTGAATTATGAGAACGTTAAAAAGTTAGCTGTTTCGCACGGTTTTATTAAAACAAGTTTGTTTTCCTTTTATACTAACTTGTAGTTATTATTACGCTTAGAAAATTTAGCACACAAACTCTTGGGTCTAGACATATGTTTGGGTCAAGTTTCGTCGAATTCTGAGAATGCTCAAAATTTAGCTGTTTTGCACGGTTTTATTAAAATAAGTTTTGTTTCCCTTTTATACTAACTTGTAGTTATTATTACGCTTAGCAAATTTACAACACAAATGCTTGGGTCTAGCCCAACATTTGGGTCAAGTTTCATCGAATTCTGAAAATGTTCGAAATTTAGCTGTTTTGCACGGTTTTATTAAATAAAGTTTGTTTCCGTTTTAAACTAACTTGTAATTATTATTACGCTTAGTAAATTTACTACACA
The DNA here is from genome assembly GCF_026168435.1 of Sesamum indicum. Lineage (NCBI taxonomy): Eukaryota > Viridiplantae > Streptophyta > Magnoliopsida > Lamiales > Pedaliaceae > Sesamum > Sesamum indicum. The sequence continues at coordinate 9,496,672 of NC_142658.1, read as the reverse complement.
AATGCTTGGGTCTAGACCAACGTTTGGGTCAAGTTCGTCGAATTTTGAGAACTTTCCAAATTTAGCTATTTTGCACGGTTTTATTAAAGCAAGTTTGTTTCCCTTTTATACTAACTTGTAGTTATTATTACGCTTAGCATATTTACAACACAAATGGATGGGTCTAGACCTGCGATTGGGTTAAGTTTCTCGAATTCTGAGAACATTCGAAAGTTAGCTGTTTTATACGGTTTTATTAAAGAAAGTTTGTTTTCCTTTTATGCTAACTTGTAGTTATTAGTACGCTTAGCAAATTTACAACACAAATGCTTGGGTCTAGACCAACGTTTGGGTCAAGTTTCGTCAAATTCTGAAAACGTTCAAAATTTATCTGTTTTGCACGATGTTATTAAAGCAAGTTTGTTTCGCTTTTATACTAACTTGTAGTTATTATTACGCTTAGCAAATTTACGAGATAAATGGATGGGTGTGGACCTGCGATTGGGTCAAGTTTCATTGAATTCTGAGAACGTTCAAAAGTTAGCTGTTTTGCACGGTTTTATTAAAGCAAGTTTGTTTCCCTTTTATACTAACTTGCAGTTATTATTACGCTTAGCAAATTTACAACACAAATGGATGGGTCTAGACCAAGGATTGGGTCAACTTTTGTTGAATTCTGAGAACGTTCAAAAGTTAGCTGTTTTGCACGGTTTTATTAAAACAAGTTTGTTTCCCTTTTATACTAACTTGTAGTTATTACTACGCTAAGAAAATTTAACACACAAACTCTTGGGTCTAGACCAACGTTTGGGTCAAGTTTCGTCCAATTATGAGAATGCTCAAAATTTAGCTGTTTTGCACGGTTTATTAAAAGAAGTTTGTTTCCCTTTTATACTAACTTGTAGTTATTATTACGTTTAGAAAATTTACCACGCTAATGCTTGGGACAAGACCAGCGTATGGGTCAAGTTTCGTCGAATTGTGAAACCGTTCAAAATTTAGCTGTTTTGCACGGTTTTATTAAAGCAAGTTTGTTTCCCTTTTATACTAACTTGTACTTATTATTACGCTTTGAAAATTTACCACACTAATGCTTGGGTCTAGACCAACGATTGGAACAGGTTCGTCGAATTCTGAGTACATTTAAAATTTAGTTGTTTTGCACGGTTTTATTAAAGCAAGTTTGTTTTCCTTTTATGCTAACTTGTAGTTATTATTATGCTTAGCAAATTTACAAAAGAAAAGCTTGGGTCTAGACCAATGTTTGGGTCAAGTTTCGTCGAATTCTGAAAACGTTAAAAATTTAGCTGTTTTGCACGATTTTATTAAAGCAAGTTTGTTTCGCTTTTATACTAACTTGTAGTTAGTATTACCCTTAGCAAATTTACAACACAAATGGATGGGTCTGGACCTGCAATTGGGTCAAGTTTCATTGAATTATGAGAACGTTAAAAAGTTAGCTGTTTCGCACGGTTTTATTAAAACAAGTTTGTTTTCCTTTTATACTAAGTTGTAGTTATTATTACGCTTAGAAAATTTAGCACACAAACTCTTGGGTCTAGACATATGTTTGGGTCAAGTTTCGTCGAATTCTGAGAATGCTCAAAATTTAGCTGTTTTCCACGGTTTTATTAAAATAAGTTTTGTTTCCCTTTTATACTAACTTGTAGTCATTATTACGCTTAGCAAATTTAAAACACAAATGCTTGGGTCTAGACCAACGTTTGGGTCAAGTTTCATCGAATTCTAAAAACGTTCGAAATTTAGCTTTTTTGCACGGTTTTATTAAATAAAGTTTGTTTTCCTTTTAAACTAACTTGTAATTATTATTACGCTTAGCAAATTTACTACACAAATGCTTGGGTCTAGACCAACGTTTGGGTCAAGTTTCGTCGAGTTTTGAGAACGTTCAAAATTTAGCTATTTTGCACGGTTTTATTAAAGTAAGTTTGTTTCCCTTTTATACTAACTTGTAGTTATTATTACGCTTAGCATATTTACAACACAAATGGATGGGTCTAGACCTGCGATTGGGTTAAGTTTCTCGAATTCTGAGAACATTCGAAAGTTAGCTGTTTTATACGGTTTTATTAAAGAAAGTTTGTTTTCCTTTTATGCTAACTTATAGTTATTAGTACGCTTAGCAAATTTACAACACAAATGCTTGGGTCTAGACCAACGTTTGGGTCAAGTTTCGTCAAATTCTGAAAACGTTCAAAATTTATCTGTTTTGCACGATGTTATTAAAGCAAGTTTGTTTCGCTTTTATACTAACTTGTAGTTATTATTACGCTTAGCAAATTTACGAGATAAATGGATGGGTGTGGACCTGCGATTGGGTCAAGTTTCGTTGAATTCTGAGAACGTTCAAAAGTTAGCTGTTTTGCACGGTTTTATTAAAGCAAGTTTGTTTCCCTTTTATACTAACTTGCAGTTATTATTACGCTTAGCAAATTTACAACACAAATGGATGGGTCTAGACCAAGGATTGGGTCAACTTTTGTTGAATTCTGAGAACGTTCAAAAGTTAGCTGTTTTGCACGGTTTTATTAAAACAAGTTTGTTTCCCTTTTATACTAACTTGTAGTTATTACTACGCTAAGAAAATTTAACACACAAACTCTTGGGTCTAGACCAACGTTTGGGTCAAGTTTCGTCCAATTATGAGAATGCTCAAAATTTAGCTGTTTTGCACGGTTTATTAAAAGAAGTTTGTTTCCCTTTTATACTAACTTGTAGTTATTATTACGTTTAGAAAATTTACCACGCTAATGCTTGGGACAAGACCAGCGTATGGGTCAAGTTTCGTCGAATTGTGAAACCGTTCAAAATTTAGCTGTTTTGCACGGTTTTATTAAAGCAAGTTTGTTTCCCTTTTATACTAACTTGTAGTTATTATTACGCTTTGAAAATTTACCACACTAATGCTTGGGTCTAGACCAACGATTGGAACAGGTTCGTCGAATTCTGAGTACATTTAAAATTTAGTTGTTTTGCACGGTTTTATTAAAGCAAGTTTGTTTTCCTTTTATGCTAACTTGTAGTTATTATTATGCTTAGCAAATTTACAAAAGAAAAGCTTGGGTCTAGACCAATGTTTGGGTCAAGTTTCGTCGAATTCTGAAAACGTTCAAAATTTAGCTGTTTTGCACGATTTTATTAAAGCATGTTTGTTTCGCTTTTATACTAACTTGTAGTTAGTATTACCCTTAGCAAATTTACAACACAAATGGATGGGTCTGGACCTGCTATTGGGTCAAGTTTCGTTGAATTATGAGAACGGTAAAAAGTTAGCTGTTTTGCACGGTTTTATTAAAACAAGTTTGTTTCTTTTTTATACTAACTTGTAGTTATTATTACGCTTAGAAAATTTAACATACAAACTCTTGGGCCTAGACCTATGTTTGAGTCAAGTTTCGTCGAATTCTGAGAATGCTCAAAATTTAGCTGTTTTGCACGGTTTTATTAAAACAAGTTTGTTTCCCTTTTATACTAACTTGTAGTTATTATTACGTTTAGCAAATTTAAAACACAAATGCTTGGGTCTAGACAAACTTTTGGGTCAAGTTTCGTCGAATTCTAAAAATGTTCGAAATTTAGCTGTTTTGCACGGTTTTATTAAACAAAGTTTGTTTCCCTTTTAAACTAACTTGTAATTATTATTACGCTTAGCAAATTTACTACACAAATGCTTGGGTCTAGACCAACGTTTGGGTCAAGTTTCGTCGAATTTTGATAATGTTCAAAATTTAGCTATTTTGCACGGTTTTATTAAAGGAAGTTTGTTTGCCTTTTATACTAACTTGTAGTTATTATTACGCTTAGCATATTTACAACACAAATGGATGGGTCTAGACCTGCGATTGGGTCAAGTTTCTCGAATTCTGAGAACGTTCGAAAGTTAGCTGCTTTATACGGTTTTATTAAAGAAAGTTTGTTTTTCTTTTATGCTAACTTGTAGTTATTATTACGCTTAGCAAATTTACAACAGAAATGCTTGGGTCTAGACCAATGTTTGGGTCAAGTTTCGTCGAATTCTGAAAACGTTCAAAATTTAGCTGTTTTGCACGATTTTATTAAAGCAAGTTTGTTTCCCCTTTATACTAACTTGTAGTTATTATTACGCTTAGAAAATTTAACACACAAACTCTTGGGTCTAGACCTATGATTGAGTCAAGTTTCGTCGAATTCTGAGAATGCTTAAAATTTAGCTGTTTTGCACGGTTTTATTAAAGCAAGTTTGTTTCCCTTTTATACTAACTTGTAGTTATTATTACGCTTAGCAAATTTACAACACAAATGGATGGGTCTAGACCAACGATTGGGTCAACTTTTGTTGAATTCTGAGAACGTTCAAAAGTTAGCTGTTTTGCACGGTTTTATTAAAACAAGTTTGTTTCCCTTTTATACTAACTTGTAGTTATTACTACGCTTAGAAAATTTAACACACAAACTCTTGGGTCTAGACCTACGTTTGGGTCAAGTTTCGTCCAATTATGAGAATGCTCCAAATTTAGCTATTTTGCACGGTTTATTAAAACAAGTTTGTTTCCCTTTTATACTAACTTGTAGTTATTATTACGTTTAGAAAATTTACCACACTAATGCTTGGGACTAGACCAACGTTTGGGACTGGTTTCGTCGAATTTTGAGAACGTTCAAAATTTAGCTGTTTTGCACGGTTTTATTAACGCAAGTTTGTTTCCCTTTTATGCTAACTTGTAGTTATTATTACGCTTAGCAAATTTACTACACAAATGCTTGGGTCTAGACCAGCGTATGGGTCAAGTTTCGTCGAATTGTGAAACCGTTTAGCTGTTTTGCACGGTTTTATTAAAGCAAGTTTGTTTCCCTTTTATACTAACTTGTAGTTATTATTACGCTTTGAAAATTTACCACACTAATGCTTGGGTCTAGACCAACGTTTGGGACAGGTTCGTCGAATTCTAAGTACGTTCAAAATTTAGTTGTTTTGCATGGTTTTATTAAAGCAAGTTTGGTTCCCTTTTATGATAACTTGTAGTTATTATTACGCTTAGCAAATTTACAACAGAAATGCTTGGGTCTAGACCAATGTTTGGGTCAAGTTTCGTCGAATTCTGAAAACGTTCAAAATTTAGCTATTTTGCACAATTTTATTAAAGCAAGTTTGTTTCCCTTTTATACTAACTTGTAGTTATTATTACGCTTAGAAAATTTAACACACAAACTCTTGGGTCTAGACCTATGATTGAGTCAAGTTTCGTCGAATTCTGAGAATGCTCAAAATTTAGCTGTTTTGCACGGTTTTATTAAAGCAAGTTTGTTTCCCTTTTATACTAACTTGTAGTTATTATTACGCTTAGCACATTTACAACAGAAATGCTTAGGTCTAGACCAATGTTTGGGTCAAGTTTCGTCGAATTCTGAAAACGTTCAAAATTTAGCTGTTTTGCACGATTTTATTAAAGCAAGTTTGTTTCGCTTTTATACTAACTTGTAGTTAGTATTACCCTTAGCAAATTTACAACAGAAATGGATGGGTCTGGACCTGCAATTGGGTCAAGTTTCGTTGAATTATGAGAACGGCAAAAAGCTAGCTGTTTTGCAAGGTTTTATTAAAACAAGTTTGTTTCCCTTTTATACTAACTTGTAGTTATTATTACGCTTAGAAAATTTAACATACAAACTCTTGGGTCTAGACCTATGTTTGAGTCAAGTTTCGTCGAATTCTGAGAATGCTCAAAATTTAGCTGTTTTGCACGGTTTTATTAAAACAAGTTTGTTTCCCTTTTATACTAACTTGTAGTTATTATTACGTTTAGCAAATTTACAACACAAATGCTTGGGACTAGACAAACGTTTGGGTCAAGTTTCGTCGAATTCTGAAAATGTTCGAAATTTAGCTGTTTTGCACGGTTTTATTAAACAAAGTTTGTTTCCTTTTTAAACTAACTTGTAATTATTATTACGCTTAGCAAATTTACTACACAAATGCTTGGGTCTAGACCAACGTTTGGGTCAAGTTTCGTCGAATTTTGAGAACTTTCAAAATTTAGCTATTTTGCACGGTTTTATTAAAGTAAGTTTGTTTCCCTTTTATACTAACTTGTAGTTATTATTACGCTTAGCATATTTACAACACAAATGGATGGGTCTAGACCTGCGATTGGGTCAAGTTTCTCGAATTCTGAAAACTTTCAAAATTTAGCTGTTTTCCACGATTTTATTAAAGCAAGTTTGTTTCGCTTTTATACTAACCTGTAGTTAGTATTACCCTTAGCAAAGTTACAACACAAATGGATGGGTCTGGACCTGCAATTGGGTCAAGTTTCATTGAATTATGAGAACGTTAAAAAGTTAGCTGTTTCGCACGGTTTTATTAAAACAAGTTTCTTTCCCTTTTATACTAACTTGTAGTTATTATTACGCTTAGAAAATTTAGCACACAAACTCTTGGGTCTAGACATATGTTTGGCTCAAGTTTCGTCGAATTCTGAGAATGCTCAAAATTTAGCTGTTTTATACGGTTTTATTAAAATAAGTTTTGTATGCCTTTTATACTAACTTGTAGTTATTATTACGCTTAGCAAATTTACAACACAAATGCTTGGGTCTAGACCTATGTTTGAGTCAAGTTTCGTCGAATTCTGAGAATGCTCAAAATTTATCTGTTTTGCACGGTTTTATTAAAACAAGTTTGTTTCCCTTTTATACTAACTTGTAGTTATTATTACGTTTAGCAAATTTACAACACAAATGCTTGGGACTAGACAAACGTTTGGGTCAAGTTTCGTCGAATTCTGGAAATGTTCGAAATTTAGCTGTTTTGCACGGTTTTATTAAACAAAGTTTGTTTCCTTTTTAAACTAACTTGTAATTATTATTACGCTTAGCAAATTTACTACACAAATGCTTGGGTCTAGACCAACGTTTGGGTCAAGTTTCGTCGAATTTTGAGAACTTTCAAAATTTAGCTATTTTGCACGGTTTTATTAAAGCAAGTTTGTTTCCCTTTTATACTAACTTGGTAGTTATTATTACACTTAGCATATTTACAACACAAATGGATGGGTCTAGACCTGCGATTGGGTCAAGTTTCTTGAATTCTGAGAACATTCGAAAGTTAGCTGTTTTATACGGTTTTATTAAAGAAAGTTTGTTTTCATTTTATGCTAACTTGTAGTTATTAGTACGCTTAGCAAATTTACAACACAAATGCTTGGGTCTAGACCAATGTTTGGGTCAAGTTTCGTCGAATTCTGAAAACGTTCAAAATTTAGCTATTTTCCACGATTTTATTAAAGCAAGTTTGTTTCGCTTTTATACTAACCTGTAGTTAGTATTACCCTTAGCAAAGTTACAACACAAATGGATGGGTCTGGACCTGCAATTGGGTCAAGTTTCATTGAATTATGAGAACGTTAAAAAGTTAGCTGTTTCGCACGGTTTTATTAAAACAAGTTTGTTTCCCTTTTATACTAACTTGTAGTTATTATTACGCTTAGAAAATTTACCACACAAACTCTTGGGTCTAGACATATGTTTGGCTCAAGTTTCGTCGAATTCTGAGAATGCTCAAAATTTAGCTGTTTTGTACGGTTTTATTAAAATAAGTTTTGTATCCCTTTTGTACTAACTTGTAGTGATTATTACGCTTAGCAAATTTACAACACAAATGCTTGGGTCTAGACTAACGTTTGGGTGAAGTTTCATCAAATTCTGAAAACGTTCGAAATTTAGCTGTTTTGCACGGTTTTATGAAACAAAGTTTGTTTCCTTTTTAAACTAACTTGTAATTATTATTACGCTTAGCAAATTTACTACACAAATGCTTGGGTCTAGACCAACGTTTGGGTGAAGTTTCGTCGAATTTTGAGAACGTTCAAAATTTAGCTATTTTGCACGGTTTTATTAAATCAAGTTTGTTTCCCTTTTATACTAACTTGTAGTTATTATTACGCTTAGCATATTTACAACACAAATGGATGGGTCCAGACCTGCGATTGGGTCATGTTTCTCGAATTCTGAGAACGTTCGAAAGTTAGCTGTTTTATACGGTTTTATTAAAGAAAGTTTGTTTTTCTTTTATGCTAACTTGTAGTTATTAGTACGCTTAGCAAATTTACAACACAAATGCTTGGGTCTAGACCAACGTTTGGGTCAAGTTTCGTCGAATTCTGAAAACGTTCAAAATTTAGTTGTTTTGCACGATTTTATTAAAGCAAGTTTGTTTCGCTTTTATACTAACCTGTAGTTAGTATTACCCTTAGCAAAGTTACAACAGAAATGGATGGGTCTGGACCTGCAATTGGGTCAAGTTTCGTTGAATTATGAGAACGGTAAAAAGTTAGTTGTTTTGCACGGTTTTATTAAAACAAGTTTGTTTCCCTTTTATACTAACTTGTAGTTATTATTACGCTTAGAAAATTTAACATACAAACTCTTGGGTCTAGACCTATGTTTGAGTCAAGTTTCGTCGAATTCTGAGAATGCTCAAAATTTATGTGTTTTGCACGGTTTTATTAAAACAAGTTTGTTTCCCTTTTATACAAACTTTTAGTTATTATTACGTTTAGCAAATTTACAACGCAAATGCTTGGGACTAGACAAACGTTTGGGTCAAGTTTCGTCGAATTCTGAAAATGTTCGAAATTTAGCTGTTTTGCACGGTTTTATTAAACAAAGTTTGTTTCCTTTTTAAACTAACTTGTAATTATTATTACGCTTAGCAAATTTACTACACAAATGCTTGGGTCTAGACCAACGTTTGGGTCAAGTTTCGTCGAATTTTGAGAACTTTCAAAATTTAGCTATTTTGCACGGTTTTATTAAAGTAAGTTTGTTTCCCTTTTCTACTAACTTGTAGTTATTATTACGTTTAGCATATTTACAACACAAATGGATGGGTCTAGACCTGCGATTGGGTCAAGTTTCTCGAATTCTGAGAACGTTCGAAAGTTAGCTGTTTTATACGGTTTTATTAAAGAAAGTTTGTTTTTCTTTTATGCTAACTTGTAGTTATTAGTACGCTTAGCAAATTTATAACACAAATGCTTGGGTCTAGACCAATGTTTTGGTCAAGTTTCGTCGAATTCTGAAAACGTTCAAAATTTAGCTGTTTTCCACGATTTTATTAAAGCAAGTTTGTTTCGCTTTTATACTAACCTGTAGTTAGTATTACCCTTACCAAAGTTACAACATAAATGGATGGGTCTGGACCTGCAATTGGGTCAAGTTTCATTGAATTATGAGAACGTTAAAAAGTTAGCTGTTTCGCACGGTTTTATTAAAACAAGTTTGTTTTCCTTTTATACTAACTTGTAGTTATTATTACGCTTAGAAAATTTAGCACACAAACTCTTGGGTCTAGACATATGTTTGGGTCAAGTTTCGTCGAATTCTGAGAATGCTCAAAATTTAGCTGTTTTCCACGGTTTTATTAAAATAAGTTTTGTTTCCCTTTTATACTAACTTGTAGTCATTATTACGCTTAGCAAATTTACAACACAAATGCTTGGGTCTAGACCAACGTTTGGGTCAAGTTTCATCGAATTCTAAAAACGTTCGAAATTTAGCTTTTTTGCACGGTTTTATTAATCAAAGTTTGTTTTCCTTTTAAACTAACTTGTAATTATTATTACGCTTAGCAAATTTACTACACAAATGCTTGGGTCTAGACCAACGTTTGGGTCAAGTTTCGTCGAGTTTTGAGAACGTTCAAAATTTAGCTATTTTGCACGGTTTTATTAAAGCAAGTTTGTTTCCCTTTTATACTAACTTGTAGTTATTATTACGCTTAGCATATTTACAACACAAATGGATGGGTCTAGACCTGCGATTGGGTCAAGTTTCTCGAATTCTGAGAACATTCGAAAGTTAGCTGTTTTATACGGTTTTATTAAAGAAAGTTTGTTTTCCTTTTATGCTAACTTGTAGTTATTAGTACGCTTAGCAAATTTACAACACAAATGCTTGGGTCTAGACCAATGTTTGGGTCAAGTTTCGTCGAATTCTGAAAACGTTCAAAATTTAGCTATTTTCCACGATTTTATTAAAGCAAGTTTGTTTCGCTTTTATACTAACCTGTAGTTAGTATTACCCTTAGCAAAGTTACAACACAAATGGATGGGTCTGGACCTGCAATTGGGTCAAGTTTCATTGAATTATGAGAACGTTAAAATGTTAGCTGTTTCGCACGGTTTTATTAAAACAAGTTTGTTTCCCTTTTATACTAACTTGTAGTTATTATTACGCTTAGAAAATTTACCACACAAACTCTTGGGTCTAGACATATGTTTGGGTCAAGTTTCGTCGAATTCTGAGAATGCTCAAAATTTAGCTGTTTTGTACGGTTTTATTAAAATAAGTTTTGTATCCCTTTTATACTAACTTGTAGTCATTATTACGCTTAGCAAATTTACAACACAAATGCTTGGGTCTAGACTAACGTTTGGGTGAAGTTTCATCAAATTCTGAAAACGTTCGAAATTTAGCTGTTTTGCACGGTTTTATTAAACAAAGTTTGTTTCCTTTTTAAACTAACTTGTAATTATTATTACGCTTAGCAAATTTACTACACAAATGCTTGGGTCTAGACCAACGTTTGGGTCAAGTTTCGTCGAATTTTGAGAACTTTCAAAATTTAGCTATTTTGCACGGTTTTATTAAAGCAAGTTTGTTTCCCTTTTATACTAACTTGTAGTTATTATTACGCTTAGCATATTTACAACACAAATGGATGGGTCCAGACCTGCGATTGGGTCATGTTTCTCGAATTCTGAGAACGTTCGAAAGTTAGCTGTTTTATACGGTTTTATTAAAGAAAGTTTGTTTTCCTTTTATGCTAACTTGTAGTTATTAGTACGCTTAGCAAATTTACAACACAAATGCTTGGGTCTAGACCAACGTTTGGGTCAAGTTTCGTCAAATTCTGAAAACGTTCAAAATTTAGTTGTTTTGCACGATTTTATTAAAGCAAGTTTGTTTCGCTTTTATTCTAACTTGTAGTTATTATTACGCTTAGCAAATTTACGAGACAAATGGATGGGTCTGGACCTGCGATTGGGTCAAGTTTCGTTGAATTCTGAGAACGTTCAAAATTTAGCTGTTTTGCACGGTTTTATTAAACCAAGTTTGTTTCCCTTTTATACTAACTTGTAGTTATTATTACGCTTAGCAAATTTACAACACAAATGGATGGGTCTAGACCAACGATTGGGTCAACTTTTGTTGAATTCTGAGAACGTTCAAAAGTTAGCTGTTTTGCACGGTTTTATTAAAACAAGTTTGTTTCCCTTTTATACTAACTTGTAGTTATTACTACGCCTAGAAAATTTAACACACAAACTCTTGGGTCTAGACCTACGTTTGGGTTAAGTTTCGTCCAATTATGAGAATGCTCCAAATTTAGCTATTTTGCACGGTTTATTAAAACAAGTTTGTTTCCCTTTTATACTAACTTGTAGTTATTATTACGTTTAGAAAATTTACCACACTAATGCTTGGGACTAGACCAACGTTTGGGACTGGTTTCGTCGAATTTTGAGAACGTTCAAAATTTAGCTGTTTTGCACGGTTTTATTAAAGCAAGTTTGTTTCCCTTTTATGCTAACTTGTAGTTATTATTACGCTTAGCAAATTTCCTACACAAATGCTTGGGTCTAGACCAGCGTATGGGTCAAGTTTCGTCGAATGGTGAAACCGTTTAGCTGTTTTGCACGGTTTTATTAAAGCAAGTTTGTTTCCCTTTTATACTAACTTGTAGTTATTATTACGCTTTGAAAATTTACCACACTAATGCTTGGGTCTAGACCAACTTTTGGGACAGGTTCGTCGAATTCTAAGTACGTTCAAAATTTAGTTGTTTTGCATGGTTTTATTAAAGCAAGTTTGGTTCCCTTTTATGATAACTTGTAGTTATTATTACGCTTAGCAAATTTACAACAGAAATGCTTGGGTCTAGACCAATGTTTGGGTCAAGTTTCGTCGAATTCTGAAAACGTTCAAAATTTAGCTGTTTTGCACAATTTTATTAAAGCAAGTTTGTTTCCCTTTTATACTAACTTGTAGTCATTATTACGCTTAGAAAATTTAACACACAAACTCTTGGGTCTAGACCTATGATTGAGTCAAGTTTCGTCGAATTCTGAGAATGCTCAAAATTTAGCTGTTTTGCACGGTTTTATTAAAGCAAGTTTGTTTCCCTTTTATACTAACTTGTAGTTATTATTACGCTTAGCAAATTTACAACACAAATGGATGGGTCTAGACTAACGATTGGGTCAACTTTTGTTGAATTCTGAGAACGTTCAAAAGTTAGCTGTTTTGCACGGTTTTATTAAAACAAGTTTGTTTCCCTTTTATACTAACTTGTAGTTATTACTACGCTTAGAAAATTTAACACACAAACTCTTGGGTCTAGACCTACGTTTGGGTCAAGTTTCGTCCAATTATGAGAATGCTCAAAATTTAGTTGTTTTGCACGATTTATTAAAACAATTTTGTTTCCCTTTTATACTAACTTGTAGTTATTATTACGTTTAGAAAATTTACCACACTAATGCTTGGGACTAGATCAACGTTTGGGACTGGTTTCGTCGAATTCTGCGAACGTTCAAAATTTAGCTGTTTTGCACGGTTTTATTAAAGCGAGTTTGTTTCCCTTTTATGCTAACTTGTAGTTATTATTACGCTTAGCAAATTTACTACACAAATGCTTGGGTCTAGACCAACGTATGGGTCAAGTTTCGTCGAATTGTGAAACCGTTCAAAATTTAGCTGTTTTGCACGGTTTTATTAAAGCAAGTTTGTTTTCCTTTTATACTAACTTGTAGTTATTATTACGCTTAGCACATTTACAACAGAAATGCTTAGGTCTAGACCAATGTTTGGGTCAAGTTTCGTCGAATTCTGAAAACGTTCAAAATTTAGCTGTTTTGCACGATTTTATTAAAGCAAGTTTGTTTCGCTTTTATACTAACTTGTAGTTATTATTACGCTTAGCAAATTTACAACACAAATGGATGGGTCTAGACCAACGATTGGGTCAACTTTTGTTGAATTCTGAGAACGTTCAAAAGTTAGCTGTTTTGCACGGTTTTATTAAAACAAGTTTGTTTCCCTTTTATACTAACTTGTAGTTATTACTACGCCTAGAAAATTTAACACACAAACTCTTGGGTCTAGACCTACGTTTGGGTTAAGTTTCGTCCAATTATGAGAATGCTCCAAATTTAGCTATTTTGCACGGTTTATTAAAACAAGTTTGTTTCCCTTTTATACTAACTTGTAGTTATTATTACGTTTAGAAAATTTACCACACTAATGCTTGGGACTAGACCAACGTTTGGGACTGGTTTCGTCGAATTTTGAGAACGTTCAAAATTTAGCTGTTTTGCACGGTTTTATTAAAGCAAGTTTGTTTCCCTTTTATGCTAACTTGTAGTTATTATTACGCTTAGCAAATTTCCTACACAAATCCTTGGGTCTAGACCAGCGTATGGGTCAAGTTTCGTCGAATGGTGAAACCGTTTAGCTGTTTTGCACGGTTTTATTAAAGCAAGTTTGTTTCCCTTTTATACTAACTTGTAGTTATTATTACGCTTTGAAAATTTACCACACTAATGCTTGGGTCTAGACCAACTTTTGGGACAGGTTCGTCGAATTCTAAGTACGTTCAAAATTTAGTTGTTTTGCATGGTTTTATTAAAGCAAGTTTGGTTCCCTTTTATGATAACTTGTAGTTATTATTACGCTTAGCAAATTTACAACAGAAATGCTTGGGTCTAGACCAATGTTTGGGTCAAGTTTCGTCGAATTCTGAAAACGTTCAAAATTTAGCTGTTTTGCACAATTTTATTAAAGCAAGTTTGTTTCCCTTTTATACTAACTTGTAGTCATTATTACGCTTAGAAAATTTAACACACAAACTCTTGGGTCTAGACCTATGATTGAGTCAAGTTTCGTCGAATTCTGAGAATGCTCAAAATTTAGCTGTTTTGCACGGTTTTATTAAAGCAAGTTTGTTTCCCTTTTATACTAACTTGTAGTTATTATTACGCTTAGCAAATTTACAACACAAATGGATGGGTCTAGACTAACGATTGGGTCAACTTTTGTTGAATTCTGAGAACGTTCAAAAGTTAGCTGTTTTGCACGGTTTTATTAAAACAAGTTTGTTTCCCTTTTATACTAACTTGTAGTTATTACTACGCTTAGAAAATTTAACACACAAACTCTTGGGTCTAGACCTACGTTTGGGTCAAGTTTCGTCCAATTATGAGAATGCTCAAAATTTAGTTGTTTTGCACGATTTATTAAAACAATTTTGTTTCCCTTTTATACTAACTTGTAGTTATTATTACGTTTAGAAAATTTACCACACTAATGCTTGGGACTAGATCAACGTTTGGGACTGGTTTCGTCGAATTCTGCGAACGTTCAAAATTTAGCTGTTTTGCACGGTTTTATTAAAGCGAGTTTGTTTCCCTTTTATGCTAACTTGTAGTTATTATTACGCTTAGCAAATTTACTACACAAATGCTTGGGTCTAGACCAACGTATGGGTCAAGTTTCGTCGAATTGTGAAACCGTTCAAAATTTAGCTGTTTTGCACGGTTTTATTAAAGCAAGTTTGTTTCCCTTTTATACTAACTTGTAGTTATTATTACGCTTAGCACATTTACAACAGAAATGCTTAGGTCTAGACCAATGTTTGGGTCAAGTTTCGTCGAATTCTGAAAACGTTCAAAATTTAGCTGTTTTGCACGATTTTATTAAAGCAAGTTTGTTTCGCTTTTATACTAACTTGTAGTTATTATTACGCTTAGCAAATTTACAACACAAATGGATGGGTCTAGACCAACGATTGGGTCAACTTTTGTTGAATTCTGAGAACGTTCAAAAGTTAGCTGTTTTGCACGGTTTTATTAAAACAAGTTTGTTTCCCTTTTATACTAACTTGTAGTTATTACTACGCCTAGAAAATTTAACACACAAACTCTTGGGTCTAGACCTACGTTTGGGTTAAGTTTCGTCCAATTATGAGAATGCTCCAAATTTAGCTATTTTGCACGGTTTATTAAAACAAGTTTGTTTCCCTTTTATACTAACTTGTAGTTATTATTACGTTTAGAAAATTTACCACACTAATGCTTGGGACTAGACCAACGTTTGGGACTGGTTTCGTCGAATTTTGAGAACGTTCAAAATTTAGCTGTTTTGCACGGTTTTATTAAAGCAAGTTTGTTTCCCTTTTATGCTAACTTGTAGTTATTATTACGCTTAGCAAATTTCCTACACAAATGCTTGGGTCTAGACCAGCGTATGGGTCAAGTTTCGTCGAATGGTGAAACCGTTTAGCTGTTTTGCACGGTTTTATTAAAGCAAGTTTGTTTCCCTTTTATACTAACTTGTAGTTATTATTACGCTTTGAAAATTTACCACACTAATGCTTGGGTCTAGACCAACTTTTGGGACAGGTTCGTCGAATTCTAAGTACGTTCAAAATTTAGTTGTTTTGCATGGTTTTATTAAAGCAAGTTTGGTTCCCTTTTATGATAACTTGTAGTTATTATTACGCTTAACAAATTTACAACAGAAATGCTTGGGTCTAGACCAATGTTTGGGTCAAGTTTCGTCGAATTCTGAAAACGTTCAAAATTTAGCTGTTTTGCACAATTTTATTAAAGCAAGTTTGTTTCCCTTTTATACTAACTTGTAGTCATTATTACGCTTAGAAAATTTAACACACAAACTCTTGGGTCTAGACCTATGATTGAGTCAAGTTTCGTCGAATTCTGAGAATGCTCAAAATTTAGCTGTTTTGCACGGTTTTATTAAAGCAAGTTTGTTTCCCTTTTATACTAACTTGTAGTTATTATTACGCTTAGCAAATTTACAACACAAATGGATGGGTCTAGACTAACGATTGGGTCAACTTTTGTTGAATTCTGAGAACGTTCAAAAGTTAGCTGTTTTGCACGGTTTTATTAAAACAAGTTTGTTTCCCTTTTATACTAACTTGTAGTTATTACTACGCTTAGAAAATTTAACACACAAACTCTTGGGTCTAGACCTACGTTTGGGTCAAGTTTCGTCCAATTATGAGAATGCTCAAAATTTAGTTGTTTTGCACGATTTATTAAAACAATTTTGTTTCCCTTTTATACTAACTTGTAGTTATTATTACGTTTAGAAAATTTACCACACTAATGCTTGGGACTAGATCAACGTTTGGGACTGGTTTCGTCGAATTCTGCGAACGTTCAAAATTTAGCTGTTTTGCACGGTTTTATTAAAGCGAGTTTGTTTCCCTTTTATGCTAACTTGTAGTTATTATTACGCTTAGCAAATTTACTACACAAATGCTTGGGTCTAGACCAACGTATGGGTCAAGTTTCGTCGAATTGTGAAACCGTTCAAAATTTAGCTGTTTTGCACGGTTTTATTAAAGCAAGTTTGTTTCCCTTTTATACTAACTTGTAGTTATTATTACGCTTAGCACATTTACAACAGAAATGCTTAGGTCTAGACCAATGTTTGGGTCAAGTTTCGTCGAATTCTGAAAACGTTCAAAATTTAGCTGTTTTGCACGATTTTATTAAAGCAAGTTTGTTTCGCATTTATACTAACTTGTAGTTAGTATTACCCTTAGCAAATTTACAACAGAAATGGATGGGTCTGGACCTGCAATTGGGTCAAGTTTCGTTGAATTATGAGAACGGCAAAAAGCTAGCTGTTTTGCACGGTTTTATTAAAACAAGTTTGTTTCCCTTTTATACTAACTTGTAGTTATTATTACGCTTAGAAAATTTAACATACAAACTCTTGGGTCTAGACCTATGTTTGAGTCAAGTTTCGTCGAATTCTGAGAATGCTCAAAATTTAGCTGTTTTGCACGGTTTTATTAAAACAAGTTTGTTTCCCTTTTATACTAACTTGTAGTTATTATTACGTTTAGCAAATTTACAACACAAATGCTTGGGACTAGACAAACGTTTGGGTCAAGTTTCGTCGAATTCTGAAAATGTTCGAAATTTAGCTGTTTTGCACGGTTTTATTAAACAAAGTTTGTTTCCTTTTTAAACTAACTTGTAATTATTATTACGGGCAAAATTTCACTTTTGGTCCCACTAAATAGGGCCATTCTCACTTTTGGTCCCGCGCTTTAGGTGCTCAACACTTGTAGTCCCAAAACCCTAATTTTTTAACACTTTTAGTCCCGCGCCGTTAAAAACTGACGGAAACAGCACGTGACTTGTCACGTGCCGTTAGTCAACTAGTATGGTACATGTTGGTCAACGGCAAAATATCACTTTTGGTCCCACTAGATAGGGTTATTCTCACTTTTGGTCCCACGCTTTACGTTTTCAACACTTGTAGTCCCAAAACCCTAATGGAGAGTGGGACTGAGACATTCCAGCACAACAACGGCAAGTTCTCGGCGGTTCCTTGCAGTGAAAGCTTAATCTTCATCAAAAGCAACTCAACATCTGAAGCAGAGTGAGTGAGAGTGAGAAGAATGCAAATGCAGAGAGACAGAGAGGCCTAAGAGCCGCCATGAATAAGGCTGGGAAGGAAAAAGAAACTGAGTGTGAGAGGGTTCTTTGTTTGAGTTGTGTTCATTGAGTCATCCTCTAGACCAAATCCTGCAACTTCTCAGTCAAATATCACTGGTATGGTAAAATGCAGAGAGACAGAAAGGCCTATGAGCCGCCATGAATGAGGTTGGGAAGGAAAAAGAAACTGAGTGTGAGAGGGTTCTTTGTTTGAGCTCGAGCTCGAGCTCGAGCTCGATACATTATTTTCGAGCTCAAACTCGAGCTCGCTTTCTCGAGCTCGATTTTGTTCCAGAAATTGCAGAAGAATAGAGGTGGGAAGGAGAGGAATTTTACAACATTACATACAAAATTTTTCAGAAATTTTGCTAATCAATAATGGTCTTCCATACAACATTACAACTCTTTTATAAAACCAAACAATAACAACAAGAAATAAACAAATCATTGTCCCCTGAAAACACACTCAAACCCAAGAAAAAAAACTAAACAAGATGCTAAAAACACGCCCAAACCATCTGATATCGAAATATAAGAGTAATCATTCAAGACGGTGTATCGTTGAATCAGGCCATGTGATTTTAAATCATACCGTCTGATATGATCTAATAGACACAATCTTGTATATATTTAAATTTCATATGAATCAAGTGCCCAAATTTTAAGATATCTTAATTATTGATTAAACTTTTTAATCTCATTATATATCTAATAAAAATAATAATTAGAACTGTTCAACCATCATCATCATCATCATCATTATTATTATTTTTGTTATTATTATTATTATTATTATTATTATTATTATTATTATTATTATTATTATTATTATTATTATTATGATTTTTAGATTAATTCATAAGAATTACTAAATTTTGACATAAATTTATAAATAATAAAGAATCATAAGTGAATTACATGTCAATTTAAAAAATATTAACGTAATACAAATATATATTAAAATATAACATAAAGTTCTATATATCATATTAAATAATAATTTTAATTATAAAAAATATTATAATTTGTTAAGTTGTTGATTAGATTTATTTTTGTATAAAGATTAAATATATAAATAAAAGTATCATAATTTATTATTATACAAAATAAAATAGATGATATTGATTAATAATTATAATATACGATCAATTTAGATTATAAAACTGATCAAATATTAGATATAAAATTAAATATATAAAAAAATTAAAAACAATATATAAAAAAAAAATTCACCAGCTCGCGAGCGGTGAACAAGTAAACATGAGCTCGAGCTCAAAGTCGAGTCGGCTCGACTCATCTGCCACCCCTATGACTAATGGCACGTGACTTGTCACATGCCGTTTCTGTCAGTTTTTAACGGAGTGGGTCTAAAGGTGTTAAAAAATTTATATTGCACCTTGATATAAAATACTATTTTATTGATATATATAAAATCAAAAAATATATTTTAATTGAAATTGAAAATATAAACAGAATTATATTGTTGATGTCTTGGTCATATTAAATTATTTATTTAATTTAGAACTAACTTATTTAAATAAAGTATTGAATAAAGTATATTCTTCACATTTTTATTTAGCATTCACAATATATATGTATATATCTATACATAAATATGAATAGAAAAAGACACAAATGTTCAATCAATTTGGTCAACCCTTATAACCAATTTCTGTCACATCAAAAATACATATACATATATTCAACATTCTCACACCTATATACCTATATTTGGAAACAACTAATCCAAATATATTATCAGTTTTCGCACAAAAACCAATAAAGCATTTCTACCTATTTCCAAATGTTGGAAATTGAAAATGAAAATAAAAACACAACCAAACGGGCCCTAGGATTTTGGGACTACAAGTCTTGAACATGTAAACGCTATCTAGTGGGACCAAAAGTGATATTTTGCCGTTGACCAACATGGACCATACCAGCTGACTAACGGCACGTGCGTGTCACGTGCCGTTTCCGTCAGTTTTTAACGGTGTGGGACTAAAAGTGTTCAAAAATTAGGGTTTTGGGACTATAAGTGTTGAGCACCTAAAGCGCGGGACCAAAAGTGATAATGGCCCTATTTAGTGGGACCAAAAGTGAAATTTTGCCTATTATTACGCTTAGCAAATTTACTACACAAATGCTTGGGTCTAGACCAACGTTTGGGTCAAGTTTCGTCGAATTTTGAGAACTTTCAAAATTTAGCTATTTTGCACGGTTTTATTAAAGCAAGTTTGTTTCCCTTTTATACTAACTTGTAGTTATTATTACGCTTAGCATATTTACAACACAAATGGATGGGTCCAGACCTGCGATTGGGTCATGTTTCTCGAATTCTGAGAACGTTCGAAAGTTAGCTGTTTTATACGGTTTTATTAAAGAAAGTTTGTTTTCCTTTTATGCTAACTTGTAGTTATTAGTACGCTTAGCAAATTTACAACACAAATGCTTGGGTCTAGACCAACGTTTGGGTCAAGTTTCGTCAAATTCTGAAAACGTTCAAAATTTAGTTGTTTTGCACGATTTTATTAAAGCAAGTTTGTTTCGCTTTTATTCTAACTTGTAGTTATTATTACGCTTAGCAAATTTACGAGACAAATGGATGGGTCTGGACCTGCGATTGGGTCAAGTTTCGTTGAATTCTGAGAACGTTCAAAATTTAGCTGTTTTGCACGGTTTTATTAAACCAAGTTTGTTTCCCTTTTATACTAACTTGTAGTTATTATTACGCTTAGCAAATTTACAACACAAATGGATGGGTCTAGACCAACGATTGGGTCAACTTTTGTTGAATTCTGAGAACGTTCAAAAGTTAGCTGTTTTGCACGGTTTTATTAAAACAAGTTTGTTTCCCTTTTATACTAACTTGTAGTTATTACTACGCCTAGAAAATTTAACACACAAACTCTTGGGTCTAGACCTACGTTTGGGTCAAGTTTCGTCCAATTATGAGAATGCTCCAAATTTAGCTATTTTGCACGGTTTATTAAAACAAGTTTGTTTCCCTTTTATACTAACTTGTAGTTATTATTACGTTTAGAAAATTTACCACACTAATGCTTGGGACTAGACCAACGTTTGGGACTGGTTTCGTCGAATTTTGAGAACGTTCAAAATTTAGCTGTTTTGCACGGTTTTATTAAAGCAAGTTTGTTTCCCTTTTATGCTAACTTGTAGTTATTATTACGCTTAGCAAATTTACTACACAAATGCTTGGGTCTAGACCAGCGTATGGGTCAAGTTTCGTCGAATGGTGACACCGTTTAGCTGTTTTGCACGGTTTTATTAAAGCAAGTTTGTTTCCCTTTTATACTAACTTGTAGTTATTATTACGCTTTGAAAATTTACCACACTAATGCTTGGGTCTAGACCAACTTTTGGGACAGGTTCGTCGAATTCTAAGTACGTTCAAAATTTAGTTGTTTTGCATGGTTTTATTAAAGCAAGTTTGGTTCCCTTTTATGATAACTTGTAGTTATTATTACGCTTAGCAAATTTACAACAGAAATGCTTGGGTCTAGACCAATGTTTGGGTCAAGTTTCGTCGAATTCTGAAAACGTTCAAAATTTAGCTGTTTTGCACAATTTTATTAAAGCAAGTTTGTTTCCCTTTTATACTAACTTGTAGTCATTATTACGCTTAGAAAATTTAACACACAAACTCTTGGGTCTAGACCTATGATTGAGTCAAGTTTCGTCGAATTCTGAGAATGCTCAAAATTTAGCTGTTTTGCACGGTTTTATTAAAGCAAGTTTGTTTCCCTTTTATACTAACTTGTAGTTATTATTACGCTTAGCAAATTTACAACACAAATGGATGGGTCTAGACTAACGATTGGGTCAACTTTTGTTGAATTCTGAGAACGTTCAAAAGTTAGCTGTTTTGCACGGTTTTATTAAAACAAGTTTGTTTCCCTTTTATACTAACTTGTAGTTATTACTACGCTTAGAAAATTTAACACACAAACTCTTGGGTCTAGACCTACGTTTGGGTCAAGTTTCGTCCAATTATGAGAATGCTCAAAATTTAGTTGTTTTGCACGATTTATTAAAACAATTTTGTTTCCCTTTTATACTAACTTGTAGTTATTATTACGTTTAGAAAATTTACCACACTAATGCTTGGGACTAGATCAACGTTTGGGACTGGTTTCGTCGAATTCTGCGAACGTTCAAAATTTAGCTGTTTTGCACGGTTTTATTAAAGCGAGTTTGTTTCCCTTTTATGCTAACTTGTAGTTATTATTACGCTTAGCAAATTTACTACACAAATGCTTGGGTCTAGACCAACGTATGGGTCAAGTTTCGTCGAATTGTGAAACCGTTCAAAATTTAGCTGTTTTGCACGGTTTTATTAAAGCAAGTTTGTTTCCCTTTTATACTAACTTGTAGTTATTATTACGCTTAGCACATTTACAACAGAAATGCTTAGGTCTAGACCAATGTTTGGGTCAAGTTTCGTCGAATTCTGAAAACGTTCAAAATTTAGCTGTTTTGCACGATTTTATTAAAACAAGTTTGTTTCGCTTTTATACTAACTTGTAGTTAGTATTACCCTTAGCAAATTTACAACAGAAATGGATGGGTCTGGACCTGCAATTGGGTCAAGTTTCGTTGAATTATGAGAACGGCAAAAAGCTAGCTGTTTTGCACGGTTTTATTAAAACAAGTTTGTTTCCCTTTTATACTAACTTGTAGTTATTATTACGCTTAGAAAATTTAACATACAAACTCTTGGGTCTAGACCTATGTTTGAGTCAAGTTTCGTCGAATTCTGAGAATGCTCAAAATTTAGCTGTTTTGCACGGTTTTATTAAAACAAGTTTGTTTCCCTTTTATACTAACTTGTAGTTATTATTACGTTTAGCAAATTTACAACACAAATGCTTGGGACTAGACAAACGTTTGGGTCAAGTTTCGTCGAATTCTGAAAATGTTCGAAATTTAGCTGTTTTGCACGGTTTTATTAAACAAAGTTTGTTTCCTTTTTAAACTAACTTGTAATTATTATTACGCTTAGCAAATTTACTACACAAATGCTTGGGTCTAGACCAACGTTTGGGTCAAGTTTCGTCGAATTTTGAGAACTTTCAAAATTTAGCTATTTTGCACGGTTTTATTAAAGTAAGTTTGTTTCACTTTTATACTAACTTGTAGTTATTATTACGCTTAGCATATTTACAACACAAATGGATGGGTCTAGACCTGCGATTGGGTCAAGTTTCTCGAATTCTGAAAACGTTCAAAATTTAGCTGTTTTCCACGATTTTATTAAAGCAAGTTTGTTTCGCTTTTATACTAACCTGTAGTTAGTATTACCCTTAGCAAAGTTACAACACAAATGGATGGGTTTGGACCTGCAATTGGGTCAAGTTTCATTGAATTATGAGAACGTTAAAAAGTTAGCTGTTTCGCACGGTTTTATTAAAACAAGTTTCTTTCCCTTTTATACTAACTTGTAGTTATTATTACGCTTAGAAAATTTAGCACACAAACTCTTGGGTCTAGACATATGTTTGGCTCAAGTTTCGTCGAATTCTGAGAATGCTCAAAATTTAGCTGTTTTGTACGGTTTTATTAAAATAAGTTTTGTATGCCTTTTATACTAACTTGTAGTTATTATTACGCTTAGCAAATTTACAACACAAATGCTTGGGTCTAGACCTATGTTTGAGTCAAGTTTCGTCGAATTCTGAGAATGCTCAAAATTTATCTGTTTTGCACGGTTTTATTAAAACAAGTTTGTTTCCCTTTTATACTAACTTGTAGTTATTATTACGTTTAGCAAATTTACAACACAAATGCTTGGGACTAGACAAACGTTTGGGTCAAGTTTCGTCGAATTCTGGAAATGTTCGAAATTTAGCTGTTTTGCACGGTTTTATTAAACAAAGTTTGTTTCCTTTTTAAACTAACTTGTAATTATTATTACGCTTAGCAAATTTACTACACAAATGCTTGGGTCTAGACCAACGTTTGGGTCAAGTTTCGTCGAATTTTGAGAACTTTCAAAATTTAGCTATTTTGCACGGTTTTATTAAAGTAAGTTTGTTTCACTTTTATACTAACTTGTAGTTATTATTACGCTTAGCATATTTACAACACAAATGGATGGGTCTAGACCTGCGATTGGGTCAAGTTTCTCGAATTCTGAGAACATTCGAAAGTTAGCTGTTTTCCACGATTTTATTAAAGCAAGTTTGTTTCGCTTTTATACTAACCTGTAGTTAGTATTACCCTTAGCAAAGTTACAACACAAATGGATGGGTCTGGACCTGCAATTGGGTCAAGTTTCATTGAATTATGAGAACGTTAAAAAGTTAGCTGTTTCGCACGGTTTTATTAAAACAAGTTTCTTTCCCTTTTATACTAACTTGTAGTTATTATTACGCTTAGAAAATTTAGCACACAAACTCTTGGGTCTAGACATATGTTTGGCTCAAGTTTCGTCGAATTCTGAGAATGCTCAAAATTTAGCTGTTTTGTACGGTTTTATTAAAATAAGTTTTGTATGCCTTTTATACTAACTTGTAGTTATTATTACGCTTAGCAAATTTACAACACAAATGCTTGGGTCTAGACCTATGTTTGAGTCAAGTTTCGTCGAATTCTGAGAATGCTCAAAATTTATCTGTTTTGCACGGTTTTATTAAAACAAGTTTGTTTCCCTTTTATACTAACTTGTAGTTATTATTACGTTTAGCAAATTTACAACACAAATGCTTGGGACTAGACAAACGTTTGGGTCAAGTTTCGTCGAATTCTGGAAATGTTCGAAATTTAGCTGTTTTGCACGGTTTTATTAAACAAAGTTTGTTTCCTTTTTAAACTAACTTGTAATTATTATTACGCTTAGCAAATTTACTACACAAATGCTTGGGTCTAGACCAACGTTTGGGTCAAGTTTCGTCGAATTTTGAGAACTTTCAAAATTTAGCTATTTTGCACGGTTTTATTAAAGCAAGTTTGTTTCCCTTTTATACTAACTTGTAGTTATTATTACACTTAGCATATTTACAACACAAATGGATGGGTCTAGACCTGCGATTGGGTCAAGTTTCTCGAATTCTGAGAACATTCGAAAGTTAGCTGTTTTATACGGTTTTATTAAAGAAAGTTTGTTTTCCTTTTATGCTAACTTGTAGTTATTAGTACGCTTAGCAAATTTACAACACAAATTCTTGGGTCTAGACCAATGTTTGGGTCAAGTTTCGTCGAATTCTGAAAACGTTCAAAATTTAGCTATTTTGCACGATTTTATTAAAGCAAGTTTGTTTCGCTTTTATACTAACCTGTAGTTAGTATTACCCTTAGCAAAGTTACAACACAAATGGATGGGTCTGTACCTGCAATTGGGTCAAGTTTCATTGAATTATGAGAACGTTAAAAAGTTAGCTGTTTCGCACGGTTTTATTAAAACAAGTTTGTTTCCCTTTTATACTAACTTGTAGTTATTATTACGCTTAGAAAATTTACCACACAAACTCTTGGGTCTAGACCTATGTTTGAGTCAAGTTTCGTCGAATTCTGAGAATGCTCAAAATTTAGTTGTTTTGTACGGTTTTATTAAAATAAGTTTTGTATCCCTTTTATACTAACTTGTAGTGATTATTACGCTTAGCAAATTTACAACACAAATGCTTGGGTCTAGACTAACGTTTGGGTGAAGTTTCATCAAATTCTGAAAACGTTCGAAATTTAGCTGTTTTGCACGGTTTTATTAAACAAAGTTTGTTTCCTTTTTAAACTAACTTGTAATTATTATTACGCTTAGCAAATTTACTACACAAATGCTTGGGTCTAGACCAACGTTTGGGTCAAGTTTCGTCGAATTTTGAGAACTTTCAAAATTTAGCTATTTTGCACGGTTTTATTAAAGCAAGTTTGTTTCCCTTTTATACTAACTTGTAGTTATTATTAAGCTTAGCATATTTACAACACAAATGGATGGGTCCAGACCTGCGATTGGGTCATGTTTCTCGAATTCTGAGAACGTTCGAAAGTTAGCTGTTTTATACGGTTTTATTAAAGAAAGTTTGTTTTCCTTTTATGCTAACTTGTAGTTATTAGTACGCTTAGCAAATTTACAACACAAATGCTTGGGTCTAGACCAACGTTTGGGTCAAGTTTCGTCAAATTCTGAAAACGTTCAAAATTTAGTTGTTTTGCACGATTTTATTAAAGCAAGTTTGTTTCGCTTTTATTCTAACTTGTAGTTATTATTACGCTTAGCAAATTTACGAGACAAATGGATGGGTCTGGACCTGCGATTGGGTCAAGTTTCGTTGAATTCTGAGAACGTTCAAAAGTTAGCTGTTTTGCACGGTTTTATTAAACCAAGTTTGTTTCCCTTTTATACTAACTTGTAGTTATTATTACGCTTAGCAAATTTACAACACAAATGGATGGGTCTAGACCAACGATTGGGTCAACTTTTGTTGAATTCTGAGAACGTTCAAAAGTTAGCTGTTTTGCACGGTTTTATTAAAATAAGTTTGTTTCCCTTTTATACTAACTTGTAGTTATTACTACGCCTAGAAAATTTAACACACAAACTCTTGGGTCTAGACCTACGTTTGGGTCAAGTTTCGTCCAATTATGAGAATGCTCAAAATTTAGCTGTTTTGCACGGTTTATTAAAACAAGTTTGTTTCCCTTTTATACTAACTTGTAGTTATTATTACGTTTAGAAAATTTACCACACTAATGCTTGGGACTAGACCAACGTTTGGGACTGGTTTCGTCGAATTCTGCGAACGTTCAAAATTTAGCTGTTTTGCACGGTTTTATTAAAGCGAGTTTGTTTCCCTTTTATGCTAACTTGTAGTTATTATTACGCTTAGCAAATTTACTACACAAATGCTTGGGTCTAGACCAACGTATGGGTCAAGTTTCGTCGAATTGTGAAACCGTTCAAAATTTAGCTGTTTTGCACGGTTTTATTAAAGCAAGTTTGTTTCCCTTTTATACTAACTTGTAGTTATTATTATGCTTTGAAAATTTACCACACTAATGCTTGGGTCTAGACCAACGTTTGGGACAGGTTCGTCGAATTCTGAGTACGTTCAAAGTATAGTCGTTTTGCACGGTTTTATTAAAGCAAGTTTGTTTCCCTTTTATGCTAACTTGTAGTTATTATTACGCTTAGCAAATTTACAACAGAAATGCTTGGGTCTAGACCAATGTTTGGGTCAAGTTTCGTCGAATTCTGAAAATGTTCAAAATTTAGCTGTTTTGCACGATTTTATTAAAGCAAGTTTGTTTCGCTTTTATACTAACTTGTAGTTAGTATTACCCTTAGCAAATTTACAACAGAAATGGATGGGTCTGGACCTGCAATTGGGTCAAGTTTCGTTGAATTATGAGAACGGTAAAAAGTTAGTTGTTTTGCACGGTTTTATTAAAACAAGTTTGTTTCCCTTTTATACTAACTTGTAGTTATTATTACGCTTAGAAAATTTAACATACAAACTCTTGGGTCTAGACCTATGTTTGAGTCAAGTTTCGTCGAATTCTGAGAATGCTCAAAATTTAGCTGTTTTGCACGGTTTTATTAAAACAAGTTTGTTTCCCTTTTATACTAACTTTAAGTTATTATTACGTTTAGCAAATTTACAACGCAAATGCTTGGGACTAGACAAACGTTTGGGTCAAGTTTCGTCGAATTCTGAAAATGTTCGAAATTTAGCTGTTTTGCACGGTTTTATTAAACAAAGTTTGTTTCCTTTTTAAACTAACTTGTAATTATTATTACACTTAGCAAATTTACTACACAAATGCTTGGGTCTAGACCAACGTTTTGGTCAAGTTTCGTCGAATTTTGAGAACTTTCAAAATTTAGCTATTTTGCACGGTTTTATTAAAGTAAGTTTGTTTCCCTTTTATACTAACTTGTAGTTATTATTACGTTTAGCATATTTACAACACAAATGGATGGGTCTAGACCTGCGATTGGGTCAAGTTTCTCGAATTCTGAGAACGTTCGAAAGTTAGCTGTTTTATACGGTTTTATGAAAGAAAGTTTGTTTTTCTTTTATGCTAACTTGTAGTTATTAGTACGCTTAGCAAATTTACAACACAAATGCTTGGGTCTAGACCAATGTTTGGGTCAAGTTTCGTCGAATTCTGAAAACGTTCAAAATTTAGCTGTTTTCCACGATTTTATTAAAGCAAGTTTGTTTCGCTTTTATACTAACCTGTAGTTAGTATTACCCTTAGCAAAGTTACAACACAAATGGATGGGTCTGGACCTGCAATTGGGTCAAGTTTCATTGAATTATCAGAACGTTAAAAAGTTAGCTGTTTCGCACGGTTTTATTAAAACAAGTTTGTTTCCCTTTTATACTAACTTGTAGTTATTATTACGCTTAGAAAATTTACCACACAAACACTTGGGTCTAGACATATGTTTGGGTCAAGTTTCGTCGAATTCTGAGAATGCTCAAAATTTAGCTGTTTTGTACGGTTTTATTAAAATAAGTTTTGTATCCCTTTTATACTAACTTGTAGTTATTATTACGTTTAGCAAATTTACAACACAAATGCTTGGGTCTAGACTAACGTTTGGGTGAAGTTTCATCAAATTCTGAAAACGTTCGAAATTTAGCTGTTTTGCACGGTTTTATTAAACAAAGTTTGTTTCCTTTTTAAACTAACTTGTAATTATTATTACACTTAGCAAATTTACTACACAAATGCTTGGGTCTAGACCAACGTTTGGGTCAAGTTTCGTCGAATTTTGAGAACTTTCAAAATTTAGCTATTTTGCACGGTTTTATTAAAGCAAGTTTGTTTCCCTTTTATACTAACTTGTAGTTATTATTACGCTTAGCATATTTACAACACAAATGGATGGGTCTAGACCTGCGATTGGGTCATGTTTCTCGAATTCTGAGAACGTTCGAAAGTTAGCTGTTTTATACGGTTTTATTAAAGAAAGTTTGTTTTCCTTTTATGCTAACTTGTAGTTATTAGTACGCTTAGCAAATTTACAACACAAATGCTTGGGTCTAGACCAATGTTTGGGTCAAGTTTCGTCGAATTCTGAAAACGTTCAAAATTTAGTTGTTTTGCACGATTTTATTAAAGCAAGTTTGTTTCGCTTTTATTCTAACTTGTAGTTATTATTACGCTTAGCAAATTTACGAGACAAATGGATGGGTCTGGACCTGCGATTGGGTCAAGTTTCGTTGAATTCTGAGAACGTTCAAAAGTTAGCTGTTTTGCACGGTTTTATTAAACCAAGTTTGTTTCCCTTTTATACTAACTTGTAGTTATTATTACGCTTAGCAAATTTACAACACAAATGGATGGGTCTAGACCAACGATTGGGTCAACTTTTGTTGAATTCTGAGAACATTCAAAAGTTAGCTGTTTTGCACGGTTTTATTAAAACAAGTTTGTTTCCCTTTTATACTAACTTGTAGTTATTGCTACGCCTAGAAAATTTAACACACAAACTCTTGGGTCTAGACCTATGTTTGGGTCAAGTTTCGTCCAATTATGAGAATGCTCAAAATTTAGCTGTTTTGCACGGTTTATTAAAACAAGTTTGTTTCCCTTTTATACTAACTTGTAGTTATTATTACGTTTAGAAAATTTACCACACTAATGCTTGGGACTAGACCAACGTTTGGGACTGGTTTCGTCGAATTCTACGAACGTTCAAAATTTAGCTGTTTTGCACGGTTTTATTAAAGCGAGTTTGTTTCTCTTTTATGCTAACTTGTAGTTATTATTACGCTTAGCAAATTTACTACACAAATGCTTGGGTCTAGACCAACGTATGGGTCAAGTTTCGTCGAATTGTGAAACCGTTCAAAATTTAGCTGTTTTGCACGGTTTTATTAAAGCAAGTTTGTTTCTCTTTTATACTAACTTGTAGTTATTATTACGCTTTGAAAATTTACCACACTAATGCTTGGGTCTAGACCAACGTTTGGGACAGGCTCGTCGAATTCTGAGTACGTTCAAAGTTTAGTTGTTTTGCACGGTTTTATTAAAGCAAGTTTGTTTCCCTTTTATGCTAACTTGTAGTTATTATTACGCTTAGCAAATTTACAACAGAAATGCTTGGGTCTAGACCAATGTTTGGGTAAAGTTTCGTCGAATTCTGAAAATGTTCAAAATTTAGCTGTTTTGCACGATTTTATTAAAGCAAGTTTGTTTCGCTTTTATACTAACTTGCAGTTAGTATTACCCTTAGCAAATTTACAACAGAAATGGATGGGTCTGGACCTGCAATTGGGTCAAGTTTCGTTGAATTATGAGAATGGTAAAAAGTTAGCTGTTTTGCACGGTTTTATTAAAACAAGTTTGTTTCCCTTTTATACTAACTTGTAGTTATTATTACGCTTAGAAAATTTAACATACAAACTCTTGGGTCTAGACCTATGTTTGAGTCAAGTTTCGTCGAATTCTGAGAATGCTCAAAATTTAGCTGTTTTGCACGGTTTTATTAAAACAAGTTTGTTTCCCTTTTATACTAACTTGTAGTTATTATTACGTTTAGCAAATTTACAACACAAATGCTTGGGACTAGACAAACGTTTGGGTCAAGTTTCGTCGAATTCTGAAAATGTTCGAAATTTAGCTCTTTTGCACGGTTTTATTAAACAAAGTTTGTTTCCTTTTTAAACTAACTTGTAATTATTATTACGCTTAGCAAATTTACTACACAAATGCTTGGGTCTAGACCAACGTTTGGGTCAAGTTTCGTCGAATTTTAAGAACTTTCAAAATTTAGCTATTTTGCATGGTTTTATTAAAGCAAATTTGTTTCCCTTTTATACTAACTTGTAGTTATTATTACGTTTAGCATATTTACAACACAAATGGATTGGTTTAGACCTGCGATTGGGTCATGTTTCTCGAAGTCTGAGAACGTTCGAAAGTTAGCTGTTTTATACGGTTTTATTAAAAAATGTTTGTTTTCCTTTTATGCTAACTTGTAGTTATTAGTACGCTTAGCAAATTTACAACACAAATGCTTGGGTCTAGACCAACGTTTTAATCAAGTTTCGTCAAATTCTGAAAACGTTCAAAATTTAGCTGTTTTGCACGATTTTATTAAAGCAAGTTTGTTTCGCTTTTATTCTAACTTGTAGTTATTATTACGCTTAGCAAATTTACGAGACAAATGGATGGGTCTGGACCTGCGATTGGGTCAAGTTTCGTTGAATTCTGAGAACGTTCAAAAGTTAGCTGTTTTGCACGGTTTTATTAAACCAAGTTTGTTTCCCTTTTATACTAACTTGTAGTTATTATTACGCTTAGCAAATTTACAACACAAATGGATGGGTCTAGACCAACGATTGGGTCAACTTTTGTTGAATTCTGAGAACGTTCAAAAGTTAGTTGTTTTGCACGGTTTTATTCAAACAAGTTTGTTTCCCTATTATACTAACTTGTAGTTATTACTACGCTTAGAAAATTTAACACACAAACTCTTGGGTCTAGACCTACGTTTGGGTAAAGTTTCGTCCAATTATTAGAATACTCCAAATTTAGCTGTTTTGCACGGTTTATTAAAACAAGTTTGTTTCCCTTTTATACTAACTTGTAGTTATTATTACGTTTAGAAAATTTACCACACTAATGCTTGGGACTAGACCAACGTTTGGCACTGGTTTCGTCGAATTTTGAGAACGTTCAAAATTTAGCTGTTTTGCACGGTTTTATTAAAGCAAGTTTGTTTCCCTTTTATGCTAACTTGTAGTTATTATTACGCTTAGCAAATTTACTACACAAATGCTTGGGTCTAGACCAACGTATGGATCAAGTTTCGTCGAATTGTGAAACCGTTCAAAATTTAGTTGTTTTGCACGGTTTTATTAAAGCAAGTTTGTTTCCCTTTTATACTAACTTGTAGTTATTATTACGCTTTGAAAATTTACCACACTAATGCTTGGGTCTAGACCAACGTTTGGGACAGGTTCGTCGAATTCTGAGTACGTTCAAAATTTAGTTGTTTTGCACGGTTTTATTGAAGCAAGTTTGTTTCCCTTTTATGCTAACTTGTAGTTATTATTACGCTTAGCACATTTACAACAGAAATGCTTGGGTCTAGACCAATGTTTGGGTCAAGTTTCGTCGAATTCTGAAAACGTTCAAAATTTAGCTGTTTTGCACGATTTTATTAAAGCAAGTTTGTTTCGCTTTTATACTAACTTGTAGTTAGTATTACCCTTAGCAAATTTGCAACACAAATGGATGGGTCTGGACCTGCAATGGGGTCAAGTTTCGTTGAATTATGAGAACGGTAATAAGTTAGCTGTTTTGCACAGTTTTATTAAAACAAGTTTGTTTCCCTTTTATACTAACTTGTAGTTATTATTACGCTTAGAAAATTTAACACACAAACTCTTGGGTCTAGACCTATGTTTGAGTCAAGTTTCGTCGAATTCTGAGAATGCTCAAAATTTAGCTGTTTTGCACGGTTTTATTAAAACAAGTTTGTTTCCCTTTTATACTAACTTGTAGTTATTATTACGTTTAGCAAATTTACACAACAAATTCTTGGGTCTAGACAAACTTTTGGGTCAAGTTTCGTCGAATTCTGAAAACGTTCGAAATTTAGCTGTTTTGCACAGTTTTATTAAACAAAGTTTGTTTCCCTTTTAAACTAACTTGTAATTATTATTACGCTTAGCAAATTTACTACACAAATGCTTGGGTCTAGACCAACGTTTGGGTCAAGTTTCGTCGAATTTTGAGAACTTTCAAAATTTAGCTATTTTGCACGGTTTTATTAAAGCAAGTTTGTTTCCCTTTTATACTAACTTGTAGTTATTATTACGCTTAGCATGTTTACAACACAAATGGATGGGTCTAGACCTGCGATTGGGTCAAGTTTCTCGAATTCTGAGAACGTTCGAAAGTTAGCTGTTTTATACGGTTTTATTAAAGAAAGTTTGTTTTCCTTTTATGCTAACTTGTAGTTATTAGTACGCTTTGCAAATTTACAACACAAATGCTTGGGTCTAGACCAACGTTTGGGTCAAGTTTCGTCACATTCTGAAAACGTTCAAAATTTAGCTGTTTTGCACGATTTTATTAAAGCAAGTTTGTTTCGCTTTTATTCTAACTTGTAGTTATTATTACGCTTAGCAAATTTACGAGACAAATGGATGGGTCTGGACCTGCGATTGGGTCAAGTTTCGTTGAATTCTGAGAACGTTGAAAAGTTAGTTGTTTTGCACGGTTTTATTAAAGCAAGTTTGTTTCCCTTTTATACTAACTTGTAGTTATTATTACGCTTAGCAAATTTACAACACAAATGGATGGGTCTAGACCAACGATTGGGTCAACTTTTGTTGAATTCTGAGAACGTTCAAAAGTTAGCTGTTTTGCACGGTTTTATTCAAACAAGTTTGTTTCCCTTTTATACTAACTTGTAGTTATTACTATGCTTAGAAAATTTAACACACAAACTCTTGGGTCTAGACCTACGTTTGGGTCAAGTTTCGTCCAATTATGAGAATGCTCCAAATTTAGCTGTTTTGCACGGTTTATTAAAACAAGTTTGTTTCCCTTTTATACTAAGTTGTAGTTATTATTACGTTTAGAAAATTTACCACACTAATGCTTGGGACTAGACCAACGTTTGGCACTGGTTTCTTCGAATTTTGAGAACGTTCAAAATTTAGCTGTTTTGCACGATTTTATTAAAGCAAGTTTGTTTTACTTTTATGCTAACTTGTAGTTATTATTACGTTTAGCAAATTTACTACACAAATGCTTGGGTCTAGACCAACGTATGGATCAAGTTTTGTCGAATTGTGAAACCGTTCAAAATTTAGCTGTTTTGCACGGTTTTATTAAAGCAAGTTTGTTTCCCTTTTATACTAACTTGTAGTTATTATTACGCTTTGAAAATTTACCACACTAATGCTTGGGTCTAGACCAACGTTTCGGACAGGTTCGTCGAATTCTGAGTACGTTCAAAATTTAGTTGTTTTGCACGATTTTATTAAAGCAAGTTTGTTTCCCTTTTATGCTAACCTGTAGTTATTATTACGCTTAGCAAATTTACAACAGAAATGCTTGGGTTTAGACCAATGTTTGGGTCAAGTTTCGTCGAATTCTGAAAACGTTCAAAATTTAGCTGTTTTGCACGATTTTATTAAAACAAGTTTGTTTCCCTTTTATACTAACTTGTAGTTATTATTACGCTTAGAAAATTTAACACACAAACTCTTGGGTCTAGACCTATGTTAGAGTCAAGTTTCGTCGAATTCTGAGAATGCTCAAAATTTAGCTGTTTTGCACGGTTTTATTAAAACAAGTTTGTTTTCCTTTTATACTAACTTGTAGTTATTATTACGTTTAGCAAATTTACAACACAAATGCTTGGGTCTAGACAAACGTTTGGGTCAAGTTTCGTCGAATTGTGAAAACGTTCGAAATTTAGCTCTTTTGCACGGTTTTATTAAACAAAGTTTGTTTCCCTTTGAAACTAACTTGTAATTATTATTACGCTTAGCAAATTTACTACACAAATGCTTGGGTCTAGACCAACGTTTGGGTCAAGTTTCGTCGAATTTTGAGAACTTTCAAAATTTAGCTATTTTGCACGGTTTTATTAAAGCAAGTTTGTTTCTCTTTTATACTAACTTGTAGTTATTATTACGCTTAGCATATTTACAACACAAATGGATGGGTCTAGACCTGCGATTGGGTCAAGTTTCTCGAATTCTGAGAACGTTCGAAAGTTAGCTGTTTTATACGTTTTTATTAAAGAAAGTTTGTTTTCCTTTTATGCTAACTTGTAGTTATTAGTACGCTTAGCAAATTTACAACATAAATGCTTGGGTCTAGACCAATGTTTGGGTCAAGTTTTGTCAAATTCTGATAACGTTCAAAATTTAGCTGTTTTGCACAATTTTATTAAAGCAAGTTTGTTTCGCTTTTATTCTAACTTGTAGTTATTATTATGCTTAGCAAATTTACGAGACAAATGGATGGGTCTGGACCTGCGATTGGGTCAAGTTTCGTTGAATTCTGAGAACGTTCAAAAGTTAGCTGTTTTGCACGGTTTTATTAAAGCAAGTTTGTTTCCCTTTTATACTAACTTGTAGTTATTATTACGCTTAGAAAATTTACTACACAAATGGATGGGTCTAGACCAACGATTGGGTCAACTTTTGTTGAATTCTGAGAACGTTCAAAAGTTAGCTGTTTTGCACGGTTTTATTATAACAAGTTTGTTTCCCTTTTATACTAACTTGTAGTTATTACTACGCTTAGAAAATTTAACACACAAACTCTTGGGTCTAGACCT
The DNA here is from genome assembly GCF_026168435.1 of Sesamum indicum. NCBI lineage: Eukaryota > Viridiplantae > Streptophyta > Magnoliopsida > Lamiales > Pedaliaceae > Sesamum > Sesamum indicum. Next base: position 9,461,869 of record NC_142658.1, on the reverse strand, counting down.
ACGTTTGGGTCAAGTTTCGTCCAATTATGAGAATGCTCAAAATTTAGCTGTTTTGCACGGTTTATTAAAACAAGTTTGTTTCCTTTTTATTAGTTATTATTACGTTTAGAAAATTTACCACACTAATGCTTGGAACTAGACCAACGTTTGGGACTAGTTTCGTCGAATTTTGAGAACGTTCAAAATTTAGCTGTTTTGCACGGTTTTATTAAAGCAAGTTTGTTTTCCTTTTATGCTAACATGTAGTTATTATTACGCTTAGCAAATTTACTACACAAATGCTTGGGTCTAGACCAACGCATGGGTCAAGTTTCGTCGAATTATGAAACCGTTCAAAATTTAGCTGTTTTGCACGGTTTTATTAAAGCAAGTTTGTTTCCCTTTTAGACTAACTTGTAGTTATTATTACGCTTTGAAAATTTACCACACTAATGCTTGGGTCTAGACCAACGTTTGGGACAGGCTCGTCGAATTCTGAGTACGTTCAAAGTTTAGTTGTTTTGCACGGTTTTATTAAAGCAAGTTTGTTTCCCTTTTATGCTAACTTGTAGTTATTATTACGCTTAGCAAATTTACAACAGAAATGCTTGGGTCTAGACCAATGTTTGGGTAAAGTTTCGTCGAATTCTGAAAATGTTCAAAATTTAGCTGTTTTGCACGATTTTATTAAAGCAAGTTTGTTTCGCTTTTATACTAACTTGTAGTTAGTATTACCCTTAGCAAATTTACAACAGAAATGGATGGGTCTGGACCTGCAATTGGGTCAAGTTTCGTTGAATTATGAGAATGGTAAAAAGTTAGCTGTTTTGCACGGTTTTATTAAAACAAGTTTGTTTCCCTTTTATACTAACTTGTAGTTATTATTACGCTTAGAAAATTTAACATACAAACTCTTGGGTCTAGACCTATGTTTGAGTCAAGTTTCGTCGAATTCTGAGAATGCTCAAAATTTAGCTGTTTTGCACGGTTTTATTAAAACAAGTTTGTTTCCCTTTTATACTAACTTGTAGTTATTATTACGTTTAGCAAATTTACAACACAAATGCTTGGGACTAGACAAACGTTTGGGTCAAGTTTCGTCGAATTCTGAAAATGTTCGAAATTTAGCTGTTTTGCACGGTTTTATTAAACAAAGTTTGTTTCCTTTTTAAACTAACTTGTAATTATTATTACGCTTAGCAAATTTACTACACAAATGCTTGGGTCTAGACCAACGTTTGGGTCAAGTTTCGTCGAATTTTAAGAACTTTCAAAATTTAGCTATTTTGCATGGTTTTATTAAAGCAAATTTGTTTCCCTTTTATACTAACTTGTAGTTATTATTACGTTTAGCATATTTACAACACAAATGGATTGGTTTATACCTGCGATTGGGTCATGTTTCTCGAAGTCTGAGAACGTTCGAAAGTTAGCTGTTTTATACGGTTTTATTAAAAAATGTTTGTTTTCCTTTTATGCTAACTTGTAGTTATTAGTACGCTTAGCAAATTTACAACACAAATGCTTGGGTCTAGACCAACGTTTGAATCAAGTTTCGTCAAATTCTGAAAACGTTCAAAATTTAGCTGTTTTGCACGATTTTATTAAAGCAAGTTTGTTTCGCTTTTATTCTAACTTGTAGTTATTATTACGCTTAGCAAATTTACGAGACAAATGGATGGGTCTGGACCTGCGATTGGGTCAAGTTTCGTTGAATTCTGAGAACGTTCAAAAGTTAGCTGTTTTGCACGGTTTTATTAAACCAAGTTTGTTTCCCTTTTATACTAACTTGTAGTTATTATTACGCTTAGCAAATTTACAACACAAATGGATGGGTCTAGACCAACGATTGGGTCAACTTTTGTTGAATTCTGAGAACGTTCAAAAGTTAGTTGTTTTGCACGGTTTTATTCAAACAAGTTTGTTTCCCTTTTATACTAACTTGTAGTTATTACTACGCTTAGAAAATTTAACACACAAACTCTTGGGTCTAGACCTACGTTTGGGTAAAGTTTCGTCCAATTATTAGTATACTCCAAATTTAGCTGTTTTGCACGGTTTATTAAAACAAGTTTGTTTCCCTTTTATACTAACTTGTAGTTATTATTACGTTTAGAAAATTTACCACACTAATGCTTGGGACTAGACCAACGTTTGGCACTGGTTTCGTCGAATTTTGAGAACGTTCAAAATTTAGCTGTTTTGCACGGTTTTATTAAAGCAAGTTTGTTTCCCTTTTATGCTAACTTGTAGTTATTATTACGCTTAGCAAATTTACTACACAAATGCTTGGGTCTAGACCAACGTATGGATCAAGTTTCGTCGAATTGTGAAACCGTTCAAAATTTAGTTGTTTTGCAAGGTTTTATTAAAGCAAGTTTGTTTCCCTTTTATACTAACTTGTAGTTATTATTACGCTTTGAAAATTTACCACACTAATGCTTGGGTCTAGACCAACGTTTGGGACAGGTTCGTCGAATTCTGAGTACGTTCAAAATTTAGTTGTTTTGCACGGTTTTATTGAAGCAAGTTTGTTTCCCTTTTATGCTAACTTGTAGTTATTATTACGCTTAGCACATTTACAACAGAAATGCTTGGGTCTAGACCAATGTTTGGGTCAAGTTTCGTCGAATTCTGAAAACGTTAAAAATTTAGCTGTTTTGCACGATTTTATTAAAGCAAGTTTGTTTCGCTTTTATACTAACTTGTAGTTAGTATTACCCTTAGCAAATTTGCAACACAAATGGATGGGTCTGGACCTGCAATGGGGTCAAGTTTCGTTGAATTATGAGAACGGTAATAAGTTAGCTGTTTTGCACAGTTTTATTAAAACAAGTTTGTTTCCCTTTTATACTAACTTGTAGTTATTATTACGCTTAGAAAATTTAACACACAAACTCTTGGGTCTAGACCTATGTTTGAGTCAAGTTTCGTCGAATTCTGAGAATGCTCAAAATTTAGCTGTTTTGCACGGTTTTATTAAAACAAGTTTGTTTCCCTTTTATACTAACTTGTAGTTATTATTACGTTTAGCAAATTTACAACACAAATTCTTGGGTCTAGACAAACTTTTGGGTCAAGTTTCGTCGAATTCTGAAAACGTTCGAAATTTAGCTGTTTTGCACGGTTTTAAAACAAAGTTTGTTTCCCTTTTAAACTAACTTGTAATTATTATTACGCTTAGCAAATTTACTACACAAATGCTTGGGTCTAGACCAACGTTTGGGTCAAGTTTCGTCGAATTTTGAGAACTTTCAAAATTTAGCTATTTTGCACGGTTTTATTAAAGCAAGTTTGTTTCCCTTTTATACTAACTTGTAGTTATTATTACGCTTAGCATGTTTACAACACAAATAGATGGGTCTAGACCTGCGATTGGGTCAAGTTTCTCGAATTCTGAGAACGTTCGAAAGTAAGCTGTTTTATACGGTTTTATTAAAGAAAGTTTGTTTTCCTTTTATGCTAACTTGTAGTTATTAGTACGCTTTGCAAATTTACAACACAAATGCTTGGGTCTAGACCAACGTTTGGGTCAAGTTTCGTCACATTCTGAAAACGTTCAAAATTTAGCTGTTTTGCACGATTTTATTAAACCAAGTTTGTTTCGCTTTTATTCTAACTTGTAGTTATTATTACGCTTAGCAAATTTACGAGACAAATGGATGGGTCTGGACCTGCGATTGGGTCAAGTTTCGTTGAATTCTGAGAACGTTCAAAATTTAGCTGTTTTGCACGGTTTTATTAAACCAAGTTTGTTTCCCTTTTATACTAACTTGTAGTTATTATTACGCTTAGCAAATTTACAACACAAATGGATGGGTCTAGACCAACGATTGGGTCAACTTTTGTTGAATTCTGAGAACGTTCAAAAGTTAGCTGTTTTGCACGGTTTTATTAAAACAAGTTTGTTTCCCTTTTATAGTAACTTGTAGTTATTACTACGCCTAGAAAATTTAACACACAAACTCTTGGGTCTAGACCTACGTTTGGGTCAAGTTTCGTCCAATTATGAGAATGCTCCAAATTTAGCTGTTTTGCACGGTTTATTAAAACAAGTTTGTTTCCCTTTTATACTAAGTTGTAGTTATTATTACGTTTAGAAAATTTACCACACTAATGCTTGGGACTAGACCAACGTTTGGCACTGGTTTCTTCGAATTTTGAGAACGTTCAAAATTTAGCTGTTTTGCACGATTTTATTAAAGCAAGTTTGTTTCCCTTTTATGCTAACTTGTAGTTATTATTACGTTTAGCAAATTTACTACACAAATGCTTGGGTCTAGACCAACGTATGGATCAAGTTTCGTCGAATTGTGAAACCGTTCAAAATTTAGCTGTTTTGCACGGTTTTATTAAAGCAAGTTTGTTTCCCTTTTATACTAACTTGTAGTTATTATTACGCTTTGAAAATTTACCACACTAATGCTTGGGTCTAGACCAACGTTTCGGACAGGTTCGTCGAATTCTGAGTACGTTCAAAATTTAGTTGTTTTGCACGATTTTATTAAAGCAAGTTTGTTTCCCTTTTATGCTAACTTGTAGTTATTATTACGCTTAGCAAATTTACAACAGAAATGCTTGGGTTTAGACCAATGTTTGGGTCAAGTTTCGTCGAATTCTGAAAACGTTCAAAATTTAGCTGTTTTGCACGATTTTATTAAAACAAGTTTGTTTCCCTTTTATACTAACTTGTAGTTATTATTACGCTTAGAAAATTTAACACACAAACTCTTGGGTCTAGACCTATGTTAGAGTCAAGTTTCGTCGAATTCTGAGAATGCTCAAAATTTAGCTGTTTTGCACGGTTTTATTAAAACAAGTTTGTTTTCCTTTTATACTAACTTGTAGTTATTATTACGTTTAGCAAATTTACAACACAAATGCTTGGGTCTAGACAAACGTTTGGGTCAAGTTTCGTCGAATTGTGAAAACGTTCGAAATTTAGCTCTTTTGCACGGTTTTATTAAACAAAGTTTGTTTCCCTTTGAAACTAACTTGTAATTATTATTACGCTTAGCAAATTTACTACACAAATGCTTGGGTCTAGACCAACGTTTGGGTCAAGTTTCGTCGAATTTTGAGAACTTTCAAAATTTAGCTATTTTGCACGGTTTTATTAAAGCAAGTTTGTTTCCCTTTTATACTAACTTGTAGTTATTATTACGCTTAGCATATTTACAACACAAATGGATGGGTCTAGACCTGCGATTGGGTCAAGTTTCTCGAATTTTGAGAACGTTCGAAAGTTAGCTGTTTTATACGTTTTTATTAAAGAAAGTTTGTTTTCCTTTTATGCTAACTTGTAGTTATTAGTACGCTTAGCAAATTTACAACATAAATGCTTGGGTCTAGACCAATGTTTGGGTCAAGTTTTGTCAAATTTTGATAACGTTCAAAATTTAGCTGTTTTGCACAATTTTATTAAAGCAAGTTTGTTTCGCTTTTATTCTAACTTGTAGTTATTATTATGCTTAGCAAATTTACGAGACAAATGGATGGGTCTGGACCTGCGATTGGGTCAAGTTTCGTTGAATTCTGAGAACGTTCAAAAGTTAGCTGTTTTGCACGGTTTTATTAAAGCAAGTTTGTTTCCCTTTTATACTAACTTGTAGTTATTATTACGCTTAGAAAATTTACTACACAAATGGATGGGTCTAGACCAACGATTGGGTCAACTTTTGTTGAATTCTGAGAACGTTCAAAAGTTAGCTGTTTTGCACGGTTTTATTATAACAAGTTTGTTTCCCTTTTATACTAACTTGTAGTTATTACTACGCTTAGAAAATTTAACACACAAACTCTTGGGTCTAGACCTACGTTTGGGTCAAGTTTCGTCCAATTATGAGAATGCTCAAAATTTAGCTGTTTTGCACGGTTTATTAAAACAAGTTTGTTTCCTTTTTATACTAACTTGTAGTTATTATTACGTTTAGAAAATTTACCACACTAATGCTTGGAACTAGACCAACGTTTGGGACTAGTTTCGTCGAATTTTGAGAACGTTCAAAATTTAGCTGTTTTGCACGGTTTTATTAAAGCAAGTTTGTTTTCCTTTTATGCTAACATGTAGTTATTATTACGCTTAGCAAATTTACTACACAAATGCTTGGGTCTAGACCAACGCATGGGTCAAGTTTCGTCGAATTATGAAACCGTTCAAAATTTAGCTGTTTTGCACGGTTTTATTAAAGCAAGTTTGTTTCCCTTTTATACTAACTTGTAGTTATTATTACGCTTTGAAAATTTACCACACTAATGCTTGGGTCTAGACCAACGTTTGGGACACGTTCGTCGAATTCTGAGTACGTTCAAAATTTAGTTGTTTTGCACGGTTTTATTAAAGCAAGTTTGTTTCCCTTTTCTGCTAACTTGTAGTTGTTATTACGCTTAGCAAATTTACAACAGAAATGCTTGGGTCTAGACCAATGTTTGGGTCAAGTTTCGTCGATTTCTGAAAACGTTCAAAATTTAGCTGTTTTGCACGATTTTATTAAAGCAAGTTTGTTTCGCTTTTATACTAACTTGTAGTTAGTATTACCCTTAGCAAATTTGCAACACAAATGGATGGGTCTGGACCTGCAATTGGGTCAAGTTTCGTTGAATTATGAGAACGGTAAAAAGTTAGCTGTTTTGCACGGTTTTATTAAAACAAGTTTGTTTCCCTTTTATACTAACTTGTAGTTATTACTACGCCTAGAAAATTTAACACACAAACTCTTGGGTCTAGACCTACGTTTGGGTCAAGTTTCGTCCAATTATGAGAATGCTCAAAATTTAGCTGTTTTGCACGGTTTATTAAAACAAGTTTGTTTCCCTTTTATACTAACTTGTAGTTATTATTACGTTTAGAAAATTTACCACACTAATGCTTGGGACTAGACCAACGTTTGGGACTGGTTTCGTCGAATTCTACGAACGTTCAAAATTTAGCTGTTTTGCACGGTTTTATTAAAGCGAGTTTGTTTCCCTTTTATGCTAACTTGTAGTTATTATTACGCTTAGCAAATTTACTACACAAATGCTTGGGTCTAGACCAACGTATGGGTCAAGTTTCGTCGAATTGTGAAACCGTTCAAAATTTAGCTGTTTTGCACGGTTTTATTAAAGCAAGTTTGTTTCCCTTTTATACTAACTTGTAGTTATTATTACGCTTTGAAAATTTACCACACTAATGCTTGGGTCTAGACCAACGTTTGGGACAGGCTCGTCGAATTCTGAGTACGTTCAAAGTTTAGTTGTTTTGCACGGTTTTATTAAAGCAAGTTTGTTTCCCTTTTATGCTAACTTGTAGTTATTATTACGCTTAGCAAATTTACAACAGAAATGCTTGGGTCTAGACCAATGTTTGGGTAAAGTTTCGTCGAATTCTGAAATTGTTCAAAATTTAGCTGTTTTGCACGATTTTATTAAAGCAAGTTTGTTTCGCTTTTATACTAACTTGTAGTTAGTATTACCCTTAGCAAATTTACAACAGAAATGGATGGGTCTGGACCTGCAATTGGGTCAAGTTTCGTTGAATTATGAGAATGGTAAAAAGTTAGCTGTTTTGCACGGTTTTATTAAAACAAGTTTGTTTCCCTTTTATACTAACTTGTAGTTATTATTACGCTTAGAAAATTTAACATACAAACTCTTGGGTCTAGACCTATGTTTGAGTCAAGTTTCGTCGAATTCTGAGAATGCTCAAAATTTAGCTGTTTTGCACGGTTTTATTAAAACAAGTTTGTTTCCCTTTTATACTAACTTGTAGTTATTATTACGTTTAGCAAATTTACAACACAAATGCTTGGGACTAGACAAACGTTTGGGTCAAGTTTCGTCGAATTCTGAAAATGTTCGAAATTTAGCTGTTTTGCACGATTTTATTAAACAAAGTTTGTTTCCTTTTTAAACTAACTTGTAATTATTATTACGCTTAGCAAATTTACTACACAAATGCTTGGGTCTAGACCAACGTTTGGGTCAAGTTTCGTCGAATTTTAAGAACATTCAAAATTTAGCTATTTTGCATGGTTTTATTAAAGCAAATTTGTTTCTCTTTTATACTAACTTGTAGTTATTATTACGTTTAGCATATTTACAACACAAATGGATTGGTTTAGACCTGCGATTGGGTCATGTTTCTCGAAGTCTGAGAACGTTCGAAAGTTAGCTGTTTTATACGGTTTTATTAAAAAATGTTTGTTTTCCTTTTATGCTAACTTGTAGTTATTAGTACGCTTAGCAAATTTACAACACAAATGCTTGGGTCTAGACCAACGTTTGAATCAAGTTTCGTCAAATTCTGAAAACGTTCAAAATTTAGCTGTTTTGCACGATTTTATTAAAGCAAGTTTGTTTCGCTTTTATTCTAACTTGTAGTTATTATTACGCTTAGCAAATTTACGAGACAAATGGATGGGTCTGGACCTGCGATTGGGTCAAGTTTCGTTGAATTCTGAGAACGTTCAAAAGTTAGCTGTTTTGCACGGTTTTATTAAACCAAGTTTGTTTCCCTTTTATACTAACTTGTAGTTATTATTACGCTTAGCAAATTTACAACACAAATGGATGGGTCTAGACCAACGATTGGGTCAACTTTTGTTGAATTCTGAGAACGTTCAAAAGTTAGTTGTTTTGCACGGTTTTATTCAAACAAGTTTGTTTCCCTTTTATACTAACTTGTAGTTATTACTACGCTTAGAAAATTTAACACACAAACTCTTGGGTCTAGACCAACGTTTGGGTAAAGTTTCGTCCAATTATTAGAATACTCCAAATTTAGCTGTTTTGCACGGTTTATTAAAACAAGTTTGTTTCCCTTTTATACTAACTTGTAGTTATTATTACGTTTAGAAAACTTACCACACTAATGCTTGGGACTAGACCAACGTTTGGCACTGGTTTCGTCGAATTTTGAGAACGTTCAAAATTTAGCTGTTTTGCACGGTTTTATTAAAGCAAGTTTGTTTCCCTTTTATGCTAACTTGTAGTTATTATTACGCTTAGCAAATTTACTACACAAATGCTTGGGTCTAGACCAACGTATGGATCAAGTTTCGTCGAATTGTGAAACCGTTCAAAATTTAGTTGTTTTGCACGGTTTTATTAAAGCAAGTTTGTTTCCCTTTTATACTAACTTGTAGTTATTATTACGCTTTGAAAATTTACCACACTAATGCTTGGGTCTAGACCAATGTTTGGGACAGGTTCGTCGAATTCTGAGTACGTTCAAAATTTAGTTGTTTTGCACGGTTTTATTGAAGCAAGTTTGTTTCCCTTTTATGCTAACTTGTAGTTATTATTACGCTTAGCACATTTACAACAGAAATGCTTGGGTCTAGACCAATGTTTGGGTCAAGTTTCGTCGAATTCTGAAAACGTTAAAAATTTAGCTGTTTTGCACGATTTTATTAAAGCAAGTTTGTTTCGCTTTTATACTAACTTGTAGTTAGTATTACCCTTAGCAAATTTGCAACACAAATGGATGGGTCTGGACCTGCAATGGGGTCAAGTTTCGTTGAATTATGAGAACGGTAATAAGTTAGCTGTTTTGCACAGTTTTATTAAAACAAGTTTGTTTCCCTTTTATACTAACTTGTAGTTATTATTACGCTTAGAAAATTTAACACACAAACTCTTGGGTCTAGACCTATGTTTGAGTCAAGTTTCGTCGAATTCTGAGAATGCTCAAAATTTAGCTGTTTTGCACGGTTTTATTAAAACAAGTTTGTTTCCCTTTTATACTAACTTGTAGTTATTATTACGTTTAGCAAATTTACAACACAAATTCTTGGGTCTAGACAAACTTTTGGGTCAAGTTTCGTCGAATTCTGAAAACGTTCGAAATTTAGCTGTTTTGCACGGTTTTATTAAACAAAGTTTGTTTCCCTTTTAAACTAATTTGTAATTATTATTACGCTTAGCAAATTTACTACACAGATGCTTGGGTCTAGACCAACGTTTGGGTGAAGTTTCGTCGAATTTTGAGAACTTTCAAAATTTAGCTATTTTGCACGGTTTTATTAAAGCAAGTTTGTTTCCCTTTTATACTAACTTGTAGTTATTATTACGCTTAGCATGTTTACAACACAAATGGATGGGTCTAGACCTGCGATTGGGTCAAGTTTCTCGAATTCTGAGAACGTTCGAAAGTTAGCTGTTTTATACGGTTTTATTAAAGAAAGTTTGTTTTCCTTTTATGCTAACTTGTAGTTATTAGTACGCTTTGCAAATTTACAACACAAATGCTTGGGTCTAGACCAACGTTTGGGTCAAGTTTCGTCACATTCTGAAAACGTTCAAAATTTAGCTGTTTTGCACGATTTTATTAAAGCAAGTTTGTTTCGCTTTTATTCTAACTTGTAGTTATTATTACGCTTAGCAAATTTACGAGACAAATGGATGGGTCTGGACCTGCGATTGGGTCAAGTTTCGTTGAATTCTGAGAACGTTGAAAAGTTAGCTGTTTTGCACGGTTTTATTAAAGCAAGTTTGTTTCCCTTTTATACTAACTTGTAGTTATTATTACGCTTAGCAAATTTACAACACAAATGGATGGGTCTAGACCAACGATTGGGTCAACTTTTGTTGAATTTTGAAAACGTTCAAAAGTTAGCTGTTTTGCACGGTTTTATTCAAACAAGTTTGTTTCCCTTTTATACTAACTTGTAGTTATTACTATGCTTAGAAAATTTAACACACAAACTCTTGGGTCTAGACCTACGTTTGGGTCAAGTTTCGTCCAATTATGAGAATGCTCCAAATTTAGCTGTTTTGCACGGTTTATTAAAACAAGTTTGTTTCCCTTTTATACTAAGTTGTAGTTATTATTACGTTTAGAAAATTTACCACACTAATGCTTGGGACTAGACCAACGTTTGGCACTGGTTTCTTCGAATTTTGAGAACGTTCAAAATTTAGCTGTTTTGCACGATTTTATTAAAGAAAGTTTGTTTCCCTTTTATGCTAACTTGTAGTTATTATTACGTTTAGCAAATTTACTACACAAATGCTTGGGTCTAGACCAACGTATGGATCAAGTTTCGTCGAATTGTGAAACCGTTCAAAATTTAGCTGTTTTGCACGGTTTTATTAAAGCAAGTTTGTTTCCCTTTTATACTAACTTGTAGTTATTATTACGCTTTGAAAATTTACCACACTAATGCTTGGGTCTAGACCAACGTTTCGGACAGGTTCGTCGAATTCTGAGTACGTTCAAAATTTAGTTGTTTTGCACGATTTTATTAAAGCAAGTTTGTTTCCCTTTTATGCTAACTTGTAGTTATTATTACGCTTAGCAAATTTACAACAGAAATGCTTGGGTTTAGACCAATGTTTGGGTCAAGTTTCGTCGAATTCTGAAAACGTTCAAAATTTAGCTGTTTTGCACGATTTTATTAAAACAAGTTTGTTTCCCTTTTATATTAACTTGTAGTTATTATTACGCTTAGAAAATTTAACACACAAACTCTTGGGTCTAGACCTATGTTAGAGTCAAGTTTCGTCGAATTCTGAGAATGCTCAAAATGTAGCTGTTTTGCACGGTTTTATTAAAACAAGTTTGTTTTCCTTTTATACTAACTTGTAGTTATTATTACGTTTAGCAAATTTACAACACAAATGCTTGGGTCTAGACAAACGTTTGGGTCAAGTTTCGTCGAATTGTGAAAACGTTCGAAATTTAGCTCTTTTGCACGGTTTTATTAAACAAAGTTTGTTTCCCTTTGAAACTAACTTGTAATTATTATTACGCTTAGCAAATTTACTACACAAATGCTTGGGTCTAGACCAACGTTTGGGTCAAGTTTCGTCGAATTTTGAGAACTTTCAAAATTTAGCTATTTTGCACGGTTTTATTAAAGCAAGTTTGTTTCCCTTTTATACTAACTTGTAGTTATTATTACGCTTAGCATATTTACAACACAAATGGATGGGTCTAGACCTGCGATTGGGTCAAGTTTCTCGAATTCTGAGAACGTTCGAAAGTTAGCTGTTTTATACGTTTTTATTAAAGAAAGTTTGTTTTCCTTTTATGCTAACTTGTAGTTATTAGTACGCTTAGCAAATTTACAACATAAATGCTTGGGTCTAGACCAATGTTTGGGTCAAGTTTTGTCAAATTCTGATAACGTTCAAAATTTAGCTGTTTTGCACAATTTTATTAAAGCAAGTTTGTTTCGCTTTTATTCTAACTTGTAGTTATTATTATGCTTAGCAAATTTACGAGACAAATGGATGGGTCTGGACCTGCGATTGGGTCAAGTTTCGTTGAATTCTGAAAACGTTCAAAAGTTAGCTGTTTTGCACGGTTTTATTAAAGCAAGTTTGTTTCCCTTTTATACTAACTTGTAGTTATTATTACGCTTAGAAAATTTACTACACAAATGGATGGGTCTAGACCAACGATTGGGTCAACTTTTGTTGAATTCTGAGAACGTTCAAAAGTTAGCTGTTTTGCACGGTTTTATTATAACAAGTTTGTTTCCCTTTTATACTAACTTGTAGTTATTACTACGCTTAGAAAATTTAACACACAAACTCTTGGGTCTAGACCTACGTTTGGGTCAAGTTTCGTCCAATTATGAGAATGCTCAAAATTTAGCTGTTTTGCACGGTTTATTAAAACAAGTTTGTTTCCTTTTTATACTAACTTGTAGTTATTATTACGTTTAGAAAATTTACCACACTAATGCTTGGAACTAGACCAACGTTTGGGACTAGTTTCGTCGAATTTTGAGAACGTTCAAAATTTAGCTGTTTTGTACGGTTTTATAAAAGCAAGTTTGTTTTCCTTTTATGCTAACATGTAGTTATTATTACGCTTAGCAAATTTACTACACAAATGCTTGGGTCTAGACCAACGCATGGGTCAAGTTTCGTCGAATTATGAAACCGTTCAAAATTTAGCTGTTTTGCACGGTTTTATTAAAGCAAGTTTGTTTCCCTTTTATACTAACTTGTAGTTATTATTACGCTTTGAAAATTTACCACACTAATGCTTGGGTCTAGACCAACGTTTGGGACACGTTCGTCGAATTCTGAGTACGTTCAAAATTTAGTTGTTTTGCACGGTTTTATTAAAGCAAGTTTGTTTCCCTTTTCTGCTAACTTGTAGTTGTTATTACGCTTAGCAAATTTACAACAGAAATGCTTGGGTCTAGACCAATGTTTGGGTCAAGTTTCGTCGATTTCTGAAAACGTTCAAAATTTAGCTGTTTTGCACGATTTTATTAAAGCAAGTTTGTTTCGCTTTTATACTAACTTGTAGTTTGTATTACCCTTAGCAAATTTGCAACACAAATGGATGGGTCTGGACCTGCAATTGGGTCAAGTTTCGTTGAATTATGAGAACGGTAAAAAGTTAGCTGTTTTGCACGGTTTTATTAAAACAAGTTTGTTTCCCTTTTATACTAACTTGTAGTTATTACTACGCCTAGAAAATTTAACACACAAACTCTTGGGTCTAGACCTACGTTTGGGTCAAGTTTCGTCCAATTATGAGAATGCTCAAAATTTAGCTGTTTTGCACGGTTTATTAAAACAAGTTTGTTTCCCTTTTATACTAACTTGTAGTTATTATTACGTTTAGAAAATTTACCACACTAATGCTTGGGACTAGACCAACGTTTGGGACTGGTTTCGTCGAATTCTACGAACGTTCAAAATTTAGCTGTTTTGCACGGTTTTATTAAAGCGAGTTTGTTTCCCTTTTATGCTAACTTGTAGTTATTATTACGCTTAGCAAATTTACTACACAAATGCTTGGGTCAAGACCAACGTATGGGTCAAGTTTCGTCGAATTGTGAAACCGTTCAAAATTTAGCTGTTTTGCACGGTTTTATTAAAGCAAGTTTGTTTCCCTTTTATACTAACTTGTAGTTATTATTACGCTTTGAAAATTCACCACACTAATGCTTGGGTCTAGATCAACGTTTGGGACAGGCTCGTCGAATTCTGAGTACGTTCAAAGTTTAGTTGTTTTGCACGGTTTTATTAAAGCAAGTTTGTTTCCCTTTTATGCTAACTTGTAGTTATTATTACGCTTAGCAAATTTACAACAGAAATGCTTGGGTCTAGACCAATGTTTGGGTAAAGTTTCGTCGAATTCTGAAAATGTTCAAAATTTAGCTGTTTTGCACGATTTTATTAAAGCAAGTTTGTTTCGCTTTTATACTAACTTGTAGTTAGTATTACCCTTAGCAAATTTACAACAGAAATGGATGGGTCTGGACCTGCAATTGGGTCAAGTTTCGTTGAATTATGAGAATGGTAAAAAGTTAGCTGTTTTGCACGGTTTTATTAAAACAAGTTTGTTTCCCTTTTATACTAACTTGTAGTTATTATTACGCTTAGAAAATTTAACACACAAACTCTTGGGTCTAGACCTATGTTTGAGTCAAGTTTCGTCGAATTCTGAGAATGCTCAAAATTTAGCTGTTTTGCACGGTTTTATTAAAACAAGTTTGTTTCCCTTTTATACTAACTTGTAGTTATTATTACGTTTAGCAAATTTACAACACAAATTCTTGGGTCTAGACAAACTTTTGGGTCAAGTTTCGTCGAATTCTGAAAACGTTCGAAATTTAGCTGTTTTGCACGGTTTTATTAAACAAAGTTTGTTTCCCTTTTAAACTAACTTGTAATTATTATTACGCTTAGCAAATTTACTACACAGATGCTTGGGTCTAGACCAACGTTTGGGTGAAGTTTCGTCGAATTTTGAGAACTTTCAAAATTTAGCTATTTTGCACGGTTTTATTAAAGCAAGTTTGTTTCCCTTTTATACTAACTTGTAGTTATTATTACGCTTAGCATGTTTACAACACAAATGGATGGGTCTAGACCTGCGATTGGGTCAAGTTTCTCGAATTCTGAGAACGTTCGAAAGTTAGCTGTTTTATACGGTTTTATTAAAGAAAGTTTGTTTTTTCCTTTTATGCTAACTTGTAGTTATTAGTACGCTTTGCAAATTTACAACACAAATGCTTGGGTCTAGACCAACGTTTGGGTCAAGTTTCGTCAAATTCTGAAAACGTTCAAAATTTAGCTGTTTTGCACGATTTTATTAAAGCAAGTTTGTTTCGCTTTTATTCTAACTTGTAGTTATTATTACGCTTAGCAAATTTACGAGACAAATGGATGGGTCTGGACCTGCGATTGGGTCAAGTTTCGTTGAATTCTGAGAACGTTGAAAAGTTAGCTGTTTTGCACGGTTTTATTAAAGCAAGTTTGTTTCCCTTTTATACTAACTTGTAGTTATTATTACGCTTAGCAAATTTACAACACAAATGGATGGGTCTAGACCAACGATTGGGTCAACTTTTGTTGAATTTTGAAAACGTTCAAAAGTTAGCTGTTTTGCACGGTTTTATTCAAACAAGTTTGTTTCACTTTTATACTAACTTGTAGTTATTACTATGCTTAGAAAATTTAACACACAAACTCTTGGGTCTAGACCTACGTTTGGGTCAAGTTTCGTCCAATTATGAGAATGCTCCAAATTTAGCTGTTTTGCACGGTTTATTAAAACAAGTTTGTTTCCCTTTTATACTAAGTTGTAGTTATTATTACGTTTAGAAAATTTACCACACTAATGCTTGGGACTAGACCAACGTTTGGCACTGGTTTCTTCGAATTTTGAGAACGTTCAAAATTTAGCTGTTTTGCACGATTTTATTAAAGCAAGTTTGTTTCCCTTTTATGCTAACTTGTAGTTATTATTACGTTTAGCAAATTTACTACACAAATGCTTGGGTCTAGACCAACGTATGGATCAAGTTTCGTCGAATTGTGAAACCGTTCAAAATTTAGCTGTTTTGCACGGTTTTATTAAAGCAAGTTTGTTTCCCTTTTATACTAACTTGTAGTTATTATTACGCTTTGAAAATTTACCACACTAATGCTTGGGTCTAGACCAACGTTTCGGACAGGTTCGTCGAATTCTGAGTACGTTCAAAATTTAGTTGTTTTGCACGATTTTATTAAAGCAAGTTTGTTTCCCTTTTATGCTAACTTGTAGTTATTATTACGCTTAGCAAATTTACAACAGAAATGCTTGGGTTTAGACCAATGTTTGGGTCAAGTTTCGTCGAATTCTGAAAACGTTCAAAATTTAGCTGTTTTGCACGATTTTATTAAAACAAGTTTGTTTCCCTTTTATATTAACTTGTAGTTATTATTACGCTTAGAAAATTTAACACACAAACTCTTGGGTCTAGACCTATGTTAGAGTCAAGTTTCGTCGAATTCTGAGAATACTCAAAATGTAGCTGTTTTGCACGATTTTATTAAAACAAGTTTGTTTTCCTTTTATACTAACTTGTAGTTATTATTACGTTTAGCAAATTTACAACACAAATGCTTGGGTCTAGACAAACGTTTGGGTCAAGTTTCGTCGAATTGTGAAAACGTTCGAAATTTAGCTCTTTTGCACGGTTTTATTAAACAAAGTTTGTGTCCCTTTGAAACTAACTTGTAATTATTATTACGCTTAGCAAACTTACTACACAAATGCTTGGGTCTAGACCAACGTTTGGGTCAAGTTTCGTCGAATTTTGAGAACTTTCAAAATTTAGCTATTTTGCACGGTTTTATTAAAGCAAGTTTGTTTCCCTTTTATACTAACTTGTAGTTATTATTACGCTTAGCATATTTACAACACAAATGGATGGGTCTAGACCTGCGATTGGGTCAAGTTTCTCGAATTCTGAGAACGTTCGAAAGTTAGCTGTTTTATACGTTTTTATTAAAGAAAGTTTGTTTTCCTTTTATGCTAACTTGTAGTTATTAGTACGCTTAGCAAATTTACAACATAAATGCTTGGGTCTAGACCAATGTTTGGGTCAAGTTTTATCAAATTCTGATAACGTTCAAAATTTAGCTGTTTTGCACAATTTTATTAAAGCAAGTTTGTTTCGCTTTTATTCTAACTTGTAGTTATTATTATGCTTAGCAAATTTACGAGACAAATGGATGGGTCTGGACCTACGATTGGGTCAAGTTTCGTTGAATTCTGAGAACGTTCAAAAGTTAGCTGTTTTGCACGGTTTTATTAAAGCAAGTTTGTTTCCCTTTTATACTAACATGTAGTTATTATTACGCTTAGAAAATTTACTACACAAATGGATGGGTCTAGACCAACGATTGGGTCAACTTTTGTTGAATTCTGAGAACGATCAAAAGTTAGCTGTTTTGCACGGTTTTATTATAACAAGTTTGTTTCCCTTTTATACTAACTTGTAGTTATTACTACGCTTAGAAAATTTAACACACAAACTCTTGGGTCTAGACCTACGTTTGGGTCAAGTTTCGTCCAATTATGAGAATGCTCAAAATTTAGCTGTTTTGCACGGTTTATTAAAACAAGTTTGTTTCCTTTTTATACTAACTTGTAGTTATTATTACGTTTAGAAAATTTACCACACTAATGCTTGGAACTAGACCAACGTTTGGGACTAGTTTCGTCGAATTTTGAGAACGTTCAAAATTTAGCTGTTTTGCACGGTTTTATTAAAGCAAGTTTGTTTTCCTTTTATGCTAACATGTAGTTATTATTACGCTTAGCAAATTTACTACACAAATGCTTGGGTCTAGACCAACGCATGGGTCAAGTTTCGTCGAATTATGAAACCGTTCAAAATTTAGCTGTTTTGCACGGTTTTATTAAAGCAAGTTTGTTTCCCTTTTATACTAACTTGTAGTTATTATTACGCTTTGAAAATTTACCACACTAATGCTTGGGTCTAGACCAACGTTTGGGACACGTTCGTCGAATTCTGAGTACGTTCAAAATTTAGTTGTTTTGCACGGTTTTATTAAAGCAAGTTTGTTTCCCTTTTCTGCTAACTTGTAGTTGTTATTACGCTTAGCAAATTTACAACAGAAATGCTTGGGTCTAGACCAATGTTTGGGTCAAGTTTCGTCGATTTCTGAAAACGTTCAAAATTTAGCTGTTTTGCACGATTTTATTAAAGCAAGTTTGTTTCACTTTTATACTAACTTGTAGTTAGTATTACCCTTAGCAAATTTTCAACACAAATGGATGGGTCTGGACCTGCAATTGGGTCAAGTTTCGTTGAATTATGAGAACGGTAAAAAGTTAGCTGTTTTGCACGGTTTTATTAAAACAAGTTTGTTTCCCTTTTATACTAACTTGTAGTTATTACTACGCCTAGAAAATTTAACACACAAACTCTTGGGTCTAGACCTACGTTTGGGTCAAGTTTCGTCGAATTATGAGAATGCTCAAAATTTAGCTGTTTTGCACGGTTTATTAAAACAAGTTTGTTTCCCTTTTATACTAACTTGTAGTTATTATTACGTTTAGAAAATTTACCACACTAATGCTTGGGACTAGACCAACGTTTGGGACTGGTTTCGTCGAATTCTACGAACGTTCAAAATTTAGCTGTTTTGCACGGTTTTATTAAAGCGAGTTTGTTTCCCTTTTATGCTAACTTGTAGTTATTATTACGCTTAGCAAATTTACTACACAAATGCTTGGGTCTAGACCAACGTATGGGTCAAGTTTCGTCGAATTGTGAAACCGTTCAAAATTTAGCTGTTTTGCACGGTTTTATTAAAGCAAGTTTGTTTCCCTTTTATACTAACTTGTAGTTATTATTACGCTTTGATAATTTACCACACTAATGCTTGGGTCTAGACCAACGTTTGGGACAGGCTCGTCGAATTCTGAGTACGTTCAAAGTTTAGTTGTTTTGCACGGTTTTATTAAAGCAAGTTTGTTTCCCTTTTATGCTAACTTGTAGTTATTATTACGCTTAGCAAATTTACAACAGAAATGCTTGGGTCTAGACCAATGTTTGGGTAAAGTTTCGTCGAATTCTGAAAATGTTCAAAATTTAGCTGTTTTGCACGATTTTATTAAAGCAAGTTTGTTTCGCTTTTATACTAACTTGTAGTTTGTATTACCCTTAGCAAATTTGCAACACAAATGGATGGGTCTGGACCTGCAATTGGGTCAAGTTTCGTTGAATTATGAGAACGGTAAAAAGTTAGCTGTTTTGCACGGTTTTATTAAAACAAGTTTGTTTCCCTTTTATACTAACTTGTAGTTATTACTACGCCTAGAAAATTTAACACACAAACTCTTGGGTCTAGACCTACGTTTGGGTCAAGTTTCGTCCAATTATGAGAATGCTCAAAATTTAGCTGTTTTGCACGGTTTATTAAAACAAGTTTGTTTCCCTTTTATACTAACTTGTAGTTATTATTACGTTTAGAAAATTTACCACACTAATGCTTGGGACTAGACCAACGTTTGGGACTGGTTTCGTCGAATTCTACGAACGTTCAAAATTTAGCTGTTTTGCACGGTTTTATTAAAGCGAGTTTGTTTCCCTTTTATGCTAACTTGTAGTTATTATTACGCTTAGCAAATTTACTACACAAATGCTTGGGTCTAGACCAACGTATGGGTCAAGTTTCGTCGAATTGTGAAACCGTTCAAAATTTAGCTGTTTTGCACGGTTTTATTAAAGCAAGTTTGTTTCCCTTTTATACTAACTTGTAGTTATTATTACGCTTTGAAAATTTACCACACTAATGCTTGGGTCTAGATCAACGTTTGGGACAGGCTCGTCGAATTCTGAGTACGTTCAAAGTTTAGTTGTTTTGCACGGTTTTATTAAAGCAAGTTTGTTTCCCTTTTATGCTAACTTGTAGTTATTATTACGCTTAGCAAATTTACAACAGAAATGCTTGGGTCTAGACCAATGTTTGGGTAAAGTTTCGTCGAATTCTGAAAATGTTCAAAATTTAGCTGTTTTGCACGATTTTATTAAAGCAAGTTTGTTTCGCTTTTATACTAACTTGTAGTTAGTATTACCCTTAGCAAATTTACAACAGAAATGGATGGGTCTGGACCTGCAATTGGGTCAAGTTTCGTTGAATTATGAGAATGGTAAAAAGTTAGCTGTTTTGCACGGTTTTATTAAAACAAGTTTGTTTCCCTTTTATACTAACTTGTAGTTATTATTACGCTTAGAAAATTTAACATACAAACTCTTGGGTCTAGACCTATGTTTGAGTCAAGTTTCGTCGAATTCTGAGAATGCTCAAAATTTAGCTGTTTTGCACGGTTTTATTAAAACAAGTTTGTTTCCCTTTTATACTAACTTGTAGTTATTATTACGTTTAGCAAATTTACAACACAAATGCTTGGGACTAGACAAACGTTTGGGTCAAGTTTCGTCGAATTCTGAAAATGTTCGAAATTTAGCTGTTTTGCACGGTTTTATTAAACAAAGTTTGTTTCCTTTTTAAACTAACTTGTAATTATTATTACGCTTAGCAAATTTACTACACAAATGCTTGGGTCTAGACCAACGTTTGGGTCAAGTTTCGTCGAATTTTAAGAACTTTCAAAATTTAGCTATTTTGCATGGTTTTATTAAAGCAAATTTGTTTCCCTTTTATACTAACTTGTAGTTATTATTACGTTTAGCATATTTACAACACAAATGGATTGGTTTATACCTGCGATTGGGTCATGTTTCTCGAAGTCTGAGAACGTTCGAAAGTTAGCTGTTTTATACGGTTTTATTAAAAAATGTTTGTTTTCCTTTTATGCTAACTTGTAGTTATTAGTACGCTTAGCAAATTTACAACACAAATGCTTGGGTCTAGACCAACGTTTGAATCAAGTTTCGTCAAATTCTGAAAACGTTCAAAATTTAGCTGTTTTGCACGATTTTATTAAAGCAAGTTTGTTTCGCTTTTATTCTAACTTGTAGTTATTATTACGCTTAGCAAATTTACGAGACAAATGGATGGGTCTGGACCTGCGATTGGGTCAAGTTTCGTTGAATTCTGAGAACGTTGAAAAGTTAGCTGTTTTGCACGGTTTTATTAAAGCAAGTTTGTTTCCCTTTTATACTAACTTGTAGTTATTATTACGCTTAGCAAATTTACAACACAAATGGATGGGTTTAGACCAACGATTGGGTCAACTTTTGTTGAATTTTGAAAACGTTCAAAAGTTAGCTGTTTTGCACGGTTTTATTCAAACAAGTTTGTTTCACTTTTATACTAACTTGTAGTTATTACTATGCTTAGAAAATTTAGCTGTTTTGCACGGTTTATTAAAACAAGTTTGTTTCCCTTTTATACTAAGTTGTAGTTATTATTACGTTTAGAAAATTTACCACACTAATGCTTGGGACTAGACCAACGTTTGGCACTGGTTTCTTCGAATTTTGAGAACGTTCAAAATTTAGCTGTTTTGCACGATTTTATTAAAGCAAGTTTGTTTCCCTTTTATGCTAACTTGTAGTTATTATTACGTTTAGCAAATTTACTACACAAATGCTTGGGTCTAGACCAACGTATGGATCAAGTTTCGTCGAATTGTGAAACCGTTCAAAATTTAGCTGTTTTGCACGGTTTTATTAAAGCAAGTTTGTTTCCCTTTTATACTAACTTGTAGTTATTATTACGCTTTGAAAATTTACCACACTA
Source organism: Sesamum indicum (assembly GCF_026168435.1). NCBI lineage: Eukaryota > Viridiplantae > Streptophyta > Magnoliopsida > Lamiales > Pedaliaceae > Sesamum > Sesamum indicum. Next base: position 9,440,431 of record NC_142658.1, on the reverse strand, counting down.
ATGCTTGGGTCTAGACCAACGTTTCGGACAGGTTCGTCGAATTCTGAGTACGTTCAAAATTTAGTTGTTTTGCACGATTTTATTAAAGCAAGTTTGTTTCCCTTTTATGCTAACTTGTAGTTATTATTACGCTTAGCAAATTTACAACAGAAATGCTTGGGTTTAGACCAATGTTTGGGTCAAGTTTCGTCGAATTCTGAAAACGTTCAAAATTTAGCTGTTTTGCACGATTTTATTAAAACAAGTTTGTTTCCCTTTTATATTAACTTGTAGTTATTATTACACTTAGAAAATTTAACACACAAACTCTTGGGTCTAGACCTATGTTAGAGTCAAGTTTCGTCGAATTCTGAGAATGCTCAAAATGTAGCTGTTTTGCACGGTTTTATTAAAACAAGTTTGTTTTCCTTTTATACTAACTTGTAGTTATTATTACGTTTAGCAAATTTATAACACAAATGCTTGGGTCTAGACAAACGTTTGGGTCAAGTTTCGTCGAATTGTGAAAACGTTCGAAATTTAGCTCTTTTGCACGGTTTTATTAAACAAAGTTTGTTTCCCTTTGAAACTAACTTGTAATTATTATTACGCTTAGCAAATTTACTACACAAATGCTTGGGTCTAGACCAACGTTTGGGTCAAGTTTCGTCAAATTTTGAGAACTTTCAAAATTTAGCTATTTTGCACGGTTTTATTAAAGCAAGTTTGTTTCCCTTTTATACTAACTTGTAGTTATTATTACGCTTAGCATATTTACAACACAAATGGATGGGTCTAGACCTGCGATTGGGTCAAGTTTCTCGAATTCTGAGAACGTTCGAAAGTTAGCTGTTTTATACGTTTTTATTAAAGAAAGTTTGTTTTCCTTTTATGCTAACTTGTAGTTATTAGTACGCTTAGCAAATTTACAACATAAATGCTTGGGTCTAGACCAATGTTTGGGTCAAGTTTTGTCAAATTCTGATAACGTTCAAAATTTAGCTGTTTTGCACAATTTTATTAAAGCAAGTTTGTTTCGCTTTTATTCTAACTTGTAGTTATTATTATGCTTAGCAAATTTACGAGACAAATGGATGGGTCTGGACCTGCGATTGGGTCAAGTTTCGTTGAATTCTGAGAATGTTCAAAAGTTAGCTGTTTTGCACGGTTTTATTATAACAAGTTTGTTTCCCTTTTATACTAACTTGTAGTTATTACTACGCTTAGAAAATTTAACACACAAACTCTTGGGTCTAGACCTACGTTTGGGTCAAGTTTCGTCCAATTATGAGAATGCTCAAAATTTAGCTGTTTTGCACGGTTTATTAAAACAAGTTTGTTTCCTTTTTATACTAACTTGTAGTTATTATTACGTTTAGAAAATTTACCACACTAATGCTTGGAACTAGACCAACGTTTGGGACTAGTTTCGTCGAATTTTGAGAACGTTCAAAATTTAGCTGTTTTGCACGGTTTTATTAAAGCAAGTTTGTTTTCCTTTTATGCTAACATGTAGTTATTATTACGCTTAGCAAATTTACTACACAAATGCTTGGGTCTAGACCAACGCATGGGTCAAGTTTCGTCGAATTATGAAACCGTTCAAAATTTAGCTGTTTTGCACGGTTTTATTAAAGCAAGTTTGTTTCCCTTTTATACTAACTTGTAGTTATTATTACGCTTTGAAAATTTACCACACTAATGCTTGGGTCTAGACCAACGTTTGGGACACGTTCGTCGAATTCTGAGTACGTTCAAAATTTAGTTGTTTTGCACGGTTTTATTAAAGCAAGTTTGTTTCCCTTTTCTGCTAACTTGTAGTTGTTATTACGCTTAGCAAATTTACAACAGAAATGCTTGGGTCTAGACCAATGTTTGGGTCAAGTTTCGTCGATTTCTGAAAACGTTCAAAATTTAGCTGTTTTGCACAATTTTATTAAAGCAAGTTTGTTTCGCTTTTATACTAACTTGTAGTTAGTATTACCCTTACCAAATTTTCAACACAAATGGATGGGTCTGGACCTGCAATTGGGTCAAGTTTCGTTGAATTATGAGAACTGTAAAAAGTTAGTTGTTTTGCACGGTTTTATTAAAACAAGTTTGTTTCCCTTTTATACTAACTTGTAGTTATTATTACGCTTAGAAAATTTAACACACAAACTCTTGGGTCTAGACCAATGTTTGAGTCAAATTTCGTCGAATTCTGAGAATGCTCAAAATTTAGCTGTTTTGCACGGTTTTATTAAAACAAGTTTGTTTCCCTTTTATACTAACTTGTAGTTATTATTACGTTTAGCAAATTTACAACACAAATGCTTGGGTCTAGACAAACGTTTGGGTCAAGTTTCGTCGAATTCTGAAAACGTTCGAAATTTAGCTGTTTTGCACGGTTTTATTAAACAAAGTTTGTTTCCCTTTTAAACTAACTTGTAATTATTATTACGCTTAGCAAATTTACTACACAAATGCTTGGGTCTAGACCAACGTTTGGGTCAAGTTTCGTCGAATTTTGAGTACGTTCAAAATTTAGCTATTTTGCACGATTTTATTAAAGCAAGTTTGTTTGCCTTTTATACTAACTTGTAGTTATTATTACGTTTAGCATATTTACAACACAAATGGATGGGTCTAGACCTGCGATTGGGTCAAGTTTTCTCGAATTCTGAGAACGTTCGAAAGTTAGCTGTTTTATACGGTTTTATTAAAGAAAGTTTATTTTCCTTTTATGCTAACTTGTACTTATTAGTACGCTTAGCAAATTTACAACACAAATGCTTGGGTCTAGACCAATGTTTGGGTCAAGTTTCGTCGAATTCTGAAAACGTTCAAAATTTAGCTGTTTTCCACGATTTTACTAAATAAAGTTTGTTTCGCTTTTATACTAACTTGTAGTTAGTATTACCCTTAGCAAATTTACAACACAAATAGATGGGTCTGGACCTTCAATTGGGTCAAGTTTCGTTGAATTATGAGAACGTTAAAAAGTTAGCTGTTTCGCACGGTTTTATTAAAACAAGTTTGTTTCCCTTTTATACTAACTTGTAGTTATTATTACGCTTAGCAAATTTACAACACAAACTCTTGGGTCTAGACATATGTCTGGGTCAAGTTTCTCGAATTCTGAGAATGCTCAAAATTTAGCTGTTTTGCACGGTTTTATTAAAATAAGTTTTGTTTCCCTTTTATACTAACTTGTAGTTATTATTACGCTTAGCAAATTTACAACACAAATGCTTGGGTCTAGACCAACGTTTGGGTCAAGTTTCATCGAATTCTGAAAACGTTCGAAATTTAGCTGTTTTGCACGGTTTTATTAAATAAAGTTTTGTTTCCCTTTTTTACTAACTTGTAATTATTATTACGCTTAGCAAATTTACTACACAAATGCTTGGGTCTAGACCAACGTTTGGGTCAAGTTTCGTCGAATTTTGAGAACGTTCAAAATTTAGCTATTTTGCACGGTTTTATTAAAGCAAGTTTGTTTCCCTTTTATACTAACTTGTAGTTATTATTACGCTTAGCGTATTTACAACACAAATGGATGGGTCTAGACCTGCGATTGGGTCAAGTTTCTCGAATTCTGAGAACGTTCGAAAGTTAGCTGTTTTATACGGTTTTATTAAAGAAAGTTTATTTTCCTTTTATGCTAACTTGTAGTTATAAGTACGCTCAGCAAATTTACTACACAAATGCTTGGGTCTAGACCAATGTTTGGGTCAAATTTCGTCAAATTCTGAAAACGTTCAAAATTTAGCTGTTTTGCACGATTTTATTTAAGCAAGTTTGTTTCGCTTTTATACTAACTTGTAGTTAGTATTACCCTTAGCAAATTTACAACACAAATGGATGGGTCTGGACCTGCAATTGGGTCAAGTTTCGTTGAATTATGAGAACGTTAAAAAGTTAGCTGTTTCGCACGGTTTTATTAAAACAAGTTTGTTTCCCTTTTATACTAACTTGTAGTTATTATTACGCTTAGAAAATTTAACACACAAACTCTTGGGTCTAGACCAACGTTTGGGTCAAGTTTCGTCCAATTATGAGAATGCTCAAAATTTAGCTGTTTTGCACGGTTTATTAAAACAAGTTTGTTTCCCTTTTATAATAACTTGTAGTTATTATTACGTTTAGAAAATTTACCACACTAATGCTTGGAACTAGACCAACGTTTGGGACTAGTTTCGTCGAATTCTGAGAACGTTCAAAATTTAGCTGTTTTGCACGGTTTTATTAAATCAAGTTTGTTTCCCTTTTCTGCTAACTTGTAGTTATTATTACGCTTATCAAATTTACTAAACAAATGCTTGGGTCTAGACCAACGTATGGGTCAAGTTTCGTCGAATTGTGAAACCGTTCAAAATTTAGCTGTTTTGCACGGTTTATTAAAACAAGTTTGTTTCCCTTTTATACTAACTTGTAGTTATTATTACGCTTTGAAAATTTACCATACTAATCCTTGGGTCTAGACCAATGTTTGGGACAGGTTCGTCGAATTCTGAGTACGTCCAAAATTTAGTTGTTTTGCACGGTTTTATTAAAGCAATTTTTTTTCCCTTTTATGCTAACTTGTAGTTATTATTACGCTTAGCAAATTTACAACAGAAATGCTTGGGTCCAGACCAATGTTTGGGTCAAACTTCGTTGAATTCTGAAAACGTTCAAAATTTAGCTGTTTTGCACGATTTTATTAAAGTAAGTTTGTTTCGCTTTTATACTAACTTGTAGTTAGTATTATCCTTAGCAAATTTACAACACAAATGGATGGGTCTGGACCTGCAATTGGGTCAAGTTTCGTTGAATTATGAGAACGGTAAAAAGTTAGCTGTTTTGCACGGTTTTATTAAAACAAGTTTGTTTCCCTTTTATACTAACTTGTAGTTATTATTACGCTTAGAAAATTTAACACACAAACTCTTGGGTCTAGACCTATGTTTGAGTCAAGTTTCGTCGATTCTGAGAATGTTCAAAATTTAGCTGTTTTGCACGGTTTTATTAAAACAAGTTTGTTTCCCTTTTATACTAACTTGTAGTTATTATTACGTTTAGCAAATTTACAACACAAATGCTTGGGTCTAGACAAACGTTTGGGTCAAGTTTCGTCGAATTCTTAAAACGTTCGAAATTTAGCTGTTTTGCACGGTTTTATTAAACAAAGTTTGTTTCCCTTTTATACTAACTTGTAGTTATTACTACGCTTAGAAAATTTAACACACAAACTCTTGGGTCTAGACCTACGTTTGGGTCAAGTTTCGTCCAATTATGAGAATGCTCAAAATTTAGCTGTTTTGCACGGTTTATTAAAACAAGTTTGTTTCCTTTTTATACTAACTTGTAGTTATTATTACGTTTAGAAAATTTACCACACTAATGATTGGAACTAGACCAACGTTTGGGACTAGTTTCGTCGAATTTTGAGAACGTTCAAAATTTAGCTGTTTTGCACGGTTTTATTAAAGCAAGTTTGTTTTCCTTTTATGCTAACATGTAGTTATTATTACGCTTAGCAAATTTACTACACAAATGCTTGGGTCTAGACCAACGCATGGGTCAAGTTTCGTCGAATTATGAAACCGTTCAAAATTTAGCTGTTTTGCACGGTTTTATTAAAGCAAGTTTGTTTCCCTTTTATACTAACTTGTAGTTATTATTACGCTTTGAAAATTTACCACACTAATGCTTGGGTCTAGACCAACGTTTGGGACACGTTCGTCGAATTCTGAGTACGTTCAAAATTTAGTTGTTTTGCACGGTTTTATTAAAGCAAGTTTGTTTCCCTTTTCTGCTAACTTGTAGTTGTTATTACGCTTAGCAAATTTACAACAGAAATGCTTGGGTCTAGACCAATGTTTGGGTCAAGTTTCGTCGATTTCTGAAAACGTTCAAAATTTAGCTGTTTTGCACGATTTTATTAAAGCAAGTTTGTTTCGCTTTTATACTAACTTGTAGTTAGTATTATCCTTAGCAAATTTTCAACACAAATGGATGGGTCTGGACCTGCAATTGGGTCAAGTTTCGTTGAATTATGAGAACGGTAAAAAGTTAGCTGTTTTGCACGGTTTTATTAAAACAAGTTTGTTTCCCTTTTATACTAACTTGTAGTTATTATTACGCTTAGAAAATTTAACACACAAACTCTTGGGTCTAGACCAATGTTTGAGTCAAGTTTCGTCGAATTCTGAGAATGCTCAAAATTTAGCTGTTTTGCACGGTTTTATTAAAACAAGTTTGTTTCCCTTTTATACTAACTTGTAGTTATTATTACGTTTAGCAAATTTACAACACAAATGCTTGGGTCTAGACAAACGTTTGGGTCAAGTTTCGTCGAATTCTGAAAACGTTCGAAATTTAGCTGTTTTGCACGGTTTTATTAAACAAAGTTTGTTTCCCTTTTAAACTAACTTGTAATTATTATTACGCTTAGCAAATTTACTACACAAATGCTTGGGTCTAGACCAACGTTTGGGTCAAGTTTCGTCGAATTTTGAGTACGTTCAAAATTTAGCTATTTTGCACGATTTTATTAAAGCAAGTTTGTTTGCCTTTTATACTAACTTGTAGTTATTATTACGTTTAGCATATTTACAACACAAATGGATGGGTCTAGACCTGCGATTGGGTCAAGTTTCTCGAATTCTGAGAACGTTCGAAAGTTAGCTGTTTTATACGGTTTTATTAAAGAAAGTTTATTTTCCTTTTATGCTAACTTGTACTTATTAGTACGCTTAGCAAATTTACAACACAAATGCTTGGGTCTAGACCAATGTTTGGGTCAAGTTTCGTCGAATTCTGAAAACGTTCAAAATTTAGCTGTTTTCCACGATTTTACTAAATAAAGTTTGTTTCGCTTTTATACTAACTTGTAGTTAGTATTACCCTTAGCAAATTTACAACACAAATAGATGGGTCTGGACCTTCAATTGGGTCAAGTTTCGTTGAATTATGAGAACGTTAAAAAGTTAGCTGTTTCGCACGGTTTTATTAAAACAAGTTTGTTTCCCTTTTATACTAACTTGTAGTTATTATTACGCTTAGCAAATTTACAACACAAACTCTTGGGTCTAGACATATGTCTGGGTCAAGTTTCTCGAATTCTGAGAATGCTCAAAATTTAGCTGTTTTGCACGGTTTTATTAAAATAAGTTTTGTTTCCCTTTTATACTAACTTGTAGTTATTATTACGCTTAGCAAATTTACAACACAAATGCTTGGGTCTAGACCAACGTTTGGGTCAAGTTTCATCGAATTCTGAAAACGTTCGAAATTTAGCTGTTTTGCACGGTTTTATTAAATAAAGTTTTGTTTCCCTTTTTTACTAACTTGTAATTATTATTACGCTTAGCAAATTTACTACACAAATGCTTGGGTCTAGACCAACGTTTGGGTCAAGTTTCGTCGAATTTTGAGAACGTTCAAAATTTAGCTATTTTGCACGGTTTTATTAAAGCAAGTTTGTTTCCCTTTTATACTAACTTGTAGTTATTATTACGCTTAGCGTATTTACAACACAAATGGATGGGTCTAGACCTGCGATTGGGTCAAGTTTCTCGAATTCTGAGAACGTTCGAAAGTTAGCTGTTTTATACGGTTTTATTAAAGAAAGTTTATTTTCCTTTTATGCTAACTTGTAGTTATTAGTACGCTCAGCAAATTTACTACACAAATGCTTGGGTCTAGACCAATGTTTGGGTCAAATTTCGTCAAATTCTGAAAACGTTCAAAATTTAGCTGTTTTGCACGATTTTATTTAAGCAAGTTTGTTTCGCTTTTATACTAACTTGTAGTTAGTATTACCCTTAGCAAATTTACAACACAAATGGATGGCTCTGGACCTGCAATTGGGTCAAGTTTCGTTGAATTATGAGAACGTTAAAAAGTTAGCTGTTTCGCACGGTTTTATTAAAACAAGTTTGTTTCCCTTTTATACTAACTTGTAGTTATTACTACGCTTAGAAAATTTAACACACAAACTCTTGGGTCTAGACCAACGTTTGGGTCAAGTTTCGTCCAATTATGAGAATGCTCAAAATTTAGCTGTTTTGCACGGTTTATTAAAACAAGTTTGTTTCCCTTTTATAATAACTTGTAGTTATTATTACGTTTAGAAAATTTACCACACTAATGCTTGGAACTAGACCAACGTTTGGGACTAGTTTCGTCGAATTCTGAGAACGTTCAAAATTTAGCTGTTTTGCACGGTTTTATTAAATCAAGTTTGTTTCCCTTTTCTGCTAACTTGTAGTTATTATTACGCTTATCAAATTTACTAAACAAATGCTTGGGTCTAGACCAACGTATGGGTCAAGTTTCGTCGAATTGTGAAACCGTTCAAAATTTAGCTGTTTTGCACGGTTTATTAAAACAAGTTTGTTTCCCTTTTATACTAACTTGTAGTTATTATTACGCTTTGAAAATTTACCATACTAATCCTTGGGTCTAGACCAATGTTTGGGACAGGTTCGTCGAATTCTGAGTACGTCCAAAATTTAGTTGTTTTGCACGGTTTTATTAAAGCAATTTTTTTTCCCTTTTATGCTAACTTGTAGTTATTATTACGCTTAGCAAATTTACAACAGAAATGCTTGGGTCCAGACCAATGTTTGGGTCAAGCTTCGTTGAATTCTGAAAACGTTCAAAATTTAGCTGTTTTGCACGATTTTATTAAAGTAAGTTTGTTTCGCTTTTATACTAACTTGTAGTTAGTATTATCCTTAGCAAATTTACAACACAAATGGATGGGTCTGGACCTGCAATTGGGTCAAGTTTCGTTGAATTATGAGAACGGTAAAAAGTTAGCTGTTTTGCACGGTTTTATTAAAACAAGTTTGTTTCCCTTTTATACTAACTTGTAGTTATTATTACGCTTAGAAAATTTAACACACAAACTCTTGGGTCTAGACCTATGTTTGAGTCAAGTTTCGTCGAATTCTGAGAATGTTCAAAATTTAGCTGTTTTGCACGGTTTTATTAAAACAAGTTTGTTTCCCTTTTATACTAACTTGTAGTTATTATTACGTTTAGCAAATTTACAACACAAATGCTTGGGTCTAGACAAACGTTTGGGTCAAGTTTCGTCGAATTCTTAAAACGTTCGAAATTTAGCTGTTTTGCACGGTTTTATTAAACAAAGTTTGTTTCCCTTTTAAACTAACTTGTAATTATTATTACGCTTAGCAAATTTACTACACAAATGCTTGGGTCTAGAACAACGTTTGGGTCAAGTTTCGTCGAATTTTGAGAATGTTCAAAATTTAGCTATTTTGCACGGTTTTATTAAAGCAAGTTTGTTTGCCTTTTATACTAACTTGTAGTTATTATTACGCTTAGCATATTTACAACACAAATGGATGGGTCTAAACCTGCGATTGGGTCAAGTTTCTCGAATTCTGAGAACGTTCGAAAGTTAGCTGTTTTATACGGTTTTATTAAAGAAAGTTTGTTTTTTCTTTTATGCTAACTTGTAGTTATTAGTACGCTTAGCAAACTTACAACACAAATGCTTGGGTCTAGACCAATGTTTGGGTCAAGTTTCGTCGAATTCTGAAAACGTTCAAAATTTAGCTGTTTTGCATGATTTTATTAAAGCAAGTTTGTTTCGCTTTTATACTAACTTGTAGTTATTATTACGCTTACCAAATTTACGAGACAAATGGATGGGTCTGCACCTGCGATTGGGTCAAGTTTCGTTGAATTCTGAGAACGGTCAAAAGTTAGCTGTTTTGCGCGGTTTTATTAAAGCAAGTTTGTTTCCCTTTTATACTAACTTGTAGTTATTATTACGCTTAGCAAATTTACAACACAAATGCTTGGGTCTAGACCAACGTTTGGGTCAAGTTTCATCGAATTCTGAAAATGTTCGAAATTTAGCTGTTTTACACGGTTTTATTAAACAAAGTTTGTTTCCCTTTTAAACTAACTTGTAAGTATTATTACGCTTAGCAAATTTACTACACAAATGCTTGGGTCTAGACCAACGTTTGGGTCAAGTGTCGTCGAATTTTGAGAACGTTCAAAACTTAGCTTTTTTGCACGGTTTTATTAAAGCAAGTTTGTTTCCCTTTTATACTAACTTGTAGTTATTATTATGCTTAGCATATTTACAACACAAATGGATGGGTCTAGACCTGCGATTGGGTCAAGTTTCTCGAATTCAGAGAACGTTTGAAAGTTAGCTGTTTTATACGGTTTTATTAAATAAAGTTTGTTTTCCTTTTATGCTAACTTGTAGTTATTAGTACGCTTAGCAAATTTACAACACAAATGCTTGGGTCTAGACCAATGTTTGGGTCAAGTTTCGTCGAATTCTGAAAACGTTCAAAATTTAGCTGTTTTGCACGATTTTATTAAAGCAAGTTTGTTTCGCTTTTATACTAACTTGTAGTTATTGTTACGCTTAGCAAATTTACGAGACAAATGGATGGGTCTGCACCTGCGATTGGGTCAAGTTTCGTTGAATTCTGAGAACGGTCAAAAGTTAGCTGTTTTGTACGGTTTTATTAAAGCAAGTTTGTTTCCCTTTTATACTAACTTGTAGTTATTATTACACTTAGCAAATTTACAACACAAATGCTTGGGTCTAGACCAACGTTTGGGTCAAGTTTCATCGAATTCTGAAAACGTTCGAAATTTAGATGTTTTACACGGTTTTATTAAACAAAGTTTGTTTCCCTTTTAAACTAACTTGTAATTATTATTACGCTTAGAAAATTTACTACACAAATGCTTGGGTCTAGACCAACGTTTGGGTCAAGTTTCGTCGAATTTTGAGAACGTTCAAAATTTAGCTATTTTGCACCGTTTTATTAAAGCAAGTTTGTTTCCCTTTTATACTAACTTGTAGTTATTATTACGCTTAGCATATTTACAACACAAATGGAAGGGTCTAGACCTGCGATTGGGTCAAGTTTCTCGAATTCAGAGAACGTTCGAAAGTTAGCTGTTTTATACGGTTTTATTAAATAAAGTTTGTTTTCCTTTTATGCTAACTTGTAGTTATTAGTACGCTTAGTAAATTTACAACACAAATGCTTGGGTCTAGACCAATGTTTGGGTCAAGTTTCGTCAAATTCTGAAAACGTTCAAAATTTAGCTGTTTTCCACGATTTTATTAAAGCAAGTTTGTTTCGCTTTTATACTAACTTGTAGTTAGTATTACCCTTAGCAAATTTACAACACAAATGGATGGGTCTGGACCTGCAATTGGGTCAAGTTTCGTTGAATTATGAGAACGTTAAAAAGTTAGCTGTTTCGCACGGTTTTATTAAAACAAGTTTGTTTCCCTTTTATACTAACTTGTAGTTATTATTACGCTTAGCAAATTTACAACACAAATGGATGGGTCTAGACCAACGATTGGGTCAACTTTTGTTGAATTCTGAAAACGTTCAAAACTTAGCTGTTTTGCACGGTTTTATTATAACAAGTTTGTTTCCCTTTTATACTAACTTGTAGTTATTACTACGCTTAGAAAATTTAACACACAAACTCTTGGGTCTAGACCCACATTTGGGTCAAGTTTCGTCCAATTATGAGAATGCTCAAAATTTAGCTGTTTTGCACGGTTTATTAAAACAAGTTTGTTTCCCTTTTATACTAACTTGAAGTTATTATTACGTTTAGAAAATTCTCCACACTAATGCTTGGGACTAGACCAACGTTTGGGACTGGTTTCGTCGAATTCTGAGAACGTTCAAAATTTAGCTGTTTTGCACGGTTTTATTAAAGCAAGTTTGTTTCCCTTTTATGCGAACTTGTAGTTATTATTACGCTTAGCAAATTTACTACACAAATGCTTGGGTCTAGACCAACGTATGGGTCAAGTTTCGTCGAATTGTGAAACCGTTCAAAATTTAGCTGTTTTGCACGATTTTATTAAAGCAAGTTTGTTTCCCTTTTATACTAACTCGTAGTTATTATCACGCTTTGAAAATTTACCACACTAATGCTTGGGTCTAGACCAATGTTTGGGACAGGTTCGTCGAATTCTGAGTACGTTCAAAATTTAGCTATTTTGCACGGTTTTATTAAAGCAAGTTTGTTTCCCTTTTATACTAACTTGTAGTTATTATTACGCTTAGCATATTTACAACACAAATGGATGGGTCTAGACCTGCGATTGGGTGAAGTTTCTCGAATTCTGAGAACGTTCGAAAGTTAGCTGTTTTATACGGTTTTATTAAAGAAAGTTTGTTTTCCTTTTATGCTAACTTGTAGTTATTAGTACGCTTAGCAAATTTACAACACAAATACTTGGGTCTAGACCAATGTTTGGGTCAAGTTTCGTCAAATTCTGAAAACGTTCAAAATTTAGCTGTTTTGCACGATTTTATTAAAGCAAGTATGTTTCGCTTTTATACTAACTTGTAGTTATTATTACGCTTAGCAAATTTACGAGACAAATGGATGGGTCTGCACCTGCGATTGGGTCAAGTTTCGTTGAATTCTGAGAACGGTCAAAAGTTAGCTGTTTTGCACGGTTTTATTAAAGCAAGTTTGTTTCCCTTTTATACTAACTTGTAGTTATTATTACGCTTAGCAAATTTACAACACAAATGGATGGGTCTAGACCAACGATTGGGTCAACTTTTGTTGAATTCTGAGAACGTTCAAAAGTTAGCTGTTTTGCACGGTTTTACTATAATAAGTTTGTTTCCCTTTTATACTAACTTGTAGTTATTACTACGCTTAGAAAATTTAACACACAAACTCTTGGGTCTACACCTACGTTTGGGTCAAGTTTCGTCCAATTATGAGAATGCTCAAAATTTAGCTGTTTTGCAAGGTTTATTAAAACAAGTTTGTTTCCCTTTTATACTAACTTGAAATTATTATTACGTTTGGAAAATTTACCACACTAATGCTTGGGACTAGACCAACGTTTGGGACTGGTTTCGTCAAATTCTGAGAACGTTCAAAATTTAGCTGTTTTGCACGGTTTTATTAAAGCATGTTTGTTTCCCTTTTATACTAACTTGTAGTTATTATTACGCTTTGAAAATTTACCATACTAATGCTTGGGTCTAGACCAATGTTTGGGACAGGTTCGTCGAATTCTGAGTACGTTCAAAATTTAGTTGTTTTGCACGGTTTTATTAAAGCAAGTTTGTTTCCCTTTTATGCTAACTTGTAGTTATTATTACGCTTCGCAAATTTACAACAGAAATGCTTGGGTCTAGACCAATGTTTGGGTCAAGTTTCGTCGAATTCTGAAAACGTTCAAAATTTAGCTGTTTTGCACGATTTTATTAAAGCAAGTTTGTTTCGCTTTTATACTAACTTGTAGTTATTAGTACGCTTAGCAAATTTACAACACAAATGGATGGGTCTGGACCTGCAATTTGGTCAAGTTTCGTTGAATTATGAGAACGGTAAAAAGTTAGCTGTTTTCCACGGTTTTATTAAAACAAGTTTGTTTCCCTTTTATATACTAACTTGTAGTTTTATTACGCTTAGAAAATTTAACACACAAACTCTTGGGTCTAGACCTATGTTTGAGTCAAGTTTCATCGAATTTTGAGTATGCTCAAAATTTAGCTGTTTTGCACGGTTTTATTAAAACAAGTTTGTTTCCCTTTTATACTAATTTGTAGTTATTATTACGCTTAGCAAATTTACAACACAAATGCTTGGGTCTGGACCAACGTTTGGGTCAAGTTTCATCGAATTCTGAAAACGTTCGAAATTTAGCTGTTTTACACGGTTTTATTAAACAAAGTTTGTTTCCCTTTTAAACTAACTTGTAATTATTATTACGCTTAGCAAATTTACTACACAAATGCTTGGGTCTAGACCAACGTTTGGGTCAAGTTTCGTCGAATTTTGAGAACGTTCAAAATTTAGCTATTTTGCACGGTTTTATTAAAGCAAGTTTGTTTCCCTTTTATACTAATTTGTAGTTATTATTACGCTTAGCATATTTACAACACAAATGGATGGGTCTAGACCTGCGATTGGGTCAAGTTTCTCGAATTCTGAGAACGTTCGAAAGTTAGCTGTTTTATACGATTTTATTAAAATAAGTTTGTTTTCCTTTTATGCTAACTTGTAGTTATTAGTACGCTTAGCAAATTTACAACACAAATGCTTGGGTCTAGACCAATGTTTGGGTTAAGTTTCGTCAAATTCTGAAAACGTTCAAAATTTAGCTGTTTTGCACGATTTTATTAAAACAAGTATGTTTCGCTTTTATACTAACTTGTAGTTATTATTACGCTTAGCAAATTTACGAGACAAATGGATGGGTCTGCACCTGCGATTGGGTCAAGTTTCGTTGAATTCTAAGAACGGTCAAAAGTTAGCTGTTTTGCACGATTTTATTAAAGCAGGTTTGTTTCCCTTTTATACTAACTTGTAGTAATTATTACGGTTAGCAAATTTACAACACAAATGGATGGGTCTAGACCAACGATTGGGTCAACTTTTGTTGAATTCTGAGAACGTTCAAAAGTTAGCTGTTTTGCACGGTTTTATTATAACAAGTTTGTTTCCCTTTTATACTAACTTGTAGTTATTACTACGCTTAGAAAATTTAACACACAAACTCTTGGGTCTACACCTACGTTTGGGTCAAGTTTCGTCCAATTATGAGAATGCTCAAAATTTAGCTGTTTTGCAAGGTTTATTAAAACAAGTTTGTTTCCCTTTTATACTAACTTGAAATTATTATTACGTTTGGAAAATTTACCACACTAATGCTTGGGACTAGACCAACGTTTGGGACTGGTTTCGTCGAATTCTGAGAACGTTCAAAATTTAGATGTTTTGCACGGTTTTATTAAAGCAAGTTTGTTTCCCTTTTATGCTTACTTGTAGTTATTATTACGTTTAGCAAAATTTACTAAACAAATGCTTGGGTCTAGACCAACGTATGGGTCAAGTTTCGTTGAATGTGAAACCGTTAAAAATTTAGCTGTTTTGCACGATTTTATTAAAGCAAGTTTGGTTCCCTTTTATACTAACTTGTAGTTATTATTACGCTTTGAAAATTTACCACACTAATGCTTGGGTCTAGACCAATGTTTGGGACAGGTTCGTCGAATTCTGAGTACGTTCAAAATTTAGTTGTTTTGCACGGTTTTATTAAAGCAAGTTTGTTTCCCTTTTATGCTAACTTGTAGTTATTATTACGCTTAGCAAATTTACAACAGAAATGCTTGGGTCTAGACCAATGTTTGGGTCAAGTTTCGTCGAATTCTGAAAACGTTCAAAATTTAGCTGTTTTGCACGATTTTATTAAAGCAAGTTTGTTTCGCTTTTATACTAACTTGTAGTTATTAGTACGCTTAGCAAATTTACAACACAAATGGATGGGTCTGGACCTGCAATTGGGTCAAGTTTCGTTGAATTATGAGAACGGTAAAAAGTTAGCTGTTTTGCACGGTTTTATTAAAACAAGTTTGTTTCCCTTTTATACTAACTTGTAGTTATTATTACGCTTAGAAAATTTAACACACAAACTCTTGGGTCTAGACCTATGTTTGAGTCAAGTTTCGTCGAATTCTGAGAATGCTCAAAATTTAGCTGTTTTGCACGGTTTTATTAAAACAAGTTTGTTTCCCTTTTATACTAACTTGTAGTTATTATTACGTTTAGCAAATTTACAACACAAATTCTTGGGTCTAGACAAACTTTTGGGTCAAGTTTCGTCGAATTCTGAAAACGTTCGAAATTTAGCTGTTTTGCACGGTTTTATTAAACAAAGTTTGTTTCCCTTTTAAACTAATTTGTAATTATTATTACGCTTAGCAAATTTACTACACAGATGCTTGGGTCTAGACCAACGTTTGGGTGAAGTTTCGTCGAATTTTGAGAACTTTCAAAATTTAGCTATTTTGCACGGTTTTATTAAAGCAAGTTTGTTTCCCTTTTATACTAACTTGTAGTTATTATTACGCTTAGCATGTTTACAACACAAATGGATGGGTCTAGACCTGCGATTGGGTCAAGTTTCTCGAATTCTGAGAACGTTCGAAAGTTAGCTGTTTTATACGGTTTTATTAAAGAAAGTTTGTTTTCCTTTTATGCTAACTTGTAGTTATTAGTACGCTTTGCAAATTTACAACACAAATGCTTGGGTCTAGACCAACGTTTGGGTCAAGTTTCGTCACATTCTGAAAACGTTCAAAATTTAGCTGTTTTGCACGATTTTATTAAAGCAAGTTTGTTTCGCTTTTATTCTAACTTGTAGTTATTATTACGCTTAGCAAATTTACGAGACAAATGGATGGGTCTGGACCTGCGATTGGGTCAAGTTTCGTTGAATTCTGAGAACGTTGAAAAGTTAGCTGTTTTGCACGGTTTTATTAAAGCAAGTTTGTTTCCCTTTTATACTAACTTGTAGTTATTATTACGCTTAGCAAATTTACAACACAAATGGATGGGTCTAGACCAACGATTGGGTCAACTTTTGTTGAATTTTGAAAACGTTCAAAAGTTAGCTGTTTTGCACGGTTTTATTCAAACAAGTTTGTTTCCCTTTTATACTAACTTGTAGTTATTACTACGCTTAGAAAATTTAACACACAAACTCTTGGGTCTAGACCGACGTTTGGGTCAAGTTTCGTCCAATTATGAGAATGCTCAAAATTTAGCTGTTTTGCAAGGTTTATTAAAACAAGTTTGTTTCCCTTTTATACTAACTTGAAATTATTATTACGTTTGGAAAATTTACCACACTAATGCTTGGGACTAGACCAACGTTTGGGACTGGTTTCGTCGAATTCTGAGAATGTTCAAAATTTAGCTGTTTTGCACGGTTTTATTAAAGCAAGTTTGTTTCCCTTTTATGCTTACTTGTAGTTATTATTACGTTTAGCAAATTTACTAAACAAATGCTTGGGTCTAGACCAACGTATGGGTCAAGTTTCGTCGAATTGTGAAACCGTTCAAAATTTAGCTGTTTTGCACGATTTTATTAAAGCAAGTTTGTTTCCCTTTTATACTAACTTGTAGTTATTATTACACTTTGAAAATTTACCACACTAATGCTTGGGTCTAGACCAATGTTTGGGACAGGTTCGTCGAATTCTGAGTACGTTCAAAATTTAGTTGTTTTGCATGGTTTTATTGAAGCAAGTTTGTTTACCTTTTATGCTAACTTGTAGTTATTATTACGCTTAGCAAATTTACAACAGAAATGCTTGGGTCTAGACCAATGTTTGGGTCAAATTTCGTCGAATTCTGAAAACGTTCAAAATTTAGCTGTTTTGCACGATTTTATTAAAGCATGTTTGTTTCGCTTTTATACTAACTTGTAGTTATTAGTACGCTTAGCAAATTTACAACACAAATGGATGGGTCTGGACCTGCAATTGGGTCAAGTTTCGTTGAATTATGAGAACGGTAAAAAGTTAGCTGTTTTGCACGGTTTTATTAAAACAAGTTTGTTTCCCTTTTATATACTAACTTGTAGTTATTATTACGCTTAGAAAATTTAACACACAAACTCTTGGGTCTAGACCTATGTTTGAGTCAAGTTTCGTCGAATTTTGAGTATGCTCAAAATTTAGCTGTTTTGCACGGTTTTATTAAAACAAGTTTGATTCCCTTTTATACTAATTTGTAGTTATTATTACGCTTAGCAAATTTACAACACAAATGCTTGGGTCTAGACCAACGTTTGGGTCAAGTTTCATCGAATTCTGAAAACGTTCGAAATTTAGCTGTTTTACACGGTTTTATTAAACAAAGTTTGTTTCCCTTTTAAACTAACTTGTAATTATTATTACGCTTAGCAAATTTACTACACAAATGCTTGGGTCTAAACCAACGTTTGGGTCAAGTTTCGTCGAATTTTGAGAACGTTCAAAATTTAGCTGTTTTGCACAATTTTATTAAAGCAAGTTTGTTTCCCTTTTATACTAACTTGTAGTTATTATTACGCTTAACAAATTTACGAGACAAATGGATGGGTCTGCACCTGCGATTGGGTCAAGTTTCGTTGAATTCTGAGAACGGTCAAAAGTTAGCTGTTTTGCACGGTTTTATTAAAGCAAGTTTGTTTCCCTTTTATACTAACTTGTAGTTATGATTACGCTTAGCAAATTTACAACACAAATGGATGGTTCTAGACCAACGATTGGGTCAACTTTTGTTGAATTCTGAGAACGTTCAAAAGTTAGCTGTTTTGCACGGTTTTATTATAACAAGTTTGTTTCCCTTTTATACTAACTTGTAGTTATTACTACGCTTAGAAATTTAACACACAACCTCTTGGGTCTAGACCTACGTTTGGGTCAAGTTTCGTCCAATTATGAGAATGCTCAAAATTTAGCTGTTTTGCATGGTTTATTAAAACAAGTTTGTTTCCCTTTTATACTAACTTGTAGTTATTATTACGTTTAGAAAATTTCCACACTAATGCTTGGGACTAGACCAAAGTTTGGGATTGGTTTCGTCGAATTCTGAGAACGTTCAAAATTTAGCTGTTTTGCACGGTTTTATTAAAGCAAGTTTGTTTCCCTTTTATGCTAACTTGTAGTTATTATTACGTTTAGCAAATTTACTAAACAAATGCTTGGGTCTAGACCAACGTATGGGTCAAGTTTCGTCGAATTGTGAAACCGTTCAAAATTTAGCTGTTTTGCACGATTTTATTAAAGCAAGTTTGTTTCCCTTTTATACTAACTTGTAGTTCTTAGTACGCTTAGCAAATTTACAACACAAACGGATGGGTCTGGACCTGCAATTGGGTCAACTTTCGTTGAATTATGAGAACGGTAAAAAGTTAGCTGTTTTGCACGGTTTTATTAAAACAAGTTTGTTTCCCTTTTATACTAACTTGTAGTTATTATTACGCTTAGAAAATTTAACACACAAACTCTTGGGTCTAGACCTATGTTTGAGTCAAGTTTCGTCGAATTTTGAGAATTCTCAAAATTTAGCTGTTTTGCACGGTTTTATTAAAACAAGTTTGTTTCCCTTTTATACTAATTTGTAGTTATTATTACGCTTAGCAAATTTACAACACAAATGCTTGGGTCTAGACCAACGTTTGGGTCAAGTTTCATCGAATTCTGAAAACGTTCGAAATTTAGCTGTTTTACACGGTTTTATTAAACAAAGTTTGTTTCCCTTTTAAACTAACTTGTAATTATTATTACGCTTAGCAAATTTACTACACAAATGCTTGGGTCTAGACCAACGTTTGGGTCAAGTTTCGTCGAATTTTGAGAACGTTCAAAATTCAGCTATTTTGCACGGTTTATTAAAGCAAGTTTGTTTCCCTTTTATACTAACTTGTAGTTATTATTACGCTTAGCATATTTACAACACAGATGAATGGGTCTAGACATGCGATTGGGTCAAGTTTCTCGAATTCTGAGAACGTTCAAAATTTAGCTATTTTGCACGGTTTATTAAAGCAAGTTTGTTTCCCTTTTATACTAACTTGTAGTTATTATTACGCTTAGCATATTTACAACACAAATGGATGGGTCTAGACCTGCGATTGGGTCAAGTTTCTCGAATTCTGAGAACGTTCGAAAGTTAGCTGTTTTATACGGTTTTATTAAAGAAAGTTTGTTTTCCTTTTATGCTAACTTGTAGTTATTAGTATGCTTAGCAAATTTACAACACAAATGCTTGGGTCTAGACCAATGTTTGGGTCAAGTTTCGTCAAATTCTGAAAACGTTCAAAATTTAGCTGTTTTGCACGATTTTATTAAAGCAAGTATGTTTCGCTTTTATACTAACTTGTAGTTATTATTACGCTTAGCAAATTTACGAGACAAATGGATGGGTCTGCACCTGCGATTGGGTCAAGTTTCGTTGAATTCTGAGAACGGTCAAAAGTTAGCTGTTTTGCACGGTTTTATTAAAGCAAGTTTGTTTCCCTTTTATACTAACTTGTAGTTATTATTACGGTTAGCAAATTTACAACACAAATGGATGGGTCTAGACCAACGATTGGGTCAACTTTTGTTGAATTCTGAGAACGTTCAAAAGTTAGCTGTTTTGCACGGTTTTATTATAACAAGTTTGTTTCCCTTTTATACTAACTTGTAGTTATTACTACGCTTAGAAAATTTAACACACAAACTCTTGGGTCTACACCTACGTTTGGGTCAAGTTTCGTCCAATTATGAGAGTGCTCAAAATTTAGCTGTTTTGCAAGGTTTATTAAAACAAGTTTGTTTCCCTTTTATACTAACTTGAAATTATGATTACATTTGGAAAATTTACCACACTAATGCTTGGGACTAGACCAACGTTTGGGACTGGTTTCGTCGAATTCTGAGAACGTTCAAAATTTAGCTGTTTTGCACGGTTTTATTAAAGCAAGTTTGTTTCCCTTTTATGCTAACTTGTAGTTATTATTACGTTTAGCAAATTTACTAAACAAATGCTTGGGTCTAGACCAACGTATGGGTCAAGTTTCGTCGAATTGTGAAACCGTTCAAAATTTAGCTGTTTTGCACGATTTTATTAAAGCAAGTTTGTTTCCCTTTTATACTAACTTGTAGTTATTATTACGCTTTGAAAATTTACCACACTAATGCTTGGGTCTAGACCAATGTTTGGGACAGGTTCGACGAATTCTGAGTACGTTCAAAATTTAGTTGTTTTGCACGGTTTTATTAAAGCAAGTTTGTTTCCCTTTTATGCTAACTTGTAGTTATTATTACGCTTAGCAAATTTACAACAGAAATGCTTGGGTCTAGACCAATGTTTGGGTCAAGTTTCGTCGAATTCGGAAAACGTTCAAAATTTAGCTGTTTTGCACGATTTTATTAAAGCAAGTTTGTTTCGCTTTTATACTAACTTGTAGTTATTAGTACGCTTAGAATATTTACAACACAAATGGATGGGTCTGGACCTGCAATTGGGTCAAGTTTCGTTGAATTATGAGAACGGTAAAAAGTTAGCTGTTTTGCACGGTTTTATTAAAACAAGTTTGTTTCCCTTTTATATACTAACTTGTAGTTATTATTACGCTTAGAAAATTTAACACACAAACTCTTGGGTCTAGACCTATGTTTGAGTCAAGTTTCGTCGAATTTTGAGTATGCTCAAAATTTAGCTGTTTTGCACGGTTTTATTAAAACAAGTTTGTTTCCCTTTTATACTAATTTGTAGTTATTATTACGCTTAGCAAATTTACAACACAAATGCTTGGGTCTAGACCAACGTTTGGGTCAAGTTTCATCGAATTCTGAAAACGTTCGAAATTTAGCTGTTTTACACGGTTTTATTAAACAAAGTTTGTTTCCCTTTTAAACTAACTTGTAATTATTATTACGCTTAGCAAATTTACTACACAAATGCTTGGGTCCAGACCAACGTTTGGGTCAAGTTTCGTCGAATTTTGAAAACGTTCAAAATTTAGCTGTTTTGCACAATTTTATTAAAGCAAGTTTGTTTCGCTTTTATACTAACTTGTAGTTATTATTACGCTTAACAAATTTACGAGACAAATGGATGGGTCTGCACCTGCGATTGGGTCAAGTTTCGTTGAATTCTGAGAACGGTCAAAAGTTAGCTGTTTTGCACGGTTTTAATAAAGCAAGTTTGTTTCCCTTTTATACTAACTTGTAGTTATGATTACGCTTATCAAATTTTCAACACAAATGGATGGTTCTAGACCGACGATTGGGTCAACTTTTGTTGAATTCTGAGAACGTTCAAAAGTTAGCTGTTTTGCACGGTTTTATTATAACAAGTTTGTTTCCCTTTTATACTAACTTGTAGTTATTACTACGCTTAGAAAATTTAACACACAAACTCTAGGGTCTAGACCTACGTTTGGGTCAAGTTTCGTCCAATTATGAGAATGCTCAAAATTTAGCTGTTTTGCACGGTTTATTAAAACAAGTTTGTTTCCCTTTTATACTAACTTGTAGTTATTATTACGTTTAGAAAATTTACCACACTAATGCTTGGGACTAGACCAAAGTTTGGGATTGGTTTCGTCGAATTCTGAGAACGTTCAAAATTTAGCTGTTTTGCACGGTTTTATTAAAGCAAGTTTGTTTCGCTTTTATACTAACCTGTAGTTATTATTACGGTTAGCAAATTTACGAGACAAATGGATGGGTCTGCACCTGCGATTGGGTCAAGTTTCGTTGAATTCTGAGAACGGTCAAAAGTTAGCTGTTTTGCACGGTTTTATTAAAGCAAGTTTGTTTCCCTTTTATACTAACTTGTAGTTATTATTACGCTTAGCAAATTTACAACACAAATGCTTGGGTCTAGACCAACGTTTGGGTCAAGTTTCATCGAATTCTGAAAACGTTCGAATTGTAGCTGTTTTACACGGTTTTATTAAACAGAGTTTGTTTCCCTTTTAAACTAACTTGTAATTATTATTACGCTTAGCAAATTTACTACACAAATGCTTGGGTCTAGACCAACGTTTGGGTCAAGTTTCGTCGAATTTTGAGAACGTTCAAAATTTAGCTATTTTGCACGGTTTTATTAAAGCAAGTTTGTTTCCCTTTTATAATAACTTGTAGTTATTATTACGCTTAGCATATTTACAACACAAATGAATGGGTCTAGACCTGCGATTGGGTCAAGTTTCTCGAATTCTAAGAACGTTCGAAAGTTAACTGTTTTATACGATTTTATTAAAGAAAGTTTGTTTTCCTTTTATGCTAGCTTGTAGTTGTTAGTACGCTTAGCAAATTTACAACACAAATGCTTGGGTCTAGACCAATGTTTGGGTCAAGTTTCGTCGAATTCTGAAAACGTTCAAAATTTAGCTGTTTTGCACAATTTTATTAAACCAAGTATGTTTCGCTTTTATACTAACTTGTAGTTATTATTACGCTTAGCAAATTTACGAGACAAATGGATGGGTCTGCACCTGCGATTGGGTCAAGTTTCGTTGAATTCTGAGAACGGTCAAAAGTTAGCTGTTTTGCACGGTTTTATAAAAGCAAGTTTGTTTCCCTTTTATAATAACTTGTAGTTATTATTACGCTTAGCAAATTTACAACACAAATGGATGGTTCAAGACCAACGACTGGGTCAACTTTTGTTGAATTCTGAGATTGTTCAAAAGTTAGCTGTTTTGCACGGTTTTATTATAACAAGTTTGTTTCCCTTTTATACTAACTTGTAGTTATTACTACGCTTAGAAAATTTAACACACAAACTCTTGGGTCTAGACCTACGTTTGGGTCAAGTTTCGTCCAATTATGAGAATGCTCAAAATTTAGCTGTTTTGCACGGTTTATTAAAACAAGTTTGTTTCCCTTTTATACTAACTTATAGTTATTATTACGTTTAGAAAAATTTACCACACTAATGCTTGGGACTAGACCAAAGTTTGGGATTGGTTTCGTCGAATTCTGAGAACGTTCAAAATTTAGCTATTTTGCACGGTTTTATTAAAGCAAGTTTGTTTCCCTTTTATGCTAACTTGTAGTTATTATTACGCTTAGCAAATTTACTACACAAATGCTTGGGTCTAGACCAACGTATGGGTCAAGTTTCGTCGAATTGTGAAACCGTTCAAAATTTAGCTGTTTTGCACGGATTTATTAAAGCAAGTTTGTTTACCTTTTATACTAACTTGTAGTTATTATTACGCTTTGAAAATTTACCACACAAAAGCTTGGGTCTAGACCAACGTTTGGGACAGGTTCGTCGAATTCTGAGTACGTTCAAAATTTAGTTGTTTTGCACGGTTTTATTAAAGTAAGTTTGTTTCCCTTTTAAGCTAACTTGTAGTTATTATTACGCTTAGCAAATTTACAACAGAAATGCTTGGGTCTAGACCAATGTTTGGGTCTAGTTTCGTCGAATTCTGAAAACGTTCAAAATTTAGCTGTTTTGCACGATTTTATTAAAGCAAGTTTGTTTCGCTTTTATACTAGCTTGTATTTATTATTACGCTTAGCAAATTTACAACACAAATGGATGGGTCTGGACCTGCAATTGGGTCAAGTTTCGTTGAATTATGAGAACGGTAAAAAGTTAGCTGTTTTGCACGGTTTTATTAAAACAAGTTTGTTTCCCTTCTATACTAACTTGTAGTTATTATTACGCTTAGAAAACTTAACACACAAACTCTTGGGTCTAGACCTATGTTTGAGTCAAGTTTCGTCGAATTCTGATAATGCTCAAAATTTAGATGTTTTGCACGGTTTTATTAAAACAAGTTTGTTTCCCTTTTATACTAACTTGTAGTTATTATTACGTTTAGCAAATTTACAACACAAATGCTTGGGTCTAGACAAACGTTTGGGTCAAGTTTCGTCGAATTCTGAAAACGTTCGAAATTTAGCTATTTTGCACGGTTTTATTAAACAAAGTTTGTTTCCCTTTTAAACTAACTTGTAATTATTATTACGCTTAGCAAATTTACTACACAAATGCTTGGGTCTAGACCAACGTTTGGGTCAAGTTTCGTCGAATTTTGAGAACGTTCAAAATTTAGCTATTTTGCACGGTTTTATTAAAGCAAGTTTGTTTGCCTTTTATACTAAATTGTAGTTATTATTACGCTTAGCATATTTACAACACAAATGGATGGGTCTAGACCTGCGATTGGGTCAAGTTTCTCGAATTCTGAGAACGTTCGAAAGTTAGCTGTTTTATACGGTTTTATTAAAGAAAGTTTGTTTTCCTTTTATGCTAACTTGTAGTTATTAGTACGGTTAGCAGACTTACAACACAAATGCTTGGGTCTAGGCCAATGTTTGGATCAAGTTTCGTCGAATTCTGAAAACGTTCAAAATTTAGCTGTTTTGCACGATTTTATTAAAGCAAGTTTGTTTCGCTTTTATACTAACCTGTAGTTATTATTACGCTTAGCAAAATTTACGAGACAAATGGATGGGTCTGCACCTGCGATTGGGTCAAGTTTCGTTGAATTCTGAGAACGGTCAAAAGTTAGCTGTTTTGCACGGTTTTATTAAAGCAAGTTTGTTTCCCTTTTATACTAACTTGTAGTTATTATTACGCTTAGCAAATTTAAATCACAAATGCTTGGGTCTAGACCAACGTTTGGGTCAAGTTTCATCGAATTCTGAAAACGTTCGAAATTTAGCTGTTTTACACGGTTTTATTAAACAGAGTTTGTTTCCCTTTTAAACTAACTTGTAATTATTATTACGCTTAGCAAATTTACTACACAAATGCTTGGGTCTAGACCAACGTTTGGGTCAAGTTTCGTCGAATTTTGAGAACGTTCAAAATTTAGCTATTTTGCACGGTTTTATTAAAGCAAGTTTGTTTCCCTTTTATAATAACTTGTAGTTATTATTACGCTTAGCATATTTACAACACAAATGAATGGGTCTAGACCTGCGATTGGGTCAAGTTTCTCGAATTCTGAGAACGTTCGAAAGTTAGCTGTTTTATACGATTTTATTAAAGAATGTTTGTTTTCCTTTTATGCTAGCTTGTAGTTGTTAGTACGCTTAGCAAATTTACAACGCAAATGCTTGGGTCTAGACCAATGTTTGGGTCAAGTTTCGTCGAATTCTGAAAACGTTCAAAATTTAGCTGTTTTGCACAATTTTATTAAAGCAAGTTTGTTTCGCTTTTATACTAACTTGTAGTTATTAGTACGCTTAGAATATTTACAACACAAATGGATGGGTCTGGACCTGCAATTGGGTCAAGTTTCGTTGAATTATGAGAACGGTAAAAAGTTAGCTGTTTTGCACGGTTTTATTAAAACAAGTTTGTTTCCCTTTTATATACTAACTTGTAGTTATTATTACGCTTAGAAAATTTAACACACAAACTCTTGGGTCTAGACCTATGTTTGAGTCAAGTTTCGTCGAATTTTGAGTATGCTCAAAATTTAGCTGTTTTGCACGGTTTTATTAAAACAAGTTTGTTTCCCTTTTATACTAATTTGTAGTTATTATTACGCTTAGCAAATTTACAACACAAATGCTTGGGTCTAGACCAACGTTTGGGTCAAGTTTCATCGAATTCTGAAAACGTTCGAAATTTAGCTGTTTTACACGGTTTTATTAAACAAAGTTTGTTTCCCTTTTAAACTAACTTGTAATTATTATTACGCTTAGCAAATTTACTACACAAATGCTTGGGTCCAGACCAACGTTTGGGTCAAGTTTCGTCGAATTTTGAAAACGTTCAAAATTTAGCTGTTTTGCACAATTTTATTAAAGCAAGTTTGTTTCGCTTTTATACTAACTTGTAGTTATTATTACGCTTAACAAATTTACGAGACAAATGGATGGGTCTGCACCTGCGATTGGGTCAAGTTTCGTTGAATTCTGAGAACGGTCAAAAGTTAGCTGTTTTGCACGGTTTTAATAAAGCAAGTTTGTTTCCCTTTTATACTAACTTGTAGTTATGATTACGCTTATCAAATTTTCAACACAAATGGATGGTTCTAGACCGACGATTGGGTCAACTTTTGTTGAATTCTGAGAACGTTCAAAAGTTAGCTGTTTTGCACGGTTTTATTATAACAAGTTTGTTTCCCTTTTATACTAACTTGTAGTTATTACTACGCTTAGAAAATTTAACACACAAACTCTAGGGTCTAGACCTACGTTTGGGTCAAGTTTCGTCCAATTATGAGAATGCTCAAAATTTAGCTGTTTTGCACGGTTTATTAAAACAAGTTTGTTTCCCTTTTATACTAACTTGTAGTTATTATTACGTTTAGAAAATTTACCACACTAATGCTTGGGACTAGACCAAAGTTTGGGATTGGTTTCGTCGAATTCTGAGAACGTTCAAAATTTAGCTGTTTTGCACGGTTTTATTAAAGCAAGTTTGTTTCGCTTTTATACTAACCTGTAGTTATTATTACGGTTAGCAAATTTACGAGACAAATGGATGGGTCTGCACCTGCGATTGGGTCAAGTTTCGTTGAATTCTGAGAACGGTCAAAAGTTAGCTGTTTTGCACGGTTTTATTAAAGCAAGTTTGTTTCCCTTTTATACTAACTTGTAGTTATTATTACGCTTAGCAAATTTACAACACAAATGCTTGGGTCTAGACCAACGTTTGGGTCAAGTTTCATCGAATTCTGAAAACGTTCGAATTGTAGCTGTTTTACACGGTTTTATTAAACAGAGTTTGTTTCCCTTTTAAACTAACTTGTAATTATTATTACGCTTAGCAAATTTACTACACAAATGCTTGGGTCTAGACCAACGTTTGGGTCAAGTTTCGTCGAATTTTGAGAACGTTCAAAATTTAGCTATTTTGCACGGTTTTATTAAAGCAAGTTTGTTTCCCTTTTATAATAACTTGTAGTTATTATTACGCTTAGCATATTTACAACACAAATGAATGGGTCTAGACCTGCGATTGGGTCAAGTTTCTCGAATTCTGAGAACGTTCGAAAGTTAGCTGTTTTATACGATTTTATTAAAGAATGTTTGTTTTCCTTTTATGCTAGCTTGTAGTTGTTAGTACGCTTAGCAAATTTACAACGCAAATGCTTGGGTCTAGACCAATGTTTGGGTCAAGTTTCGTCGAATTCTGAAAACGTTCAAAATTTAGCTGTTTTGCACAATTTTATTAAAGCAAGTTTGTTTCGCTTTTATACTAACTTGTAGTTATTAGTACGCTTAGAATATTTACAACACAAATGGATGGGTCTGGACCTGCAATTGGGTCAAGTTTCGTTGAATTATGAGAACGGTAAAAAGTTAGCTGTTTTGCACGGTTTTATTAAAACAAGTTTGTTTCCCTTTTATATACTAACTTGTAGTTATTATTACGCTTAGAAAATTTAACACACAAACTCTTGGGTCTAGACCTATGTTTGAGTCAAGTTTCGTCGAATTTTGAGTATGCTCAAAATTTAGCTGTTTTGCACGGTTTTATTAAAACAAGTTTGTTTCCCTTTTATACTAATTTGTAGTTATTATTACGCTTAGCAAATTTACAACACAAATGCTTGGGTCTAGACCAACGTTTGGGTCAAGTTTCATCGAATTCTGAAAACGTTCGAAATTTAGCTGTTTTACACGGTTTTATTAAACAAAGTTTGTTTCCCTTTTAAACTAACTTGTAATTATTATTACGCTTAGCAAATTTACTACACAAATGCTTGGGTCCAGACCAACGTTTGGGTCAAGTTTCGTCGAATTTTGAAAACGTTCAAAATTTAGCTGTTTTGCACAATTTTATTAAAGCAAGTTTGTTTCGCTTTTATACTAACTTGTAGTTATTATTACGCTTAACAAATTTACGAGACAAATGGATGGGTCTGCACCTGCGATTGGGTCAAGTTTCGTTGAATTCTGAGAACGGTCAAAAGTTAGCTGTTTTGCACGGTTTTAATAAAGCAAGTTTGTTTCCCTTTTATACTAACTTGTAGTTATGATTACGCTTATCAAATTTTCAACACAAATGGATGGTTCTAGACCGACGATTGGGTCAACTTTTGTTGAATTCTGAGAACGTTCAAAAGTTAGCTGTTTTGCACGGTTTTATTATAACAAGTTTGTTTCCCTTTTATACTAACTTGTAGTTATTACTACGCTTAGAAAATTTAACACACAAACTCTAGGGTCTAGACCTACGTTTGGGTCAAGTTTCGTCCAATTATGAGAATGCTCAAAATTTAGCTGTTTTGCACGGTTTATTAAAACAAGTTTGTTTCCCTTTTATACTAACTTGTAGTTATTATTACGTTTAGAAAATTTACCACACTAATGCTTGGGACTAGACCAAAGTTTGGGATTGGTTTCGTCGAATTCTGAGAACGTTCAAAATTTAGCTGTTTTGCACGGTTTTATTAAAGCAAGTTTGTTTCGCTTTTATACTAACCTGTAGTTATTATTACGGTTAGCAAATTTACGAGACAAATGGATGGGTCTGCACCTGCGATTGGGTCAAGTTTCGTTGAATTCTGAGAACGGTCAAAAGTTAGCTGTTTTGCACGGTTTTATTAAAGCAAGTTTGTTTCCCTTTTATACTAACTTGTAGTTATTATTACGCTTAGCAAATTTACAACACAAATGCTTGGGTCTAGACCAACGTTTGGGTCAAGTTTCATCGAATTCTGAAAACGTTCGAATTGTAGCTGTTTTACACGGTTTTATTAAACAGAGTTTGTTTCCCTTTTAAACTAACTTGTAATTATTATTACGCTTAGCAAATTTACTACACAAATGCTTGGGTCTAGACCAACGTTTGGGTCAAGTTTCGTCGAATTTTGAGAACGTTCAAAATTTAGCTATTTTGCACGGTTTTATTAAAGCAAGTTTGTTTCCCTTTTATAATAACTTGTAGTTATTATTACGCTTAGCATATTTACAACACAAATGAATGGGTCTAGACCTGCGATTGGGTCAAGTTTCTCGAATTCTAAGAACGTTCGAAAGTTAACTGTTTTATACGATTTTATTAAAGAAAGTTTGTTTTCCTTTTATGCTAGCTTGTAGTTGTTAGTACGCTTAGCAAATTTACAACACAAATGCTTGGGTCTAGACCAATGTTTGGGTCAAGTTTCGTCGAATTCTGAAAACGTTCAAAATTTAGCTGTTTTGCACAATTTTATTAAACCAAGTATGTTTCGCTTTTATACTAACTTGTAGTTATTATTACGCTTAGCAAATTTACGAGACAAATGGATGGGTCTGCACCTGCGATTGGGTCAAGTTTCGTTGAATTCTGAGAACGGTCAAAAGTTAGCTGTTTTGCACGGTTTTATAAAAGCAAGTTTGTTTCCCTTTTATAATAACTTGTAGTTATTATTACGCTTAGCAAATTTACAACACAAATGGATGGTTCAAGACCAACGACTGGGTCAACTTTTGTTGAATTCTGAGATTGTTCAAAAGTTAGCTGTTTTGCACGGTTTTATTATAACAAGTTTGTTTCCCTTTTATACTAACTTGTAGTTATTACTACGCTTAGAAAATTTAACACACAAACTCTTGGGTCTAGACCTACGTTTGGGTCAAGTTTCGTCCAATTATGAGAATGCTCAAAATTTAGCTGTTTTGCACGGTTTATTAAAACAAGTTTGTTTCCCTTTTATACTAACTTATAGTTATTATTACGTTTAGAAAAATTTACCACACTAATGCTTGGGACTAGACCAAAGTTTGGGATTGGTTTCGTCGAATTCTGAGAACGTTCAAAATTTAGCTATTTTGCACGGTTTTATTAAAGCAAGTTTGTTTCCCTTTTATGCTAACTTGTAGTTATTATTACGCTTAGCAAATTTACTACACAAATGCTTGGGTCTAGACCAACGTATGGGTCAAGTTTCGTCGAATTGTGAAACCGTTCAAAATTTAGCTGTTTTGCACGGATTTATTAAAGCAAGTTTGTTTACCTTTTATACTAACTTGTAGTTATTATTACGCTTTGAAAATTTACCACACAAAAGCTTGGGTCTAGACCAACGTTTGGGACAGGTTCGTCGAATTCTGAGTACGTTCAAAATTTAGTTGTTTTGCACGGTTTTATTAAAGTAAGTTTGTTTCCCTTTTAAGCTAACTTGTAGTTATTATTACGCTTAGCAAATTTACAACAGAAATGCTTGGGTCTAGACCAATGTTTGGGTCTAGTTTCGTCGAATTCTGAAAACGTTCAAAATTTAGCTGTTTTGCACGATTTTATTAAAGCAAGTTTGTTTCGCTTTTATACTAGCTTGTATTTATTATTACGCTTAGCAAATTTACAACACAAATGGATGGGTCTGGACCTGCAATTGGGTCAAGTTTCGTTGAATTATGAGAACGGTAAAAAGTTAGCTGTTTTGCACGGTTTTATTAAAACAAGTTTGTTTCCCTTCTATACTAACTTGTAGTTATTATTACGCTTAGAAAACTTAACACACAAACTCTTGGGTCTAGACCTATGTTTGAGTCAAGTTTCGTCGAATTCTGATAATGCTCAAAATTTAGATGTTTTGCACGGTTTTATTAAAACAAGTTTGTTTCCCTTTTATACTAACTTGTAGTTATTATTACGTTTAGCAAATTTACAACACAAATGCTTGGGTCTAGACAAACGTTTGGGTCAAGTTTCGTCGAATTCTGAAAACGTTCGAAATTTAGCTATTTTGCACGGTTTTATTAAACAAAGTTTGTTTCCCTTTTAAACTAACTTGTAATTATTATTACGCTTAGCAAATTTACTACACAAATGCTTGGGTCTAGACCAACGTTTGGGTCAAGTTTCGTCGAATTTTGAGAACGTTCAAAATTTAGCTATTTTGCACGGTTTTATTAAAGCAAGTTTGTTTGCCTTTTATACTAAATTGTAGTTATTATTACGCTTAGCATATTTACAACACAAATGGATGGGTCTAGACCTGCGATTGGGTCAAGTTTCTCGAATTCTGAGAACGTTCGAAAGTTAGCTGTTTTATACGGTTTTATTAAAGAAAGTTTGTTTTCCTTTTATGCTAACTTGTAGTTATTAGTACGGTTAGCAGACTTACAACACAAATGCTTGGGTCTAGGCCAATGTTTGGATCAAGTTTCGTCGAATTCTGAAAACGTTCAAAATTTAGCTGTTTTGCACGATTTTATTAAAGCAAGTTTGTTTCGCTTTTATACTAACCTGTAGTTATTATTACGCTTAGCAAAATTTACGAGACAAATGGATGGGTCTGCACCTGCGATTGGGTCAAGTTTCGTTGAATTCTGAGAACGGTCAAAAGTTAGCTGTTTTGCACGGTTTTATTAAAGCAAGTTTGTTTCCCTTTTATACTAACTTGTAGTTATTATTACGCTTAGCAAATTTAAATCACAAATGCTTGGGTCTAGACCAACGTTTGGGTCAAGTTTCATCGAATTCTGAAAACGTTCGAAATTTAGCTGTTTTACACGGTTTTATTAAACAGAGTTTGTTTCCCTTTTAAACTAACTTGTAATTATTATTACGCTTAGCAAATTTACTACACAAATGCTTGGGTCTAGACCAACGTTTGGGTCAAGTTTCGTCGAATTTTGAGAACGTTCAAAATTTAGCTATTTTGCACGGTTTTATTAAAGCAAGTTTGTTTCCCTTTTATAATAACTTGTAGTTATTATTACGCTTAGCATATTTACAACACAAATGAATGGGTCTAGACCTGCGATTGGGTCAAGTTTCTCGAATTCTGAGAACGTTCGAAAGTTAGCTGTTTTATACGATTTTATTAAAGAATGTTTGTTTTCCTTTTATGCTAGCTTGTAGTTGTTAGTACGCTTAGCAAATTTACAACGCAAATGCTTGGGTCTAGACCAATGTTTGGGTCAAGTTTCGTCGAATTCTGAAAACGTTCAAAATTTAGCTGTTTTGCACAATTTTATTAAAGCAAGTTTGTTTCGCTTTTATACTAACTTGTAGTTATTAGTACGCTTAGAATATTTACAACACAAATGGATGGGTCTGGACCTGCAATTGGGTCAAGTTTCGTTGAATTATGAGAACGGTAAAAAGTTAGCTGTTTTGCACGGTTTTATTAAAACAAGTTTGTTTCCCTTTTATATACTAACTTGTAGTTATTATTACGCTTAGAAAATTTAACACACAAACTCTTGGGTCTAGACCTATGTTTGAGTCAAGTTTCGTCGAATTTTGAGTATGCTCAAAATTTAGCTGTTTTGCACGGTTTTATTAAAACAAGTTTGTTTCCCTTTTATACTAATTTGTAGTTATTATTACGCTTAGCAAATTTACAACACAAATGCTTGGGTCTAGACCAACGTTTGGGTCAAGTTTCATCGAATTCTGAAAACGTTCGAAATTTAGCTGTTTTACACGGTTTTATTAAACAAAGTTTGTTTCCCTTTTAAACTAACTTGTAATTATTATTACGCTTAGCAAATTTACTACACAAATGCTTGGGTCCAGACCAACGTTTGGGTCAAGTTTCGTCGAATTTTGAAAACGTTCAAAATTTAGCTGTTTTGCACAATTTTATTAAAGCAAGTTTGTTTCGCTTTTATACTAACTTGTAGTTATTATTACGCTTAACAAATTTACGAGACAAATGGATGGGTCTGCACCTGCGATTGGGTCAAGTTTCGTTGAATTCTGAGAACGGTCAAAAGTTAGCTGTTTTGCACGGTTTTAATAAAGCAAGTTTGTTTCCCTTTTATACTAACTTGTAGTTATGATTACGCTTATCAAATTTTCAACACAAATGGATGGTTCTAGACCGACGATTGGGTCAACTTTTGTTGAATTCTGAGAACGTTCAAAAGTTAGCTGTTTTGCACGGTTTTATTATAACAAGTTTGTTTCCCTTTTATACTAACTTGTAGTTATTACTACGCTTAGAAAATTTAACACACAAACTCTAGGGTCTAGACCTACGTTTGGGTCAAGTTTCGTCCAATTATGAGAATGCTCAAAATTTAGCTGTTTTGCACGGTTTATTAAAACAAGTTTGTTTCCCTTTTATACTAACTTGTAGTTATTATTACGTTTAGAAAATTTACCACACTAATGCTTGGGACTAGACCAAAGTTTGGGATTGGTTTCGTCGAATTCTGAGAACGTTCAAAATTTAGCTGTTTTGCACGGTTTTATTAAAGCAAGTTTGTTTCCCTTTTATGCTAACTTGTAGTTATTATTACGCTTAGCAAATTTACTACACAAATGCTTGGGTCTAGACCAACGTATGGGTCAAGTTTCGTCGAATTGTGAAACCGTTCAAAATTTAGCTGTTTTGCACGGTTTTATTAAAGCAAGTTTGTTTCCCTTTTATACTAACTTGTAGTTATTATTACGCTTTGAAAATTTACCACACTAATGCTTGGGTCTAGACCAACGTTTTGGACAGGTTCGTCGAATTCTGAGTACGTTCAAAATTTAGTTGTTTTGCACGGTTTTATTAAAGCAAATTTGTTTCCCTTTTATGCTAACTTGTAGTTATTATTACGTTCAGCAAATTTACAACAGAAATGCATGGGTCTAGACCAATGTTTGGGTCTAGTTTCGTCGATTTCTGAAAACGTTCAAAATTTAGCTGTTTTGCACGATTTTATTAAAGCAAGTTTGTTTCGCTTTTATACTAGCTTGTAGTTATTATTACGCTTAGCAAATTTACAACACAAATGGATGTGTCTGGACCTGCAATTGGGTCAAGTTTCGTTGAATTATGAGAACGGTAAAAAGTTAGCTGTTTTGCACGGTTTTATTAAAACAAGTTTGTTTCCCTTCTATACTAACTTGTAGTTATTATTACGCTTAGAAAACTAAACACACAAACTCTTGGGTCTAGACCTATGTTTGAGTCAAGTTTCGTCGAATTCTGAGAATGCTCAAAATTTAGCTGTTTTGAACGGTTTTATTAAAACAAGTTTGTTTCCCTTTTATACTAACTTGTAGTTATTATTACGTTTAGCAAATTTACAACACAAATGCTTGGGTCTAGACAAACGTTTGGGTCAAGTTTCGTCGAATTCTGAAAACGTTCGAAATTTAGCTGTTTTGCACGATTTTATTAAACAAAGTTTGTTTCTCTTTTAAACTAACTTGTAATTATTATTACGCTTAGCAAATTTACTACACAAATGCTTGGGTCTAGACCAACGTTTGGGTCAAGTTTCGTCGAATTTTGAGAACGTTCAAAATTTAGCTATTTTGCACGGTTTTATTAAAGCAAGTTTGTTTGCCTGTTATACTAACTTGTAGTTATTTTTACGCTTAGCATATTTACAACACAAATGGCTGGGTCTAGACCTGCGATTGGGTCAAGTTTCTCGAATTTTGAGAACGTTCGAAAGTTAGCTGTTTTATACGGTTTTATTAAAGAAAGTTTGTTTTCCTTTTATGCTAACTTGTAGTTATTAGTACGCTTAGCAGACTTACAACACAAATGCTTGGGTCTAGACCAATGTTTGGGTCAAGTTTCGTCGAATTCTGAAAACGTTCAAAATTTAGCTGTTTTGCACGATTTTATTAAAGCAAGTTTGTTTCGCTTTTATACTAACCTGTAGTTATTATTACGGTTAGCAAATTTACGAGACAAATGGATGGGTCTGCACCTGCGATTGGGTCAAGTTTCGTTGAATTCTGAGAACGGTCAAAAGTTAGCTGTTTTGCACGGTTTTATTAAAGCAAGTTTGTTTCCCTTTTATACTAACTTGTAGTTATTATTACGCTTAGCAAATTTACAACACAAATGCTTGGGTCTAGACCAACGTTTGGGTCAAGTTTCATCGAATTCTGAAAACGTTCGAATTGTAGCTGTTTTACACGGTTTTATTAAACAGAGTTTGTTTCCCTTTTAAACTAACTTGTAATTATTATTACGCTTAGCAAATTTACTACACAAATGCTTGGGTCTAGACCAACGTTTGGGTCAAGTTTCGTCGAATTTTGAGAACGTTCAAAATTTAGCTATTTTGCACGGTTTTATTAAAGCAAGTTTGTTTCCCTTTTATAATAACTTGTAGTTATTATTACGCTTAGCATATTTACAACACAAATGAATGGGTCTAGACCTGCGATTGGGTCAAGTTTCTCGAATTCTAAGAACGTTCGAAAGTTAACTGTTTTATACGATTTTATTAAAGAAAGTTTGTTTTCCTTTTATGCTAGCTTGTAGTTGTTAGTACGCTTAGCAAATTTACAACACAAATGCTTGGGTCTAGACCAATGTTTGGGTCAAGTTTCGTCGAATTCTGAAAACGTTCAAAATTTAGCTGTTTTGCACAATTTTATTAAACCAAGTATGTTTCGCTTTTATACTAACTTGTAGTTATTATTACGCTTAGCAAATTTACGAGACAAATGGATGGGTCTGCACCTGCGATTGGGTCAAGTTTCGTTGAATTCTGAGAACGGTCAAAAGTTAGCTGTTTTGCACGGTTTTATAAAAGCAAGTTTGTTTCCCTTTTATAATAACTTGTAGTTATTATTACGCTTAGCAAATTTACAACACAAATGGATGGTTCAAGACCAACGACTGGGTCAACTTTTGTTGAATTCTGAGATTGTTCAAAAGTTAGCTGTTTTGCACGGTTTTATTATAACAAGTTTGTTTCCCTTTTATACTAACTTGTAGTTATTACTACGCTTAGAAAATTTAACACACAAACTCTTGGGTCTAGACCTACGTTTGGGTCAAGTTTCGTCCAATTATGAGAATGCTCAAAATTTAGCTGTTTTGCACGGTTTATTAAAACAAGTTTGTTTCCCTTTTATACTAACTTATAGTTATTATTACGTTTAGAAAAATTTACCACACTAATGCTTGGGACTAGACCAAAGTTTGGGATTGGTTTCGTCGAATTCTGAGAACGTTCAAAATTTAGCTATTTTGCACGGTTTTATTAAAGCAAGTTTGTTTCCCTTTTATGCTAACTTGTAGTTATTATTACGCTTAGCAAATTTACTACACAAATGCTTGGGTCTAGACCAACGTATGGGTCAAGTTTCGTCGAATTGTGAAACCGTTCAAAATTTAGCTGTTTTGCACGGATTTATTAAAGCAAGTTTGTTTACCTTTTATACTAACTTGTAGTTATTATTACGCTTTGAAAATTTACCACACAAAAGCTTGGGTCTAGACCAACGTTTGGGACAGGTTCGTCGAATTCTGAGTACGTTCAAAATTTAGTTGTTTTGCACGGTTTTATTAAAGTAAGTTTGTTTCCCTTTTAAGCTAACTTGTAGTTATTATTACGCTTAGCAAATTTACAACAGAAATGCTTGGGTCTAGACCAATGTTTGGGTCTAGTTTCGTCGAATTCTGAAAACGTTCAAAATTTAGCTGTTTTGCACGATTTTATTAAAGCAAGTTTGTTTCGCTTTTATACTAGCTTGTATTTATTATTACGCTTAGCAAATTTACAACACAAATGGATGGGTCTGGACCTGCAATTGGGTCAAGTTTCGTTGAATTATGAGAACGGTAAAAAGTTAGCTGTTTTGCACGGTTTTATTAAAACAAGTTTGTTTCCCTTCTATACTAACTTGTAGTTATTATTACGCTTAGAAAACTTAACACACAAACTCTTGGGTCTAGACCTATGTTTGAGTCAAGTTTCGTCGAATTCTGATAATGCTCAAAATTTAGATGTTTTGCACGGTTTTATTAAAACAAGTTTGTTTCCCTTTTATACTAACTTGTAGTTATTATTACGTTTAGCAAATTTACAACACAAATGCTTGGGTCTAGACAAACGTTTGGGTCAAGTTTCGTCGAATTCTGAAAACGTTCGAAATTTAGCTATTTTGCACGGTTTTATTAAACAAAGTTTGTTTCCCTTTTAAACTAACTTGTAATTATTATTACGCTTAGCAAATTTACTACACAAATGCTTGGGTCTAGACCAACGTTTGGGTCAAGTTTCGTCGAATTTTGAGAACGTTCAAAATTTAGCTATTTTGCACGGTTTTATTAAAGCAAGTTTGTTTGCCTTTTATACTAAATTGTAGTTATTATTACGCTTAGCATATTTACAACACAAATGGATGGGTCTAGACCTGCGATTGGGTCAAGTTTCTCGAATTCTGAGAACGTTCGAAAGTTAGCTGTTTTATACGGTTTTATTAAAGAAAGTTTGTTTTCCTTTTATGCTAACTTGTAGTTATTAGTACGGTTAGCAGACTTACAACACAAATGCTTGGGTCTAGGCCAATGTTTGGATCAAGTTTCGTCGAATTCTGAAAACGTTCAAAATTTAGCTGTTTTGCACGATTTTATTAAAGCAAGTTTGTTTCGCTTTTATACTAACCTGTAGTTATTATTACGCTTAGCAAAATTTACGAGACAAATGGATGGGTCTGCACCTGCGATTGGGTCAAGTTTCGTTGAATTCTGAGAACGGTCAAAAGTTAGCTGTTTTGCACGGTTTTATTAAAGCAAGTTTGTTTCCCTTTTATACTAACTTGTAGTTATTATTACGCTTAGCAAATTTAAATCACAAATGCTTGGGTCTAGACCAACGTTTGGGTCAAGTTTCATCGAATTCTGAAAACGTTCGAAATTTAGCTGTTTTACACGGTTTTATTAAACAGAGTTTGTTTCCCTTTTAAACTAACTTGTAATTATTATTACGCTTAGCAAATTTACTACACAAATGCTTGGGTCTAGACCAACGTTTGGGTCAAGTTTCGTCGAATTTTGAGAACGTTCAAAATTTAGCTATTTTGCACGGTTTTATTAAAGCAAGTTTGTTTCCCTTTTATAATAACTTGTAGTTATTATTACGCTTAGCATATTTACAACACAAATGAATGGGTCTAGACCTGCGATTGGGTCAAGTTTCTCGAATTCTGAGAACGTTCGAAAGTTAGCTGTTTTATACGATTTTATTAAAGAATGTTTGTTTTCCTTTTATGCTAGCTTGTAGTTGTTAGTACGCTTAGCAAATTTACAACGCAAATGCTTGGGTCTAGACCAATGTTTGGGTCAAGTTTCGTCGAATTCTGAAAACGTTCAAAATTTAGCTGTTTTGCACAATTTTATTAAAGCAAGTTTGTTTCGCTTTTATACTAACTTGTAGTTATTATTACGCTTAGCAAATTTACGAGACAAATGGATGGGTCTGCACCTGCGATTGGGTCAAGTTTCGTTGAATTCTGAGAACGGTCAAAAGTTAGCTGTTTTGCACGGTGTTATTAAAGCAAGTTTGTTTCCCTTTTATACTAACTTGTAGTTATTATTACGCTTAGCAAATTTACAATACAAATGGATGGTTCTAGACCAACGATTGGGTCAACTTTTGTTGAATTCTGAGAACGTTCAAAAGTTAGCTGTTTTGCACGGTTTTATTATAACAAGTTTGTTTCCCTTTTATACTAACTTGTAGTTATTACTACGTTTAGAAAATTTAACACACAAACTCTTGGGTCTAGACCTACGTTTGGGTCAAGTTTCGTCCAATTATGAGAATGCTCAAAATTTAGCTGTTTTGCACGGTTTATTAAAACAAGTTTGTTTCCCTTTTATACTAACTTATAGGTATTATTACGTTTAGAAAAATTTACCACACTAATGCTTGGGACTAGACCAAAGTTTGGGATTGGTTTCGTCGAATTCTGAGAACGTTCAAAATTTAGATGTTTTGCACGGTTTTATTAAAGCAAGTTTGTTTCCCTTTTATGCTAACTTGTAGTTATTATTACGCTTAGCAAATTTACTACACAAATGCTTGGGTCTAGACCAACGTATGGGTCAAGTTTCGTCGAATTGTGAAACCGTTCAAAATTTAGCTGTTTTGCACGGTTTTATTAAAGCAAGTTTGTTTCCCTTTTATACTAACTTGTAGTTATTATTACGCTTTGAAAATTTACCACACTAATGCTTGGGTCTAGACCAACATTTGGGACAGGTTCGTCGAATTCTGAGTACGTTCAAAATTTAGTTGTTTTGCACGGTTTTATTAAAGCAAGTTTGTTTCCCTTTTAAACTAACTTCTAGTTATTATTACGCTTAGCAAATTTACAACAGAAATGCTTGGGTCTAGACCAATGTTTGGGTCTAGTTTCGTCGAATTCTGAAAACGTTCAAAATTTAGCTGTTTTGCACGATTTTATTAAAGCAAGCTTGTTTCGCTTTTATACTAGCTTGTAGTTATTATTACGCTTAGAAAATTTACAACACAAATGGATGGGTCTGGACCTGCAATTGGGTCAAGTTTCGTTGAATTATGAGAACGGTAAAAAGTTAGCTGTTTTGCACGGTTTTATTAAAACAAGTTTGTTTCCCTTCTATACTAACTTGTAGTTATTATTACGCTTAGAAAACTTAACACACAAACTCTTGGGTCTAGACCTATGTTTGAGTCAAGTTTCGTCGAATTCTGAGAATGCTCAAAATTTAGATGTTTTGCACGGTTTTATTAAAACAAGTTTGTTTCCCTTTTATACTAACTTGTAGTTATTATTACGTTTAGCAAATTTACAACACAAATGCTTGGGTCTAGACAAACGTTTGGGTCAAGTTTCGTCGAATTCTGAAAATGTTCGAAATTTAGCTGTTTTGCACGGTTTTATTAAACAAAGTTTGTTTCCCTTTTAAACTAACTTGTAATTATTATTACGCTTAGCAAATTTACTACACAAATGCTTGGGTCTAGACCAACGTTTGGGTCAAGTTTCGTCGAATTTTGAGAACGTTCAAAATTTAGCTATTTTGCACGGTTTTATTAAAGCAAGTTTGTTTGCCTTTTATACTAACTTGTAGTTATTATTACGCTTAGCATATTTACAACACAAATGGATGGGTCTAGACCTGCGATTGGGTCAAGTTTCTCGAATTCTGAGAACGTTCGAAAGTTAGCTGTTTTATACGGTTTTATTAAAGAAAGTTTGTTTTCCTTTTATGCTAACTTGTAGTTATTAGTACGCTTAGCAAATTTAAAACACAAATGCTTGGGTCTAGACCAATGTTTGGGTCAAGTTTCGTCAAATTTTGAAAACGTTCAAAATTTAGCTGTTTTCCACGATTTTATTAAAGCAAGTTTGTTTCGCTTTTATACTAACTTGTAGTTAGTATTACCCTTAGCAAATTTACAACACAAATGGATGGGTCTGGACCTGCAATTGGGTCAAGTTTCTTTGAATTATGAGAACGTTAAAAAGTTAGCTGTTTCGCACGGTTTTATTAAAACAAGTTTGTTTCCCTTTTATACTAACTTGTAGTTATTATTACGCTTAGCAAATTTACAACACAAATGGATGGGTCTAGACCAACGATTGGGTCAACTTTTGTTGAATTCTGAGAAAACGTTCAAAAGTTAGCTGTTTTGCACGGTTTTATTATAACAAGTTCGTTTCCCTTTTATACTAACTTGTAGTTATTACTACGCTTAGAAAATTTAACACACAAACTCTTGGGTCTAGACCTACATTTGGGTCAAGTTTCGTCCAATTATGAGAATGCTCAAAATTTAGCTGTTTTGTACGGTTTATTAAAACAAGTTTGTTTCCCTTTTATACTAACTTGAAGTTATTATTACGTTTAGAAAATTTACCACAGTAATGCTTGGGACTAGACCAACGTTTGGGACTGGTTTCGTCGAATTCTGAGAACGTTCAAAATTTAGCTGTTTTGCACGGTTTTATTAAAGCAAGTTTGTTTCCCTTTTATGCTAACTTGTAGTTATTATTACGCTTAGCAAATTTACTACACAAATGCTTGGGTCTAGACCAACGTATGGGTCAAGTTTCGTCGAATTGTGAAACCGTTCAAAATTTAGCTGTTTTGCACGGTTTTATCAAAGCAAGTTTGTTTTCCTTTTATACAAACTTGTAGTTAGTATTACCCTTAGCAAATTTACAACACAAATGGATGGGTCTGGACCTGCAATTGGGTCAAGTTTCGTTGAATTATGAGAACGGTAAAAAGTTAGCTGTTTTGCACGGTTTTATTAAAACAAGTTTGTTTCCCTTTTATACTAACTTGTAGTTATTATTACGCTTAGAAAACTTAACACACAAACTCTTGGGTCTAGACCTATGTTTGAGTCAAGTTTCGTCGAATTCTGAGAATGCTCAAAATTTAGCTGTTTTGCACGGTTTTATGAAAACAAGTTTGTTTCCCTTTTATACAAACTTGTAGTTATTATTAC
Source organism: Sesamum indicum (assembly GCF_026168435.1). Taxonomy (NCBI): domain Eukaryota; kingdom Viridiplantae; phylum Streptophyta; class Magnoliopsida; order Lamiales; family Pedaliaceae; genus Sesamum; species Sesamum indicum. Next base: position 9,399,032 of record NC_142658.1, on the reverse strand, counting down.
GTTTAGCAAATTTACAACACAAATGCTCGAGTCTAGAGAAACGTTTGGGTCAAGTTTCGTCGAATTCTGAAAACGTTCGAAATTTAACTGTTTTGCACGGTTTTATTAAACAAAGTTTGTTTCCCTTTTAAACTAACTTGTAATTATTATTACGCTTAGCAAATTTACTATACAAATGCTTGGGTCTAGACCAACGTTTGGGTCAAGTTTCGTCGAATTTTGAGAACGTTCAAAATTTAGCTATTTTGCACGGTTTTATTAAAGCAAGTTTGTTTGCCTTTTATACTAACTTGTAGTTATTATTACGCTTAGCATATTTACAACACAAATGGATGGGTCTAGACCTGCGATTGGGTCAAGTTTCTCGAATTCTGAGAACGTTCGAAAGTTAGCTGTTTTATACGGTTTTATTAAATATAGTTTGTTTTCCTTTTATGCTAACTTGTAGTTATTAGTACGTTTAGCAAATTTACAACACAAATGCTTGGGTCTAGACCAATGTTTGGTTCAAGGTTCGTCAAATTCTGAAAACGTTCAAAATTTAGTTGTTTTCCACGATTTTATTAAAGCAAGTTTGTTTCGCTTTTATACTAACTTGTAGTTATTATTACTCTTAGCAAATTTACGAGACAAATGGATGGGTCTGCACCTGCGATTGGGTCAAGTTTCGTTGAATCCTGAGAACGGTCAAAAGTTAGCTGTTTTGCACGGTTTTATTAAAGCAAGTTTGTTTCCCTTTTATACTAACTTGTAGTTATTATTACGCTTAGCAAATTTACAACACAAATGGATGGGTCTAGACCAACGATTGGGTCAACTTTTGTTGAATTCTGAGAACGTTCAAAAGTTAGCTGTTTTGCACGGTTTTATTATAACAAGTTTGTTTCCCTTTTATACTAACTTGTAGTTATTACTTACGCTTAGAAAATTTAACACACAAACTCTTGGGTCTAGACCTACGTTTGGGTCAAGTTTCGTCCAATTATAAGAATGCTCAAAATTTAGCTGTTTTGCACGGTTTATTAAAACAAGTTCGTTTCCCTTTTATACTAACTTGAAGTTATTATTACGTTTAGAAAATTTACCACAGTAATGCTTGGGACTAGACCAACGTTTGGGACTGGTTTCGTCGAATTCTGAGAACGTTCAAAATTTAGCTGTTTTGCACGGTTTTATTAAAGCAAGTTTGTTTCTCTTTTATGCTAACTTGTAGTTATTATTACGCTTAGCAAATTTACTACACAAATGCTTGGGTCTAGACCAACGTATGGGTCAAGTTTCGTCGAATTGTGAAACCGTTCAAAATTTAGCTGTTTTGCACGGTTTTATTAAAGCAAGTTTGTTTTCCTTTTATACTAACTTGTAGTTAGTATTACCCTTAGCAAATTTGCAACACAAATGGATGGGTCTGGACCTGCAATTGGGTCAAGTTTCGTTGAATTATGAGAACGGTAAAAAGTTAGCTGTTTTGCACGGTTTTATTAAAACAAGTTTGTTTCCCTTTTATACTAACTTGTAGTTATTATTACGCTTAGCAAATTTACAACACAAATGCTCGGGTCTAGAGAAACGTTTGGGTCAAGTTTCATCGAATTCTGAAAACGTTCGAAATTTAGCTGTTTTGCACGGTTTTATTAAACAAAGTTTGTTTCCCTTTTAAACTAACTTGTAATTATTATTACGCTTAGCAAATTTACTACACAAATGCTTGGGTCTAGACCAACGTTTGGGTCAAGTTTCGTCGAATTTTGAGAACGTTCAAAATTTAGCTATTTTGCACGGTTTTATTAAAGCAAGTTTCTTTCCCTTTTATACTAACTTGTAGTTATTATTACGCTTACCATATTTACAACACAAATGAATGGGTCTAGACCTGCGATTGGGTCAAATTTCTCGAATTCTGAGAACGTTCGAAAGTTAGCTGTTTTATACGATTTTATTAAAGAAAGTTTGTTTTCCTTTTATGCTAACTTGTAGTTATTAGTACGCTTAGCAAATTTACAACACAAATGCTTGGGTCTAGACCAATGTTTGGGTTAAGTTTCGTCGAATTCTGAAAACGTTCAAAATTTAGCTGTTTTGCACGATTTCATTAAAGCAAATTTGTTTCGCTTTTATACTAACTTGTAGTTATTATTACTCTTAGCAAATTTACGAGACAAATGGATGGGTCTGCACCTGCGATTGGGTCAAGTTTCGTTGAATCCTGAGAACGGTCAAAAGTTAGCTGTTTTGCACGGTTTTATTAAAGCAAGTTTGTTTCCCTTTTATACTAACTTGTAGTTATTATTACGCTTAGCAAATTTACAACACAAATGGATGGGTCTAGACCAACGATTGGGTCAACTTTTGTTGAATTCTGAGAACGTTCAAAAGTTAGCTGTTTTGCACGGTTTTATTATAACAAGTTTGTTTCGCTTTTATACTAACTTGTAGTTATTACTTACGCTTAGAAAATTTAACACACAAACTCTTGGGTCTAGACCTACGTTTGGGTCAAGTTTCGTCCAATTATAAGAATGCTCAAAATTTAGCTGTTTTGCACGGTTTATTAAAACAAGTTCGTTTCCCTTTTATACTAACTTGAAGTTATTATTACGTTTAGAAAATTTACCACACTAATGCTTGGGACTAGACCAACGTTTGGGACTGGTTTCGTCGAATTCTGAGAATGTTCAAAATTTAGCTGTTTTGCACGGTTTTATTAAAGTAAGTTTGTTTCCCTTTTATGCTAACTTGTAGTTATTATTACGCTTAGCAAATTTACTACACAAATGCTTGGGTCTAGACCAACGTATGGGTCAAGTTTCGTCGAATTGTGAAACCGTTCAAAATTTAGCTGTTTTGCACGGTTTTATTAAAGCAAGTTTGTTTTCCTTTTATACTAACTTGTAGTTATTATTACGCTTAGCATATTTACAACACAAATGGATGGGTCTAGACCTGCGATTGGGTCAAGTTTCTCGAATTCTGAGAACGTTCAAAAGTTAGCTGTTTTATACGGTTTTATTAAAGAAAGTTTGTTTTCCTTTTATGCTAACTTGTAGTTATTAGTAAGCTTAGCAAATTTACAACACAAATGCTTGGGTCTAGACCAATGTTTGGGTCAAGTTTCGTCGAATTCTGAAAACGTTCAAAATTTAGCTGTTTTGCACGATTTTATTAAAGCAAGTTTGTTTCGCTTTTATACCAACTTGTAGTTAGTATTACCCTTAGCAAATTTACAACACAAATGGATGGGTCTGGACCTGCAGTTGGGTCAAGTTTCGTTGAATTATGAGAACGGTAAAAAGTTAGCTGTTTTGCACGGTTTTATTAAAACAAGTTTGTTTCCCTTTTATACTAACTTGTAGTTATTATTACGCTTAGAAAATTTAACACACAAACTCTTGGGTCTAGACCTATGTTTGACTCAAGTTTCGTCGAATTCTAAGAATGCTCAAAATTTAGCTGTTTTGCACGGTTTTATTAAAACAAGTTTGTTTCCCTTTTATACTAACTTGTAGTTATTATTACGTTTAGCAAATTTACAACAAAAATGCTTGGGTCTAGACAAACGTTTGGTCAAGTTTCGTCGAATTCTGAAAACGTTTGAAATTTAGCTGTTTTGCACGGTTTTATTAAACAAAGTTTGTTTCCCTTTTAAACTAACTTGTAATTATTATTACGCTTAGCAAATTTACTACACAAATGCTTGGGTCTAGACCAACGTTTGGGTCAAGTTTCGTCGAATTTTGAGAACGTTCAAAATTTAGCTATTTTGCACGGTTTTATTAAAGCAAGTTTGTTTGCCTTTTATACTAACTTGTAGTTCTTATTACGCTTAGCATATTTACAACACAAATGGATGGGTCTAGACCGGCGATTGGGTCAAGTTTCTCGAATTCTGAGAACGTTCGAAAGTTAGCTGTTTTATACGGTTTTATTAAAGAAAGTTTGTTTTTCTTTTATGCTAACTTGTAGTTATTAGTACGCTTAGCAAATTTACAACACAAATGCTTGGGTCTAGACCAATGTTTGGGTCAAGTTTCGTCGAATTCTGAAAACGTTCAAAATTTAGTTGTTTTCCACGATTTTATTAAAGCAAGTTTGTTTCGCTTTTATACTAACTTGTAGTTAGTATTACCCTTAGCAAATTTACAATACAAATGGATGGGTCTGCACCTGCAATTGGGTCAAGTTTCGTTGAATTATGAGAACGTTAAAAAGTTAGCTGTTTCGCACGGTTTTATTAAAACAAGTTTGTTTCCCTTTTATACTAACTTGTAGTTATTATTACGCTTAAAAAATTTAGCACACAAACTCTTGGGTCTAGACATATGTTTGGGTCAAGTTTCGTCGAATTCTGAGAATGCTCAAAATTTAGTTGTTTTGCACGGTTTTATTAAAACAAGTTTGTTTCCCTTTTATACTAACTTGTAGTTATTATTACGTTTAGCAAATTTACAACACAAATGCTTGGGTCTAGACAAACGTTTGGGTCAAGTTTCGTCGAATTCTGAAAACGTTCGAAATTTAGCTGTTTTGCACGATTTTATTAAACAAAGTTTGTTTTCCTTTTAAACTAACTTGTAATTATTATTACGCTTAGCAAATTTACTACACAAATGCTTGGGTCTAGACCAACGTTTGGGTCAAGTTTCGTCGAATTTTGAGAACGTTCAAAATTTAGCTATTTTGCACGGTTTTATTAAAGCAAGTTTGTTTGCCTTTTATACTAACTTGTAGTTATTATTACGCTTAGCATATTTACAACACAAATGGATGGGTCTAGACCTGCGATTGGGTCAAGTTTCTCGAATTCTGAGAACATTCGAAAGTTAGCTGTTTTATACGGTTTTATTAAAGAAAGTTTGTTTTCCTTTTCTGCTAACTTGTAGTTATTAGTACGCTTAGCAAATGTACAACACAAATGCTTGGGTCTAGACCAATGTTTGGGTCAAGTTTCGTCGAATTCTGAAAACGTTCAAAATTTAATTGTTTTCCACTATTTTATTAAAGCAAGTTTGTTTCGCTTTTATACTAACTTGTAGTTAGTATTACCCTTAGCAAATTTACAATACAAATGGATGGGTCTGCACCTACAATTGGGTCAAGTTTCGTTGAATTATGAGAACGTTAAAAAGTTAGCTGTTTCGCACGGTTTTATTAAAACAAGTTTTTTTCCCTTTTATACTAACTTGTAGTTATTATTACGCTTAAAAAATTTAGCACACAAACTCTTGGGTCTAGACATATGTTTGGGTCAAGTTTCGTCGAATTCTGAGAATGCTCAAAATTTAGCTGTTTTGCACGGTTTTATTAAAACAAGTTTGTTTCCCTTTTATACTAACTTGTAGTTATTATTACGTTTAGCAAATTTACAACACAAATGCTTGGGTCTAGACAAACGTTTGGGTCAAGTTTCGTCGAATTCTGAAAACGTTCGAAATTTAGCTGTTTTGCACGATTTTATTAAACAAAGTTTGTTTTCCTTTTAAACTAACTTGTAATTATTATTACGCTTAGCAAATTTACTACACAAATGCTTGGGTCTAGACCAACGTTTGGGTCAAGTATCGTCGAATTTTGAGAACGTTCAAAATTTAGCTATTTTGCACGGTTTTATTAAAGCAAGTTTGTTTGCCTTTTATACTAACTTGTAGTTATTATTACGCTTAGCATATTTACAACACAAATGGATGGGTCTAGACCTGCGATTGGGTCAAGTTTCTCGAATTCTGAGAACATTCGAAAGTTAGCTGTTTTATACGGTTTTATTAAAGAAAGTTTGTTTTCCTTTTCTGCTAACTTGTACTTATTAGTACGCTTAGCAAATGTACACCACAAATGCTTGGGTCTAGACCAATGTTTGGGTCAAGTTTCGTCGAATTCTGAAAACGTTCAAAATTTAGTTGTTTTCCACGATTTTATTAAAGCAAGTTTGTTTCGCTTTTATACTAACTTGTAGTTAGTATTACCCTTAGCAAATTTACAATACAAATGGATGGGTCTGCACCTACAATTGGGTCAAGTTTCGTTGAATTATGAGAACGTTAAAAAGTTAGCTGTTTCGCACGGTTTTATTAAAACAAGTTTTTTTCCCTTTTATACTAACTTGTAGTTATTATTACGCTTAGAAAATTTAGCACACAAACTCTTGGGTCTAGACATATGTTTGGGTCAAGTTTCGTCAAATTCTGAGAATGCTCAAAATTTAGCAGTTTTGCACGATTTTATTGAAATAAGTTTTTTTCCCTTTTATACTAACTTGTAGTTATTATTACGCTTAGCAAATTTACAATACAAATGCTTGGGTCTAGACCAACGTTTGGGTCAAGTTTCATCGAATTCTGAAAACGTTCGAAATTTAGCTGTTTTGCACGGTTTTATTAAACAAAGTTTGTTTCCCTTTTAAACTAAATTGTAATTATCATTACGCTTAGCAAATTTACTACACAAATGCTTGGGTCTAGACCAACGTTTGGGTCAAGTTTCGTTGAATTATGAGAACGTTCAAAATTTAGCTATTTTGCACGGTTTTATTAAAGCAAGTTTGTTTGCCTTTTATACTAACTTATAGTTATTATTACGCTTAGCATATTTACAACACAAATGGATGTGCCTACACCGGCGATTGGGTCAAGTTTCTTGAATTCTGAGAACGTTCGAAAGTTAGCTGTTTTGTACGGTTTTATTAAAGAAAGTTTGTTTTCCTTTTATGCTAACTTGTAGTTATTAGTACGCTTAGCAAATTTACAACACAAATGCTTGGGTCTCGACCAATGTTTGGGTCAAGTTTCGTCAAATTCTGAAAACGTTCAAAATTTAGCTGTATTGCACGATTTTATTAAAGCAAGTTTGTTTCGCTTTTATACTAACTTGTAGTTATTATTACGCTTAGCAAATTTACGAGACAAATGGATGGGTCTGCACCTGCGATTGGGTCAAGTTTCGTTGAATTCTGAGAACGGTCAAAAGTTAGCTGTTTTGCACGGTTATTAAAACAAGTTTGTTTCCCTTTTATACAAACTTGTAGTTATTATTACGTTTAGCAAATTTACAACACAAATGCTCGAGTCTAGAGAAACGTTTGGGTCAAGTTTCGTCGAATTCTGAAAACGTTCGAAATTTAACTGTTTTGCACGGTTTTATTAAACAAAGTTTGTTTTCCTTTTAAACTAACTTGTAATTATTATTACGCTTAGCAAATTTACTACACAAATGCTTGGGTCTAGACCAACGTTTGGGTCAAGTTTCGTCGAATTTTGAGAACGTTCAAAATTTAGCTATTTTGCACGGTTTTATTAAAGCAAGTTTGTTTGCCTTTTATTCTAACTTGTAGTTATTATTACGCTTAGCATATTTACAACACAAATGGATGGGTCTAGACCTGCGATTGGGTCAAGTTTCTCGAATTCTGAGAACGTTCGAAAGTTAGCTGTTTTATACGGTTTTATTAAATATAGTTTGTTTTCCTTTTATGCTAACTTGTAGTTATTAGTACGTTTAGCAAATTTACAACACAAATGCTTGGGTCTAGACCAATGCTTGGTTCAAGGTTCGTCAAATTCTGAAAACGTTCAAAATTTAGTTGTTTTCCACGATTTTATTAAAGCAAGTTTGTTTCGCTTTTATACTAACTTGTAGTTATTATTACTCTTAGCAAATTTACGAGACAAATGGATGGGTCTGCACCTGCGATTGGGTCAAGTTTCGTTGAATCCTGAGAACGGTCAAAAGTTAGCTGTTTTGCACGGTTTTATTAAAGCAAGTTTGTTTCCCTTTTATACTAACTTGTAGTTATTATTACGCTTAGCAAATTTACAACACAAATGGATGGGTCTAGACCAACGATTGGGTCAACTTTTGTTGAATTCTGAGAACGTTCAAAAGTTAGCTGTTTTGCACGGTTTTATTATAACAAGTTTGTTTCCCTTTTATACTAACTTGTAGTTATTACTTACGCTTAGAAAATTTAACACACAAACTCTTGGGTCTAGACCTACGTTTGGGTCAAGTTTCGTCCAATTATAAGAATGCTCAAAATTTAGCTGTTTTGCACGGTTTATTAAAACAAGTTCGTTTCCCTTTTATACTAACTTGAAGTTATTATTACGTTTAGAAAATTTACCACACTAATGCTTGGGACTAGACCAACGTTTGGGACTGGTTTCGTCGAATTCTGAGAATGTTCAAAATTTAGCTGTTTTGCACGGTTTTATTAAAGTAAGTTTGTTTCCCTTTTATGCTAACTTGTAGTTATTATTACGCTTAGCAAATTTACTACACAAATGCTTGGGTCTAGACCAACGTATGGGTCAAGTTTCGTCGAATTGTGAAACCGTTCAAAATTTAGCCGTTTTGCACGGTTTTATTAAAGCAAGTTTGTTTTCCTTTTATACTAACTTGTAGTTATTATTACGCTTAGCATATTTACAACACAAATGGATGGGTCTAGACCTGCGATTGGGTCAAGTTTCTCGAATTCTGAGAACGTTCAAAAGTTAGCTGTTTTATACGGTTTTATTAAAGAAAGTTTGTTTTCCTTTTATGCTAACTTGTAGTTATTAGTAAGCTTAGCAAATTTACAACACAAATGCTTGGGTCTAGACCAATGTTTGGGTCAAGTTTCGTCGAATTCTGAAAACGTTCAAAATTTAGCTGTTTTGCACGATTTTATTAAAGCAAGTTTGTTTCGCTTTTATACCAACTTGTAGTTAGTATTACCCTTAGCAAATTTACAACACAAATGGATGGGTCTGGACCTGCAGTTGGGTCAAGTTTCGTTGAATTATGAGAACGGTAAAAAGTTAGCTGTTTTGCACGGTTTTATTAAAACAAGTTTGTTTCCCTTTTATACTAACTTGTAGTTATTATTACGCTTAGAAAATTGAACACACAAACTCTTGGGTCTAGACCTATGTTTGACTCAAGTTTCGTCGAATTCTAAGAATGCTCAAAATTTAGCTGTTTTGCACGATTTTATTAAAACAAGTTTGTTTCCCTTTTATACTAACTTGTAGTTATTATTACGTTTAGCAAATTTACAACACAAATGCTTGGGTCTAGACAAACGTTTGGTCAAGTTTCGTCGAATTCTGAAAACGTTTGAAATTTAGCTGTTTTGCACGGTTTTATTAAACAAAGTTTGTTTCCCTTTTAAACTAACTTGTAATTATTATTACGCTTAGCAAATTTACTACACAAATGCTTGGGTCTAGACCAACGTTTGGGTCAAGTTTCGTCGAATTTTGAGAACGTTCAAAATTTAGCTATTTTGCACGGTTTTATTAAAGCAAGTTTGTTTGCCTTTTATACTAACTTGTAGTTCTTATTACGCTTAGCATATTTACAACACAAATGGATGGGTCTAGACCGGCGATTGGGTCAAGTTTCTCGAATTCTGAGAACGTTCGAAAGTTAGCTGTTTTATACGGTTTTATTAAAGAAAGTTTGTTTTTCTTTTATGCTAACTTGTAGTTATTAGTACGCTTAGCAAATTTACAACACAAATGCTTGGGTCTAGACCAATGTTTGGGTCAAGTTTCGTCGAATTCTGAAAACGTTCAAAATTTAGTTGTTTTCCACGATTTTATTAAAGCAAGTTTGTTTCGCTTTTATACTAACTTGTAGTTAGTATTACCCTTAGCAAATTTACAATACAAATGGATGGGTCTGCACCTGCAATTGGGTCAAGTTCCGTTGAATTATGAGAACGTTAAAAAGTTAGCTGTTTCGCACGGTTTTATTAAAACAAGTTTGTTTCCCTTTTATACTAACTTGTAGTTATTATTACGCTTAAAAAATTTAGCACACAAACTCTTGGGTCTAGACATATGTTTGGGTCAAGTTTCGTCGAATTCTGAGAATGCTCAAAATTTAGCTGTTTTGCACGGTTTTATTAAAACAAGTTTGTTTCCCTTTTATACTAACTTGTAGTTATTATTACGTTTAGCAAATTTACAACACAAATGCTTGGGTCTAGACAAACGTTTGGGTCAAGTTTCGTCGAATTCTGAAAACGTTCGAAATTTAGCTGTTTTGCACGATTTTATTAAACAAAGTTTGTTTTCCTTTTAAACTAACTTGTAATTATTATTACGCTTAGCAAATTTACTACACAAATGCTTGGGTCTAGACCAACGTTTGGGTCAAGTTTCGTCGAATTTTGAGAACGTTCAAAATTTAGCTATTTTGCACGGTTTTATTAAAGCAAGTTTGTTTTCCTTTTATACTAACTTGTAGTTATTATTACGCTTAGCATATTTACAACACAAATGGATGGGTCTAGACCTGCGATTGGGTCAAGTTTCTCGAATTCTGAGAACATTCGAAAGTTAGCTGTTTTATACGGTTTTATTAAAGAAAGTTTGTTTTCCTTTTCTGCTAACTTGTAGTTATTAGTACGCTTAGCAAATGTACAACACAAATGCTTGGGTCTAGACCAATGTTTGGGTCAAGTTTCGTCGAATTCTGAAAACGTTCAAAATTTAGTTGTTTTCCACTATTTTATTAAAGCAAGTTTGTTTCGCTTTTATACTAACTTGTAGTTAGTATTACCCTTAGCAAATTTACAATACAAATGGATGGGTCTGCACCTACAATTGGGTCAAGTTTCGTTGAATTATGAGAACGTTAAAAAGTTAGCTGTTTCGCACGGTTTTATTAAAACAAGTTTTTTTCCCTTTTATACTAACTTGTAGTTATTATTACGCTTAAAAAATTTAGCACACAAACTCTTGGGTCTAGACATATGTTTGGGTCAAGTTTCGTCGAATTCTGAGAATGCTCAAAATTTAGCTGTTTTGCACGGTTTTATTAAAACAAGTTTGTTTCCCTTTTATACTAACTTGTAGTTATTATTACGTTTAGCAAATTTACAACACAAATGCTTGGGTCTAGACAAACGTTTGGGTCAAGTTTCGTCGAATTCTGAAAACGTTCGAAATTTAGCTGTTTTGCACGATTTTATTAAACAAAGTTTGTTTTCCTTTTAAACTAACTTGTAATTATTATTACGCTTAGCAAATTTACTACACAAATGCTTGGGTCTAGACCAACGTTTGGGTCAAGTATCGTCGAATTTTGAGAACGTTCAAAATTTAGCTATTTTGCACGGTTTTATTAAAGCAAGTTTGTTTGCCTTTTATACTAACTTGTAGTTATTATTACGCTTAGCATATTTACAACACAAATGGATGGGTCTAGACCTGCGATTGGGTCAAGTTTCTCGAATTCTGAGAACATTCGAAAGTTAGCTGTTTTATACGGTTTTATTAAAGAAAGTTTGTTTTCCTTTTCTGCTAACTTGTAGTTATTAGTACGCTTAGCAAATGTACACCACAAATGCTTGGGTCTAGACCAATGTTTGGGTCAAGTTTCGTCGAATTCTGAAAACGTTCAAAATTTAGTTGTTTTCCACGATTTTATTAAAGCAAGTTTGTTTCGCTTTTATACTAACTTGTAGTTAGTATTACCCTTAGCAAATTTACAATACAAATGGATGGGTCTGCACCTACAATTGGGTCAAGTTTCGTTGAATTATGAGAACGTTAAAAAGTTAGCTGTTTCGCACGGTTTTATTAAAACAAGTTTTTTTCCCTTTTATACTAACTTGTAGTTATTATTACGCTTAGAAAATTTAGCACACAAACTCTTGGGTCTAGACATATGTTTGGGTCAAGTTTCGTCAAATTCTGAGAATGCTCAAAATTTAGCAGTTTTGCACGATTTTATTGAAATAAGTTTTGTTTCCCTTTTATACTAACTTGTAGTTATTATTACGCTTAGCAAATTTACAATACAAATGCTTGGGTCTAGACCAACGTTTGGGTCAAGTTTCATCGAATTCTGAAAACGTTCGAAATTTAGCTGTTTTGCACGGTTTTATTAAACAAAGTTTGTTTCCCTTTTAAACTAAATTGTAATTATCATTACGCTTAGCAAATTTACTACACAAATGCTTGGGTCTAGACCAACGTTTGGGTCAAGTTTCGTTGAATTATGAGAACGTTCAAAATTTAGCTATTTTGCACGGTTTTATTAAAGCAAGTTTGTTTGCCTTTTATACTAACTTATAGTTATTATTACGCTTAGCATATTTACAACACAAATGGATGTGCCTACACCGGCGATTGGGTCAAGTTTCTTGAATTCTGAGAACGTTCGAAAGTTAGCTGTTTTGTACGGTTTTATTAAAGAAAGTTTGTTTTCCTTTTATGCTAACTTGTAGTTATTAGTACGCTTAGCAAATTTACAACACAAATGCTTGGGTCTCGACCAATGTTTGGGTCAAGTTTCGTCAAATTCTGAAAACGTTCAAAATTTAGCTGTTTTGCACGATTTTATTAAAGCAAGTTTGTTTCGCTTTTATACTAACTTGTAGTTATTATTACGCTTAGCAAATTTACGAGACAAATGGATGGGTCTGCACCTGCGATTGGGTCAAGTTTCGTTGAATTCTGAGAACGGTCAAAAGTTAGCTGTTTTGCACGGTTTTATTAAAGTAAGTTTGTTTCCCTTTTATACTAACTTGTAGTTATTATTACGCTTAGCAAATTTACAACACAAATGGATGGGTCTAGACCAACGATTGGGTCAACTTTTGTTGAATTCTGAGAACGTTCAAAAGTTAGCTGTTTTGCACGGTTTTATTATAACAAGTTTGTTTCTCTTTTATACTAACTTGTAGTTATTATTACGTTTAGAAAATTTACCACACTAATGCTTGGGTGTAGACCAACGTATGGGTCAAGTTTCGTCGAATTGTGAAACAGTTCAAAATTTAGCTGTTTTGCACGGTTTTATTAAAGCAAGTTTGTTTCCCTTTTATGCTAACTTGTAGTTATTATTACGCTTAGCAAATTTACTACACAAATGCTTGGGTGTAGACCAACGTATGGGTCAAGTTTCGTCGAATTGTGAAACCGTTCAAAATTTAGCTGTTTTGCACGGTTTTATTAAAGCAAGTTTGTTTCCCTTTTATACTAACTTGTAGTTATTATTACGCTTTGAAAATTTACCACACTAATGCTTGGGTCTAGACCAACGTTTGGGACAGGTTCGTCGAATTCTGAGTACGTTCAAAATTTAGTTGTTTTGCACGATTTTATTAAAGCAAGTTTGTTTCCCTTTTATGCTAACTTGTAGTTATTATTACGCTTAGCAAATTTACAACACAAATGCTTGGGTCTAGACCAATGTTTGGGTCAAGTTTCGTCGAATTCTGAAAACGTTCAAAATTTACCTGTTTTCCACGATTTTATTAAAGCAAGTTTGTTTCGCTTTTATACTAACTTGTAGTTAGTATTACCCTTAGGAAATTTACAACACAAATGGATGGGTCTGGACCTGCAATTCGGTCAAGTTTCGTTAAATTATGAAAACGGTAAAAAGTTAGTTGTTTTGCACGGTTTTATTAAAACAAGTTTGTTTCCCTTTTATACTAACTTGTAGGTATTATTACGTTTAGAAAATTTAACACACAAACTCTTGGGTCTAGACCTATGTTTGAGTCAAGTTTTGTCGAATTCTAAGAATGCTCAAAATTTAGCTGTTTTGCACGGTTTTATTAAAACAAGTTTGTTTCCCTTTTATACTAACTTGTAGTTATTATTACGTTTAGCAAACAACACAAATGCTTGGGTCTAGACAAACGTTTGGGTCAAGTTTCGTCGAATTCTGAAAACGTTCGAAATTTAGCTGTTTTGCACGGTTTTATTGAACAAAGTTTGTTTCCCTTTTAAACTAACTTGTAATTATTATTACGCTTAGCAAATTTACTACACAAATGCTTGGGTCTAGACCAACCTTTGGGTCAAGTTTCGTCGAATTTTGAGAACGTTCAAAATTTAGCTATTTTGCACGGTTTTATTAAAGCAAGTTTGTTTGCCTTTTATACTAACTTGTTGTTATTATTACGCTTAGCATATTTACAACACAAATGGATGGGTCTAGACCTGCGATTGGGTCAAGTTTCTCGAATTCTGAGAACGTTCGAAAGTTAACTGTTTTATACGGTTTTATTAAAGAAAGTTTGTTTTCCTTTTATGCTAACTTGTAGTTATTAGTACGCTTAGCAAATTTACAACACAAATGCTTGGGTCTAGACCAATGTTTGGGTCAAGTTTCGTCGAATTCTGAAAACGTTCAAAATTTACCTGTTTTCCACGATTTTATTAAAGCAAGTTTGTTTAGCTTTTATACTAATTTGTAGTTAGTATTACCCTTAGCAAATTTACAACACAAATGGATGGGTCTGGACCTGCAATTGGGTCAAGTTTCGTTGAATTATGAGAACGTTAAAAAGTTAGTTGTTTCGCACGGTTTTATTACAAGTTTGTTTCCCTTTTATACTAACTTGTAGTTATTATTACGCTTAGAAAATTTAGCACACACACTCTTGGGTCTAGACATATGTTTGGGTCAAGTTTCGTCGAATTCTGAGAATGCTCAAAATTTAGCTGTTTTCCACGGTTTTATTAAAATAAGTTTTGTTTCCCTTTTATACTAACTTGTAGTTATTATTACGCTTAGCAAATTTACAACACAAATGCTTGGGTCTAGACCAACGTTTGGGTCAAGTTTCATCGAATTCTGAAAACGTTCGAAATTTAGCTGTTTTGCACGGTTTTATTAAACAAAGTTTGTTTCCCTTTTAAACTAACTTGTAATTATTATTACGCTTAGCAAATTTACTACACAAATGCTTGGGTCTACACCAACGTTTGGGTCAAGTTTCGTCGAATTTTGAGAACGTTCAAAATTTAGCTGTTTTGCACGGTTTTATTAAAGCAAGTTTGTTTTCCTTTTATACTAACTTGTAGTTATTATTACGCTTTGAAAATTTACCACACTAATGCTTGGGTCTAGACCAACGTTTGGGACAGGTTCGTCGAATTCTGAGTACGTTCAAAATTTAGTTGTTTTGCACGGTTTTATTAAAGCAAGTTTGTTTCCCTTTTATGCTAACTTGTAGTTATTATTACGCTTAGTAAATTTTCAACAGAAATGCTTGGGTCTAGACCAATGTTTGGGTCAAGTTTCGTCGAATTCTGAAAACGTTCAAAATTTAGCTGTTTTGCACGATTTTATTAAAGCAAGTTTGTTTCGCTTTTATACTAACATGTAGTTAGTATTACCCTTAGCAAATTTACAACACAAATGGATGGGTCTGGACCTGCAATTCGGTCAAGTTTCGTTGAATTATGAGAACGGTAAAAAGTTAGCTGTTTTTGCACGGTTTTATTAAAACAAGTTTGTTTCCCTTTTATACTAACTTGTAGGTAATATTACGTTTAGAAAATTTAACATACAAACTCTTGGGTCTAGTCCTATGTTTGAGTCAAGTTTCGTCGAATTCTAAGAATGCTCAAAATTTAGCTGTTTTGCACGGTTTTATTAAAACAAGTTTGTTTCCCTTTTATACTAACTTGTAGTTATTATTACGTTTAGCAAATTTACAACAAAAATGCTTGGGTCTAGACAAACGTTTGGGTCAAGTTTCGTCGAATTCTGAAAACGTTCGAAATTTAGCTGTTTTGCACGGTTTTATTGAACAAAGTTTGTTTCCCTTTTAAACTAACTTGTAATTATTATTACGCTTAGCAAATTTACTACACAAATGCTTGGGTCTAGACCAACGTTTGGGTCAAGTTTCGTCGAATTTTGAGAACGTTCAAAATTTAGCTATTTTGCACGGTTTTATTAAAGCAAGTTTGTTTGCCTTTTATACTAACTTGTAGTTATTATTATACTTAGCATATTTACAACACAAATGGATGGGTCTAGACCTGCGATTGGGTCAAGTTTCTCGAATTCTGAGAACGTTCGAAAGTTAGCTGTTTTATACGGTTTTATTAAAGAAAGTTTGTTTTCCTTTTATGCTAACTTGTAGTTATTAGTACGCTTAGCAAATTTACAACACAAATGCTTGGGTCTAGACCAATGTTTGGGTCAAGTTTCGTCGAATTCTGAAAACGTTCAAAAATTTAGCTGTTTTCCACGATTTTATTAAAGCACGTTTGTGTCGCTTTTATACTAACTTGTAGTTAGTATTACCCTTAGGAAATTTACAACACAAATGGATGGGTCTGGACCTGCAATTCGGTCAAGTTTCGTTAAATTATGAGAACGGTAAAAAGTTAGTTGTTTTGCACGGTTTTATTAAAACAAGTTTGTTTCCCTTTTATACTAACTTGTAGATATTATTATGTTTAGAAAATTTAACACACAAACTCTTGGGTCTAGACCTATGTTTGAGTCAAGTTTCGTCGAATTCTAAGAATTCTCAAAATTTAGCTGTTTTGCACGGTTTTATTAAAACAAGTTTGTTTCCCTTTTATACTAACTTGTAGTTATTATTACGTTTAGCAAACAACACAAATGCTTGGGTCTAGACAAACGTTTGGGTCAAGTTTCGTCGAATTCTGAAAACGTTCGAAATTTAGCTGTTTTGCACGGTTTTATTGAACAAAGTTTGTTTCCCTTTTAAACTAACTTGTAATTATTATTACGCTTAGCAAATTTACTACACAAATGCTTGGGTCTAGACCAACCTTTGGGTCAAGTTTCGTCGAATTTTGAGAACGTTCAAAATTTAGCTATTTTGCACGGTTTTATTAAAGCAAGTTTGTTTGCCTTTTATACTAACTTGTAGTTATTATTACGCTTAGCATATTTACAACACAAATGGATGGGTCTAGACCTGCGATTGGGTCAAGTTTCTCGAATTCTGAGAACGTTCGAAAGTTAACTGTTTTATACGGTTTTATTAAAGAAAGTTTGTTTTCCTTTTATGCTAACTTGTAGTTATTAGTACGCTTAGCAAATTTACAACACAAATGCTTGGGTCTAGACCAATGTTTGGGTCAAGTTTCGTCGAATTCTGAAAACGTTCAAAATTTACCTGTTTTCCACGATTTTATTAAAGCAAGTTTGTTTAGCTTTTATACTAATTTGTAGTTAGTATTACCCTTAGCAAATTTACAACACAAATGGATGGGTCTGGACCTGCAATTGGGTCAAGTTTCGTTGAATTATGAGAACGTTAAAAAGTTAGTTGTTTCGCACGGTTTTATTACAAGTTTGTTTCCCTTTTATACTAACTTGTAGTTATTATTACGCTTAGAAAATTTAGCACACACACTCTTGGGTCTAGACATATGTTTGGGTCAAGTTTCGTCGAATTCTGAGAATGCTCAAAATTTAGCTGTTTTGCACGGTTTTATTAAAATAAGTTTTGTTTCCCTTTTATACTAACTTGTAGTTATTATTACGCTTAGCAAATTTACAACACAAATGCTTGGGTCTAGACCAACGTTTGGGTCAAGTTTCATCGAATTCTGAAAACGTTCGAAATTTAGCTGTTTTGCACGGTTTTATTAAACAAAGTTTGTTTCCCTTTTAAACTAACTTGTAATTATTATTACGCTTAGCAAATTTACTACACAAATGCTTGGGTCTACACCAACGTTTGGGTCAAGTTTCGTCGAATTTTGAGAACGTTCAAAATTTAGCTGTTTTGCACGGTTTTATTAAAGCAAGTTTGTTTTCCTTTTATACTAACTTGTAGTTATTATTACGCTTTGAAAATTTACCACACTAATGCTTGGGTCTAGACCAACGTTTGGGACAGGTTCGTCGAATTCTGAGTACGTTCAAAATTTAGTTGTTTTGCACGGTTTTATTAAAGCAAGTTTGTTTTCCTTTTATGCTAACTTGTAGTTATTATTACGCTTAGTAAATTTTCAACAGAAATGCTTGGGTCTAGACCAATGTTTGGGTCAAGTTTCGTCGAATTCTGAAAACGTTCAAAATTTAGCTGTTTTGCACGATTTTATTAAAGCAAGTTTGTTTCGCTTTTATACTAACTTGTAGTTAGTATTACCCTTAGCAAATTTACAACACAAATGGATGGGTCTGGACCTGCAATTCGGTCAAGTTTCGTTGAATTATAAGAATGGTAAAAAGTTAGCTGTTTTGCACGGTTTTATTAAAACAAGTTTGTTTCCCTTTTATACTAACTTGTAGGTAATATTACGTTTAGAAAATTTAACATACAAACTCTTGGGTCTAGTCCTATGTTTGAGTCAAGTTTCGTCGAATTCTAAGAATGCTCAAAATTTAGCTGTTTTGCACGGTTTTATTAAAACAAGTTTGTTTCCCTTTTATACTAACTTGTAGTTATTATTACGTTTAGCAAATTTACAACACAAATGCTTGGGTCTAGACAAACGTTTGGGTCAAGTTTCGTCGAATTCTGAAAACGTTCGAAATTTAGCTGTTTTGCACGGTTTTATTGAACAAAGTTTGTTTCCCTTTTAAACTAACTTGTAATTATTATTACGCTTAGCAAATTTACTACACAAATGCTTGGGTCTAGACCAACGTTTGGGTCAAGTTTCGTCGAATTTTGAGAACGTTCAAAATTTAGCTATTTTGCACGGTTTCATTAAAGCAAGTTTGTTTGCCTTTCATACTAACTTGTAGTTATTATTATGCTTAGCATATTTACAACACAAATGGATGGGTCTAGACCTGCGATTGGGTCAAGTTTCTCGAATTCTGAGAACGTTCGAAAGTTAGCTGTTTTATACGGTTTTATTAAAGAAAGTTTGTTTTCCTTTTATACTAACTTGTAGTTATTAGTACGCTTAGCAAATTTACAACACAAATGCTTGGTCTAGACCAATGTTTGGGTCAAGTTTCGTCGAATTCTGAAAACGTTCAAAAATTTAGCTGTTTTCCACGATTTTATTAAAGCAAGTTTGTGTCGCTTTTATACTAACTTGTAGTTAGTATTACCCTTAGGAAATTTACAACACAAATGGATGGGTCTGGACCTGCAATTCGGTCAAGTTTCGTTAAATTATGAGAACGGTAAAAAGTTAGTTGTTTTGCACGGTTTTATTAAAACAAGTTTGTTTCCCTTTTATACTAACTTGTAGGTATTATTACGTTTAGAAAATTTAACACACAAACTCTTGGGTCTAGACCTATGTTTGAGTCAAGTTTCGTCGAATTCTAAGAATGCTCAAAATTTAGCTGTTTTGCACGGTTTTATTAAAACAAGTTTGTTTCCCTTTTATACTAACTTGTAGTTATTATTACGTTTAGCAAATTTACAACACAAATGCTTGGGTCTAGACAAACGTTTGGGTCAAGTTTCGTCGAATTCTGAAAACGTTCGAAATTTAGCTGTTTTGCACGGTTTTATTGAACAAAGTTTGTTTCCCTTTTAAACTAACTTGTAATTATTATTACGCTTAGCAAATTTACTACACAAATGCTTGGGTCTAGACCAACGTTTGGGTCAAGTTTCGTCGAATTTTGAGAACGTTCAAAATTTAGCCATTTTGCACGGTTTTATTAAAGCAAGTTTGTTTGCCTTTTATACTAACTTGTAGTTATTATTACGCTTAGCATATTTACAACACAAATGGATGGGTCTAGACCTGCGATTGGGTCAAGTTTCTCGAATTCTGAGAACGTTCGAAAGTTCACTGTTTTATACGGTTTTATTAAAGAAAGTTTGTTTTCCTTTTATGCTAACTTGTAGTATTAGTACGCTTAGCAAATTTACAAAACAAATGCTTGGGTCTAGACCAATGTTTGGGTCAAGTTTCGTCGAATTCTGAACACGTTCAAAATTTACCTGTTTTCCACGATTTTATTAAAGCAAGTTTGTTTAGCTTTTATACTAACATGTAGTTAGTATTACCTTTAGCAAATTTACAACACAAATGGATGGGTCTGGACCTGCAATTGGGTCAAGTTTCGTTGAATTATGAGAACGTTAAAAAGTTAGCTGTTTCGCACGGTTTTATTAAAACAAGTTTGTTTTCCTTTTATACTAACTTGTAGTTATTATTACGCTTAGAAAATTTAGCACACAAACTCTTGGGTCTAGACATATGTTTGGGTCAAGTTTCGTCGAATTCTGAGAATGCTCAAATTTTAGCTGTTTTGCACGATTTTATTAAAATAAGTTTTGTATCCCTTTTATACTAACTTGTAGTTATTATTATGCTTAACAAATTTACAGCACAAATGTTTGGGTCTAGACCAACGTTTGGGTCAAGTTTCACCGAATTCTGAAAACGTTCGAAATTTAGCTGTTTTGCACGGTTTTGTTAAACAAAGTTTGTTTCCCTTTTAAACTAACTTGTAATTATTATTACGCTTAACAAATTTACTACACAAATGCTTGGGTCTAGACCAACGTTTGGGTCAAGTTTCGTCGAATTTTGAGAACGTTCAAAATTTAGCTATTTTGCACGGTTTTATTAAAGCAAGTTTGTTTCCCTTTTATACTAACTTGTAGTTATTATTACGCTTAGCATATTTACAACACAAATGGATGGGTCTAGACCTGCGATTGGGTCAAGATTCTCGAATTCTGAGAACGTTCGAAAGTTAACTATTTTATACAGTTTTATTAAAGAAAGTTTGTTTTCCTTTTATGCTAACTTGTAGTTATTAGTACGCTTAGCAAATTTACAACACAAATGCTTGGGTCTAGACCAATGTTTGGGTCAAGTTTCGTCGAATTCTGAAAACGTTCAAAATTTAGCTATTTTCCACGATTTTATTAAAGCAAGTTTGTTTCGCTTTTATACTAACTTGTAGTTAGTATTACCCTTAGCAAATTTACAACACAAATGGATGGGTCTGGACCTGCAATTGGGTCAAGTTTCGTTGAATTATGAGAACGTTAAAAAGTTAGTTGTTTCGCACGGTTTTATTACAAGTTTGTTTCCCTTTTATACTAACTTGTAGTTATTATTACGCTTAGAAAATTTAGCACACACACTCTTGGGTCTAGACATATGTTTGGGTCAAGTTTCGTCGAATTCTGAGAATGCTCAAAATTTAGCTGTTTTGCACGGTTTTATTAAAATAAGTTTTGTTTCCCTTTTATACTAACTTGTAGTTATTATTACGTTTAGCAAATTTACAACACAAATGCTTGGGTCTAGACCAACGTTTGGGTCAAGTTTCATCGAATTCTGAAAACGTTCGAAATTTAGCTGTTTTGCATGGTTTTATTAAACAAAGTTTGTTTCCCTTTTAAACTAACTTGTAATTATTATTACGCTTAGCAAATTTACTACACAAATGCTTGGGTCTAGACCAACGTTTGGGTCAAGTTTCGTCGAATTTTGAGAACGTTCAAAATTTAGCTATTTTGCACGGTTTTATTAAAGCAAGTTTGTTTCCCTTTTATACTAACTTGTAGTTATTATTACGCTTTGAAAATTTACCACAATAATGCTTGGGTCTAGACCAACGTTTGGGACAGGTTCGTCGAATTCTGAGTACGTTCAAAATTTAGTTGTTTTGCACGGTTTTATTAAAGCAAGTTTGTTTCCCTTTTATGCTAACTTGTAGTTATTATTACGCTTAGCAAATTTACAATAGAAATGCTTGGGTCTAGACCAATGTTTGGGTCAAGTTTCGTCGAATTCTGAAAACGTTCAAAATTTAGCTGTTTTGCACGATTTTATTAAAACAAGTTTGTTTCGCTTTTATACTAACTTGTAGTTAGTATTACCCTTAGTAAATTTACAACACAAATGGATGGGTCTGGACCTGCAATTCGTTCAAGTTTCGTTGAATTATGAGAACGGTAAAAAGTTAGCTGTTTTGCATGGTTTTATTAAAACAAGTTTGTTTCCCTTTTATACTAACTTGTAGTTATTATTACGCTTAGAAAATTTAGCACACACACTCTTGGGTCTAGACATATGTTTGGGTCAAGTTTCGTCGAATTCTGAGAATGCTCAAAATTTAGCTGTTTTGCACGGTTTTATTAAAATAAGTTTTGTTTCCCTTTTATACTAACTTGTAGTTATTATTACGCTTAGCAAATTTACAACACAAATGCTTGGGTCTAGACCAACGTTTGGGTCAAGTTTCATCGAATTCTGAAAACGTTCGAAATTTAGCTGTTTTGCACGGTTTTATTAAACAAAGTTTGTTTCCCTTTTAAACTAACTTGTAATTATTATTACGCTTAGCAAATTTACTACACAAATGCTTGGGTCTACACCAACGTTTGGGTCAAGTTTCGTCGAATTTTGAGAACGTTCAAAATTTAGCTGTTTTGCACGGTTTTATTAAAGCAAGTTTGTTTTCCTTTTATACTAACTTGTAGTTATTATTACGCTTTGAAAATTTACCACACTAATGCTTGGGTCTAGACCAACGTTTGGGACAGGTTCGTCGAATTCTGAGTACGTTCAAAATTTAGTTGTTTTGCACGGTTTTATTAAAGCAAGTTTGTTTTCCTTTTATGCTAACTTGTAGTTATTATTACGCTTAGTAAATTTTCAACAGAAATGCTTGGGTCTAGACCAATGTTTGGGTCAAGTTTCGTCGAATTCTGAAAACGTTCAAAATTTAGCTGTTTTGCACGATTTTATTAAAGCAAGTTTGTTTCGCTTTTATACTAACTTGTAGTTAGTATTACCCTTAGCAAATTTACAACACAAATGGATGGGTCTGGACCTGCAATTCGGTCAAGTTTCGTTGAATTATAAGAATGGTAAAAAGTTAGCTGTTTTGCACGGTTTTATTAAAACAAGTTTGTTTCCCTTTTATACTAACTTGTAGGTAATATTACGTTTAGAAAATTTAACATACAAACTCTTGGGTCTAGTCCTATGTTTGAGTCAAGTTTCGTCGAATTCTAAGAATGCTCAAAATTTAGCTGTTTTGCACGGTTTTATTAAAACAAGTTTGTTTCCCTTTTATACTAACTTGTAGTTATTATTACGTTTAGCAAATTTACAACACAAATGCTTGGGTCTAGACAAACGTTTGGGTCAAGTTTCGTCGAATTCTGAAAACGTTCGAAATTTAGCTGTTTTGCACGGTTTTATTGAACAAAGTTTGTTTCCCTTTTAAACTAACTTGTAATTATTATTACGCTTAGCAAATTTACTACACAAATGCTTGGGTCTAGACCAACGTTTGGGTCAAGTTTCGTCGAATTTTGAGAACGTTCAAAATTTAGCTATTTTGCACGGTTTCATTAAATCAAGTTTGTTTGCCTTTCATACTAACTTGTAGTTATTATTATGCTTAGCATATTTACAACACAAATGGATGGGTCTAGACCTGCGATTGGGTCAAGTTTCTCGAATTCTGAGAACGTTCGAAAGTTAGCTGTTTTATACGGTTTTATTAAAGAAAGTTTGTTTTCCTTTTATACTAACTTGTAGTTATTAGTACGCTTAGCAAATTTACAACACAAATGCTTGGTCTAGACCAATGTTTGGGTCAAGTTTCGTCGAATTCTGAAAACGTTCAAAAATTTAGCTGTTTTCCACGATTTTATTAAAGCAAGTTTGTGTCGCTTTTATACTAACTTGTAGTTAGTATTACCCTTAGGAAATTTACAACACAAATGGATGGGTCTGGACCTGCAATTCGGTCAAGTTTCGTTAAATTATGAGAACGGTAAAAAGTTAGTTGTTTTGCACGGTTTTATTAAAACAAGTTTGTTTCCCTTTTATACTAACTTGTAGGTATTATTACGTTTAGAAAATTTAACACACAAACTCTTGGGTCTAGACCTATGTTTGAGTCAAGTTTCGTCGAATTCTAAGAATGCTCAAAATTTAGCTGTTTTGCACGGTTTTATTAAAACAAGTTTGTTTCCCTTTTATACTAACTTGTAGTTATTATTACGTTTAGCAAATTTACAACACAAATGCTTGGGTCTAGACAAACGTTTGGGTCAAGTTTCGTCGAATTCTGAAAACGTTCGAAATTTAGCTGTTTTGCACGGTTTTATTGAACAAAGTTTGTTTCCCTTTTAAACTAACTTGTAATTATTATTACGCTTAGCAAATTTACTACACAAATGCTTGGGTCTAGACCAACGTTTGGGTCAAGTTTCGTCGAATTTTGAGAACGTTCAAAATTTAGCTATTTTGCACGGTTTTATTAAAGCAAGTTTGTTTGCCTTTTATACTAACTTGTAGTTATTATTACGCTTAGCATATTTACAACACAAATGGATGGGTCTAGACCTGCGATTGGGTCAAGTTTCTCGAATTCTGAGAACGTTCGAAAGTTCACTGTTTTATACGGTTTTATTAAAGAAAGTTTGTTTTCCTTTTATGCTAACTTGTAGTATTAGTACGCTTAGCAAATTTACAAAACAAATGCTTGGGTCTAGACCAATGTTTGGGTCAAGTTTCGTCGAATTCTGAACACGTTCAAAATTTACCTGTTTTCCACGATTTTATTAAAGCAAGTTTGTTTAGCTTTTATACTAACATGTAGTTAGTATTACCTTTAGCAAATTTACAACACAAATGGATGGGTCTGGACCTGCAATTGGGTCAAGTTTCGTTGAATTATGAGAACGTTAAAAAGTTAGCTGTTTCGCACGGTTTTATTAAAACAAGTTTGTTTTCCTTTTATACTAACTTGTAGTTATTATTACGCTTAGAAAATTTAGCACACAAACTCTTGGGTCTAGACATATGTTTGGGTCAAGTTTCGTCGAATTCTGAGAATGCTCAAATTTTAGCTGTTTTGCACGATTTTATTAAAATAAGTTTTGTATCCCTTTTATACTAACTTGTAGTTATTATTATGCTTAACAAATTTACAGCACAAATGTTTGGGTCTAGACCAACGTTTGGGTCAAGTTTCACCGAATTCTGAAAACGTTCGAAATTTAGCTGTTTTGCACGGTTTTGTTAAACAAAGTTTGTTTCCCTTTTAAACTAACTTGTAATTATTATTACGCTTAACAAATTTACTACACAAATGCTTGGGTCTAGACCAACGTTTGGGTCAAGTTTCGTCGAATTTTGAGAACGTTCAAAATTTAGCTATTTTGCACGGTTTTATTAAAGCAAGTTTGTTTCCCTTTTATACTAACTTGTAGTTATTATTACGCTTAGCATATTTACAACACAAATGGATGGGTCTAGACCTGCGATTGGGTCAAGATTCTCGAATTCTGAGAACGTTCGAAAGTTAACTATTTTATACAGTTTTATTAAAGAAAGTTTGTTTTCCTTTTATGCTAACTTGTAGTTATTAGTACGCTTAGCAAATTTACAACACAAATGCTTGGGTCTAGACCAATGTTTGGGTCAAGTTTCGTCGAATTCTGAAAACGTTCAAAATTTAGCTATTTTCCACGATTTTATTAAAGCAAGTTTGTTTCGCTTTTATACTAACTTGTAGTTAGTATTACCCTTAGCAAATTTACAACACAAATGGATGGGTCTGGACCTGCAATTGGGTCAAGTTTCGTTGAATTATGAGAACGTTAAAAAGTTAGTTGTTTCGCACGGTTTTATTACAAGTTTGTTTCCCTTTTATACTAACTTGTAGTTATTATTACGCTTAGAAAATTTAGCACACACACTCTTGGGTCTAGACATATGTTTGGGTCAAGTTTCGTCGAATTCTGAGAATGCTCAAAATTTAGCTGTTTTGCACGGTTTTATTAAAATAAGTTTTGTTTCCCTTTTATACTAACTTGTAGTTATTATTACGTTTAGCAAATTTACAACACAAATGCTTGGGTCTAGACCAACGTTTGGGTCAAGTTTCATCGAATTCTGAAAACGTTCGAAATTTAGCTGTTTTGCATGGTTTTATTAAACAAAGTTTGTTTCCCTTTTAAACTAACTTGTAATTATTATTACGCTTAGCAAATTTACTACACAAATGCTTGGGTCTAGACCAACGTTTGGGTCAAGTTTCGTCGAATTTTGAGAACGTTCAAAATTTAGCTATTTTGCACGGTTTTATTAAAGCAAGTTTGTTTCCCTTTTATACTAACTTGTAGTTATTATTACGCTTTGAAAATTTACCACAATAATGCTTGGGTCTAGACCAACGTTTGGGACAGGTTCGTCGAATTCTGAGTACGTTCAAAATTTAGTTGTTTTGCACGGTTTTATTAAAGCAAGTTTGTTTCCCTTTTATGCTAACTTGTAGTTATTATTACGCTTAGCAAATTTACAATAGAAATGCTTGGGTCTAGACCAATGTTTGGGTCAAGTTTCGTCGAATTCTGAAAACGTTCAAAATTTAGCTGTTTTGCACGATTTTATTAAAACAAGTTTGTTTCGCTTTTATACTAACTTGTAGTTAGTATTACCCTTAGTAAATTTACAACACAAATGGATGGGTCTGGACCTGCAATTCGTTCAAGTTTCGTTGAATTATGAGAACGGTAAAAAGTTAGCTGTTTTGCATGGTTTTATTAAAACAAGTTTGTTTCCCTTTTATACTAACTTGTAGTTATTATTACGCTTAGAAAATTTAGCACACACACTCTTGGGTCTAGACATATGTTTGGGTCAAGTTTCGTCGAATTCTGAGAATGCTCAAAATTTAGCTGTTTTGCACGGTTTTATTAAAATAAGTTTTGTTTCCCTTTTATACTAACTTGTAGTTATTATTACGTTTAGCAAATTTACAACACAAATGCTTGGGTCTAGACCAACGTTTGGGTCAAGTTTCATCGAATTCTGAAAACGTTCGAAATTTAGCTGTTTTGCACGGTTTTATTAAACAAAGTTTGTTTCCCTTTTAAACTAACTTGTAATTATTATTACGCTTAGCAAATTTACTACACAAATGCTTGGGTCTAGACCAACGTTTGGGTCAAGTTTCGTCGAATTTTGAGAACGTTCAAAATTTAGCTATTTTGCACGGTTTTATTAAAGCAAGTTTGTTTCCCTTTTATACTAACTTGTAGTTATTATTACGCTTTGAAAATTTACCACAATAATGCTTGGGTCTAGACCAACGTTTGGGACAGGTTCGTCGAATTCTGAGTACATTCAAAATTTAGTTGTTTTGCACGGTTTTATTAAAGCAAGTTTGTTTCCCTTTTATGCTAACTTGTAGTTATTATTACGCTTAGCAAATTTACAATAGAAATGCTTGGGTCTAGACCAATGTTTGGGTCAAGTTTCGTCGAATTCTGAAAACGTTCAAAATTTAGCTGTTTTGCACGATTTTATTAAAGCATGTTTGTTTCGCTTTTATACTAACTTGTAGTTAGTATTACCCTTAGCAAATTTACAACACAAATGGATGGGTCTGGACCTGCAATTCGTTCAAGTTTCGTTGAATTATGAGAACGGTAAAAAGTTAGCTGTTTTGCATGGTTTTATTAAAACAAGTTTGTTTCCCTTTTATACTAACTTGTAGGTAATATTACGTTTAGAAAATTTAACACACAAACTCTTGGGTCTAGTCCTATGTTTGAGTCAAGTTTCGTCGAATTCTAAGAATGCTCAAAATTTAGTTGTTTTGCATGGTTTTATTAAAACAAGTTTGTTTTCCTTTTATACTAACTTGTAGTTATTATTACGCTTAGAAAATTTAGCACACAAACTCTTGGGTCTAGACATATGTTTGGGTCAAGTTTCGTCGAATTCTGAGAATGCTCAAATTTTAGCTGTTTTGCACGATTTTATTAAAATAAGTTTTGTATCCCTTTTATACTAACTTGTAGTTATTATTATGCTTAGCAAATTTACAACACAAATGTTTGGGTCTAGACCAACGTTTGGGTCAAGTTTCACCGAATTCTGAAAACGTTCGAAATTTAGCTGTTTTGCACGGTTTTGTTAAACAAAGTTTGTTTCCCTTTTAAACTAACTTGTAATTATTATTACGCTTAACAAATTTACTACACAAATGCTTGGGTCTAGACCAACGTTTGGGTCAAGTTTCGTCGAATTTTGAGAACGTTCAAAATTTAGCTATTTTGCACGGTTTTATTAAAGCAAGTTTGTTTCCCTTTTATACTAACTTGTAGTTATTATTACGCTTAGCATATTTACAACACAAATGGATGGGTCTAGACCTGCGATTGGGTCAAGATTCTCGAATTCTGAGAACGTTCGAAAGTTAACTGTTTTATACAGTTTTATTAAAGAAAGTTTGTTTTCCTTTTATGCTAACTTGTAGTTATTAGTACGCTTAGCAAATTTACAACACAAATGCTTGGGTCTAGACCAATGTTTGGGTCAAGTTTCGTCGAATTCTGAAAACGTTCAAAATTTAGCTATTTTCCACGATTTTATTAAAGCAAGTTTTTTTCGCTTTTATACTAACTTGTAGTTAGTATTACCCTTAGCAAATTTACAACACAAATGGATGGGTCTGGACCTGCAATTGGGTCAAGTTTCGTTGAATTATGAGAACGTTAAAAAGTTAGTTGTTTCGCACGGTTTTATTACAAGTTTGTTTCCCTTTTATACTAACTTGTAGTTATTATTACGCTTAAAAAATTTAGCACACACACTCTTGGGTCTAGACATATGTTTGGGTCAAGTTTCGTCGAATTCTGAGAATGCTCAAAATTTAGCTGTTTTGCACGGTTTTATTAAAACAAGTTTGTTTCCCTTTTATACTAACTTGTAGTTATTATTACGTTTAGCAAATTTACAACACAAATGCTTGGGTCTAGACAAACGTTTGGGTCAAGTTTCGTCGAATTCTGAAAACGTTCGAAATTTAGCTGTTTTGCACGGTTTTATTGAACAAAGTTTGTTTCCCTTTTAAACTAACTTGTAATTATTATTACGCTTAGCAAATTTACTACACAAATGCTTGGGTCTAGACCAACGTTTGGGTCAAGTTTCGTCGAATTTTGAGAACGTTCAAAATTTAGCTATTTTGCACGGTTTTATTAAAGCAAGTTTGTTTGCCTTTTATACTAACTTGTAGTTATTATTACGCTTAGCATATTTACAACACAAATGGATGGGTCTAGACCTGCGATTGGGTCAAGTTTCTCGAATTCTGAGAACGTTCGAAAGTTCACTGTTTTATACGGTTTTATTAAAGAAAGTTTGTTTTCCTTTTATGCTAACTTGTAGTATTAGTACGCTTAGCAAATTTACAACACAAATGCTTGGGTCTAGACCAATGTTTGGGTCAAGTTTCGTCGAATTCTGAACACGTTCAAAATTTACCTGTTTTCCACGATTTTATTAAAGCAAGTTTGTTTAGCTTTTATACTAACATGTAGTTAGTATTACCTTTAGCAAATTTACAACACAAATGGACGGGTCTGGACCTGCAATTGGGTCAAGTTTCGTTGAATTATGAGAACGTTAAAAAGTTAGCTGTTTCGCACGGTTTTATTAAAACAAGTTTGTTTTCCTTTTATACTAACTTGTAGTTATTATTACGCTTAGAAAATTTAGCACACAAACTCTTGGGTCTAGACATATGTTTGGGTCAAGTTTCGTCGAATTCTGAGAATGCTCAAATTTTAGCTGTTTTGCACGATTTTATTAAAATAAGTTTTGTATCCCTTTTATACTAACTTGTAGTTATTATTATGCTTAACAGATTTACAACACAAATGTTTGGGTCTAGAACAACGTTTGGGTCAAGTTTCACCGAATTCTGAAAACGTTCGAAATTTAGCTGTTTTGCACGGTTTTGTTAAACAAAGTTTGTTTCCCTTTTAAACTAACTTGTAATTATTATTACGCTTAACAAATTTACTACACAAATGCTTGGGTCTAGACCAACGTTTGGGTCAAGTTTCGTCGAATTTTGAGAACGTTCAAAATTTAGCTATTTTGCACGGTTTTATTAAAGCAAGTTTGTTTCCCTTTTATACTAACTTGTAGTTATTATTACGCTTAGCATATTTACAACACAAATGGATGGGTCTAGACCTGCGATTGGGTCAAGTTTCTCGAATTCTGAGAACGTTCGAAAGTTCACTGTTTTATACGGTTTTATTAAAGAAAGTTTGTTTTCCTTTTATGCTAACTTGTAGTTATTAGTATGCTTAGCAAATTTACAACACAAATGCTTGGGTCTAGACCAATGTTTGGGTCAAGTTTCGTCGAATTCTGAAAACGTTCAAAATTTAGCTATTTTCCACGATTTTATTAAAGCAAGTTTTTTTCGCTTTTATACTAACTTGTAGTTAGTATTACCCTTAGCAAATTTACAACACAAATGGATGGGTCTGGACCTGCAATTGGGTCAAGTTTCGTTGAATTATGAGAACGTTAAAAAGTTAGTTGTTTCGCACGGTTTTATTACAAGTTTGTTTCCCTTTTATACTAACTTGTAGTTATTATTACGCTTAAAAAATTTAGCACACACACTCTTGGGTCTAGACATATGTTTGGGTCAAGTTTCGTCGAATTCTGAGAATGCTCAAAATTTAGCTGTTTTGCACGGTTTTATTAAAACAAGTTTGTTTCCCTTTTATACTAACTTGTAGTTATTATTACGTTTAGCAAATTTACAACACAAATGCTTGGGTCTAGACAAACGTTTGGGTCAAGTTTCGTCGAATTCTGAAAACGTTCGAAATTTAGCTGTTTTGCACGGTTTTATTGAACAAAGTTTGTTTCCCTTTTAAACTAACTTGTAATTATTATTACGCTTAGCAAATTTACTACACAAATGCTTGGGTCTAGACCAACGTTTGGGTCAAGTTTCGTCGAATTTTGAGAACGTTCAAAATTTAGCTATTTTGCACGGTTTTATTAAAGCAAGTTTGTTTGCCTTTTATACTAACTTGTAGTTATTATTACGCTTAGCATATTTACAACACAAATGGATGGGTCTAGACCTGCGATTGGGTCAAGTTTCTCGAATTCTGAGAACGTTCGAAAGTTCACTGTTTTATACGGTTTTATTAAAGAAAGTTTGTTTTCCTTTTATGCTAACTTGTAGTATTAGTACGCTTAGCAAATTTACAACACAAATGCTTGGGTCTAGACCAATGTTTGGGTCAAGTTTCGTCGAATTCTGAACACGTTCAAAATTTACCTGTTTTCCACGATTTTATTAAAGCAAGTTTGTTTAGCTTTTATACTAACATGTAGTTAGTATTACCTTTAGCAAATTTACAACACAAATGGACGGGTCTGGACCTGCAATTGGGTCAAGTTTCGTTGAATTATGAGAACGTTAAAAAGTTAGCTGTTTCGCACGGTTTTATTAAAACAAGTTTGTTTTCCTTTTATACTAACTTGTAGTTATTATTACGCTTAGAAAATTTAGCACACAAACTCTTGGGTCTAGACATATGTTTGGGTCAAGTTTCGTCGAATTCTGAGAATGCTCAAATTTTAGCTGTTTTGCACGATTTTATTAAAATAAGTTTTGTATCCCTTTTATACTAACTTGTAGTTATTATTATGCTTAACAGATTTACAACACAAATGTTTGGGTCTAGAACAACGTTTGGGTCAAGTTTCACCGAATTCTGAAAACGTTCGAAATTTAGCTGTTTTGCACGGTTTTGTTAAACAAAGTTTGTTTCCCTTTTAAACTAACTTGTAATTATTATTACGCTTAACAAATTTACTACACAAATGCTTGGGTCTAGACCAACGTTTGGGTCAAGTTTCGTCGAATTTTGAGAACGTTCAAAATTTAGCTATTTTGCACGGTTTTATTAAAGCAAGTTTGTTTCCCTTTTATACTAACTTGTAGTTATTATTACGCTTAGCATATTTACAACACAAATGGATGGGTCTAGACCTGCGATTGGGTCAAGATTCTCGAATTCTGAGAACGTTCGAAAGTTAACTGTTTTATACAGTTTTATTAAAGAAAGTTTGTTTTCCTTTTATGCTAACTTGTAGTTATTAGTACGCTTAGCAAATTTACAACACAAATGCTTGGGTCTAGACCAATGTTTGGGTCAAGTTTCGTCGAATTCTGAAAACGTTCAAAATTTAGCTATTTTCCACGATTTTATTAAAGCAAGTTTGTTTCGCTTTTATACTAACTTGTAGTTAGTATTACCCTTAGCAAATTTACAACACAAATGGATGGGTCTAGACCTGCAATTGGGTCAAGTTTCGTTGAATTATGAGAACGTTAAAAAGTTAGTTGTTTCGCACGGTTTTATTACAAGTTTGTTTCCCTTTTATACTAACTTGTAGTTATTATTACGCTTAGAAAATTTAGCACACACACTCTTGGGTCTAGACATATGTTTGGGTCAAGTTTCGTCGAATTCTGAGAATGCTCAAAATTTAGCTGTTTTGCACGGTTTTATTAAAATAAGTTTTGTTTCCCTTTTATACTAACTTGTAGTTATTATTACGTTTAGCAAATTTACAACACAAATGCTTGGGTCTAGACCAACGTTTGGGTCAAGTTTCATCGAATTCTGAAAACGTTCGAAATTTAGCTGTTTTGCACGGTTTTATTAAACAAAGTTTGTTTCCCTTTTAAACTAACTTGTAATTATTATTACGCTTAGCAAATTTACTACACAAATGCTTGGGTCTAGACCAACGTTTGGGTCAAGTTTCGTCGAATTTTGAGAACGTTCAAAATTTAGCTATTTTGCACGGTTTTATTAAAGCAAGTTTGTTTCCCTTTTATACTAACTTGTAGTTATTATTACGCTTTGAAAATTTACCACAATAATGCTTGGGTCTAGACCAACGTTTGGGACAGGTTCGTCGAATTCTGAGTACGTTCAAAATTTAGTTGTTTTGCACGGTTTTATTAAAGCAAGTTTGTTTCCCTTTTATGCTAACTTGTAGTTATTATTACGCTTAGCAAATTTACAATAGAAATGCTTGGGTCTAGACCAATGTTTGGGTCAAGTTTCGTCGAATTCTGAAAACGTTCAAAATTTAGCTGTTTTGCACGATTTTATTAAAGCAAGTTTGTTTCGCTTTTATACTAACTTGTAGTTAGTATTACCCTTAGTAAATTTACAACACAAATGGATGGGTCTGGACTTGCAATTCGTTCAAGTTTCGTTGAATTATGAGAACGGTAAAAAGTTAGCTGTTTTGCATGGTTTTATTAAAACAAGTTTGTTTCCCTTTTATACTAACTTGTAGTTATTATTACGCTTAGAAAATTTAGCACACACACTCTTGGGTCTAGACATATGTTTGGGTCAAGTTTCGTCGAATTCTGAGAATGCTCAAAATTTAGCTGTTTTGCACGGTTTTATTAAAATAAGTTTTGTTTCCCTTTTATACTAACTTGTAGTTATTATTACGTTTAGCAAATTTACAACACAAATGCTTGGGTCTAGACCAACGTTTGGGTCAAGTTTCATCGAATTCTGAAAACGTTCGAAATTTAGCTGTTTTGCACGGTTTTATTAAACAAAGTTTGTTTCCCTTTTAAACTAACTTGTAATTATTATTACGCTTAGCAAATTTACTACACAAATGCTTGGGTCTAGACCAACGTTTGGGTCAAGTTTCGTCGAATTTTGAGAACGTTCAAAATTTAGCTATTTTGCACGATTTTATTAAAGCAAGTTTGTTTCCCTTTTATACTAACTTGTAGTTATTATTACGCTTTGAAAATTTACCACAATAATGCTTGGGTCTAGACCAACGTTTGGGACAGGTTCGTCGAATTCTGAGTACGTTCAAAATTTAGTTGTTTTGCACGGTTTTATTAAAGCAAGTTTGTTTCCCTTTTATGCTAACTTGTAGTTATTATTACGCTTAGCAAATTTACAATAGAAATGCTTGGGTCGAGACCAATGTTTGGGTCAAGTTTCGTCGAATTCTGAAAACGTTCAAAATTTAGCTGTTTTGCACGATTTTATTAAAGCAAGTTTGTTTCGCTTTTATACTAACTTGTAATTAGTATTACCCTTAGCAAATTTACAACACAAATGGATGGGTCTGGACCTGCAATTCGTTCAAGTTTCGTTGAATTATGAGAACGGTAAAAAGTTAGCTGTTTTGCATGGTTTTATTAAAACAAGTTTGTTTCCCTTTTATACTAACTTGTAGGTAATATTACGTTTAGAAAATTTAACACACAAACTCTTGGGTCTAGTCCTATGTTTGAGTCAAGTTTCGTCGAATTCTAAGAATGCTCAAAATTTAGCTGTTTTGCATGGTTTTATTAAAACAAGTTTGTTTTCCTTTTATACTAACTTGTAGTTATTATTACGCTTAGAAAATTTAGCACACAAACTCTTGGGTCTAGACATATGTTTGGGTCAAGTTTCGTCGAATTCTGAGAATGCTCAAATTTTAGCTGTTTTGCACGATTTTATTAAAATAAGTTTTGTATCCCTTTTATACTAACTTGTAGTTATTATTATGCTTAGCAAATTTACAACACAAATGTTTGGGTCTAGACCAACGTTTGGGTCAAGTTTCACCGAATTCTGAAAACGTTCGAAATTTAGCTGTTTTGCACGGTTTTGTTAAACAAAGTTTGTTTCCCTTTTAAACTAACTTGTAATTATTATTACGCTTAACAAATTTACTACACAAATGCTTGGGTCTAGACCAACGTTTGGGTCAAGTTTCGTCGAATTTTGAGAACGTTCAAAATTTAGCTATTTTGCACGGTTTTATTAAAGCAAGTTTGTTTCCCTTTTATACTAACTTGTAGTTATTATTACGCTTAGCATATTTACAACACAAATGGATGGGTCTAGACCTGCGATTGGGTCAAGATTCTCGAATTCTGAGAACGTTCGAAAGTTAACTGTTTTATACAGTTTTATTAAAGAAAGTTTGTTTTCCTTTTATGCTAACTTGTAGTTATTAGTACGCTTAGCAAATTTACAACACAAATTTTATTAAAGCAAGTTTGTTTCGCTTTTATGCTAACTTGTAGTTAGTATTACCCTTAGCAAATTTACAACACAAATGGATGGGTCTGGACCTGCAATTGGGTCAAGTTTCGTTGAATTATGAGAACGTTAAAAAGTTAGTTGTTTCGCACGGTTTTATTACAAGTTTGTTTCCCTTTTATACTAACTTGTAGTTATTATTACGCTTAGAAAATTTAGCACACACACTCTTGGGTCTAGACATATGTTTGGGTCAAGTTTCGTCGAATTCTGAGAATGCTCAAAATTTAGCTGTTTTGCACGGTTTTATTAAAATAAGTTTTGTTTCCCTTTTATACTAACTTGTAGTTATTATTACGTTTAGCAAATTTACAACACAAATGCTTGGGTCCAGACCAACGTTTGGGTCAAGTTTCATCGAATTCTGAAAACGTTCGAAATTTAGCTGTTTTGCACGGTTTTATTAAACAAAGTTTGTTTCCCTTTTAAACTAACTTGTAATTATTATTACGCTTAGCAAATTTACTACACAAATGCTAGGGTCTAGACCAACGTTTGGGTCAACTTTCGTCGAATTTTGAGAACGTTCAAAATTTAGCTATTTTGCACGGTTTTATTAAAGCAAGTTTGTTTCCCTTTTATACTAACTTGTAGTTATTATTACGCTTTGAAAATTTACCACAATAATGCTTGGGTCTAGACCAACGTTTGGGACAGGTTCGTCGAATTCTGAGTACGTTCAAAATTTAGTTGTTTTGCACGGTTTTATTAAAGCAAGTTTGTTTCCCTTTTATGCTAACTTGTAGTTATTATTACGCTTAGCAAATTTACAATAGAAATGCTTGGGTCTAGACCAATGTTTGGGTCAAGTTTCGTCGAATTCTGAAAACGTTCAAAATTTAGCTGTTTTGCACGATTTTATTAAAGCAAGTTTGTTTCGCTTTTATACTAACTTGTAGTTAGTATTACCCTTAGTAAATTTACAACACAAATGGATGGGTCTGGACCTGCAATTCGTTCAAGTTTCGTTGAATTATGAGAACGGTAAAAAGTTAGCTGTTTTGCATGGTTTTATTAAAACAAGTTTGTTTCCCTTTTATACTAACTTGTAGGTAATATTACGTTTAGAAAATTTAACACACAAACTCTTGGGTCTAGTCCTATGTTTGAGTCAAGTTTCGTCGAATTCTAAGAATGCTCAAAATTTAGCTGTTTTGCATGGTTTTATTAAAACAAGTTTGTTTTCCTTTTATACTAACTTGTAGTTATTATTACGCTTAGAAAATTTAGCACACAAACTCTTGGGTCTAGACATATGTTTGGGTCAAGTTTCGTCGAATTCTGAGAATGCTCAAATTTTAGCTGTTTTGCACGATTTTATTAAAATAAGTTTTGTATCCCTTTTATACTAACTTGTAGTTATTATTATGCTTAGCAAATTTACAACACAAATGTTTGGGTCTAGACCAACGTTTGGGTCAAGTTTCACCGAATTCTGAAAACGTTCGAAATTTAGCTGTTTTGCACGGTTTTGTTAAACAAAGTTTGTTTCCCTTTTAAACTAACTTGTAATTATTATTACGCTTAACAAATTTACTACACAAATGCTTGGGTCTAGACCAACGTTTGGGTCAAGTTTCGTCGAATTTTGAGAACGTTCAAAATTTAGCTATTTTGCACGGTTTTATTAAAGCAAGTTTGTTTCCCTTTTATACTAACTTGTAGTTATTATTACGCTTAGCATATTTACAACACAAATGGATGGGTCTAGACCTGCGATTGGGTCAAGATTCTCGAATTCTGAGAACGTTCGAAAGTTAACTGTTTTATACAGTTTTATTAAAGAAAGTTTGTTTTCCTTTTATGCTAACTTGTAGTTATTAGTACGCTTAGCAAATTTACAACACAAATTTTATTAAAGCAAGTTTGTTTCGCTTTTATGCTAACTTGTAGTTAGTATTACCCTTAGCAAATTTACAACACAAATGGATGGGTCTGGACCTGCAATTGGGTCAAGTTTCGTTGAATTATGAGAACGTTAAAAAGTTAGTTGTTTCGCACGGTTTTATTACAAGTTTGTTTCCCTTTTATACTAACTTGTAGTTATTATTACGCTTAGAAAATTTAGCACACACACTCTTGGGTCTAGACATATGTTTGGGTCAAGTTTCGTCGAATTCTGAGAATGCTCAAAATTTAGCTGTTTTGCACGGTTTTATTAAAATAAGTTTTGTTTCCCTTTTATACTAACTTGTAGTTATTATTACGTTTAGCAAATTTACAACACAAATGCTTGGGTCCAGACCAACGTTTGGGTCAAGTTTCATCGAATTCTGAAAACGTTCGAAATTTAGCTGTTTTGCACGGTTTTATTAAACAAAGTTTGTTTCCCTTTTAAACTAACTTGTAATTATTATTACGCTTAGCAAATTTACTACACAAATGCTAGGGTCTAGACCAACGTTTGGGTCAACTTTCGTCGAATTTTGAGAACGTTCAAAATTTAGCTATTTTGCACGGTTTTATTAAAGCAAGTTTGTTTCCCTTTTATACTAACTTGTAGTTATTATTACGCTTTGAAAATTTACCACAATAATGCTTGGGTCTAGACCAACGTTTGGGACAGGTTCGTCGAATTCTGAGTACGTTCAAAATTTAGTTGTTTTGCACGGTTTTATTAAAGCAAGTTTGTTTCCCTTTTATGCTAACTTGTAGTTATTATTACGCTTAGCAAATTTACAATAGAAATGCTTGGGTCTAGACCAATGTTTGGGTCAAGTTTCGTCGAATTCTGAAAACGTTCAAAATTTAGCTGTTTTGCACGATTTTATTAAAGCAAGTTTGTTTCGCTTTTATACTAACTTGTAATTAGTATTACCCTTAGCAAATTTACAACACAAATGGATGGGTCTGGACCTGCAATTCGTTCAAGTTTCGTTGAATTATGAGAACGGTAAAAAGTTAGCTGTTTTGCATGGTTTTATTAAAACAAGTTTGTTTCCCTTTTATACTAACTTGTAGGTAATATTACGTTTAGAAAATTTAACACACAAACTCTTGGGTCTAGTCCTATGTTTGAGTCAAGTTTCGTCGAATTCTAAGAATGCTCAAAATTTAGCTGTTTTGCATGGTTTTATTAAAACAAGTTTGTTTTCCTTTTATACTAACTTGTAGTTATTATTACGCTTAGAAAATTTAGCACACAAACTCTTGGGTCTAGACATATGTTTGGGTCAAGTTTCGTCGAATTCTGAGAATGCTCAAATTTTAGCTGTTTTGCACGATTTTATTAAAATAAGTTTTGTATCCCTTTTATACTAACTTGTAGTTATTATTATGCTTAGCAAATTTACAACACAAATGTTTGGGTCTAGACCAACGTTTGGGTCAAGTTTCACCGAATTCTGAAAACGTTCGAAATTTAGCTGTTTTGCACGGTTTTGTTAAACAAAGTTTGTTTCCCTTTTAAACTAACTTGTAATTATTATTACGCTTAACAAATTTACTACACAAATGCTTGGGTCTAGACCAACGTTTGGGTCAAGTTTCGTCGAATTTTGAGAACGTTCAAAATTTAGCTATTTTGCACGGTTTTATTAAAGCAAGTTTGTTTCCCTTTTATACTAACTTGTAGTTATTATTACGCTTAGCATATTTACAACACAAATGGATGGGTCTAGACCTGCGATTGGGTCAAGATTCTCGAATTCTGAGAACGTTCGAAAGTTAACTGTTTTATACAGTTTTATTAAAGAAAGTTTGTTTTCCTTTTATGCTAACTTGTAGTTATTAGTACGCTTAGCAAATTTACAACACAAATTTTATTAAAGCAAGTTTGTTTCGCTTTTATGCTAACTTGTAGTTAGTATTACCCTTAGCAAATTTACAACACAAATGGATGGGTCTGGACCTGCAATTGGGTCAAGTTTCGTTGAATTATGAGAACGTTAAAAAGTTAGTTGTTTCGCACGGTTTTATTACAAGTTTGTTTCCCTTTTATACTAACTTGTAGTTATTATTACGCTTAGAAAATTTAGCACACACACTCTTGGGTCTAGACATATGTTTGGGTCAAGTTTCGTCGAATTCTGAGAATGCTCAAAATTTAGCTGTTTTGCACGGTTTTATTAAAATAAGTTTTGTTTCCCTTTTATACTAACTTGTAGTTATTATTACGTTTAGCAAATTTACAACACAAATGCTTGGGTCCAGACCAACGTTTGGGTCAAGTTTCATCGAATTCTGAAAACGTTCGAAATTTAGCTGTTTTGCACGGTTTTATTAAACAAAGTTTGTTTCCCTTTTAAACTAACTTGTAATTATTATTACGCTTAGCAAATTTACTACACAAATGCTAGGGTCTAGACCAACGTTTGGGTCAACTTTCGTCGAATTTTGAGAACGTTCAAAATTTAGCTATTTTGCACGGTTTTATTAAAGCAAGTTTGTTTCCCTTTTATACTAACTTGTAGTTATTATTACGCTTTGAAAATTTACCACAATAATGCTTGGGTCTAGACCAACGTTTGGGACAGGTTCGTCGAATTCTGAGTACGTTCAAAATTTAGTTGTTTTGCACGGTTTTATTAAAGCAAGTTTGTTTCCCTTTTATGCTAACTTGTAGTTATTATTACGCTTAGCAAATTTACAATAGAA
The DNA here is from genome assembly GCF_026168435.1 of Sesamum indicum. Lineage (NCBI taxonomy): Eukaryota > Viridiplantae > Streptophyta > Magnoliopsida > Lamiales > Pedaliaceae > Sesamum > Sesamum indicum. The sequence goes on along the minus strand of NC_142658.1, from coordinate 9,359,833 downwards.
ATGCTTGGGTCTAGACCAATGTTTGGGTCAAGTTTCGTCGAATTCTGAAAACGTTCAAAATTTAGCTGTTTTGCACGATTTTATTAAAGCAAGTTTGTTTCGCTTTTATACTAACTTGTAGTTAGTATTACCCTTAGTAAATTTACAACACAAATGGATGGGTCTGGACCTGCAATTCGTTCAAGTTTCGTTGAATTATGAGAACGGTAAAAAGTTAGCTGTTTTGCATGGTTTTATTAAAACAAGTTTGTTTCCCTTTTATACTAACTTGTAGGTAATATTACGTTTAGAAAATTTAACACACAAACTCTTGGGTCTAGTCCTATGTTTGAGTCAAGTTTCGTCGAATTCTAAGAATGCTCAAAATTTAGCAGTTTTGCACGGTTTTATTAAAACAAGTTTGTTTCCCTTTTATACTAACTTGTAGTTATTATTACGTTTAGCAAATTTACAACACAAATGCTTGGGTCTAGACAAACGTTTGGGTCAAGTTTCGTCGAATTCTGAAAACGTCCGAAATTTAGCTGTTTTGCACGGTTTTATTGAACAAAGTTTGTTTCCCTTTTAAACTAACTTGTAATTATTATTACGCTTAGCAAATTTACTACACAAATGCTTGGGTCTAGACCAACGTTTGGGTCAAGTTTCGTCGAATTTTGAGAACGTTCAAAATTTAGCTATTTTGCACGGTTTTATTAAAGCAAGTTTGTTTGCCTTTTATACTAACTTGTAGTTATTATTACGCTTAGCATATTTACATCACAAATGGATGGGTCTAGACTTGCGATTGGGTCAAGTTTCTCGAATTCTGAGAACGTTCGAAAGTTAGCTGTTTTATACGGTTTTATTAAAGAAAGTTTGTTTTCCTTTTATGCTAACTTGTAGTTATTAGTACGCTTAGCAAATTTACAACACAAATGCTTGGGTCTAGACCAATGTTTGGGTCAAGTTTCGTCGAATTCTGAAAACGTTCAAAAATTTAGCTGTTTTCCACGATTTTATTAAAGCAAGTTTGTGTCGCTTTTATACTAACTTGTAGTTAGTATTACCCTTAGGAAATTTACAACACAAATGGATGGGTCTGGACCTGCAATTCGGTCAAGTTTCGTTAAATTATGAGAACGGTAAAAAGTTAGTTGTTTTGCACGGTTTTATTAAAACAAGTTTGTTTCCCTTTTATACTAACTTGTAGGTATTATTACGTTTAGAAAATTTAACACACAAACTCTTGGGTCTAAACCTATGTTTGAGTCAAGTTTCGTCGAATTCTAAGAATGCTCAAAATTTAGCTTTTTTGCACGGTTTTATTAAAACAAGTTTGTTTCCCTTTTATACTAACTTGTAGTTATTATTACGTTTAGCAAATTTACAACACAAATGCTTGGGTCTAGACAAACGTTTGGGTCAAGTTTCGTTGAATTCTGAAAACGTTCGAAATTTAGCTGTTTTGCACGGTTTTATTGAACATAGTTTGTTTCCCTTTTAAACTAACTTGTAATTATTATTACGCTTAGCAAATTTACTACACAAATGCTTGGGTCTAGACCAACGTTTGGGTCAAGTTTCGTCGAATTTTGAGAACGTTCAAAATTTAGCTATTTTGCTCGGTTTTATTAAAGCAAGTTTGTTTGCCTTTTATACTAACTTGTAGTTATTATTACGCTTAGCATATTTACAACACAAATGGATGGGTCTAGACCTGCGATTGGGTCAAGTTTCTCGAATTCTGAGAACGTTCGAAAGTTAACTGTTTTATACGGTTTTATTAAAGAAAGTTTGTTTTCCTTTTATGCTAACTTGTAGTTATTAGTACGCTTAGCAAATTTACAACACAAATGCTTGGGTCTAGACCAATGTTTGGGTCAAGTTTCGTCGAATTCTGAAAACGTTCAAAATTTACCTGTTTTCCACGATTTCATTAAAGCAAGTTTGTTTAGCTTTTATACTAACTTGTAGTTAGTATTACCCTTAGCAAATTTACAACACAAATGGATGGGTCTGGACCTGCAATTGGGTCAAGTTTCGTTGAATTATGAGAACGTTAAAAAGTTAGCTGTTTCGCACGGTTTTATTAAAACAAGTTTGTTTCCCTTTTATACTAACTTGTAGTTATTATTACGCTTAGAAAATTTAGCACACAAACTCTTGGGTCTAGACATATGTTTGGGTCAAGTTTCGTCGAATTCTGAGAATGCTCAAATTTTAGCTGTTTTGCACGATTTTATTAAAATAAGTTTTGTATCCCTTTTATACTAACTTGTAGTTATTATTACGCTTAGCAAATTTACAACACAAATATTTGGGTCTAGACCAACGTTTGGGTCAAGTTTCACCGAATTCTGAAAAAGTTCGAAATTTAGCTGTTTTGCACGGTTTTGTTAAACAAAGTTTGTTTTCCTTTTAAACTAACTTGTAATTATTATTACGCTTAACAAATTTACTACACAAATGCTTGGGTCTAGACCAACGTTTGGGTCAAGTTTCGTCGAATTTTGAGAACGTTCAAAATTTAGCTATTTTGCACGGTTTTATTAAAGCAAGTTTGTTTCCCTTTTATACTAACTTGTAGTTATTATTACGCTTAGCATATTTACAACACAAATGGATGGGTCTAGACCTGCGATTGGGTCAAGATTCTCGAATTCTGAGAACGTTCGAAAGTTAACTGTTTTATACAGTTTTATTAAAGAAAGTTTGTTTTCCTTTTATGCTAACTTGTAGTTATTAGTACGCTTAGCAAATTTACAACACAAATTTTATTAAAGCAAGTTTGTTTCGCTTTTATGCTAACTTGTAGTTAGTATTACCCTTAGCAAATTTACAACACAAATGGATGGGTCTGGACCTGCAATTGGGTCAAGTTTCGTTGAATTATGAGAACGTTAAAAAGTTAGTTGTTTCGCACGGTTTTATTACAAGTTTGTTTCCCTTTTATACTAACTTGTAGTTATTATTACGCTTAGAAAATTTAGCACACACACTCTTGGGTCTAGACATATGTTTGGGTCAAGTTTCGTCGAATTCTGAGAATGCTCAAAATTTAGCTGTTTTGCACGGTTTTATTAAAATAAGTTTTCTTTCCCTTTTATACTAACTTGTAGTTATTATTACGCTTAGCAAATTTACAACACAAATGCTTGGGTCTAGACCAACGTTTGGGTCAAGTTTCGTCGAATTCTGAAAACGTTCGAAATTTAGCTGTTTTGCACGGTTTTATTAAACAAAGTTTGTTTCCCTTTTAAACTAACTTGTAATTATTATTACGCTTAGCAAATTTACTACACAAATGCTTGGGTCTAGACCAACGTTTGGGTCAAGTTTCGTCGAATTTTGAGAACGTTCAAAATTTAGCTATTTTGCACGGTTTTATTAAAGCAAGTTTGTTTCCCTTTTATACTAACTTGTAGTTATTATTACGCTTAGCATATTTACAACACAAATGGATGGGTCTAGACCTGCGATTGGGTCAAGATTCTCGAATTCTGAGAACGTTCGAAAGTTAACTGTTTTATACAGTTTTATTAAAGAAAGTTTGTTTTCCTTTTATGCTAACTTGTAGTTATTAGTACGCTTAGCAAATTTACAACACAAATGCTTGGGTCTAGACCAATGTTTGGGTCAAGTTTCGTCGAATTCTGAAAACGTTCAAAATTTAGCTGTTTTCCACGATTTTATTAAAGCAAGTTTGTTTCGCTTTTATACTAACTTGTAGTTAGTATTACCCTTAGCAAATTTACAACACAAATGGATGGGTCTGGACCTGCAATTGGGTCAAGTTTCGTTGAATTATGAGAACGTTAAAAAGTTAGCTGTTTCGCACGGTTTTATTAAAACAAGTTTATTTCCCTTTTATACTAACTTGTAGTTATTATTACGCTTAGAAAATTTAGCACACAAACTCTTGGGTGTAGACATATGTTTGGGTCAAGTTTCGTCGAATTCTGAGAATGCTCAAAATTTAGCTGTTTTGCATGGTTTTATTAAAATAAGTTTTGTTTCCCTTTTATACTAACTTGTAGTTATTATTACGCTTAGCAAATTTACAACACAAATGCTTGGGTCCAGACCAACGTTTGGGTCAAGTTTCATCGAATTCTGAAAACGTTCGAAATTTAGCTGTTTTGCACGGTTTTATTAAACAAAGTTTGTTTCCCTTTTAAACTAACTTGTAATTATTATTACGCTTAGCAAATTTACTACACAAATGCTTGGGTCTAGAACAACGTTTGGGTCAAGTTTCGTCGAATTTTGAGAACGTTCAAAATTTAGCTGTTTTGCACGGTTTTATTAAAGCAAGTTTGTTTCCCTTTTATACTAACTTGTAGTTATTATTACGCTTTGAAAATTTACCACACTAATGCTTGGGTCTAGACCAACGTTTGGGACAGGTTCGACGAATTCTGAGTACGTTCAAAATTTAGTTGTTTTGCACGATTTTATTAAAGCAAGTTTGTTTCCCTTTTATACTAACTTGTAGTTATTATTACGCTTAGCAAATTTACAATAGAAATGCTTGGGTCTAGACCAATGTTTGGGTCAAGTTTCGTCGAATTATGAAAACGTTCAAAATTTAGCTGTTTTGCACGATTTTATTAATGCAAGTTTGTTTCGCTTTTATACTAACTTGTAGTTAGTATTACCCTTAGTAAATTTACAACACAAATGGATGGGTCTGGACCTGCAATTCGTTCAAGTTTCGTTGAATTATGAGAACGGTAAAAAGTTAGCTGTTTTGCATGGTTTTATTAAAACAAGTTTGTTTCCCTTTTATACTAACTTGTAGGTAATATTACGTTTAGAAAATTTAACACACAAACTCTTGGGTCTAGTCCTATGTTTGAGTCAAGTTTCGTCGAATTCTAAGAATGCTCAAAATTTAGCTGTTTTGCACGGTTTTATTAAAACAAGTTTGTTTCCCTTTTATACTAACTTGTAGTTATTATTATGTTTAGCAAATTTACAACACAAATGCTTGGGTCTAGACAAACGTTTGGGTCAAGTTTCCTCGAATTCTGAAAACGTCCGAAATTTAGCTGTTTTGCACGGTTTTATTGAACAAAGTTTGTTTCCCTTTTAAACTAACTTGTAATTATTATTACGCTTAGCAAAATTACTACACAAATGCTTGGGTCTAGACCAACGTTTGGGTCAAGTTTCGTCGAATTTTGAGAACGTTCAAAATTTAGCTATTTTGCACGGTTTTATTAAAGCAAGTTTGTTTGCCTTTTATACTAACTTGTAGTTATTATTACGCTTAGCATATTTACAACACAAATGGATGGGTCTAGACTTGCGATTGGGTCAAGTTTCTCGAATTCTGAGAACGTTCGAAAGTTAGCTGTTTTATACGGTTTTATTAAAGAAAGTTTGTTTTCCTTTTATGCTAACTTGTAGTTATTAGTACGCTTAGCAAATTTACAACACAAATGCTTGGGTCTAGACCAATGTTTGGGTCAAGTTTCGTCGAATTCTGAAAACGTTCAAAAATTTAGCTGTTTTCCACGATTTTATTAAAGCAAGTTTGTGTCGCTTTTATACTAACTTGTAGTTAGTATTACCCTTAGGAAATTTACAACACAAATGGATGGGTCTGGACCTGCAATTCGGTCAAGTTTCGTTAAATTATGAGAACGGTAAAAAGTTAGTTGTTTTGCACGGTTTTATTAAAACAAGTTTGTTTCCCTTTTATACTAACTTGTAGGTATTATTACGTTTAGAAAATTTAACACACAAACTCTTGGGTCTAAACCTATGTTTGAGTCAAGTTTCGTCGAATTCTAAGAATGCTCAAAATTTAGCTTTTTTGCACGGTTTTATTAAAACAAGTTTGTTTCCCTTTTATACTAACTTGTAGTTATTATTACGTTTAGCAAATTTACAACACAAATGCTTGGGTCTAGACAAACGTTTGGGTCAAGTTTCGTTGAATTCTGAAAACGTTCGAAATTTAGCTGTTTTGCACGGTTTTATTGAACATAGTTTGTTTCCCTTTTAAACTAACTTGTAATTATTATTACGCTTAGCAAATTTACTACACAAATGCTTGGGTCTAGACCAACGTTTGGGTCAAGTTTCGTCGAATTTTGAGAACGTTCAAAATTTAGCTATTTTGCACGGTTTTATTAAAGCAAGTTTGTTTGCCTTTTATACTAACTTGTAGTTATTATTACGCTTAGCATATTTACAACACAAATGGATGGGTCTAGACCTGCGATTGGGTCAAGTTTCTCGAATTCTGAGAACGTTCGAAAGTTAACTGTTTTATACGGTTTTATTAAAGAAAGTTTGTTTTCCTTTTATGCTAACTTGTAGTTATTAGTACGCTTAGCAAATTTACAACACAAATGCTTGGGTCTAGACCAATGTTTGGGTCAAGTTTCGTCGAATTCTTAAAACGTTCAAAATTTACCTGTTTTCCACGATTTTATTAAAGCAAGATTGTTTAGCTTTTATACTAACTTGTAGTTAGTATTACCCTTAGCAAATTTACAACACAAATGGATGGGTCTGGACCTGCAATTGGGTCAAGTTTCGTTGAATTATGAGAACGTTAAAAAGTTAGCTGTTTCGCACGGTTTTATTAAAACAAGTTTGTTTCCCTTTTATACTAACTTGTAGTTATTATTACGCTTAGAAAATTTAGCACACAAACTCTTGGGTCTAGACATATGTTTGGGTCAAGTTTCGTCGAATTCTGAGAATGCTCAAATTTTAGCTGTTTTGCACGATTTTATTAAAATAAGTTTTGTATCCCTTTTATACTAACTTGTAGTTATTATTACGCTTAGCAAATTTACAACACAAATATTTGGGTCTAGACCAACGTTTGGGTCAAGTTTCACCGAATTCTGAAAAAGTTCGAAATTTAGCTGTTTTGCACGGTTTTGTTAAACAAAGTTTGTTTTCCTTTTAAACTAACTTGTAATTATTATTACGCTTAACAAATTTACTACACAAATGCTTGGGTCTAGACCAACGTTTGGGTCAAGTTTCGTCGAATTTTGAGAACGTTCAAAATTTAGCTATTTTGCACGGTTTTATTAAAGCAAGTTTGTTTCCCTTTTATACTAACTTGTAGTTATTATTACGCTTAGCATATTTACAACACAAATGGATGGGTCTAGACCTTCGATTGGGTCAAGATTCTCGAATTCTGAGAACGTTCGAAAGTTAACTGTTTTATACACTTTTATTAAAGAAAGTTTGTTTTCCTTTTATGCTAACTTGTAGTTATTAGTACGCTTAGCAAATTTACAACACAAATGCTTGGGTCTAGACCAATGTTTGGGTCAAGTTTCGTCGAATTCTGAAAACGTTCAAAATTTAGCTGTTTTCCACGATTTTACTAAAGCAAGTTTGTTTCGCTTTTATACTAACTTGTAGTTAGTATTACCCTTAGCAAACTTACAACACAAATGGATGGGTCTGGAACTGCAATTGGGTCAAGTTTCGTTGAATTATGAGAACGTTAAAAAGTTAGTTGTTTCGCACGGTTTTATTACAAGTTTGTTTCCCTTTTATACTAACTTGTAGTTATTATTACGCTTAGAAAATTTAGCACACACACTCTTGGGTCTAGACATATGTTTGGGTCAAGTTTCGTCGAATTCTGAGAATGCTCAAAATTTAGCTGTTTTGCACGGTTTTATTAAAATAAGTTTTCTTTCCCTTTTATACTAACTTGTAGTTATTATTACGCTTAGCAAATTTACAACACAAATGCTTGGGTCTAGACCAACGTTTGGGTCAAGTTTCGTCGAATTCTGAAAACGTTCGAAATTTAGCTGTTTTGCACGGTTTTATTAAACAAAGTTTGTTTCCCTTTTAAAATAACTTGTAATTATTATTACGCTTAGCAAATTTACTACACAAATGCTTGGGTCTAGACCAACATTTGGGTCAAGTTTCGTCAAATTTTGAGAACGTTCAAAATTTAGGTATTTTGCACGGTTTTATTAAAGCAAGTTTGTTTCCCTTTTATACTAACTTGTAGTTATTATTACGCTTAGCATATTTACAACAGAAATGGATGGGTCTAGACCTGCGATTGGGTCAAGTTTCTCGAATTCTGAGAACGTTCGAAAGTTAACTGTTTTATACGGTTTTATTAAAGAAAGTTTGTTTTCCTTTTATGCTAACTTGTAGTTATTAGTACGCTTAGCAAATTTATAACACAAATGCTTGGGTCTAGACCAATGTTTGGGTCAAGTTTCGTCGAATTCTGAAAACGTTCAAAATTTAGCTGTTTTCCACGATTTTATTAAAGCAAGTTTGTTTCGCTTTTATACTAACTTGTAGTTAGTATTACCCTTAGCAAATTTACAACACAAATGGATGGGTCTGGACCTGCAATTGGGTCAAGTTTCGTTGAATTATGAGAACGTTAAAAAGTTAGCTGTTTCGCACGGTTTTATTAAAACAAGTTTATTTCCCTTTTATACTAACTTGTAGTTATTATTACGCTTAGAAAATTTAGCACACAAACTCTTGGGTGTAGACATATGTTTGGGTCAAGTTTCGTCGAATTCTGAGAATGCTCAAAATTTAGCTGTTTTGCATGGTTTTATTAAAATAAGTTTTGTTTCCCTTTTATACTAACTTGTAGTTATTATTACGCTTAGCAAATTTACAACACAAATGCTTGGGTCCAGACCAACGTTTGGGTCAAGTTTCATCGAATTCTGAAAACGTTCGAAATTTAGCTGTTTTGCACGGTTTTATTAAACAAAGTTTGTTTCCCTTTTAAACTAACTTGTAATTATTATTACGCTTAGCAAATTTACTACACAAATGCTTGGGTCTAGAACAACGTTTGGGTCAAGTTTCGTCGAATTTTGAGAACGTTCAAAATTTAGCTGTTTTGCACGGTTTTATTAAAGCAAGTTTGTTTCCCTTTTATACTAACTTGTAGTTATTATTACGCTTTGAAAATTTACCACACTAATGCTTGGGTCTAGACCAACGTTTGGGACAGGTTCGACGAATTCTGAGTACGTTCAAAATTTAGTTGTTTTGCACGATTTTATTAAAGCAAGTTTGTTTCCCTTTTATACTAACTTGTAGTTATTATTACGCTTAGCAAATTTACAATAGAAATGCTTGGGTCTAGACCAATGTTTGGGTCAAGTTTCGTCGAATTATGAAAACGTTCAAAATTTAGCTGTTTTGCACGATTTTATTAATGCAAGTTTGTTTCGCTTTTATACTAACTTGTAGTTAGTATTACCCTTAGTAAATTTACAACACAAATGGATGGGTCTGGACCTGCAATTCGTTCAAGTTTCGTTGAATTATGAGAACGGTAAAAAGTTAGCTGTTTTGCATGGTTTTATTAAAACAAGTTTGTTTCCCTTTTATACTAACTTGTAGGTAATATTACGTTTAGAAAATTTAACACACAAACTCTTGGGTCTAGTCCTATGTTTGAGTCAAGTTTCGTCGAATTCTAAGAATGCTCAAAATTTAGCTGTTTTGCACGGTTTTATTAAAACAAGTTTGTTTCCCTTTTATACTAACTTGTAGTTATTATTATGTTTAGCAAATTTACAACACAAATGCTTGGGTCTAGACAAACGTTTGGGTCAAGTTTCCTCGAATTCTGAAAACGTCCGAAATTTAGCTGTTTTGCACGGTTTTATTGAACAAAGTTTGTTTCCCTTTTAAACTAACTTGTAATTATTATTACGCTTAGCAAAATTACTACACAAATGCTTGGGTCTAGACCAACGTTTGGGTCAAGTTTCGTCGAATTTTGAGAACGTTCAAAATTTAGCTATTTTGCACGGTTTTATTAAAGCAAGTTTGTTTGCCTTTTATACTAACTTGTAGTTATTATTACGCTTAGCATATTTACAACACAAATGGATGGGTCTAGACTTGCGATTGGGTCAAGTTTCTCGAATTCTGAGAACGTTCGAAAGTTAGCTGTTTTATACGGTTTTATTAAAGAAAGTTTGTTTTCCTTTTATGCTAACTTGTAGTTATTAGTACGCTTAGCAAATTTACAACACAAATGCTTGGGTCTAGACCAATGTTTGGGTCAAGTTTCGTCGAATTCTGAAAACGTTCAAAAATTTAGCTGTTTTCCACGATTTTATTAAAGCAAGTTTGTGTCGCTTTTATACTAACTTGTAGTTAGTATTACCCTTAGGAAATTTACAACACAAATGGATGGGTCTGGACCTGCAATTCGGTCAAGTTTCGTTAAATTATGAGAACGGTAAAAAGTTAGTTGTTTTGCACGGTTTTATTAAAACAAGTTTGTTTCCCTTTTATACTAACTTGTAGGTATTATTACGTTTAGAAAATTTAACACACAAACTCTTGGGTCTAAACCTATGTTTGAGTCAAGTTTCGTCGAATTCTAAGAATGCTCAAAATTTAGCTTTTTTGCACGGTTTTATTAAAACAAGTTTGTTTCCCTTTTATACTAACTTGTAGTTATTATTACGTTTAGCAAATTTACAACACAAATGCTTGGGTCTAGACAAACGTTTGGGTCAAGTTTCGTTGAATTCTGAAAACGTTCGAAATTTAGCTGTTTTGCACGGTTTTATTGAACATAGTTTGTTTCCCTTTTAAACTAACTTGTAATTATTATTACGCTTAGCAAATTTACTACACAAATGCTTGGGTCTAGACCAACGTTTGGGTCAAGTTTCGTCGAATTTTGAGAACGTTCAAAATTTAGCTATTTTGCACGGTTTTATTAAAGCAAGTTTGTTTGCCTTTTATACTAACTTGTAGTTATTATTACGCTTAGCATATTTACAACACAAATGGATGGGTCTAGACCTGCGATTGGGTCAAGTTTCTCGAATTCTGAGAACGTTCGAAAGTTAACTGTTTTATACGGTTTTATTAAAGAAAGTTTGTTTTCCTTTTATGCTAACTTGTAGTTATTAGTACGCTTAGCAAATTTACAACACAAATGCTTGGGTCTAGACCAATGTTTGGGTCAAGTTTCGTCGAATTCTTAAAACGTTCAAAATTTACCTGTTTTCCACGATTTTATTAAAGCAAGATTGTTTAGCTTTTATACTAACTTGTAGTTAGTATTACCCTTAGCAAATTTACAACACAAATGGATGGGTCTGGACCTGCAATTGGGTCAAGTTTCGTTGAATTATGAGAACGTTAAAAAGTTAGCTGTTTCGCACGGTTTTATTAAAACAAGTTTGTTTCCCTTTTATACTAACTTGTAGTTATTATTACGCTTAGAAAATTTAGCACACAAACTCTTGGGTCTAGACATATGTTTGGGTCAAGTTTCGTCGAATTCTGAGAATGCTCAAATTTTAGCTGTTTTGCACGATTTTATTAAAATAAGTTTTGTATCCCTTTTATACTAACTTGTAGTTATTATTACGCTTAGCAAATTTACAACACAAATATTTGGGTCTAGACCAACGTTTGGGTCAAGTTTCACCGAATTCTGAAAAAGTTCGAAATTTAGCTGTTTTGCACGGTTTTGTTAAACAAAGTTTGTTTTCCTTTTAAACTAACTTGTAATTATTATTACGCTTAACAAATTTACTACACAAATGCTTGGGTCTAGACCAACGTTTGGGTCAAGTTTCGTCGAATTTTGAGAACGTTCAAAATTTAGCTATTTTGCACGGTTTTATTAAAGCAAGTTTGTTTCCCTTTTATACTAACTTGTAGTTATTATTACGCTTAGCATATTTACAACACAAATGGATGGGTCTAGACCTGCGATTGGGTCAAGATTCTCGAATTCTGAGAACGTTCGAAAGTTAACTGTTTTATACAGTTTTATTAAAGAAAGTTTGTTTTCCTTTTATGCTAACTTGTAGTTATTAGTACGCTTAGCAAATTTACAACACAAATGCTTGGGTCTAGACCAATGTTTGGGTCAAGTTTCGTCGAATTCTGAAAACGTTCAAAATTTAGCTGTTTCCACGATTTTATTAAAGCAAGTTTGTTTCGCTTTTATACTAACTTGTAGTTAGTATTACCCTTAGCAAACTTACAACACAAATGGATGGGTCTGGAACTGCAATTGGGTCAAGTTTCGTTGAATTATGAGAACGTTAAAAAGTTAGTTGTTTCGCACGGTTTTATTACAAGTTTGTTTCCCTTTTATACTAACTTGTAGTTATTATTACGCTTAGAAAATTTAGCACACACACTCTTGGGTCTAGACATATGTTTGGGTCAAGTTTCGTCGAATTCTGAGAATGCTCAAAATTTAGCTGTTTTGCACGGTTTTATTAAAATAAGTTTTCTTTCCCTTTTATACTAACTTGTAGTTATTATTACGCTTAGCAAATTTACAACACAAATGCTTGGGTCTAGACCAACGTTTGGGTCAAGTTTCGTCGAATTCTGAAAACGTTCGAAATTTAGCTGTTTTGCACGGTTTTATTAAACAAAGTTTGTTTCCCTTTTAAACTAACTTGTAATTATTATTACGCTTAGCAAATTTACTACACAAATGCTTGGGTCTAGACCAACGTTTGGGTCAAGTTTCGTCGAATTTTGAGAACGTTCAAAATTTAGCTATTTTGCACGGTTTTATTAAAGCAAGTTTGTTTCCCTTTTATACTAACTTGTAGTTATTATTACGCTTAGCATATTTACAACACAAATGGATGGGTCTAGACCTGCGATTGGGTCAAGATTCTCGAATTCTGAGAACGTTCGAAAGTTAACTGTTTTATACAGTTTTATTAAAGAAAGTTTATTTTCCTTTTATGCTAACTTGTAGTTATTAGTACGCTTAGCAAATTTACAACACAAATGCTTGGGTCTAGACCAATGTTTGGGTCAAGTTTCGTCGAATTCTGAAAACGTTCAAAATTTAGCTGTTTTCCACGATTTTATTAAAGCAAGTTTGTTTCGCTTTTATACTAACTTGTAGTTAGTATTACCCTTAGCAAATTTACAACACAAATGGATGGGTCTGGACCTGCAATTGGGTCAAGTTTCGTTGAATTATGAGAACGTTAAAAAGTTAGTTGTTTCGCACGGTTTTATTACAAGTTTGTTTCCCTTTTATACTAACTTGTAGTTATTATTACGCTTAGAAAATTTAGCACACACACTCTTGGGTCTAGACATATGTTTGGGTCAAGTTTCGTCGAATTCTGAGAATGCTCAAAATTTAGCTGTTTTGCACGGTTTTATTAAAATAAGTTTTGTTTCCCTTTTATACTAACTTGTAGTTATTATTACGCTTAGCAAATTTACAACACAAATGCTTGGGTCTAGACCAACGTTTGGGTCAAGTTTCATCGAATTCTGAAAACGTTCGAAATTTAGCTGTTTTGCACGGTTTTATTAAACAAAGTTTGTTTCCCTTTTAAACTAACTTGTAATTATTATTACGCTTAGCAAATTTACTACACGAATGCTTGGGTCTAGACCAACGTTTGGGTCAAGTTTCGTCGAATTTTGAGAACGTTCAAAATTTAGCTGTTTTGCACGGTTTTATTAAAGCAAGTTTGTTTCCCTTTTATACTAACTTGTAGTTATTATTACGCTTTGAAAATTTACCACACTAATGCTTGGGTCTAGACCAACGTTTGGGACAGGTTCGTCGAATTCTGAGTACGTTCAAAATTTAGTTGTTTTGCACGGTTTTATTAAAGCAAGTTTGTTTCCCTTTTATGCTAACTTGTAGTTATTATTACGCTTAGAAAATTTACAACAGAAATGCTTGGGTCTAGACCAATGTTTGGGTCAAGTTTCGTCGAATTCTGAAAACGTTCAAAATTTAGCTGTTTTGCACGATTTTATTAAAGCAAGTTTGTTTCGCTTTTATACTAAATTGTAGTTAGTATTACCCTTAGCAAATTTACAACACAAATGGATGGGTCTGGACCTGCAGTTCGGTCAAGTTTCGTTGAATTATGAGAACGGTAAAAAGTTAGCTGTTTTGCACGGTTTTATTAAAACAAGTTTGTTTCCCTTTTATACTAACTTGTAGGTAATATTACGTTTAGAAAATTTAACACACAAACTCTTGGGTCTAGTCCTATGTTTGAGTCAAGTTTCGTCGAATTCTAAGAATGCTCAAAATTTAGCTGTTTTGCACGGTTTTATTAAAACAAGTTTGTTTCCCTTTTATACTAACTTGTAGTTATTATTACGTTTAGCAAATTTACAACACAAATGCTTGGGTCTAGACCAACGTTTGGGTCAAGTTTCATCGAATTCTGAAAACGTTCGAAATTTAGCTGTTTTGCACGGTTTTATTAAACAAAGTTTGTTTCCCTTTTAAACTAACTTGTAATTATTATTACGCTTAGCAAATTTACTACACAAATGCTTGGGTCTAGACCAACGTTTGGGACAAGTTTCGTCGAATTTTGAGAACGTTCAAAATTTAGCTATTTTGCATGGTTTTATTAAAGCAAGTTTGTTTGCCTTTTATACTAACTTGTAGTTATTATTACGCTTAGCATATTTACCACACAAATGGATGAGTCTAGAACTGCGATTGGGTCAAGTTTCTCGAATTCTGAGAACGTTTGAAAGTTAACTGTTTTATACGGTTTTATTAAAGAAAGTTTATTTTCCTTTTATGCTAACTTGTAGTTATTAGTACGCTTAGCAAATTTACAACACAAATGCTTGGGTCTAGACCAATGTTTGGGTCAAGTTTCGTCGAATTATGAAAACGTTCAAAATTTACCTGTTTTCCACGATTTTATTAAAGCAAGTTTGTTTAGCTTTTATACTAACTTGTAGTTAGTATTACCCTTAGCAAATTTACAACACAAATGGATGGGTCTGGACCTGCAATTGGGTCAAGTTTCGTTGAATTATGAGAACGTTAAAAAGTTAGCTGTTTCGCACGGTTTTATTAAAACAAGTTTGTTTCCCTTTTATACTAACTTGTAGTTATTATTACGCTTAGAAAATTTAGCACACAAACTCTTGGGTCTAGACATATCTTTGGGTCAAGTTTCGTCGAATTCTGAGAATGCTCAAATTTTAGCTGTTTTGCACGGTTTTATTAAAATAAGTTTTGTATCCCTTTTATACTAACTTGTAGTTATTATTACGCTTAGCAAATTTACAACACAAATATTTGGGTCTAGACCAACGTTTGGGTCAAGTTTCACCGAATTCTGAAAAAGTTCGAAATTTAGCTGTTTTGCACGGTTTTGTTAAACAAAGTTTGTTTTCGTTTTAAACTAACTTGTAATTATTATTACGCTTAACAAATTTACTACACAAATGCTTGGGTCTAGACCAACGTTTGGGTCAAGTTTCGTCGAATTTTGAGAACGTTCAGAATTTAGCTATTTTGCACGGTTTTATTAAAGCAAGTTTGTTTCCCTTTTATACTAACTTGTAGTTATTATTACGCTTAGCATATTTACAACACAAATGGATGGGTCTAGACCTGCGATTGGGTCAAGATTCTCGAATTCTGAGAACGTTCGAAAGTTAACTGTTTTATACAG
Organism: Sesamum indicum; assembly: GCF_026168435.1. Lineage (NCBI taxonomy): Eukaryota > Viridiplantae > Streptophyta > Magnoliopsida > Lamiales > Pedaliaceae > Sesamum > Sesamum indicum. The sequence goes on along the minus strand of NC_142658.1, from coordinate 9,344,396 downwards.
TTTTATTAAAGAAAGTTTGTTTTCCTTTTATGCTAACTTGTAGTTATTAGTACGCTTAGCAAATTTACAACACAAATGCTTGGGTCTAGACCAATGTTTGGGTCAAGTTTCGTCGAATTCTAAAAACGTTCAAAATTTAGCTGTTTTCCACGATTTTATTAAAGCAAGTTTGTTTCGCTTTTATACTAACTTGTAGTTAGTATTACCCTTAGCAAACTTACAACACAAATGGATGGGTCTGGAACTGCAATTGGGTCAAGTTTCGTTGAATTATGAGAACGTTAAAAAGTTAGTTGTTTCGCACGGTTTTATTACAAGTTTGTTTCCCTTTTATACTAACTTGTAGTTATTATTACGCTTAGAAAATTTAGCACACACACTCTTGGGTCTAGACATATGTTTGGGTCAAGTTTCGTCGAATTCTGAGAATGCTCAAAATTTAGCTGTTTTGCACGGTTTTATTAAAATAAGTTTTCTTTCCCTTTTATACTAACTTGTAGTTATTATTACGCTTAGCAAATTTACAACACAAATGCTTGGGTCTAGACCAACGTTTGGGTCAAGTTTCGTCGAATTCTGAAAACGTTCGAAATTTAGCTGTTTTGCACGGTTTTATTAAACAAAGTTTGTTTCCCTTTTAAACTAACTTGTAATTATTATTACGCTTAGCAAATTTACTACACAAATGCTTGGGTCTAGACCAACGTTTGGGTCAAGTTTCGTCGAATTTTGAGAACGTTCAAAATTTAGCTATTTTGCACGGTTTTATTAAAGCAAGTTTGTTTCCCTTTTATACTAACTTGTAGTTATTATTACGGTTAGCATATTTACAACACAAATGGATGGGTCTAGACCTGCGATTAGGTCAAGATTCTCGAATTCTGAGAACGTTCGAAAGTTAACTGTTTTATACAGTTTTATTAAAGAAAGTTTATTTTCCTTTTATGCTAACTTGTAGTTATTAGTACGCTTAGCAAATTTACAACACAAATGCTTGGGTCTAGACCAATGTTTGGGTCAAGTTTCGTCGAATTCTGAAAACGTTCAAAATTTAGCTGTTTTCCACGATTTTATTAAAGCAAGTTTGTTTCGCTTTTATACTAACTTGTAGTTAGTATTACCCTTAGCAAATTTACAACACAAATGGATGGGTCTGGACCTGCAATTGGGTCAAGTTTCGTTGAATTATGAGAACGTTAAAAAGTTAGTTGTTTCGCACGGTTTTATTACAAGTTTGTTTCCCTTTTATACTAACTTGTAGTTATTATTACGCTTAGAAAATTTAGCACACACACTCTTGGGTCTAGACATATGTTTGGGTCAAGTTTCGCCGAATTCTGAGAATGCTCAAAATTTAGCTGTTTTGCACGGTTTTATTAAAATAAGTTTTGTTTCCCTTTTATACTAACTTGTAGTTATTATTACGCTTAGCAAATTTACAACACAAATGCTTGGGTCTAGACCAACGTTTGGGTCAAGTTTCATCGAATTCTGAAAACGTTCGAAATTTAGCTGTTTTGCACGGTTTTATTAAACAAAGTTTGTTTCCCTTTTAAACTAACTTGTAATTATTATTACGCTTAGCAAATTTACTACACAAATGCTTGGGTCTAGACCAACGTTTGGGTCAAGTTTCGTCGAATTTTGAGAACGTTCAAAATTTAGCTGTTTTGCACGGTTTTATTAAAGCAAGTTTGTTTCCCTTTTATACTAACTTGTAGTTATTATTACGCTTTGAAAATTTACCACACTAATGCTTGGGTCTAGACCAACGTTTGGGACAGGTTCGTCGAATTCTGAGTACGTTCAAAATTTAGTTGTTTTGCACGGTTTTATTAAAGCAAGTTTGTTTCCCTTTTATGCTAACTTGTAGTTATTATTACGCTTAGAAAATTTACAACAGAAATGCTTGGGTCTAGACCAATGTTTGGGTCAAGTTTCGTCGAATTCTGAAAACGTTCAAAATTTAGCTGTTTTGCACGATTTTATTAAAGCAAGTTTGTTTCGCTTTTATACTAAATTGTAGTTAGTATTACCCTTAGCAAATTTACAACACAAATGGATGGGTCTGGACCTGCAGTTCGGTCAAGTTTCGTTGAATTATGAGAACGGTAAAAAGTTAGCTGTTTTGCACGGTTTTATTAAAACAAGTTTGTTTCCCTTTTATACTAACTTGTAGGTAATATTACGTTTAGAAAATTTAACACACAAACTCTTGGGTCTAGTCCTATGTTTGAGTCAAGTTTCGTCGAATTCTAAGAATGCTCAAAATTTAGCTGTTTTGCACGGTTTTATTAAAACAAGTTTGTTTCCCTTTTATACTAACTTGTAGTTATTATTACGTTTAGCAAATTTACAACACAAATGCTTGGGTCTAGACCAACGTTTGGGTCAAGTTTCATCGAATTCTGAAAACGTTCGAAATTTAGCTGTTTTGCACGGTTTTATTAAACAAAGTTTGTTTCCCTTTTAAACTAACTTGTAATTATTATTACGCTTAGCAAATTTACTACACAAATGCTTGGGTCTAGACCAACGTTTGGGTCAAGTTTCGTCGATTTTTGAGAACGTTCAAAATTTAGCTATTTTGCATGGTTTTATTAAAGCAAGTTTGTTTGCCTTTTATACTAACTTGTAGTTATTATTACGCTTATCATATTTACAACACAAATGGATGAGTCTAGACCTGCGATTGGGTCAAGTTTCTCGAATTCTGAGAACGTTTGAAAGTTAACTGTTTTATACGGTTTTATTAAAGAAAGTTTGTTTTCCTTTTATGCTAACTTGTAGTTATTAGTACGCTTAGCAAATTTACAACACAAATGCTTGGGTCTAGACCAATGTTTGGGTCAAGTTTCGTCGAATTATGAAAACGTTCAAAATTTACCTGTTTTCCACGATTTTATTAAAGCAAGTTTGTTTAGCTTTTATACTAACTTGTAGTTAGTATTACCCTTAGCAAATTTACAACACAAATGGATGGGTCTGGACCTGCAATTGGGTCAAGTTTCGTTGAATTATGAGAACGTTAAAAAGTTAGCTGTTTCGCACGGTTTTATTAAAACAAGTTTGTTTCCCTTTTATACTAACTTGTAGTTATTATTACGCTTAGAAAATTTAGCACACAAACTCTTGGGTCTAGACATATGTTTGGGTCAAGTTTCGTCGAATTCTGAGAATGCTCAAATTTTAGCTGTTTTGCACGGTTTTATTAAAATAAGTTTTGTATCCTTTTTATACTAACTTGTAGTTATTATTACGCTTAGCAAATTTACAACACAAATGTTTGGGTCTAGACCAACGTTTGGGTCAAGTTTCACCGAATTCTGAAAACGTTCGAAATTTAGCTGTTTTGCACGGTTTTATTAAACAAAGTTTGTTTCCCTTTTAAACTAACTTGTAATTATTATTACGCTTAACAAATTTACTACACAAATGCTTGGGTCTAGACCAACGTTTGGGTCAAGTTTCGTCGAATTTTGAGAACGTTCAAAATTTAGCTATTTTGCACGGTTTTATTAAAGCAAGTTTGTTTCCCTTTTATACTAACTTGTAGTTATTATTACGCTTAGCATATTTACAACACAAATGGATGGGTCTAGACCTGCGATTGGGTTAAGATTCTCGAATTCTGAGAACGTTCGAAAGTTAACTGTTTTATACAGTTTTATTAAAGAAAGTTTGTTTTCCTTTTATGCTAACTTGTAGTTATTAGTACGCTTAGCAAATTAACAACACAAATGCTTGGGTCTAGACCAATGTTTGGGTCAAGTTTCGTCGAATTCTGAAAACGTTCAAAATTTAGCTGTTTTCCACGATTTTATTAAAGCAAGTTTGTTTCGCTTTTATACTAACTTGTAGTTAGTATTACCCTTAGCAAATTTACAACAGAAATGGATGGGTCTGGACCTGCAATTGGGTCAAGTTTCGTTGAATTATGAGAACGTTAAAAAGTTAGCTGTTTCGCATGGTTTTATTAAAACAAGTTTGTTTCCCTTTTATACTAACTTGTAGTTATTATTACGCTTAGAAAATTTAGCACACACACTCTTGGGTCTAGACATATGTTTGGGTCAAGTTTCGTCGAATTCTGAGAATGCTCAAAATTTAGCTGTTTTGCACGGTTTTATTAAAATAAGTTTTGTTTCCCTTTTATACTAACTTGTAGTTATTATTACGCTTAGCAAATTTACAACACAAATGCTTGGGTCTAGACCAACGTTTGGGTCAAGTTTCATCGAATTCTGAAAACGTTCGAAATTTAGCTGTTTTGCACGGTTTTATTAAACAAAGTTTGTTTCCCTTTTAAACTAACTTGTAATTATTATTACGCTTAGCAAATTTACTACACAAATGCTTGGGTCTAGACCAACGTTTGGGTCAAGTTTCGTCGAATTTTGAGAACGTTCAAACTTTAGCTGTTTTGCACGGTTTTATTAAAACAAGTTTGTTTCCCTTTTATACTAACTTGTAGTTATTATTACGTTTAGCAAATTTACAACACAAATGCTTGGGTCTATACAAACGTTTGGGTCAAGTTTCGTCGAATTCTGAAAACGTTCGAAATTTAGCTGTTTTGCACGGTTTTATTAAAGCAAGTTTGTGTCCCTTTTATGCTAACTTGTAGTTATTATTACGCTTAGCAAATTTACAACAGAAATGCTTGGGTCTAGACCAATGTTTGGGTCAAGTTTCGTCGAATTCTGAAAACGTTCCAAATTTAGCTGTTTTGCACGATTTTATTAAAGCAAGTTTGTTTCGCTTTTATACTAACTTGTAGTTAGTATTACCCTTAGCAAATTTACAACACAAATGGATGGGTCTGGACCTGCAATTCGGTCAAGTTTCGTTGAATTATGAGAACGGTAAAAAGTTAGCTGTTTTGCACGGTTTTATTAAAACAAGTTTGTTTCCCTTTTATACTAACTTGTAGGTATTATTACGTTTAGAAAATTTAACACACAAACTCTTGGGTCTAGACCTATGTTTGAGTCAAGTTTCGTCGAATTCTAAGAATGCTCAAAATTTAGCTGTTTTGCACGGTTTTATTAAAACAAGTTTGTTTCCCTTTTATACTAACTTGTAGTTATTATTACGTTTAGCAAATTTACAACACAAATGCTTGGGTCTATACAAACGTTTGGGTCAAGTTTCGTCGAATTCTGAAAACGTTCGAAATTTAGCTGTTTTGCACGGTTTTATTGAACAAAGTTTGTTTCCCTTTTATGCTAACTTGTAGTTATTATTACGCTTAGCAAATTTACAACAGAAATGCTTGGGTCTAGACAATTGTTTGGGTCAAGTTTCGTCGAATTCTGAAAACGTTCAAAATTTAGCGTTTTTGCACGATTTTATTAAAGCAAGTTTGTTTCGCTTTTATACTAACTTGTAGTTAGTATTACCCTTAGCAAATTTACAACACAAATGGATGGGTCTGGACCTGCAATTCGGTCAAGTTTCGTTGAATTATGAGAACGGTAAAAAGTTAACTGTTTTGCACGGTTTTATTTAAACAAGTTTGTTTCCCTTTTATACTAACTTGTAGGTATTATTACGTTTAGAAAATTTAACACACAAACTCTTGGGTCTAGACCTATGTTTGAGTCAAGTTTCGTCGAATTCTAAGAATGCTCAAAATTTAGCTGTTTTCCACGGTTTTATTAAAACAAGTTTGTTTCCCTTTTATACTAACTTGTAGTTATTATTACGTTTAGCAAATTTACAACACAAATGCTTGGGTCTAGACAAACGTTTGGGTCAAGTTTCATCGAATTCTGAAAACGTTCGAAATTTAGCTGTTTTGCACGGTTTTATTGAACAAAGTTTGTTTCCCTTTTAAACTAACTTGTAATTATTATTACGCTTAGCAAATTTACTACACAAATGCTTGGGTCTAGACCAACGTTTGGGTCAAGTTTCGTCGAATTTTGAGAACGTTCAAAATTTAGCTATTTTGCACGGTTTTATTAAAGCAAGTTTGTTTGCCTTTTATACTAACTTGTAGTTATTATTACGCTTAGCATATTTACAACACAAATGGATGGGTCTAGACCTGCGATTGGGTCAAGTTTCTCGAATTCTGAGAACGTTCGAAAGTTAACTATTTTATACGGTTTTATTAAAGAAAGTTTGTTTTCCTTTTATGCTAACTTGTAGTTATTAGTACGCTTAGAAAATTTACAACACAAATGCTTGGGTCTAGACCAATGTTTGGATCAAGTTTCGTCGAATTCTGAAAACGTTCAAAATTTACCTGTTTTCCACGATTTTATTAAAGCAAGTTTGTTTAGCTTTTATACTAACTTGTAGTTAGTATTACCCTTAGCAAATTTACAACACAAATGGATGGGTCTGGACCTGCAATTGGGTCAAGTTTCGTTGAATTATGAGAACGTTAAAAAGTTAGCTGTTTCGCACGGTTTTATTAAAACAACTTTGTTTCCCTTTTATACTAACTTGTAGTTATTATTACGCTTAGAAAATTTAACACACAAACTCTTGGGTCTAGACATATGTTTGGGTCAAGTTTCGTCGAATTCTGAGAATGCTCAAAATTTAGCTGTTTTGCACGGTTTTATTAAAATAAGTTTTGTTTCCCTTTTATACTAACTTGTAGTTATTATTACGCTTAGCAAATTTACAACACAAATGCTTGGGTCTAGACCAACGTTTGGGTCAAGTTTCATCGAATTCTGAAAACGTTCGAAATTTAGCTGTTTTGCACGGTTTTATTAAACAAAGTTTGTTTCCCTTTTAAACTAACTTGTAATTATTATTACGCTTAGTAAATTTACTACACAAATGCTTGGGTCTAATCCAACGTTTGGGTCAAGTTTCGTTGAATTTTGAGACCGTTCAAAATTTAGCTATTTTGCACGGTTTTATTAAAGCAAGTTTGTTTCCCTTTTATACTAACTTGTAGTTGTTATTACGCTTAGCATATTTACAACACAAATTGATGGGTCTAGACCTGCGATTGGGTCAAGTTTCTCGAATTCTGAGAACGTTCGAAAGTTAACTGTTTTATACGGTTTTATTAAAGAAAGTTTGTTTTCCTTTTATGCTAACTTGTAGTTATTAGTACGCTTAGCAAATTTACAACACAAATGCTTGGGTCTAGACCAATGTTTGGGTCAAGTTTCGTCAAATTCTGAAAACGTTCAAAATTTACCTGTTTTCCACGATTTTATTAAAGCAAGTTTGTTTAGCTTTTATACTAACTTGTAGTTAGTATTACCCTTAGCAAATTTACAACACAAATGGATGGGTCTGGACCTGCAATTGGGTCAAGTTTCGTTGAATTATGAGAACGTTAGAAAGTTAGCTGTTTCGCACGGTTTTATTAAAACAAGTTTGTTTCCCTTTTATACTAACTTGTAGTTATTATTACGCTTAGAAAATTTAGCACACAAACTCTTGGGTCTAGACATATGTTTGGGTCAAGTTTCGTCGAATTCTGAGAATGCTCAAAATTTAGCTGTTTTGCACGGTTTTATTAAAATAAGTTTTGTATCCCTTTTATACTAACTTGTAGTTATTATTACGCTTAGCAAATTTACAACACAAATGCTTGGGTCTAGACCAACGTTTGGGTCAAGTTTCATCGAATTCTGAAAACGTTCGAAATTTAGCTGTTTTGCACGGTTTTATTAAACAAAGTTTGTTTCCCTTTTAAACTAACTTGTAATTATTATTACGCTTAGTAAATTTACTACACAAATGCTTGGGTCTAATCCAACGTTTGGGTCAAGTTTCGTCGAATTTTGAGAACGTTCAAAATTTAGCTATTTTGCACGGTTTTATTAAAGCAAGTTTGTTTCCCTTTTATACTAACTTGTAGTTGTTATTACGCTTAGCATATTTACAACACAAATGGATGGGTCTAGACCTGCGATTGGGTCAAGTTTCTCGAATTCTGAGAACGTTCGAAAGTTAACTGTTTTATACGGTTTTATTAAAGAAAGTTTGTTTTCCTTTTATGCTAACTTGTAGTTATTAGTACGCTTAGCAAATTTACAACACAAATGCTTGGGTCTAGACCAATGTTTGGGTCAAGTTTCGTCGAATTCTGAAAACGTTCAAAATTTAGCTGTTTTCCACGATTTTATTAAAGCAAGTTTGTTTCGCTTTTATACTAACTTGTAGTTAGTATTACCCTTAGCAAAATTTACAACACAAATGGATGGGTCTGGACCTGCAATTGGGTCAAGTTTCGTTGAATTATGAGAACGTTAAAAAGTTAGCTGTTTCGCACGGTTTTATTAAAACAAGTTTGTTTCCCTTTTATACTAACTTGTAGTTATTATTACGCTTAGAAAATTTAGCACACACACTCTTGGGTCTAGACATATGTTTGGGTCAAGTTTCGTCGAATTCTGAGAATGCTCAAAATTTAGCTGTTTTGCACGGTTTTATTAAAATAAGTTTTGTTTCCCTTTTATACTAACTTGTAGTTATTATTACGCTTAGCAAATTTACAACACAAATGCTTGGGTCTAGACCAACGTTTGGGTCAAGTTTCATCGAATTCTGAAAACGTTCGAAATTTAGCTGTTTTGCACGGTTTTATTAAACAAAGTTTGTTTCCCTTTTAAACTAACTTGTAATTATTATTACGCTTAGTAAATTTACTACACAAATGCTTGGGTCTAGATCAACATTTGGGTCAAGTTTCGTCGAATTTTGAGAACGTTCAAAATTTAGCTATTTTGCACGGTTTTATTAAAGCAAGTTTGTTTCCCTTTTATACTAACTTGTAGTTATTATTACGCTTAGCATATTTACAACACAAATGGATGGGTCTAGACCTGCGATTGGGTCAAGTTTCTCGAATTCTGAGAACGTTCGAAAGTTAACTGTTTTATACGGTTTTATTAAAGAAAGTTTGTTTTCCTTTTATGCTAACTTGTAGTTATTATTACGCTTAGAAAATTTAGCACACAAACTCTTGGGTCTAGACATATGTTTGGGTCAAGTTTCGTCGAATTCTGAGAATGCTCAAAATTTAGCTGTTTTGCACGGTTTTATTAAAATAAGTTTTGTTTCCCTTTTATACTAACTTGTAGTTATTATTACGCTTAGCAAATTTACAACACAAATGCTTGGGTCTAGACCAACGTCTGGGTCAAGTTTCATCGAATTCTGAAAACGTTCGAAATTTAGCTGTTTTGCACTGTTTTATTAAACAAAGTTTGTTTCCCTTTTAAAATAACTTGTAATTATTATTACGCTTAGCAAATTTACTACACAAATGCTTGGGTCTAGACCAACATTTGGGTCAAGTTTCGTCAAATTTTGAGAACGTTCAAAATTTAGGTATTTTGCACGGTTTTATTAAAGCAAGTTTGTTTCCCTTTTATACTAACTTGTAGTTATTATTACGCTTAGCATATTTACAACAGAAATGGATGGGTCTAGACCTGCGATTGGGTCAAGTTTCTCGAATTCTGAGAACGTTCGAAAGTTAACTGTTTTATACGGTTTTATTAAAGAAAGTTTGTTTTCCTTTTATGCTAACTTGTAGTTATTAGTACGCTTAGCAAATTTATAACACAAATGCTTGGGTCTAGACCAATGTTTGGGTCAAGTTTCGTCGAATTCTGAAAACGTTCAAAATTTAGCTGTTTTCCACGATTTTATTAAAGCAAGTTTGTTTCGCTTTTATACTAACTTGTAGTTAGTATTACCCTTAGCAAATTTACAACACAAATGGATGGGTCTGGACCTGCAATTGGGTCAAGTTTCGTTGAATTATGAGAACGTTAAAAAGTTAGCTGTTTCGCACGGTTTTATTAAAACAAGTTTGTTTCCCTTTTATACTAACTTGTAGTTATTATTACGCTTAGAAAATTTAGCACACAAACTCTTGGGTGTAGACATATGTTTGGGTCAAGTTTCGTCGAATTCTGAGAATGCTCAAAATTTAGCTGTTTTGCATGGTTTTATTAAAATAAGTTTTGTTTCCCTTTTATACTAACTTGTAGTTATTATTACGCTTAGCAAATTTACAACACAAATGCTTGGGTCTAGACCAACGTTTGGGTCAAGTTTCATCGAATTCTGAAAACGTTCGAAATTTAGCTGTTTTGCACGGTTTTATTAAATAAAGTTTGTGGAATTTAAACTAACTTGTAATTATTATTACGCTTAGCAAATTTACTACACAAATGCTTGGGTCTAGACCAACATTTGGGTCTAGTTTCGTCGAATTTTGAGAACGTTAAAAATTTAGCTATTTTGCACGGTTTATTAAAGCAAGTTAGTTTCCCTTTTATACTAACTTGTAGTTATTATTACGCTTAACATATTTACAACACAAATGGATGGGTCTAGACCTGCGATTGGGTCAAGTTTCTCGAATTCTGAGAACGTTCGAAAGTTAACTGTTTTATACGGTTTTATTAAAGAAAGTTTGTTTTCCTTTTATGCTAACTTGTAGTTATTAGTACGCTTAGCAAGTTTACAACACAAATGCTTGGGTCTAGACCAATGTTTGGGTCAAGTTTCGTCGAATTCTGAAAACGTTCAAAATTTAGCTGTTTTCCACGATTTTATTAATGCAAGTTTGTTTCGCTTTTATGCTAACTTGTAGTTATTATTACGCTTAGCAAATTTACAACAGAAATGCTTGGGTCTAGACCAATGTTTGGGTCAAGTTATTCAAAATTTAGCTGTTTTGCACGATTTTATTAAAGCAAGTTTTTTTCGCTTTTATACTAACTTGTAGTTAGTATTACCCTTAGCAAATTTACAACACAAATGGATGGGTCTGGACCTGCAATTGGGTCAAGTTTCGTTGAATTATGAGAACGTTAAAAAGTTGTTAAATTTTCTAAGCGTAATAATAACTACAAGTTTCTATAAAAGGGAAACAAACTTGTTTCAATAATACCGTGAAAACAGCTAAATTTTGAACGTTCTCAAAATTCGACGAAACTTGACCCAAACGTTGGTCTAGACCCAAGCATTTGTGTTGTAAATTTGCTAAGCGTAATAATAACTACAAGTTAGTATAAAAGGGAAACAAACTAGTTTTAATAAAACCGTGCAAAACAGCTAATTTTTGAGCATTCTCAGCATTGGACGAAACTTGACACAAACGTTGGTCTAGACCCAAGGGTTTGTGTGTTAAATTTTCTACGGGTAATAATAACTACAAGTTACTATAAAAGGGAAACAAACTTGTTTTAATAAAACCGTGCAAAACAGCTAACCTTTGGACGTTCTCAGAATTTAACGAAACTTGACCCAATCGCAGGACTAGACCCATCCATTTGTGTTGTAAATTTGCTAAGCGTAATAATAACTAGAAGTTAGTATAAAAGCGAAACAAACTTGCTTTAATAAAACCGTGCAAAATAGCTAAATTTTGAACGTTCTCAGAATTCGACGACACTTGACCCAAACGTTGGTCTAGACCCAAGCATTTGTGTTGTAAATTTGCTAAGCGTAATAATAACTACAAGTTAGTATAAAAGGGAAACAAACTTGTTTTAATAAAACTGTGCAAAACAGCTAAATATTGAGCATTCTCAGAATTCAACGAAACTTGACCCAAACGTAGGTCTAGACCCAAGAGTTTGTGTGTTAAATTTTCTAAGCGTAATAATAACTACAAGTTACTATAAAAGGGAAACAAACTTGTTTTAATATAACCGTGAAAACAGCTAAATTTTGAACGTTCTCAAAATTCGACGAAACTTGAACCAAAGGTTGGTCTAGACCCAAGCATTTGTGTTGTAAATTTGCTAAGCGTAATAATAACTACAAGTTAGTATAAAAGGTTAACAAACTAGTTTTAATAAAACCTGTGCAAAACAGCTAATTTTTGAGCATTCTCAGAATTTGACGAAACTTGACCCAAACGTAGTATGTTAAAAGGTTGACCCAAGAGTTTGTATGTTAAATTTGAAGCGTAATAATAACTACAAGTTCGTATAAAAGGGAAACAAACTTGTTTTAATAAAACCGTGCAAAACAGTTAATTTTTGAGCATTCTCAGCATTGGACGAACTTGACCCAAACGTAGGTCTAGACCCAAGAGTTTGTGTGTTTAATTTTCTAAGCGTAATAATAACTACAAGTTACTATAAAAGGGAAACAAACTTGTTTTAATAAAACCGTGCAAAACAGCTAACTTTTGGATGTTCTCAGAATTCAACGAAACTTGACCCAATCGCAGGACTAGACCCATCCATTTGTATTGTAAATATGCTAAGCGTAATAATAACTAGAAGTTAGTATAAAAGCGAAACAAACTTGCTTTAATAAAACCGTGCAAAATAGCTAAATTTTGAACGTTCTCAACATTCGACGAAACTTGAACCAAAGGTCGGTCTATACCCAAGCATTTGTGTTGTAAATTTGCTAAGCGTATTAATAACTACAAGTTACTATAAAAGGGAAACAAACTTGTTTTAATAAAACCGTGCAAAACAGCTAACTTTTGGACGTTCTCAGAATTCAACGAAACTTGACCCAATCGCAGGACTAGACCCATCCATTTGTGTAATAAATATGCTAAGCGTAAGAATAACTAGAAGTTAGTATAAAAGCGAAACAAACTTGCTTTAATAAAACCGTGCAAAACAGCTAAATTTTGAACGTTCTCAGAATTCGACGAAACTTGACCCAAACGTTGGTCTAGACCCAAGCATTTGTGTTGTAAATTTGCTAAGCGTAATAATAACTACAAGTTAGTATAAAAGGGAAACAAACTTGTTTTAATGAAACTGTGCAAAACAGCTAAATATTGAGCATTCTCAGAATTCGACGAAACTTGACCCAAACGTAGGTCTAGACCCAAGAGTTTGTGTGTTAAATTTTCTAAGCGTAATAATAACTACAAGTTACTATAAAAGGGAAACAAACTTGTTTTAATATAACCGTGAAAACAGCTAAATTTTGAACGTTCTCAACATTCGACGAAACTTGAACCAAAGGTCAGTCTAGACCCAAGGATTTGTGTTGTAAATTTGCTAAGCGTATTAATAACTACAAGTTAGTATAAAAGGTTAACAAACTTGTTTTAATAAAACCTGTGCAAAACAGCTAATTTTTGAGCATTCTCAGCATTGGACGAAACTTGACCCAAACGTAGGTCTAGACCCAAGATTTTGTATGTTAAATTTGAAGCGTAATAATAACTACAAGTTAGTATAAAAGGGAAACAAACTTGTTTTAATAAAACCGTGCAAAACAGTTAATTTTTGAGCATTCTACGCATTGGACGAACTTGACCTAAACGTTGGTCTAGACCCAAGAGTTTGTGTGTTTAATTTTCTAAGCGTAATAATAACTACAAGTTACTATAAAAGGGAAACAAACTTGTTTTAATAAAACCGTGCAAAACAGCTAACTTTCGGATGTTCTCAGAATTCAACGAAACTTGACCCAATCGCAGGACTAGACCCATCCATTTGTGTTGTAAATATGCTAAGCGTAATAATAACTAGAATTAGTATAAAAGCGAAACAAACTTGCTTTAATAAAACCGTGCAAAATAGCTAAATTTTGAACGTTCTCAGAATTCGACGAAACTTGAACCAAACGTTGGTCTAGACCCAAGCATTTGTGTTGTAAATTTGCTAAGCGTAATAATAACTACAAGTTAGTATAAAAGGGAAACAAACTTGTTTTAATGAAACTGAGCAAAACAGCTAAATATTGAGCATTCTCAGAATTCGACGAAACTTGACCCAAACGCTGGTCTAGACCCAAGAGTTTGTGTGTTAAATTTTCTAAGCGTAATACTAACTACAAGTTACTATAAAAGGGAAACAAACTTGTTTCAATATAACCGTGAAAACAGCTAAATTTTGAACGTTCTCAACATTCGACGAAACTTGAACCAAAGGTCGGTCTAGACCCAAGCATTTGTGTTTTAAATTTGCTAAGCGTATTAATAACTACAAGCTAGTATAAAAGGTTAACAAACTTGTTTTAATAAAACCTGTGCAAAACAGCTAATTTTTGAGCATTCTCAGCATTGGACGAAACTTGACCCAAACGTAGGTCTAGACCCAAGATTTTGTATGTTAAATTTGAAGCGTAATAATAACTACAAGTTAGTATAAAAGGGAAACAAACTTGTTTTAATAAAACCGTGCAAAACAGTTAATTTTTTAGCATTCTCAGCATTGGACGAACTTGACCTAAACGTTGGTCTAGACCCAAGAGTTTGTGTGTTTAATTTTCTAAGCGTAATAATAACTACAAGTTACTATAAAAGGGAAACAAACTTGTTTTAATAAAACCGTGCAAAACAGCTAACTTTTGGATGTTCTCAGAATTCAACGAAACTTGACCCAATCGCAGGACTAGACCCATCCATTTGTGTTGTAAATATGCTAAGCGTAATAATAACTAGAAGTTAGTATAAAAGCGAAACAAACTTGCTTTAATAAAACCGTGCAAAATAGCTAAATTTTGAACGTTCTCAACATTCGACGAAACTTGGACCAAAGGTCGGTCTAGACCCAAGCATTTGTGTTGTAAATTTGCTAAGCGTATTAATAACTACAAGTTACTATAAAAGGGAAACAAACTTGTTTTAATAAAACCGTGCAAAACAGCTAACTTTTGGACGTTCTCAGAATTCAACGAAACTTGACCCAATCGCAGGACTAGACCCATCCATTTGTGTTGTAAATATGCTAAGCGTAATAATAACTAGAAGTTAGTATAAAAGCGAAACAAACTTGCTTTAATAAAACCGTGCAAAACAGCTAAATTTTGAACGTTCTCAGAATTCGACGAAACTTGACCCAAACGTTGGTCTAGACCCAAGCATTTGTGTTGTAAATTTGCTAAGCGTAATAATAACTACAAGTTAGTATAAAAGGGAAACAAACTTGTTTTAATGAAACTGTGCAAAACAGCTAAATATTGAGCATTCTCAGAATTCGACGAAACTTGACCCAAACGTAGGTCTAGACCCAAGAGTTTGTGTGTTAAATTTTCTAAGCGTAATAATAACTACAAGTTACTATAAAAGGGAAACAGACTTGTTTTAATATAACCGTGAAAACAGCTAAATTTTGAACGTTCTCAACATTCGACGAAACTTGAACCAAAGGTCAGTCTAGACCCAAGGATTTGTGTTGTAAATTTGCTAAGCGTATTAATAACTACAAGTTAGTATAAAAGGTTAACAAACTTGTTTTAATAAAACCTGTGCAAAACAGCTAATTTTTGAGCATTCTCAGCATTGGACGAAACTTGACCCAAACGTAGGTCTAGACCCAAGATTTTGTATGTTAAATTTGAAGCGTAATAATAACTACAAGTTAGTATAAAAGGGAAACAAACTTGTTTTAATAAAACCGTGCAAAACAGTTAATTTTTGAGCATTCTCAGCATTGGACGAACTTGACCTAAACGTTGGTCTAGACCCAAGAGTTTGTGTGTTTAATTTTCTTAGTGTAATAATAACTACAAGTTACTATAAAAGGGAAACAAACTTGTTTTAATAAAACCGTGCAAAACAGCTAACTTTTGGATGTTCTCAGAATTCAACGAAACTTGACCCAATCGCAGGACTAGACCCATCCATTTGTGTTGTAAATATGCTAAGCGTAATAATAACTAGAATTAGTATAAAAGCGAAACAAACTTGCTTTAATAAAACCGTGCAAAATAGCTAAATTTTGAACGTTCTCAGAATTCGACGAAACTTGAACCAAACGTTGGTCTAGACCCAAGCATTTGTGTTGTAAATTTGCTAAGCGTAATAATAACTACAAGTTAGTATAAAAGGGAAACAAACTTGTTTTAATAAAACCTGTGCAAAACAGCTAATTTTTGAGCATTCTCAGCATTGGACGAAACTTGACCCAAACGTAGGTCTAGACCCAAGATTTTGTATGTTAAATTTGAAGCGTAATAATAACTACAAGTTAGTATAAAAGGGAAACAAACTTGTTTTAATAAAACCGTGCAAAACAGTTAATTTTTGAGCATTCTCAGCATTGGACGAACTTGACCTAAACGTTGGTCTAGACCCAAGAGTTTGTGTGTTTAATTTTCTTAGTGTAATAATAACTACAAGTTACTATAAAAGGGAAACAAACTTGTTTTAATAAAACCGTGCAAAACAGCTAACTTTTGGATGTTCTCAGAATTCAACGAAACTTGACCCAATCGCAGGACTAGACCCATCCATTTGTGTTGTAAATATGCTAAGCGTAATAATAACTAGAATTAGTATAAAAGCGAAACAAACTTGCTTTAATAAAACCGTGCAAAATAGCTAAATTTTGAACGTTCTCAGAATTCGACGAAACTTGAACCAAACGTTGGTCTAGACCCAAGCATTTGTGTTGTAAATTTGCTAAGCGTAATAATAACTACAAGTTAGTATAAAAGGGAAACAAACTTGTTTTAATGAAACTGAGCAAAACAGCTAAATATTGAGCATTCTCAGAATTCGACGAAACTTGACCCAAACGTTGGTCTAGACCCAAGAGTTTGTGTGTTAAATTTTCTAAGCGTAATACTAACTACAAGTTACTATAAAAGGGAAACAAACTTGTTTCAATATAACCGTGAAAACAGCTAAATTTTGAACGTTCTCAACATTCGACGAAACTTGAACCAAAGGTCGGTCTAGACCCAAGCATTTGTGTTGTAAATTTGCTAAGCGTATTAATAACTACAAGTTAGTATAAAAGGTTAACAAACTTGTTTTAATAAAACCTGTGCAAAACAGCTAATTTTTTAGCATTCTCAGCATTGGACGAAACTTGACCCAAACGTAGGTCTAGACCCAAGATTTTGTATGTTAAATTTGAAGCATAATAATAACTACAAGTTAGTATAAAAGGGAAACAAACTTGTTTTAATAAAACCGTGCAAAACAGTTAATTTTTGAGCATTCTCAGCATTGGACAAACTTGACCTAAACGTTGGTCTAGACCCAAGAGTTTGTGTGTTTAATTTTCTTAGTGTAATAATAACTACAAGTTACTATAAAAGGGAAACAAACTTGTTTTAATAAAACCGTGCAAAACAGCTAACTTTTGGATGTTCTCAGAATTCAACGAAACTTGACCCAATCGCAGGACTAGACCCATCCATTTGTGTTGTAAATATGCTAAGCGTAATAATAACTAGAATTAGTATAAAAGCGAAACAAACTTGCTTTAATAAAACCGTGCAAAATAGCTAAATTTTGAACGTTCTCAGAATTCGACGAAATATGAACCAAACGTTGGTCTAGACCCAAGCATTTGTGTTGTAAATTTGCTAAGCGTAACAATAACTACAAGTTAGTATAAAAGGGAAACAAACTTGTTTTAATGAAACTGAGCAAAACAGCTAAATATTGAGCATTCTCAGAATTCGACGAAACTTGACCCAAACGTTGGTCTAGACCCAAGAGTTTGTGTGTTAAATTTTCTAAGCGTAATACTAACTACAAGTTACTATAAAAGGGAAACAAACTTGTTTCAATATAACCGTGAAAACAGCTAAATTTTGAACGTTCTCAACATTCGACGAAACTTGAACCAAAGGTCGGTCTAGACCCAAGCATTTGTGTTGTAAATTTGCTAAGCGTATTAATAACTACAAGTTAGTATAAAAGGTTAACAAACTTGTTTTAATAAAACCTGTGCAAAACAGCTAATTTTTTAGCATTCTCAGCATTGGACGAAACTTGACCCAAACGTAGGTCTAGACCCAAGATTTTGTATGTTAAATTTGAAGCGTAATAATAACTACAAGTTAGTATAAAAGGGAAACAAACTTGTTTTAATAAAACCGTGCAAAACAGTTAATTTTTGAGCATTCTCAGCATTGGACGAACTTGACCTAAACGTTGGTCTAGACCCAAGAGTTTGTGTGTTTAATTTTCTAAGCGTAATAATAACTACAAGTTACTATAAAAGGGAAACAAACTTGTTTTAATAAAACCGTGCAAAACAGCTAACTTTTGGATGTTCTCAGAATTCAACGAAACTTGACCCAATCGCAGGACTAGACCCATCCATTTGTGTTGTAAATATGCTAAGCGTAATAATAACTAGAAGTTAGTATAAAAGCGAAACAAACTTGCTTTAATAAAACCGTGCAAAATAGCTAAATTTTGAACGTTCTCAACATTCGACGAAACTTGAACCAAACGTCGGTCTAGACCCAAGCATTTGTGTTGTAAATTTGCTAAGCGTATTAATAACTACAAGTTACTATAAAAGGGAAACAAACTTGTTTTAATAAAACCGTGCAAAACAGCTAACTTTTGGACGTTCTCAGAATTCAACGAAACTTGACCCAATCGCAGGACTAGACCCATCCATTTGTGTAATAAATATGCTAAGCGTAAGAATAACTAGAAGTTAGTATAAAAGCGAAACAAACTTGCTTTAATAAAACCGTGCAAAACAGCTAAATTTTGAACGTTCTCAGAATTCGACGAAACTTGACCCAAACGTTGGTCTAGACCCAAGCATTTGTGTTGTAAATTTGCTAAGCGTAATAATAACTACAAGTTAGTATAAAAGGGAAACAAACTTGTTTTAATGAAACTGTGCAAAACAGCTAAATATTGAGCATTCTCAGAATTCGACGAAACTTGACCCAAACGTAGGTCTAGACCCAAGAGTTTGTGTGTTAAATTTTCTAAGCGTAATAATAACTACAAGTTACTATAAAAGGGAAACAAACTTGTTTTAATATAACCGTGAAAACAGCTAAATTTTGAACGTTCTCAACATTCGACGAAACTTGAACCAAAGGTCAGTCTAGACCCAAGGATTTGTGTTGTAAATTTGCTAAGCGTATTAATAACTACAAGTTAGTATAAAAGGTTAACAAACTTGTTTTAATAAAACCTGTGCAAAACAGCTAATTTTTGAGCATTCTCAGCATTGGACGAAACTTGACCCAAACATAGGTCTAGACCCAAGATTTTGTATGTTAAATTTGAAGCGTAATAATAACTACAAGTTAGTATAAAAGGGAAACAAACTTGTTTTAATAAAACCGTGCAAAACAGTTAATTTTTGAGCATTCTCAGCATTGGACGAACTTGACCTAAACGTTGGTCTAGACCCAAGAGTTTGTGTGTTTAATTTTCTAAGCGTAATAATAACTACAAGTTACTATAAAAGGGAAACAAACTTGTTTTAATAAAACCGTGCAAAACAGCTAACTTTCGGATGTTATCAGAATTCAACGAAACTTGACCCAATCGCAGGACTAGACCCATCCATTTGTGTTGTAAATATGCTAAGCGTAATAATAACTAGAATTAGTATAAAAGCGAAACAAACTTGCTTTAATAAAACCGTGCAAAATAGCTAAATTTTGAACGTTCTCAGAATTCGACGAAACTTGAACCAAACGTTGGTCTAGACCCAAGCATTTGTGTTGTAAATTTGCTAAGCGTAATAATAACTACAAGTTAGTATAAAAGGGAAACAAACTTGTTTTAATGAAACTGAGCAAAACAGCTAAATATTGAGCATTCTCAGAATTCGACGAAACTTGACCCAAACGTTGGTCTAGACCCAAGAGTTTGTGTGTTAAATTTTCTAAGCGTAATACTAACTACAAGTTACTATAAAAGGGAAACAAACTTGTTTCAATATAACCGTGAAAACAACTAAATTTTGAACGTTCTCAACATTCGACGAAACTTGAACCAAAGGTCGGTCTAGACCCAAGCATTTGTGTTTTAAATTTGTTAAGCGTATTAATAACTACAAGTTAGTATAAAAGGTTAACAAACTTGTTTTAATAAAACCTGTGCAAAACAGCTAATTTTTGAGCATTCTCAGCATTGGACGAAACTTGACCCAAACGTAGGTCTAGACCCAAGATTTTGTATGTTAAATTTGAAGCGTAATAATAACTACAAGTTAGTATAAAAGGGAAACAAACTTGTTTTAATAAAACCGTGCAAAATAGTTAATTTTTGAGCATTCTCAGCATTGGACGAACTTGACCTAAACGTTGGTCTAGACCCAAGAGTTTGTGTGTTTAATTTTCTAAGCGTAATAATAACTACAAGTTACTATAAAAGGGAAACAAACTTGTTTTAATAAAACCGTGCAAAACAGCTAACTTTTGGACGTTCTCAGAATTCAACGAAACTTGACCCAATCGCAGGACTAGACCCATCCATTTGTGTAATAAATATGCTAAGCGTAAGAATAACTAGAAGTTAGTATAAAAGCGAAACAAACTTGCTTTAATAAAACCGTGCAAAACAGCTAAATTTTGAACGTTCTCAGAATTCGACGAAACTTGACCCAAACGTTGGTCTAGACCCAAGCATTTGTGTTGTAAATTTGCTAAGCGTAATAATAACTACAAGTTAGTATAAAAGGGAAACAAACTTGTTTTAATGAAACTGTGCAAAACAGCTAAATATTGAGCATTCTCAGAATTCGACGAAACTTGACCCAAACGTAGGTCTAGACCCAAGAGTTTGTGTGTTAAATTTTCTAAGCGTAATAATAACTACAAGTTACTATAAAAGGGAAACAAACTTGTTTTAATATAACCGTGAAAACAGCTAAATTTTGAACGTTCTCAACATTCGACGAAACTTGAACCAAAGGTCAGTCTAGACCCAAGGATTTGTGTTGTAAATTTGCTAAGCGTATTAATAACTACAAGTTAGTATAAAAGGTTAACAAACTTGTTTTAATAAAACCTGTGCAAAACAGCTAATTTTTGAGCATTCTCAGCATTGGACGAAACTTGACCCAAACATAGGTCTAGACCCAAGATTTTGTATGTTAAATTTGAAGCGTAATAATAACTACAAGTTAGTATAAAAGGGAAACAAACTTGTTTTAATAAAACCGTGCAAAACAGTTAATTTTTGAGCATTCTCAGCATTGGACGAACTTGACCTAAACGTTGGTCTAGACCCAAGAGTTTGTGTGTTTAATTTTCTAAGCGTAATAATAACTACAAGTTACTATAAAAGGGAAACAAACTTGTTTTAATAAAACCGTGCAAAACAGCTAACTTTCGGATGTTCTCAGAATTCAACGAAACTTGACCCAATCGCAGGACTAGACCCATCCATTTGTGTTGTAAATATGCTAAGCGTAATAATAACTAGAATTAGTATAAAAGCGAAACAAACTTGCTTTAATAAAACCGTGCAAAATAGCTAAATTTTGAACGTTCTCAGAATTCGACGAAACTTGAACCAAACGTTGGTCTAGACCCAAGCATTTGTGTTGTAAATTTGCTAAGCGTAATAATAACTACAAGTTAGTATAAAAGGGAAACAAACTTGTTTTAATGAAACTGAGCAAAACAGCTAAATATTGAGCATTCTCAGAATTCGACGAAACTTGACCCAAACGTTGGTCTAGACCCAAGAGTTTGTGTGTTAAATTTTCTAAGCGTAATACTAACTACAAGTTACTATAAAAGGGAAACAAACTTGTTTCAATATAACCGTGAAAACAACTAAATTTTGAACGTTCTCAACATTCGACGAAACTTGAACCAAAGGTCGGTCTAGACCCAAGCATTTGTGTTTTAAATTTGTTAAGCGTATTAATAACTACAAGTTAGTATAAAAGGTTAACAAACTTGTTTTAATAAAACCTGTGCAAAACAGCTAATTTTTGAGCATTCTCAGCATTGGACGAAACTTGACCCAAACGTAGGTCTAGACCCAAGATTTTGTATGTTAAATTTGAAGCGTAATAATAACTACAAGTTAGTATAAAAGGGAAACAAACTTGTTTTAATAAAACCGTGCAAAATAGTTAATTTTTGAGCATTCTCAGCATTGGACGAACTTGACCTAAACGTTGGTCTAGACCCAAGAGTTTGTGTGTTTAATTTTCTAAGCGTAATAATAACTACAAGTTACTATAAAAGGGAAACAAACTTGTTTTAATAAAACCGTGCAAAACAGCTAACTTTTGGATGTTCTCAGAATTCAACGAAACTTGACCCAATCGCAGGACTAGACCCATCCATTTGTGTTGTAAATATGCTAAGCGTAATAATAACTAGAAGTTAGTATAAAAGCGAAACAAACTTGCTTTAATAAAACCGTGCAAAATAGCTAAATTTTGAACGTTCTCAACATTCGACGAAACTTGAACCAAAGGTCGGTCTAGACCCAAGCATTTGTGTTGTAAATTTGCTAAGCGTATTAATAACTACAAGTTACTATAAAAGGGAAACAAACTTGTTTTAATAAAACCGTGCAAAACAGCTAACTTTTGGACGTTCTCAGAATTCAACGAAAGTTGACCCAATCGCAGGACTAGACCCATCCATTTGTGTTGTAAATATGCTAAGCGTAATAATAACTAGAAGTTAGTATAAAAGCGAAACAAACTTGCTTTAATAAAACCGTGCAAAACAGCTAAATTTTGAACGTTCTCAGAATTCGACGAAACTTGACCCAAACGTTGGTCTAGACCCAAGCATTTGTGTTGTAAATTTGCTAAGCGTAATAATAACTACAAGTTAGTATAAAAGGGAAACAAACTTGTTTTAATGAAACTGTGCAAAACAGCTAAATATTGAGCTTTCTCAGAATTCGACGAAACTTGACCCAAACGTAGGTCTAGACCCAAGAGTTTGTGTGTTAAATTTTCTAAGCGTAATAATAACTACAAGTTACTATAAAAGGGAAACAGACTTGTTTTAATATAACCGTGAAAACAGCTAAATTTTGAACGTTCTCAACATTCGACGAAACTTGAACCAAAGGTCAGTCTAGACCCAAGGATTTGTGTTGTAAATTTGCTAAGCGTATTAATAACTACAAGTTAGTATAAAAGGTTAACAAACTTGTTTTAATAAAACCTGTGCAAAACAGCTAATTTTTGAGCATTCTCAGCATTGGACGAAACTTGACCCAAACGTAGGTCTAGACCCAAGATTTTGTATGTTAAATTTGAAGCGTAATAATAACTACAAGTTAGTATAAAAGGGAAACAAACTTGTTTTAATAAAACCGTGCAAAACAGTTAATTTTTGAGCATTCTCAGCATTGGACGAACTTGACCTAAACGTTGGTCTAGACCCAAGAGTTTGTGTGTTTAATTTTCTTAGCGTAATAATAACTACAAGTTACTATAAAAGGGAAACAAACTTGTTTTAATAAAACCGTGCAAAACAGCTAACTTTTGGATGTTCTCAGAATTCAACGAAACTTGACCCAATCGCAGGACTAGACCCATCCATTTGTGTTGTAAATATGCTAAGCGTAATAATAACTAGAATTAGTATAAAAGCGAAACAAACTTGCTTTAATAAAACCGTGCAAAATAGCTAAATTTTGAACGTTCTCAGAATTCGACGAAACTTGAACCAAACGTTGGTCTAGACCCAAGCATTTGTGTTGTAAATTTGCTAAGCGTAATAATAACTACAAGTTAGTATAAAAGGGAAACAAACTTGTTTTAATGAAACTGAGCAAAACAGCTAAATATTGAGCATTCTCAGAATTCGACGAAACTTGACCCAAACGTTGGTCTAGACCCAAGAGTTTGTGTGTTAAATTTTCTAAGCGTAATACTAACTACAAGTTACTATAAAAGGGAAACAAACTTGTTTCAATATAACCGTGAAAACAGCTAAATTTTGAACGTTCTCAACATTCGACGAAACTTGAACCAAAGGTCGGTCTAGACCCAAGCATTTGTGTTGTAAATTTGCTAAGCGTATTAATAACTACAAGTTAGTATAAAAGGTTAACAAACTTGTTTTAATAAAACCTGTGCAAAACAGCTAATTTTTGAGCATTCTCAGCATTGGACGAAACTTGACCCAAACGTAGGTCTAGACCCAAGATTTTGTATGTTAAATTTGAAGCGTAATAATAACTACAAGTTAGTATAAAAGGGAAACAAACTTGTTTTAATAAAACCGTGCAAAACAGTTAATTTTTGAGCATTCTCAGCATTGGACGAACTTGACCTAAACGTTGGTCTAGACCCAAGAGTTTGTGTGTTTAATTTTCTAAGCGTAATAATAACTACAAGTTACTATAAAAGGGAAACAAACTTGTTTTAATAAAACCGTGCAAAACAGCTAACTTTTGGATGTTCTCAGAATTCAACGAAACTTGACCCAATCGCAGGACTAGACCCATCCATTTTGTGTTGTAAATATGCTAAGCGTAATAATAACTAGAAGTTAGTATAAAAGCGAAACAAACTTGCTTTAATAAACCGTGCAAAATAGCTAAATTTTGAACGTTCTCAACATTCGACGAAACTTGAACCAAAGGTCGGTCTAGACCCAAGCATTTGTGTTGTAAATTTGCTAAGCGTATTAATAACTACAAGTTACTATAAAAGGGAAACAAACTTGTTTTAATAAAACCGTGCAAAACAGCTAACTTTTGGATGTTCTCAGAATTCAACGAAACTTGACCCAATCGCAGGACTAGACCCATCCATTTGTGTTGTAAATATGCTAAGCGTAATAATAACTAGAAGTTAGTATAAAAGCGAAACAAACTTGCTTTAATAAAACTGTGCAAAACAGCTAAATTTTGAACGTTCTCAGAATTCGACGAAACTTGACCCAAACGTTGGTCTAGACCCAAGCATTTGTGTTGTAAATTTGCTAAGCGTAATAATAACTACAAGTTAGTATAAAAGGGAAACAAACTTGTTTTAATGAAACTGTGCAAAACAGCTAAATATTGAGCATTCTCAGAATTCGACGAAACTTGACCCAAACGTAGGTCTAGACCCAAGAGTTTGTGTGTTAAATTTTCTAAGCGTAATAATAACTACAAGTTACTATAAAAGGGAAACAAACTTGTTTTAATATAACCGTGAAAACAGCTAAATTTTGAACGTTCTGAACATTCGACGAAACTTGAACCAAAGGTCAGTCTAGACCCAAGGATTTGTGTTGTAAATTTGCTAAGCGTATTAATAACTACAAGTTAGTATAAAAGGTTAACAAACTTGTTTTAATAAAACCTGTGCAAAACAGCTAATTTTTGAGCATTCTCAGCATTGGACGAAACTTGACCCAAACGTAGGTCTAGACCCAAGATTTTGTATGTTAAATTTGAAGCGTAATAATAACTACAAGTTAGTATAAAAGGGAAACAAACTTGTTTTAATAAAACCGTGCAAAACAGTTAATTTTTGAGCATTCTCAGCATTGGACGAACTTGACCTAAACGTTGGTCTAGACCCAAGAGTTTGTGTGTTTAATTTTCTAAGCGTAATAATAACTACAAGTTACTATAAAAGGGAAACAAACTTGTTTTAATAAAACCGTGCAAAACAGCTAACTTTCGGATGTTCTCAGAATTCAACGAAACTTGACCCAATCGCAGGACTAGACCCATCCATTTGTGTTGTAAATATGCTAAGCGTAATAATAACTAGAATTAGTATAAAAGCGAAACAAACTTGCTTTAATAAAACCGTGCAAAATAGCTAAATTTTGAACGTTCTCAGAATTCGACGAAACTTGAACCAAACGTTGGTCTAGACCCAAGCATTTGTGTTGTAAATTTGCTAAGCGTAATAATAACTACAAGTTAGTATAAAAGGGAAACAAACTTGTTTTAATGAAACTGAGCAAAACAGCTAAATATTGAGCATTCTCAGAATTCGACGAAACTTGACCCAAACGTTGGTCTAGACCCAAGAGTTTGTGTGTTAAATTTTCTAAGCGTAATACTAACTACAAGTTACTATAAAAGGGAAACAAACTTGTTTCAATATAACCGTGAAAACAGCTAAATTTTGAACGTTCTCAACATTCGACGAAACTTGAACCAAAGGTCGGTCTAGACCCAAGCATTTGTGTTTCAAATTTGCTAAGCGTATTAATAACTACAAGTTAGTATAAAAGGTTAACAAACTTGTTTTAATAAAACCTGTGCAAAACAGCTAATTTTTGAGCATTCTCAGCATTGGACGAAACTTGACCCAAACGTAGGTCTAGACCCAAGATTTTGTATGTTAAATTTGAAGCGTAATAATAACTACAAGTTAGTATAAAAGGGAAACAAACTTGTTTTAATAAAACCGTGCAAAATAGTTAATTTTTGAGCATTCTCAGCATTGGACGAACTTGACCTAAACGTTGGTCTAGACCCAAGAGTTTGTGTGTTTAATTTTCTAAGCGTAATAATAACTACAAGTTACTATAAAAGGGAAACAAACTTGTTTTAATAAAACCGTGCAAAACAGCTAACTTTTGGATGTTCTCAGAATTCAACGAAACTTGACCCAATCGCAGGACTAGACCCATCCATTTGTGTTGTAAATATGCTAAGCGTAATAATAACTAGAAGTTAGTATAAAAGCGAAACAAACTTGCTTTAATAAAACCGTGCAAAATAGCTAAATTTTGAACGTTCTCAACATTCGACGAAACTTGAACCAAAGGTCGGTCTAGACCCAAGCATTTGTGTTGTAAATTTGCTAAGCGTATTAATAACTACAAGTTACTATAAAAGGGAAACAAACTTGTTTTAATAAAACCGTGCAAAACAGCTAACTTTTGGACGTTCTCAGAATTCAACGAAACTTGACCCAATCGCAGGACTAGACCCATCCATTTGTGTTGTAAATATGCTAAGCGTAATAATAACTAGAAGTTAGTATAAAAGCGAAACAAACTTGCTTTAATAAAACCGTGCAAAACAGCTAAATTTTGAACGTTCTCAGAATTCGACGAAACTTGACCCAAACGTTGGTCTAGACCCAAGCATTTGTGTTGTAAATTTGCTAAGCGTAATAATAACTACAAGTTAGTATAAAAGGGAAACAAACTTGTTTTAATGAAACTGTGCAAAACAGCTAAATATTGAGCATTCTCAGAATTCGACGAAACTTGACCCAAACGTAGGTCTAGACCCAAGAGTTTGTGTGTTAAATTTTCTAAGCGTAATAATAACTACAAGTTACTATAAAAGGGAAACAGACTTGTTTTAATATAACCGTGAAAACAGCTAAATTTTGAACGTTCTCAACATTCGACGAAACTTGAACCAAAGGTCAGTCTAGACCCAAGGATTTGTGTTGTAAATTTGCTAAGCGTATTAATAACTACAAGTTAGTATAAAAGGTTAACAAACTTGTTTTAATAAAACCTGTGCAAAACAGCTAATTTTTGAGCATTCTCAGCATGGGACGAAACTTGACCCAAACGTAGGTCTAGACCCAAGATTTTGTATGTAAAATTTGAAGCGTAATAATAACTACAAGTTAGTATAAAAGGGAAACAAACTTGTTTTAATAAAACCGTGCAAAACAGTTAATTTTTGAGCATTCTCAGCATTGGACGAACTTGACCTAAACGTTGGTCTAGACCCAAGAGTTTGTGTGTTTAATTTTCTTAGCGTAATAATAACTACAAGTTACTATAAAAGGGAAACAAACTTGTTTTAATAAAACCGTGCAAAACAGCTAACTTTTGGATGTTCTCAGAATTCAACGAAACTTGACCCAATCGCAGGACTAGACCCATCCATTTGTGTTGTAAATATGCTAAGCGTAATAATAACTAGAATTAGTATAAAAGCGAAACAAACTTGCTTTAAAAAAACCGTGCAAAATAGCTAAATTTTGAACGTTCTCAGAATTCGACGAAACTTGAACCAAACGTTGGTCTAGACCCAAGCATTTGTGTTGTAAATTTGCTAAGCGTAATAATAACTACAAGTTAGTATAAAAGGGAAACAAACTTGTTTTAATGAAACTGAGCAAAACAGCTAAATATTGAGCATTCTCAGAATTCGACGAAACTTGACCCAAACGTTGGTCTAGACCCAAGAGTTTGTGTGTTAAATTTTCTAAGCGTAATACTAACTACAAGTTACTATAAAAGGGAAACAAACTTGTTTTAATATAACCGTGAAAACAGCTAAATTTTGAACGTTCTCAACATTCGACGAAACTTGAACCAAAGGTCGGTCTAGACCCAAGCATTTGTGTTGTAAATTTGCTAAGCGTATTAATAACTACAAGTTAGTATAAAAGGTTAACAAACTTGTTTTAATAAAACCTGTGCAAAACAGCTAATTTTTGAGCATTCTCAGCATTGGACGAAACTTGACCCAAACGTAGGTCTAGACCCAAGATTTTGTATGTTAAATTTGGAGCGTAATAATAACTACAAGTTAGTATAAAAGGGAAACAAACTTGTTTTAATAAAACCGTGCAAAACAGTTAATTTTTGAGCATTCTCAGCATTGGACGAACTTGACCTAAACGTTGGTCTAGACCCAAGAGTTTGTGTGTTTAATTTTCTCAGCGTAATAATAACTACAAGTTACTATAAAAGGGAAACAAACTTGTTTTAATAAAACCGTGCAAAACAGCTAACTTTTGGACGTTCTCAGAATTCAACGAAACTTGACCCAATCGCAGGACTAGACCCATCCATTTGTGTTGTAAATATGCTAAGCGTAATAATAACTAGAATTAGTATAAAAGCGAAACAAACTTGCTTTAATAAAACCGTGCAAAATAGCTAAATTTTGAACGTTCTCAGAATTCGACGAAACTTGAACCAAACGTTGGTCTAGACCCAAGCATTTGTGTTGTAAATTTGCTAAGCGTAATAATAACTACAAGTTAGTATAAAAGGGAAACAAACTTGTTTTAATGAAACTGAGCAAAACAGCTAAATATTGAGCATTCTCAGAATTCGACGAAACTTGACCCAAACGTTGGTCTAGACCCAAGAGTTTGTGTGTTAAATTTTCTAAGCGTAATACTAACTACAAGTTACTATAAAAGGGAAACAAACTTGTTTCAATATAACCGTGAAAACAGCTAAATTTTGAACGTTCTCAACATTCGACGAAACTTGAACCAAAGGTCGGTCTAGACCCAAGCATTTGTGTTTTAAATTTGCTAAGCGTATTAATAACTACAAGTTAGTATAAAAGGTTAACAAACTTGTTTTAATAAAACCTGTGCAAAACAGCTAATTTTTGAGCATTCTCAGCATTGGACGAAACTTGACCCAAACGTAGGTCTAGACCCAAGATTTTGTATGTTAAATTTGAAGCGTAATAATAACTACAAGTTAGTATAAAAGGGAAACAAACTTGTTTTAATAAAACCGTGCAAAATAGTTAATTTTTGAGCATTCTCAGCATTGGACGAACTTGACCTAAACGTTGGTCTAGACCCAAGAGTTTGTGTGTTTAATTTTCTAAGCGTAATAATAACTACAAGTTACTATAAAAGGGAAACAAACTTGTTTTAATAAAACCGTGCAAAACAGCTAACTTTTGGATGTTCTCAGAATTCAACGAAACTTGACCCAATCGCAGGACTAGACCCATCCATTTGTGTTGTAAATATGCTAAGCGTAATAATAACTAGAAGTTAGTATAAAAGCGAAACAAACTTGCTTTAATAAAACCGTGCAAAATAGCTAAATTTTGAACGTTCTCAACATTCGACGAAACTTGAACCAAACGTCGGTCTAGACCCAAGCATTTGTGTTGTAAATTTGCTAAGCGTATTAATAACTACAAGTTACTATAAAAGGGAAACAAACTTGTTTTAATAAAACCGTGCAAAACAGCTAACTTTTGGACGTTCTCAGAATTCAACGAAACTTGACCCAATCGCAGGACTAGACCCATCCATTTGTGTTGTAAATATGCTAAGCGTAATAATAACTAGAATTAGTATAAAAGCGAAACAAACTTGCTTTAATAAAACCGTGCAAAATAGCTAAATTTTGAACGTTCTCAGAATTCGACGAAACTTGAACCAAACGTTGGTCTAGACCCAAGCATTTGTGTTGTAAATTTGCTAAGCGTAATAATAACTACAAGTTAGTATAAAAGGGAAACAAACTTGTTTTAATGAAACTGAGCAAAACAGCTAAATATTGAGCATTCTCAGAATTCGACGAAACTTGACCCAAACGTTGGTCTAGACCCAAGAGTTTGTGTGTTAAATTTTCTAAGCGTAATACTAACTACAAGTTACTATAAAAGGGAAACAAACTTGTTTCAATATAACCGTGAAAACAGCTAAATTTTGAACGTTCTCAACATTCGACGAAACTTGAACCAAAGGTCGGTCTAGACCCAAGCATTTGTGTTTTAAATTTGCTAAGCGTATTAATAACTACAAGTTAGTATAAAAGGTTAACAAACTTGTTTTAATAAAACCTGTGCAAAACAGCTAATTTTTGAGCATTCTCAGCATTGGACGAAACTTGACCCAAACGTAGGTCTAGACCCAAGATTTTGTATGTTAAATTTGAAGCGTAATAATAACTACAAGTTAGTATAAAAGGGAAACAAACTTGTTTTAATAAAACCGTGCAAAATAGTTAATTTTTGAGCATTCTCAGCATTGGACGAACTTGACCTAAACGTTGGTCTAGACCCAAGAGTTTGTGTGTTTAATTTTCTAAGCGTAATAATAACTACAAGTTACTATAAAAGGGAAACAAACTTGTTTTAATAAAACCGTGCAAAACAGCTAACTTTTGGATGTTCTCAGAATTCAACGAAACTTGACCCAATCGCAGGACTAGACCCATCCATTTGTGTTGTAAATATGCTAAGCGTAATAATAACTAGAAGTTAGTATAAAAGCGAAACAAACTTGCTTTAATAAAACCGTGCAAAATAGCTAAATTTTGAACGTTCTCAACATTCGACGAAACTTGAACCAAAGGTCGGTCTAGACCCAAGCATTTGTGTTGTAAATTTGCTAAGCGTATTAATAACTACAAGTTACTATAAAAGGGAAACAAACTTGTTTTAATAAAACCGTGCAAAACAGCTAACTTTTGGACGTTCTCTGAATTCAACGAAACTTGACCCAATCGCAGGACTAGACCCATCCATTTGTGTTGTAAATATGCTAAGCGTAATAATAACTAGAAGTTAGTATAAAAGCGAAACAAACTTGCTTTAATAAAACCGTGCAAAACAGCTAAATTTTGAACGTTCTCAGAATTCGACGAAACTTGACCCAAACGTTGGTCTAGACCCAAGCATTTGTGTTGTAAATTTGCTAAGCGTAATAATAACTACAAGTTAGTATAAAAGGGAAACAAACTTGTTTTAATGAAACTGTGCAAAACAGCTAAATATTGAGCATTCTCAGAATTCGACGAAACTTGACCCAAACGTAGGTCTAGACCCAAGAGTTTGTGTGTTAAATTTTCTAAGCGTAATAATAACTACAAGTTACTATAAAAGGGAAACAAACTTGTTTTAATATAACCGTGAAAACAGCTAAATTTTGAACGTTCTCAACATTCGACGAAACTTGAACCAAAGGTCAGTCTAGACCCAAGGATTTGTGTTGTAAATTTGCTAAGCGTATTAATAACTACAAGTTAGTATAAAAGGTTAACAAACTTGTTTTAATAAAACCTGTGCAAAACAGCTAATTTTTGAGCATTCTCAGCATTGGACGAAACTTGACCCAAACGTAGGTCTAGACCCAAGATTTTGTATGTTAAATTTGAAGCGTAATAATAACTACAAGTTAGTATAAAAGGGAAACAAACTTGTTTTAATAAAACCGTGCAAAACAGTTAATTTTTTAGCATTCTCAGCATTGGACGAACTTGACCTAAACGTTGGTCTAGACCCAAGAGTTTGTGTGTTTAATTTTCTAAGCGTAATAATAACTACAAGTTACTATAAAAGGGAAACAAACTTGTTTTAATAAAACCGTGCAAAACAGCTAACTTTCGGATGTTCTCAGAATTCAACGAAACTTGACCCAATCGCAGGACTAGACCCATCCATTTGTGTTGTAAATATGCTAAGCGTAATAATAACTAGAATTAGTATAAAAGCGAAACAAACTTGCTTTAATAAAACCGTGCAAAATAGCTAAATTTTGAACGTTCTCAGAATTCGACGAAACTTGAACCAAACGTTGGTCTAGACCCAAGCATTTGTGTTGTAAATTTGCTAAGCGTAATAATAACTACAAGTTAGTATAAAAGGTAAACAAACTTGTTTTAATGAAACTGTGCAAAACAGCTAAATATTGAGCATTCTCAGAATTCGACGAAACTTGACCCAAACGTAGGTCTAGACCCAAGAGTTTGTGTGTTAAATTTTCTAAGCGTAATAATAACTACAAGTTACTATAAAAGGGAAACAGACTTGTTTTAATATAACCGTGAAAACAGCTAAATTTTGAACGTTCTCAACATTCGACGAAACTTGAACCAAAGGTCAGTCTAGACCCAAGGATTTGTGTTGTAAATTTGCTAAGCGTATTAATAACTACAAGTTAGTATAAAAGGTTAACAAACTTGTTTTAATAAAACTTGTGCAAAACAGCTAATTTTTGAGCATTCTCAGCATTGGACGAAACTTGACCCAAACGTAGGTCTAGACCCAAGATTTTGTATGTTAAATTTGAAGCGTAATAATAACTACAAGTTAGTATAAAAGGGAAACAAACTTGTTTTAATAAAACCGTGCAAAACAGTTAATTTTTGAGCATTCTCAGCATTGGACGAACTTGACCTAAACGTTGTTCTAGACCCAAGAGTTTGTGTGTTTAATTTTCTTAGCGTAATAATAACTACAAGTTACTATAAAAGGGAAACAAACTTGTTTTAATAAAACCGTGCAAAACAGCTAACTTTTGGATGTTCTCAGAATTCAACGAAACTTGACCCAATCGCAGGACTAGACCCATCCATTTGTGTTGTAAATATGCTAAGCGTAATAATAACTAGAAGTTAGTATAAAAGCGAAACAAACTTGCTTTAATAAAACCGTGCAAAATAGCTAAATTTTGAACGTTCTCAACATTCGACGAAACTTGAACCAAACGTCGGTCTAGACCCAAGCATTTGTGTTGTAAATTTGCTAAGCGTATTAATAACTACAAGTTACTATAAAAGGGAAACAAACTTGTTTTAATAAAACCGTGCAAAACAGCTAACTTTTGGACGTTCTCAGAATTCAACGAAACTTGACCCAATCGCAGGACTAGACCCATCCATTTGTGTTGTAAATATGCTAAGCGTAATAATAACTAGAAGTTAGTATAAAAGCGAAACAAACTTGCTTTAATAAAACCGTGCAAAACAGCTAAATTTTGAACGTTCTCAGAATTCGACGAAACTTGACCCAAACGTTGGTCTAGACCCAAGCATTTGTGTTGTAAATTTGCTAAGCGTAATAATAACTACAAGTTAGTATAAAAGGGAAACAAACTTGTTTTAATGAAACTGTGCAAAACAGCTAAATATTGAGCATTCTCAGAATTCGACGAAACTTGACCCAAACGTAGGTCTAGACCCAAGAGTTTGTGTGTTAAATTTTCTAAGCGTAATAATAACTACAAGTTACTATAAAAGGGAAACAAACTTGTTTTAATATAACCGTGAAAACAGCTAAATTTTGAACGTTCTCAACATTTGACGAAACTTGAACCAAAGGTCGGTCTAGACCCAAGGATTTGTGTTGTAAATTTGCTAAGCGTATTAATAACTACAAGTTAGTATAAAAGGTTAACAAACTTGTTTTAATAAAACCTGTGCAAAACAGCTAATTTTTTAGCATTCTCAGCATTGGACGAAACTTGACCCAAACGTAGGTCTAGACCCAAGATTTTGTATGTTAAATTTGAAGCGTAATAATAACTACAAGTTAGTATAAAAGGGAAACAAACTTGTTTTAATAAAACCGTGCAAAACAGTTAATTTTTGAGCATTCTCAGCATTGGACGAACTTGACCTAAACGTTGGTCTAGACCCAAGAGTTTGTGTGTTTAATTTTCTAAGCGTATTAATAACTACAAGTTACTATAAAAGGGAAACAAACTTGTTTTAATAAAACCGTGCAAAACAGCTAACTTTTGGATGTTCTCAGAATTCAACGAAACTTGACCCAATCGCAGGACTAGACCCATCCATTTGTGTTGTAAATATGCTAAGCGTAATAATAACTAGAAGTTAGTATAAAAGCGAAACAAACTTGCTTTAATAAAACCGTGCAAAACAGCTAAATTTTGAACGTTCTCAGAATTCGACGAAACTTGAACCAAAGGTCGGTCTAGACCCAAGCATTTGTGTTGTAAATTTGCTAAGCGTATTAATAACTACAAGTTACTATAAAAGGGAAACAAACTTGTTTTAATAAAACCGTGCAAAACAGCTAAATATTGAGCATTCTCAGAATTCGACGAAACTTGACCCAAACGTAGGTCTAGACCCAAGAGTTTGTGTGTTAAATTTTCTAAGCGTAATAATAACTACAAGTTACTATAAAAGGGAAACAGACTTGTTTTAATATAACCGTGAAAACAGCTAAATTTTGAACGTTCTCAACATTCGACGAAACTTGAACCAAAGGTCAGTCTAGACCCAAGGATTTGTGTTGTAAATTTGCTAAGCGTATTAATAACTACAAGTTAGTATAAAAGGTTAACAAACTTGTTTTAATAAAACCTGTGCAAAACAGCTAATTTTTGAGCATTCTCAACATTGGACGAAACTTGACCCAAACGTAGGTCTAGACCCAAGATTTTGTATGTTAAATTTGAAGCGTAATAATAACTACAAGTTAGTATAAAAGGGAAACAAACTTGTTTTAATAAAACCGTGCAAAACAGTTAATTTTTTAGCATTCTCAGCATTGGATGAACTTGACCTAAACGTTGGTCTAGACCCAAGAGTTTGTGTGTTTAATTTTCTTAGCGTAATAATAACTACAAGTTACTATAAAAGGGAAACAAACTTGTTTTAATAAAACCGTGCAAAACAGCTAACTTTTGGATGTTCTCAGAATTCAACGAAACTTGACCCAATCGCAGGACTAGACCCATCCATTTGTGTTGTAAATATGCTAAGCGTAATAATAACTAGAATTAGTATAAAAGCGAAACAAACTTGCTTTAATAAAACCGTGCAAAATAGCTAAATTTTGAACGTTCTCAGAATTCGACGAAACTTGAACCAAACGTTGGTCTAGACCCAAGCATTTGTGTTGTAAATTTGCTAAGCGTAATAATAACTACAAGTTAGTATAAAAGGGAAACAAACTTGTTTTAATGAAACTGAGCAAAACAGCTAAATATTGAGCATTCTCAGAATTCGACGAAACTTGACCCAAACGTTGGTCTAGACCCAAGAGTTTGTGTGTTAAATTTTCTAAGCGTAATACTAACTACAAGTTACTATAAAAGGGAAACAAACTTGTTTTAATATAACCGTGAAAACAGCTAAATTTTGAACGTTCTCAACATTCGACGAAACTTGAACCAAAGGTCGGTCTAGACCCAAGCATTTGTGTTGTAAATTTGCTAAGCGTATTAATAACTACAAGTTAGTATAAAAGGTTAACAAACTTGTTTTAATAAAACCTGTGCAAAACAGCTAATTTTTGAGCATTCTCAGCATTGGACGAAACTTGACCCAAACGTAGGTCTAGACCCAAGATTTTGTATGTTAAATTTGAAGCGTAATAATAACTACAAGTTAGTATAAAAGGGAAACAAACTTGTTTTAATAAAACCGTGCAAAACAGTTAATTTTTGAGCATTCTCAGCATTGGGCGAACTTGACCTAAACGTTGGTCTAGACCCAAGAGTTTGTGTGTTTAATTTTCTAAGCGTAATAATAACTACAAGTTACTATAAAAGGGAAACAAACTTGTTTTAATAAAACCGTGCAAAATAGCTAACTTTTGGATGTTCTCAGAATTCAACGAAACTTGACCCAATCGCAGGACTAGACCCATCCATTTGTGTTGTAAATATGCTAAGCGTAATAATCACTAGAAGTTAGTATAAAAGCGAAACAAACTTGCTTTAATAAAACCGTGCAAAATAGCTAAATTTTGAACGTTCTCAACATTCGACGAAACTTGAACCAAAGGTCGGTCTAGACCCAAGCATTTGTGTTGTAAATTTGCTAAGCGTATTAATAACTACAAGTTACTATAAAAGGGAAACAAACTTGTTTTAATAAAACCGTGCAAAACAGCTAACTTTTGGACGTTCTCAGAATTCAACGAAACTTGACCCAATCGCAGGACTAGACCCATCCATTTGTGTTGTAAATATGCTAAGCGTAATAATAACTAGAAGTTAGTATAAAAGCGAAACAAACTTGCTTTAATAAAACCGTGCAAAACAGCTAAATTTTGAACGTTCTCAGAATTCGACGAAACTTGACCCAAACGTTGGTCTAGACCCAAGCATTTGTGTTGTAAATTTGCTAAGCGTAATAATAACTACAAGTTAGTATAAAAGGGAAACAAACTTGTTTTAATGAAACTGTGCAAAACAGCTAAATATTGAGCATTCTCAGAATTCGACGAAACTTGACCCAAACGTAGGTCTAGACCCAAGAGTTTGTGTGTTAAATTTTCTAAGCGTAATAATAACTACAAGTTACTATAAAAGGGAAACAAACTTGTTTTAATATAACCGTGAAAACAGCTAAATTTTGAACGTTCTCAACATTCGACGAAACTTGAACCAAAGGTCGGTCTAGACCCAAGGATTTGTGTTGTAAATTTGCTAAGCGTATTAATAACTACAAGTTAGTATAAAAGGTTAACAAACTTGTTTTAATAAAACCTGTGCAAAACAGCTAATTTTTTAGCATTCTCAGCATTGGACGAAACTTGACCCAAACGTAGGTCTAGACCCAAGATTTTGTATGTTAAATTTGAAGCGTAATAATAACTACAAGTTAGTATAAAAGGGAAACAAACTTGTTTTAATAAAACCGTGCAAAACAGTTAATTTTTGAGCATTCTCAGCATTGGACGAACTTGACCTAAACGTTGGTCTAGACCCAAGAGTTTGTGTGTTTAATTTTCTAAGCGTATTAATAACTACAAGTTACTATAAAAGGGAAACAAACTTGTTTTAATAAAACCGTGCAAAACAGCTAACTTTTGGATGTTCTCAGAATTCAACGAAACTTGACCCAATCGCAGGACTAGACCCATCCATTTGTGTTGTAAATATGCTAAGCGTAATAATAACTAGAAGTTAGTATAAAAGCGAAACAAACTTGCTTTAATAAAACCGTGCAAAACAGCTAAATTTTGAACGTTCTCAGAATTCGACGAAACTTGAACCAAAGGTCGGTCTAGACCCAAGCATTTGTGTTGTAAATTTGCTAAGCGTATTAATAACTACAAGTTACTATAAAAGGGAAACAAACTTGTTTTAATAAAACCGTGCAAAACAGCTAAATATTGAGCATTCTCAGAATTTGACGAAACTTGACCCAAACGTAGGTCTAGACCCAAGAGTTTGTGTGTTAAATTTTCTAAGCGTAATAATAACTACAAGTTACTATAAAAGGGAAACAGACTTGTTTTAATATAACCGTGAAAACAGCTAAATTTTGAACGTTCTCAACATTCGACGAAACTTGAACCAAAGGTCAGTCTAGACCCAAGGATTTGTGTTGTAAATTTGCTAAGCGTATTAATAACTACAAGTTAGTATAAAAGGTTAACAAACTTGTTTTAATAAAACCTGTGCAAAACAGCTAATTTTTGAGCATTCTCAACATTGGACGAAACTTGACCCAAACGTAGGTCTAGACCCAAGATTTTGTATGTTAAATTTGAAGCGTAATAATAACTACAAGTTAGTATAAAAGGGAAACAAACTTGTTTTAATAAAACCGTGCAAAACAGTTAATTTTTTAGCATTCTCAGCATTGGATGAACTTGACCTAAACGTTGGTCTAGACCCAAGAGTTTGTGTGTTTAATTTTCTTAGCGTAATAATAACTACAAGTTACTATAAAAGGGAAACAAACTTGTTTTAATAAAACCGTGCAAAACAGCTAACTTTTGGATGTTCTCAGAATTCAACGAAACTTGACCCAATCGCAGGACTAGACCCATCCATTTGTGTTGTAAATATGCTAAGCGTAATAATAACTAGAATTAGTATAAAAGCGAAACAAACTTGCTTTAATAAAACCGTGCAAAATAGCTAAATTTTGAACGTTCTCAGAATTCGACGAAACTTGAACCAAACGTTGGTCTAGACCCAAGCATTTGTGTTGTAAATTTGCTAAGCGTAATAATAACTACAAGTTAGTATAAAAGGGAAACAAACTTGTTTTAATGAAACTGAGCAAAACAGCTAAATATTGAGCATTCTCAGAATTCGACGAAACTTGACCCAAACGTTGGTCTAGACCCAAGAGTTTGTGTGTTAAATTTTCTAAGCGTAATACTAACTACAAGTTACTATAAAAGGGAAACAAACTTGTTTTAATATAACCGTGAAAACAGCTAAATTTTGAACGTTCTCAACATTCGACGAAACTTGAACCAAAGGTCGGTCTAGACCCAAGCATTTGTGTTGTAAATTTGCTAAGCGTATTAATAACTACAAGTTAGTATAAAAGGTTAACAAACTTGTTTTAATAAAACCTGTGCAAAACAGCTAATTTTTGAGCATTCTCAGCATTGGACGAAACTTGACCCAAACGTAGGTCTAGACCCAAGATTTTGTATGTTAAATTTGAAGCGTAATAATAACTACAAGTTAGTATAAAAGGGAAACAAACTTGTTTTAATAAAACCGTGCAAAACAGTTAATTTTTGAGCATTCTCAGCATTGGACGAACTTGACCTAAACGTTGGTCTAGACCCAAGAGTTTGTGTGTTTAATTTTCTAAGCGTAATAATAACTACAAGTTACTATAAAAGGGAAACAAACTTGTTTTAATAAAACCGTGCAAAACAGCTAACTTTTGGATGTTTTCAGAATTCAACGAAACTTGACCCAATCGCAGGACTAGACCCATCCATTTGTGTTGTAAATATGCTAAGCGTAATAATAACTAGAAGTTAGTATAAAAGCGAAACAAACTTGCTTTAATAAAACCGTGCAAAATAGCTAAATTTTGAACGTTCTCAACATTCGACGAAACTTGAACCAAAGGTCGGTCTAGACCCAAGCATTTGTGTTGTAAATTTGCTAAGCGTATTGATAACTACAAGTTACTATAAAAGGGAAACAAACTTGTTTTAATAAAACCGTGCAAAACAGCTAACTTTTGGACGTTCTCAGAATTCAACGAAACTTGACCCAATCGCAGGACTAGACCCATCCATTTGTGTTGTAAATATGCTAAGCGTAATAATAACTAGAAGTTAGTATAAAAGCGAAACAAACTTGCTTTAATAAAACCGTGCAAAACAGCTAAATTTTGAACGTTCTCAGAATTCGACGAAACTTGACCCAAACGTTGGTCTAGACCCAAGCATTTGTGTTGTAAATTTGCTAAGCGTAATAATAACTACAAGTTAGTATAAAAGGAAAACAAACTTGTTTTAATGAAACTGTGCAAAACAGCTAAATATTGAGCATTCTCAGAATTCGACGAAACTTGACCCAAACGTAGGTCTAGACCCAAGCATTTGTGTTGTAAATTTTCTAAGCGTAATAATAACTACAAGTTACTATAAAAGGGAAACAAACTTGTTTTAATATAACCGTGAAAACAGCTAAATTTTGAACGTTCTCAACATTCGACGAAACTTGAACCAAAGGTCGGTCTAGACCCAAGGATTTGTGTTGTAAATTTGCTAAGCGTATTAATAACTACAAGTTAGTATAAAAGGTTAACAAACTTGTTTTAATAAAACCTGTGCAAAACAGCTAATTTTTTAGCATTCTCAGCATTGGACGAAACTTGACCCAAACGTAGGTCTAGACCCAAGATTTTGTATGTTAAATTTGAAGCGTAATAATAACTACAAGTTAGTATAAAAGGGAAACAAACTTGTTTTAATAAAACCGTGCAAAACAGTTAATTTTTGAGCATTCTCAGCATTGGACGAACTTGACCTAAACGTTGGTCTAGACCCAAGAGTTTGTGTGTTTAATTTTCTAAGCGTAATAATAACTACAAGTTACTGTAAAAGGGAAACAAACTTGTTTTAATAAAACCGTGCAAAACAGCTAACTTTTGGATGTTCTCAGAATTCAACGAAACTTGACCCAATCGCAGGACTAGACCCATCCATTTGTGTTGTAAATATGCTAAGCGTAATAATAACTAGAATTAGTATAAAAGCGAAACAAACTTGCTTTAATAAAACCGTGCAAAATAGCTAAATTTTGAACGTTCTCAGAATTCGACGAAACTTGAACCAAACGTTGGTCTAGACCCAAGCATTTGTGTTGTAAATTTGCTAAGCGTAATAATAACTACAAGTTAGTATAAAAGGGAAACAAACTTGTTTTAATGAAACTGAGCAAAACAGCTAAATATTGAGCATTCTCAGAATTCGACGAAACTTGACCCAAACGTTGGTCTAGACCAAGAGTTTGTGTGTTAAATTTTCTAAGCGCAATACTAACTACAAGTTACTATAAAAGGGAAACAAACTTGTTTTAATATAACCGTGAAAACAGCTAAATTTTGAACGTTCTCAACATTCGACGAAACTTGAACCAAAGGTCGGTCTAGACCCAAGCATTTGTGTTGTAAATTTGCAAAGCGTATTAATAACTACAAGTTAGTATAAAAGGTTACCAAACTTGTTTTAATAAAACCTGTGCAAAACAGCTAATTTTTTAGCATTCTCAGCATTGGACGAAACTTGACCCAAACGTAGGTCTAGACCCAAGATTTTGTATGTTAAATTTGAAGCGTAATAATAACTACAAGTTAGTATAAAAGGGAAACAAACTTGTTTTAATAAAACCGTGCAAAACAGTTAATTTTTGAGCATTCTCAGCATTGGACGAACTTGACCTAAACGTTGGTCTAGACCCAAGAGTTTGTGTGTTTAATTTTCTAAGCGTAATAATAACTACAAGTTACTCTAAAAGGGAAACAAACTTGTTTTAATAAAACCGTGCAAAACAGCTAACTTTTGGATGTTCTCAGAATTCAACGAAACTTGACCCAATCGCAGGACTAGACCCATCCATTTGTGTTGTAAATATGCTAAGCGTAATAATAACTAGAAGTTAGTATAAAAGCGAAACAAACTTGCTTTAATAAAACCGTGCAAAATAGCTAAATTTTGAACGTTCTCAACATTCGACGAAACTTGAACCAAAGGTCGGTCTAGACCCAAGCATTTGTGTTGTAAATTTGCTAAGCGTATTGATAACTACAAGTTACTATAAAAGGGAAACAAACTTGTTTTAATAAAATCGTGCAAAACAGCTAACTTTTGGACGTTCTCAGAATTCAACGAAACTTGACCCAATCGCAGGACTAGACCCATCCATTTGTGTTGTAAATATGCTAAGCGTAATAATAACTAGAAGTTAGTATAAAAGCGAAACAAACTTGCTTTAATAAAACCGTGCAAAACAGCTAAATTTTGAACGTTCTCAGAATTCGACGAAACTTGACCCAAACGTTGGTCAAGACCCAAGCATTTGTGTTGTAAATTTGCTAAGCGTAATAATAACTACAAGTTAGTATAAAAGGGAAACAAACTTGTTTTAATGAAACTGTGCAAAACAGCTAAATATTGAGCATTCTCAGAATTCGACGAAACTTGACCCAAACGTAGGTCTAGACCCAAGAGTTTGTGTGTTAAATTTTCTAAGCGTAATAATAACTACAAGTTACTATAAAAGGGAAACAAACTTGTTTTAATATAACCGTGAAAACAGCTAAATTTTGGACGTTCTCAACATTCGACGAAACTTGAACCAAAGGTCGGTCTAGACCCAAGCATTTGTGTTGTAAATTTGCTAAGCGTATTAATAACTACAAGTTAGTATAAAAGGTTAACAAACTTGTTTTAATAAAACCTGTGCAAAACAGCTAATTTTTGAGCATTCTCAGCATTGGACGAAACTTGACCCAAACGTAGGTCTAGACCCAAGATTTTGTATGTTAAATTTGAAGCGTAATAATAACTACAAGTTAGTATAAAAGGGAAACAAACTTGTTTTAATAAAACCGTGCAAAACAGTTAATTTTTGAGCATTCTCAGCATTGGACGAACTTGACCTAAACGTTGGTCTAGACCCAAGAGTTTGTGTGTTTAATTTTCTAAGCGTAATAATAACTACAAGTTACTGTAAAAGGGAAACAAACTTGTTTTAATAAAACCGTGCAAAACAGCTAACTTTTGGATGTTCTCAGAATTCAACGAAACTTGACCCAATCGCAGGACTAGACCCATCCATTTGTGTTGTAAATATGCTAAGCGTAATAATAACTAGAATTAGTATAAAAGCGAAACAAACTTGCTTTAATAAAACCGTGCAAAATAGCTAAATTTTGAACGTTCTCAGAATTCGACGAAACTTGAACCAAACGTTGGTCTAGACCCAAGCATTTGTGTTGTAAATTTGCTAAGCGTAATAATAACTACAAGTTAGTATAAAAGGGAAACAAACTTGTTTTAATGAAACTGAGCAAAACAGCTAAATATTGAGCATTCTCAGAATTCGACGAAACTTGACCCAAACGTTGGTCTAGACCAAGAGTTTGTGTGTTAAATTTTCTAAGCGCAATACTAACTACAAGTTACTATAAAAGGGAAACAAACTTGTTTTAATATAACCGTGAAAACAGCTAAATTTTGAACGTTCTCAACATTCGACGAAACTTGAACCAAAGGTCGGTCTAGACCCAAGCATTTGTGTTGTAAATTTGCTAAGCGTATTAATAACTACAAGTTAGTATAAAAGGTTACCAAACTTGTTTTAATAAAACCTGTGCAAAACAGCTAATTTTTTAGCATTCTCAGCATTGGACGAAACTTGACCCAAACGTAGGTCTAGACCCAAGATTTTGTATGTTAAATTTGAAGCGTAATAATAACTACAAGTTAGTATAAAAGGGAAACAAACTTGTTTTAATAAAACCGTGCAAAACAGTTAATTTTTGAGCATTCTCAGCATTGGACGAACTTGACCTAAACGTTGGTCTAGACCCAAGAGTTTGTGTGTTTAATTTTCTAAGCGTAATAATAACTACAAGTTACTATAAAAGGGAAACAAACTTGTTTTAATAAAACCGTGCAAAACAGCTAACTTTTGGATGTTCTCAGAATTCAACGAAACTTGACCCAATCGCAGGACTAGACCCATCCATTTGTGTTGTAAATATGCTAAGCGTAATAATAACTAGAAGTTAGTATAAAAGCGAAACAAACTTGCTTTAATAAAACCGTGCAAAACAGCTAAATATTGAGCATTCTCAGAATTCGACGAAACTTGACCCAAACGTAGGTCTAGACCCAAGAGTTTGTGTGTTAAATTTTCTAAGCGTAATAATAACTACAAGTTACTATAAAAGGGAAACAAACTTGTTTTAATATAACCGTGAAAACAGCTAAATTTTGGACGTTCTCAACATTCGACGAAACTTGAACCAAAGGTCGGTCTAGACCCAAGCATTTGTGTTGTAAATTTGCTAAGCGTATTAATAACTACAAGTTAGTATAAAAGGTTAACAAACTTGTTTTAATAAAACCTGTGCAAAACAGCTAATTTTTGAGCATTCTCAGCATTGGACGAAACTTGACCCAAACGTAGGTCTAGACCCAAGATTTTGTATGTTAAATTTGAAGCGTAATAATAACTACAAGTTAGTATAAAAGGGAAACAAACTTGTTTTAATAAAACCGTGCAAAACAGTTAATTTTTGAGCATTCTCAGCATTGGACGAACTTGACCTGAACGTTGGTCTAGACCCAAGAGTTTGTGTGTTTAATTTTCTAAGCGTAATAATAACTACAAGTTACTATAAAAGGGAAACAAACTTGTTTTAATAAAACCGTGCAAAACAGCTAACTTTTGGACGTTCTCAGAATTCAACGAAACTTGACCCAATCGCAGGACTAGACCCATCCATTTGTGTTGTAAATATGCTAAGCGTAATAATAACTAGAAGTTAGTATAAAAGCGAAACAAACTTGCTTTAATAAAACCGAGCAAAATAGCTAAATTTTGAACGTTCTCAGAATTCGACGAAACTTGAACCAAACGTTGGTCTAGACCCAAGCATTTGTGTTGTAAATTTGCTAAGCGTAATAATAACTACAAGTTAGTATAAAAGGGAAACAAACTTGTTTTAATGAAACTGTGCAAAACAGCTAAATATTGAGCATTCTCAGAATTCGACGAAACTTGACCCAAACGTAGGTCTAGACCCAAGAGTTTGTGTGTTAAATTTTCTAAGCGTAATACTAACTACAAGTTACTATAAAAGGGAAACAAACTTGTTTTAATATAACCGTGAAAACAGCTAAATTTTGAACGTTCTCAGAATTCGACGAAACTTGACCCAAACGTTGGTCTAGACCCAAGCATTTGTGTTGTAAATTTGCTAAGCGTAATAATAACTACAAGTTAGTATAAAAGGCAAACAAACTTGTTTCAATAAAACCGTGAAAACAGCTAAATTTTGGACGTTCTCAGAATTCGACGAA
The DNA here is from genome assembly GCF_026168435.1 of Sesamum indicum. Classification (NCBI taxonomy): domain Eukaryota; kingdom Viridiplantae; phylum Streptophyta; class Magnoliopsida; order Lamiales; family Pedaliaceae; genus Sesamum; species Sesamum indicum. The sequence goes on along the minus strand of NC_142658.1, from coordinate 9,300,061 downwards.
ACTTGACCCAAACGTTGGTCTAGACCCAAGCATTTGTGTTGTATATTTGCTAAGCGTAATAATAACTACAAGTTAGTATAAAAGGGAAACAAACAAGTTTTAATAAAACCGTGCAAAACAGCTAATTTTTTAGCATTCTCAGCATTGGATGAAACTTGACCCAAATGTTGGTCTAGAGCCAAGGGTTTGTGTGTTAAATTTGAAGCGTAATAATAACTACAAGTTAGTATAAAAGGGAAACAAACTTGTTTTAATAAAACCGTGCAAAACAGCTAACTTTTGGACGTTCTCAGAATTCAACGAAACTTGACCCAATCGCAGGACTAGACCCATCCATTTGTGTTGTAAATATGCTAAGCGTAATAATAACTAGAAGTTAGTATAAAAGCGAAACAAACTTGCTTTAATAAAACCGAGCAAAATAGCTAAATTTTGAACGTTCTCAGAATTCGACGAAACTTGAACCAAACGTTGGTCTAGACCCAAGCATTTGTGTTGTAAATATGCTAAGCGTAATAATAACTAGAAGTTAGTATAAAAGCGAAACAAACTTGCTTTAATAAAACCGAGCAAAATAGCTAAATTTTGAACGTTCTCAGAATTCGACGAAACTTGAACCAAACGTTGGTCTAGACCCAAGCATTTGTGTTGTAAATTTGCTAAGCGTAATAATAACTACAAGTTAGTATAAAAGGGAAACAAACTTGTTTTAATGAAACTGTGCAAAACAGCTAAATATTGAGCATTCTCAGAATTCGACGAAACTTGACCCAAACGTAGGTCTAGACCCAAGAGTTTGTGTGTTAAATTTTCTAAGCGTAATACTAACTACAAGTTACTATAAAAGGGAAACAAACTTGTTTTAATATAACCGTGAAAACAGCTAAATTTTGAACGTTCTCAGAATTCGACGAAACTTGACCCAAACGTTGGTCTAGACCCAAGCATTTGTGTTGTAAATTTGCTAAGCGTAATAATAACTACAAGTTAGTATAAAAGGCAAACAAACTTGTTTCAATAAAACCGTGAAAACAGCTAAATTTTGGACGTTCTCAGAATTCGACGAAACTTGACCCAAACGTTGGTCTAGACCCAAGCATTTGTGTTGTATATTTGCTAAGCGTAATAATAACTACAAGTTAGTATAAAAGGGAAACAAACAAGTTTTAATAAAACCGTGCAAAATAGCTAATTTTTTAGCATTCTCAGCATTGGATGAAACTTGACCCAAATGTTGGTCTAGAGCCAAGGGTTTGTGTGTTAAATTTGAAGCGTAATAATAACTACAAGTTAGTATAAAAGGGAAACAAACTTGTTTTAATAAAACCGTGCAAAACAGCTAACTTTTGGACGTTCTCAGAATTCAACGAAACTTGACCCAATCGCAGGACTAGACCCATCCATTTGTGTTGTAAATATGCTAAGCGTAATAATAACTAGAAGTTAGTATAAAAGCGAAACAAACTTGCTTTAATAAAACCGAGCAAAATAGCTAAATTTTGAACGTTCTCAGAATTCGACGAAACTTGAACCAAACGTTGGTCTAGACCCAAGCATTTGTGTTGTAAATTTGCTAAGCGTAATAATAACTACAAGTTAGTATAAAAGGGAAACAAACTTGTTTTAATGAAACTGTGCAAAACAGCTAAATATTGAGCATTCTCAGAATTCGACGAAACTTGACCCAAACGTAGGTCTAGACCCAAGAGTTTGTGTGTTAAATTTTCTAAGCGTAATACTAACTACAAGTTACTATAAAAGGGAAACAAACTTGTTTTAATATAACCGTGAAAACAGCTAAATTTTGAACGTTCTCAGAATTCGACGAAACTTGACCCAAACGTTGGTCTAGACCCAAGCATTTGTGTTGTAAATTTTCTAAGCGTAATACTAACTACAAGTTACTATAAAAGGGAAACAAACTTGTTTTAATATAACCGTGAAAACAGCTAAATTTTGAACGTTCTCAGAATTCGACGAAACTTGACCCAAACGTTGGTCTAGACCCAAGCATTTGTGTTGTAAATTTGCTAAGCGTAATAATAACTACAAGTTAGTATAAAAGGCAAACAAACTTGTTTCAATAAAACCGTGAAAACAGCTAAATTTTGGACGTTCTCAGAATTCGACGAAACTTGACCCAAACGTTGGTCTAGACCCAAGCATTTGTGTTGTATATTTGCTAAGCGTAATAATAACTACAAGTTAGTATAAAAGGGAAACAAACAAGTTTTAATAAAACCGTGCAAAACAGCTAATTTTTTAGCATTCTCAGCATTGGATGAAACTTGACCCAAACGTTGGTCTAGACCCAAGGGTTTGTGTGTTAAATTTTCTAAGCGTAATAATAACTACAAGTTACTATAAAAGGAAAACAAACTTGTTTTAATCAAACCGTGCAAAACAGCTAACTTTTGGACGTTCTCAGAATTCAACGAAACTTGACCAAATCGCAGGACTAGACCCATCCATTTGTGTTGTAAATTTGCTAAGCGTAATAATAACTAGAAGTTAGTATAAAAGCGAAACAAACTTGCTATAATAAAACCGTGCAAAATAGCTAAATTTTGAACGTTCTCAGAATTCGACGACACTTGACCCAAACGTTGGTCTAGACCCAAGCATTTGTGTTGTAAATTTGCTAAGCGTAATAATAACTACAAGTTAGTATAAAAGGGAAACAAACTTGTTTTAATAAAACTGTGCAAAACAGCTAAATATTGAGCATTCTCAGAATTCGACGAAACTTGACCCAAACGTAGGTCTAGACCCAAGAGTTTGTGTGTTAAATTTTCTAAGCGTAATACTAACTACAAGTTACTATAAAAGGGAAACAAACTTGTTTTAATATAACCGTGAAAACAGCTAAATTTTGAACGTTCTCAGAATTCGACGAAACTTGACCCAAACGTTGGTCTAGACCCAAGCATTTGTGTTGTAAATTTGCTAAGCGTAATAATAACTACAAGTTAGTATAAAAGGGAAACAAACTTGTTTTAATAAAACTATGCAAAACAGCTAAATATTGAGCATTCTCAGAATTCGACGAAACTTGACTCAAACGTAGGTCTAGACCCAAGAGTTTGTATGTTAAATTTGAAGCGTAATACTAACTACAAGTTAGTATAAAAGGGAAACAAACTTGTTTTAATAAAACCGTGCAAAACAGTTAATTTTTGAGCATTCTCAGCATTGGACGAACTTGACCCAAACGTTGGTCTAGACCCAAGAGTTTGTGTGTTTAATTTTCTAAGCGTAATAATAACTACAAGTTACTATAAAAGGGAAACAAACTTGTTTTAATAAAACCGTGCAAAACAGCTAACTTTTGGACGTTCTCAGAATTTAACGAAACTTGACCCAATCGCAGGACTAGACCCATCCATTTGTGTTGTAAATATGCTAAGCGTAATAATAACTAGAAGTTAGTATAAAAGCGAAACAAACTTGCTTTAATAAAACCGTGCAAAATAGCTAAATTTTGAACGTTCTCAGAATTCGACGAAACTTGAACCAAACGTTGGTCTAGACCCAAGCATTTGTGTTGTAAATTTGCTAAGCGTAATAATAACTACAAGTTAGTATAAAAGGGAAACAAACTTGTTTTAATGAAACTGTGCAAAACAGCTAAATATTGAGCATTCTCAGAATTCGACGAAACTTGACCCAAACGTAGGTCTAGACCCAAGAGTTTGTGTGTTAAATTTTCTAAGCGTAATAATAACTACAAGTTACTATAAAAGGGAAACAAACTTGTTTTAATATAACCGTGAAAACAGCGAAATTTTGAACGTTCTCAAAATTCGACGAAACTTGAACCAAAGGTCGGTCTAGATCCAAGCATTTGTGTTGTAAATTTGCTAAGCGTATTAATAAATACAAGTTAGTATAAAAGGTTAACAAACTTGTTTTAATAAAACCTGTGCAAAACAGCTAATTTTTGAGCATTCTCAGCATTGGACGAAACTTGACCCAAACGTAGGTCTAGACCCAAGATTTTGTATGTTAAATTTGAAGCGTAATAATAACTACAAGTTAGTATAAAAGGGAAACAAACTTGTTTTAATAAAACCGTGCAAAACAGTTAATTTTTGAGCATTCTCAGCATTGGACGAACTTGACCTAAACGTTGGTCTAGACCCAAGAGTTTGTGTGTTTAATTTTCTAAGCGTAATAATAACTACAAGTTACTATAAAAGGGAAACAAACTTGTTTTAATAAAACCGTGCAAAACAGCTAACTTTTGGATGTTCTCAGAATTCAACGAAAATTGACCCAATCGCAGGACTAGACCCATCCATTTGTGTTGTAAATATGCTAAGCGTAATAATAACTAGAAGTTAGTATAAAAGCGAAACAAACTTGCTTTAATAAAACCGTGCAAAATAGCTAAATTTTGAACGTTCTCAGAATTCGACGAAACTTGAACCAAACGTTGGTCTAGACCCAAGCATTTGTGTTGTAAATTTGCTAAGCGTAATAATAACTACAAGTTAGTATAAAAGGGAAACAAACTTGTTTTAATGAAACTGTGCAAAACAGCTAAATATTGAGCATTCTCAGAATTCGACGAAACTTGACCCAAACGTAGGTCTAGACCCAAGAGTTTGTGTGTTAAATTTTCTAAGCGTAGTACTAACTACAAGTTACTATAAAAGGGAAACAAACTTGTTTTAATATAACCGTGAAAACAGCTAAATTTTGAACGTTCTCAACATTCGACGAAACTTGAACCAAAGGTCGGTCTAGACCCAAGCATTTGTGTTGTAAATTTGCTAAGTGTATTAATAACTACAAGTTAGTATAAAAGGTTAACAAACTTGTTTTAATAAAACCTGTGCAAAACAGCTATTTTTTGAGCATTCTCAGCATTGGACGAAACTTGACCCAAACGTAGGTATAGACCCAAGATTTTGTATGTTAAATTTGAAGCGTAATAATAACTACAAGTTAGTATAAAAGGGAAACAAACTTGTTTTAATAAAACCGTGCAAAACAGTTAATTTTTGAGCATTCTCAGCATTGGACGAACTTGACCTAAACGTTGGTCTAGACCCAAGAGTTTGTGTGTTTAATTTTCTAAGCGTAATAATAACTACAAGTTACTATAAAAGGGAAACAAACTTGTTTTAATAAAATCGTGCAAAACAGCTAACTTTTGGATGTTCTCAGAATTCAACGAAACTTGACCCAATCGCAGGACTAGACCCATCCATTTGTGTTGTAAATATGCTAAGCGTAATAATAACTAGAAGTTAGTATAAAAGCGAAACAAACTTGCTTTAATAAAACCGTGCAAAATAGCTAAATTTTGAACGTTCTCAGAATTCGACGAAACTTGAACCAAACGTTGGTCTAGACCCAAGCATTTGTGTTGTAAATTTGCTAAGCGTAATAATAACTACAAGTTAGTATAAAAGGGAAACAAACTTGTTTTAATGAAACTGTGCAAAACAGCTAAATATTGAGCATTCTCAGAATTCGACGAAACTTGACCCAAATGTAGGTCTAGACCCAAGAGTTTGTGTGTTAAATTTTCTAAGCGTAATACTAACTACAAGTTACTATAAAAGGGAAACAAACTTGTTTTAATATAACCGTGAAAACAGCTAAATTTTGAACGTTCTCAACATTCGACGAAACTTGAACCAAAGGTCGGTCTAGACCCAAGCATTTGTGTTGTAAATTTGCTAAGCGTATTAATAACTACAAGTTAGTATAAAAGGTTAACAAACTTGTTTTAATAAAACCTGTGCAAAACAGCTAATTTTTGAGCATTCTCAGCATTGGACGAAACTTGACCCAAACGTAGGTCTAGACCCAAGATTTTGTATGTTAAATTTGAAGCGTAATAATAACTACAAGTTAGTATAAAAGGGAAACAAACTTGTTTTAATAAAACCGTGCAAAACAGTTAATTTTTGAGCATTCTCAGCATTGGACGAACTTGACCTAAACGTTGGTCTAGACCCAAGAGTTTGTGTGTTTAATTTTCTAAGCGTAATAATAACTACAAGTTACTATAAAAGGGAAACAAACTTGTTTTAATAAAACCGTGCAAAACAGCTAACTTTTGGATGTTCTCAGAATTCAACGAAACTTGACCCAATCGCAGGACTAGACCCATCCATTTGTGTTGTAAATATGCTAAGCGTAATAATAACTAGAAGTTAGTATAAAAGCGAAACAAACTTGCTTTAATAAAACCGTGCAAAATAGCTAAATTTTGAACGTTCTCAGAATTCGACGAAACTTGAACCAAACGTTGGTCTAGACCCAAGCATTTGTGTTGTAAATTTGCTAAGCGTAATAATAACTACAAGTTAGTATAAAAGGGAAACAAACTTGTTTTAATGAAACTGTGCAAAACAGCTAAATATTGAGCATTCTCAGAATTCGACGAAACTTGACCCAAACGTAGGTCTAGACCGAAGAGTTTGTGTGTTAAATTTTCTAAGCGTAATACTAACTACAAGTTACTATAAAAGGGAAACAAACTTGTTTTAATATAACCGTGAAAACTGCTAAATTTTGAACGTTCTCAGAATTCGACGAAACTTGACCCAAACGTTGGTCTAGACCCAAGCTGTGTTGTAAATTTGCTAAGCGTAATAATAACTACAAGTTAGTATAAAAGGGAAGCAAACTTGTTTTAATAAAACCGTGCAAAACAGTTAATTTTTGAGCATTCTCAGCATTGGACGAACTTGACCCAAACGTTGGTCTAGACCCAAGAGTTTGTGTGTTTAATTTTCTAAGCGTAATAATAACTACAAGTTACTATAAAAGGGAAACAAACTTGTTTTAATAAAACCGTGCAAAACAGCTAACTTTTGGACGTTCTCAGAATTCAACGAAACTTGACCCAATCGCAGGACTAGACCCATCCATTTGTGTTGTAAATATGCTAAGCGTAATAATAACTAGAAGTTAGTATAAAAGCGAAACAAACTTGCTTTAATAAAACCGTGCAAAATAGCTAAATTTTGAACGTTCTCAGAATTCGACGAAACTTGACCCAAACGTTGGTCTAGACCCAAGCATTTGTGTTGTAAATTTGCTAAGCGTAATAATAACTACAAGTTAGTATAAAAGGGAAACAAACTTGTTTTAATGAAACTGTGCAAAACAGCTAAATATTGAGCATTCTCAGAATTCGACGAAACTTGACCCAAATAGGTCTAGACCCAAGAGTTTGTGTGTTAAATTTTCTAAGCGTAATAATAACTACAAGTTACTATAAAAGGGAAACAAACTTGTTTTAATATAACCGTGAAAACAGCTAAATTTTGAACGTTCTCAGAATTCGACGAAACTTGACCCAAACGTTGGTCTAGACCCAAGCATTTGTGTTGTAAATTTGCTAAGCGTAATAATAACTACAAGTTAGTATAAAAGGCAAACAAACTTGTTTCAATAAAACCGTGAAAACAGCTAAATTTTGGACGTTCTCAGAATTCGACGAAACTTGACCCAAACGTTGGTCTAGACCCAAGCATTTGTGTTGTAAATTTGCTAAGCGTAATAATAACTACAAGTTAGTATAAAAGGGAAACAAACAAGTTTTAATAAAACCGTGCAAAACAGCTAATTTTTGAGCATTCTCAGGATTGGATGAAACTTGACCCAAACGTTGGTCTAGACCCAAGGGTTTGTGTGTTAAATTTTCTAAGCGTAATAATAACTACAAGTTACTATAAAAGGAAAACAAACTTGTTTTAATCAAACCGTGCAAAACAGCTAACTTTTGGACGTTCTCAGAATTCAACGAAACTTGACCCAATCGCAGGACTAGACCCATCCATTTGTGTTGTAAATTTGCTAAGCGTAATAATAACTAGAAGTTAGTATAAAAGCGAAACAAACTTGCTTTAATAAAACCGTGCAAAATAGCTAAATTTTGAACGTTCTCAGAATTCGACGACACTTGACCCAAACGTTGGTCTAGACCCAAGCATTTGTGTTGTAAATTTGCTAAGCGTAATAATAACTACAAGTTAGTATAAAAGGGAAACAAACTTGTTTTAATAAAACTGTGCAAAACAGCTAAATATTGAGCATTCTAAGAATTCGACGAAACTTGACCCAAACGTAGGTCTAGACCCAAGAGTTTGTGTGTTAAATTTTCTAAGCGTAATACTAACTACAAGTTACTATAAAAGGGAAACAAACTTGTTTTAATATAACCGTGAAAACAGCTAAATTTTGAACGTTCTCAACATTCGACGAAACTTGAACCAAAGGTCGGTCTAGACCCAAGCATTTGTGTTGTAAATTTGCTAAGCGTATTAATAACTACAAGTTAGTATAAAAGGTTAACAAACTTGTTTTAATAAAACCTGTGCAAAACAGCTAATTTTTGAGCATTCTCAGCATTGGACGAAACTTGACCCAAACGTAGGTCTAGACCCAAGATTTTGTATGTTAAATTTGAAGCGTAATAATAACTACAAGTTAGTATAAAAGGGAAACAAACTTGTTTTAATAAAACCGTGCAAAACAGTTAATTTTTGAGCATTCTCAGCAATGGACGAACTTGACCTAAACGTTGGTCTAGACCCAAGAGTTTGTGTGTTTAATTTTCTAAGCGTAATAATAACTACAAGTTACTATAAAAGGGAAACAAATTTGTTTTAATAAAACCGTGCAAAACAGCTAACTTTTGGATGTTCTCAGAATTCAACGAAACTTGACCCAATCGCAGGACTAGACCCATCCATTTGTGTTGTAAATATGCTAAGCGTAATAATAACTAGAAGTTAGTATAAAAGCGAAACAAACTTGCTTTAATAAAACCGTGCAAAATAGCTAAATTTTGAACGTTCTCAGAATTCGACGAAACTTGAACCAAACGTTGGTCTAGACCCAAGCATTTGTGTTGTAAATTTGCTAAGCGTAATAATAACTACAAGTTAGTATAAAAGGGAAACAAACTTGTTTTAATGAAACTGTGCAAAACAGCTAAATATTGAGCATTCTCAGAATTCGACGAAACTTGACCCAAACGTAGGTCTAGACCGAAGAGTTTGTGTGTTAAATTTTCTAAGCGTAATACTAACTACAAGTTACTATAAAAGGGAAACAAACTTGTTTTAATATAACCGTGAAAACTGCTAAATTTTGAACGTTCTCAGAATTCGACGAAACTTGACCCAAACGTTGGTCTAGACCCAAGCTGTGTTGTAAATTTGCTAAGCGTAATAATAACTACAAGTTAGTATAAAAGGGAAGCAAACTTGTTTTAATAAAACCGTGCAAAACAGTTAATTTTTGAGCATTCTCAGCATTGGATGAACTTGACCCAAACGTTGGTCTAGACCCAAGAGTTTGTGTGTTTAATTTTCTAAGCGTAATAATAACTACAAGTTACTATAAAAGGGAAACAAACTTGTTTTAATAAAACCGTGCAAAACAGCTAACTTTTGGACGTTCTCAGAATTCAACGAAACTTGACCCAATCGCAGGACTAGACCCATCCATTTGTGTTGTAAATATGCTAAGCGTAATAATAACTAGAAGTTAGTATAAAAGCGAAACAAACTTGCTTTAATAAAACCGTGCAAAATAGCTAAATTTTGAACGTTCTCAGAATTCGACGAAACTTGACCCAAACGTTGGTCTAGACCCAAGCATTTGTGTTGTAAATTTGCTAAGCGTAATAATAACTACAAGTTAGTATAAAAGGGAAACAAACTTGTTTTAATGAAACTGTGCAAAACAGCTAAATATTGAGCATTCTCAGAATTCGACGAAACTTGACCCAAATAGGTCTAGACCCAAGAGTTTGTGTGTTAAATTTTCTAAGCGTAATAATAACTACAAGTTACTATAAAAGGGAAACAAACTTGTTTTAATATAACCGTGAAAACAGCTAAATTTTGAACGTTCTCAGAATTCGACGAAACTTGACCCAAACGTTGGTCTAGACCCAAGCATTTGTGTTGTAAATTTGCTAAGCGTAATAATAACTACAAGTTAGTATAAAAGGCAAACAAACTTGTTTCAATAAAACCGTGAAAACAGCTAAATTTTGGACGTTCTCAGAATTCGACGAAATTTGACCCAAACGTTGGTCTAGACCCAAGCATTTGTGTTGTAAATTTGCTAAGCGTAATAATAACTACAAGTTAGTATAAAAGGGAAACAAACAAGTTTTAATAAAACCGTGCAAAACAGCTAATTTTTGAGCATTCTCAGGATTGGATGAAACTTGACCCAAACGTTGGTCTAGACCCAAGGGTTTGTGTGTTAAATTTTCTAAGCGTAATAATAACTACAAGTTACTATAAAAGGAAAACAAACTTGTTTTAATCAAACCGTGCAAAACAGCTAACTTTTGGACGTTCTCAGAATTCAACGAAACTTGACCCAATCGCAGGACTAGACCCATCCATTTGTGTTGTAAATTTGCTAAGCGTAATAATAACTAGAAGTTAGTATAAAAGCGAAACAAACTTGCTTTAATAAAACCGTGCAAAATAGCTAAATTTTGAACGTTCTCAGAATTCGACGACACTTGACCCAAACGTTGGTCTAGACCCAAGCATTTGTGTTGTAAATTTGCTAAGCGTAATAATAACTACAAGTTAGTATAAAAGGGAAACAAACTTGTTTTAATAAAACTGTGCAAAACAGCTAAATATTGAGCATTCTAAGAATTCGACGAAACTTGACCCAAACGTAGGTCTAGACCCAAGAGTTTGTGTGTTAAATTTTCTAAGCGTAATACTAACTACAAGTTACTATAAAAGGGAAACAAACTTGTTTTAATATAACCGTGAAAACAGCTAAATTTTGAACGTTCTCAACATTCGACGAAACTTGAACCAAAGGTCGGTCTAGACCCAAGCATTTGTGTTGTAAATTTGCTAAGCGTATTAATAACTACAAGTTAGTATAAAAGGTTAACAAACTTGTTTTAATAAAACCTGTGCAAAACAGCTAATTTTTGAGCATTCTCAGCATTGGACGAAACTTGACCCAAACGTAGGTCTAGACCCAAGATTTTGTATGTTAAATTTGAAGCGTAATAATAACTACAAGTTAGTATAAAAGGGAAACAAACTTGTTTTAATAAAACCGTGCAAAACAGTTAATTTTTGAGCATTCTCAGCAATGGACGAACTTGACCTAAACGTTGGTCTAGACCCAAGAGTTTGTGTGTTTAATTTTCTAAGCGTAATAATAACTACAAGTTACTATAAAAGGGAAACAAACTTGTTTTAATAAACCGTGCAAAACAGCTAACTTTTGGATGTTCTCAGAATTCAACGAAACTTGACCCAATCGCAGGACTAGACCCATCCATTTGTGTTGTAAATATGCTAAGCGTAATAATAACTAGAAGTTAGTATAAAAGCGAAACAAACTTGCTTTAATAAAACCGTGCAAAATAGCTAAATTTTGAACGTTCTCAGAATTCGACGAAACTTGAACCAAACGTTGGTCTAGACCCAAGCATTTGTGTTGTAAATTTGCTAAGCGTAATAATAACTACAAGTTAGTATAAAAGGGAAACAAACTTGTTTTAATGAAACTGTGCAAAACAGCTAAATATTGAGCATTCTCAGAATTCGACGAAACTTGACCCAAACGTAGGTCTAGACCGAAGAGTTTGTGTGTTAAATTTTCTAAGCGTAATACTAACTACAAGTTACTATAAAAGGGAAACAAACTTGTTTTAATATAACCGTGAAAACTGCTAAATTTTGAACGTTCTCAGAATTCGACGAAACTTGACCCAAACGTTGGTCTAGACCCAAGCTGTGTTGTAAATTTGCTAAGCGTAATAATAACTACAAGTTAGTATAAAAGGGAAGCAAACTTGTTTTAATAAAACCGTGCAAAACAGTTAATTTTTGAGCATTCTCAGCATTGGACGAACTTGACCCAAACGTTGGTCTAGACCCAAGAGTTTGTGTGTTTAATTTTCTAAGCGTAATAATAACTACAAGTTACTATAAAAGGGAAACAAACTTGTTTTAATAAAACCGTGCAAAACAGCTAACTTTTGGACGTTCTCAGAATTCAACGAAACTTGACCCAATCGCAGGACTAGACCCATCCATTTGTGTTGTAAATATGCTAAGCGTAATAATAACTAGAAGTTAGTATAAAAGCGAAACAAACTTGCTTTAATAAAACCGTGCCAAATAGCTAAATTTTGAACGTTCTCAGAATTCGACGAAACTTGACCCAAACGTTGGTCTAGACCCAAGCATTTGTGTTGTAAATTTGCTAAGCGTAATAATAACTACAAGTTAGTATAAAAGGGAAACAAACTTGTTTTAATGAAACTGTGCAAAACAGCTAAATATTGAGCATTCTCAGAATTCGACGAAACTTGACCCAAATAGGTCTAGACCCAAGAGTTTGTGTGTTAAATTTTCTAAGCGTAATAATAACTACAAGTTACTATAAAAGGGAAACAAACTTGTTTTAATATAACCGTGAAAACAGCTAAATTTTGAACGTTCTCAGAATTCGACGAAACTTGACCCAAACGTTGGTCTAGACCCAAGCATTTGTGTTGTAAATTTGCTAAGCGTAATAATAACTACAAGTTAGTATAAAAGGCAAACAAACTTGTTTCAATAAAACCGTGAAAACAGCTAAATTTTGGACGTTCTCAGAATTCGACGAAACTTGACCCAAACGTTGGTCTAGACCCAAGCATTTGTGTTTTAAATTTGCTAAGCGTAATAATAACTACAAGTTAGTATAAAAGGGAAACAAACAAGTTTTAATAAAACCGTGCAAAACAGCTAATTTTTGAGCATTCTCAGGATTGGATGAAACTTGACCCAAACGTTGGTCTAGACCCAAGGGTTTGTGTGTTAAATTTTCTAAGCGTAATAATAACTACAAGTTACTATAAAAGGAAAACAACCTTGTTTTAATCAAACCGTGCAAAACAGCTAACTTTTGGACGTTCTCAGAATTCAACGAAACTTGACCCAATCGCAGGACTAGACCCATCCATTTGTGTTGTAAATTTGCTAAGCGTAATAATAACTAGAAGTTAGTATAAAAGCGAAACAAACTTGCTTTAATAAAACCGTGCAAAATAGCTAAATTTTGAACGTTCTCAGAATTCGACGACACTTGACCCAAACGTTGGTCTAGACCCAAGCATTTGTGTTGTAAATTTGCTAAGCGTAATAATAACTACAAGTTAGTATAAAAGGGAAACAAACTTGTTTTAATAAAACTGTGCAAAACAGCTAAATATTGAGCATTCTAAGAATTCGACGAAACTTGACCCAAACGTAGGTCTAGACCCAAGAGTTTGTGTGTTAAATTTTCTAAGCGTAATACTAACTACAAGTTACTATAAAAGGGAAACAAACTTGTTTTAATGAAACTGTGCAAAACAGCTAAATATTGAGCATTCTCAGAATTCGACGAAACTTGAACCAAAGGTCGGTCTAGACCCAAGCATTTGTGTTGTAAATTTGCTAAGCGTATTAATAACTACAAGTTAGTATAAAAGGTTAACAAACTTGTTTTAATAAAACCTGTGCAAAACAGCTAATTTTTGAGCATTCTCAGCATTGGACGAAACTTGACCCAAACGTAGGTCTAGACCCAAGATTTTGTATGTTAAATTTGAAGCGTAATAATAACTACAAGTTAGTATAAAAGGGAAACAAACTTGTTTTAATAAAACCGTGCAAAACAGTTAATTTTTGAGCATTCTCAGCAATGGACGAACTTGACCTAAACGTTGGTCTAGACCCAAGAGTTTGTGTGTTTAATTTTCTAAGCGTAATAATAACTACAAGTTACTATAAAAGGGAAACAAACTTGTTTTAATAAAACCGTGCAAAACAGCTAACTTTTGGATGTTCTCAGAATTCAACGAAACTTGACCCAATCGCAGGACTAGACCCATCCATTTGTGTTGTAAATATGCTAAGCGTAATAATAACTAGAAGTTAGTATAAAAGCGAAACAAACTTGCTTTAATAAAACCGTGCAAAATAGCTAAATTTTGAACGTTCTCAGAATTCGACGAAACTTGAACCAAACGTTGGTCTAGACCCAAGCATTTGTGTTGTAAATTTGCTAAGCGTAATAATAACTACAAGTTAGTATAAAAGGGAAACAAACTTGTTTTAATGAAACTGTGCAAAACAGCTAAATATTGAGCATTCTCAGAATTCGACGAAACTTGACCCAAACGTAGGTCTAGACCGAAGAGTTTGTGTGTTAAATTTTCTAAGCTTAATACTAACTACAAGTTACTATAAAAGGGAAACAAACTTGTTTTAATATAACCGTGAAAACAGCTAAATTTTGAACGTTCTCAGAATTCGACGAAACTTGACCCAAACGTTGGTCTAGACCCAAGCTGTGTTGTAAATTTGCTAAGCGTAATAATAACTACAAGTTAGTATAAAAGGGAAGCAAACTTGTTTTAATAAAACCGTGCAAAACAGTTAATTTTTGAGCATTCTCAGCATTGGACGAACTTGACCCAAACGTTGGTCTAGACCCAAGAGTTTGTGTGTTTAATTTTCTAAGCGTAATAATAACTACAAGTTACTATAAAAGGGAAACAAACTTGTTTTAATAAAACCGTGCAAAACAGCTAACTTTTGGATGTTCTCAGAATTCAACGAAACTTGACCCAATCGCAGGACTAGACCCATCCATTTGTGTTGTAAATATGCTAAGCGTAATAATAACTAGAAGTTAGTATAAAAGCGAAACAAACTTGCTTTAATAAAACCGTGCAAAATAGCTAAATTTTGAACGTTCTCAGAATTCGACGAAACTTGAACCAAACGTTGGTCTAGACCCAAGCATTTGTGTTGTAAATTTGCTAAGCGTAATAATAACTACAAGTTAGTATAAAAGGGAAACAAACTTGTTTTAATGAAACTGTGCAAAACAGCTAAATATTGAGCATTCTCAGAATTCGACGAAACTTGACCCAAACGTAGGTCTAGACCGAAGAGTTTGTGTGTTAAATTTTCTAAGCGTAATACTAACTACAAGTTACTATAAAAGGGAAACAAACTTGTTTTAATATAACCGTGAAAACTGCTAAATTTTGAACGTTCTCAGAATTCGACGAAACTTGACCCAAACGTTGGTCTAGACCCAAGCTGTGTTGTAAATTTGCTAAGCGTAATAATAACTACAAGTTAGTATAAAAGGGAAGCAAACTTGTTTTAATAAAACCGTGCAAAACAGTTAATTTTTGAGCATTCTCAGCATTGGACGAACTTGACCCAAACGTTGGTCTAGACCCAAGAGTTTGTGTGTTTAATTTTCTAAGCGTAATAATAACTACAAGTTACTATAAAAGGGAAACAAACTTGTTTTAATAAAACCGTGCAAAACAGCTAACTTTTGGACGTTCTCAGAATTCAACGAAACTTGACCCAATCGCAGGACTAGACCCATCCATTTGTGTTGTAAATATGCTAAGCGTAATAATAACTAGAAGTTAGTATAAAAGCGAAACAAACTTGCTTTAATAAAACCGTGCCAAATAGCTAAATTTTGAACGTTCTCAGAATTCGACGAAACTTGACCCAAACGTTGGTCTAGACCCAAGCATTTGTGTTGTAAATTTGCTAAGCGTAATAATAACTACAAGTTAGTATAAAAGGGAAACAAACTTGTTTTAATGAAACTGTGCAAAACAGCTAAATATTGAGCATTCTCAGAATTCGACGAAACTTGACCCAAATAGGTCTAGACCCAAGAGTTTGTGTGTTAAATTTTCTAAGCGTAATAATAACTACAAGTTACTATAAAAGGGAAACAAACTTGTTTTAATATAACCGTGAAAACAGCTAAATTTTGAACGTTCTCAGAATTCGACGAAACTTGACCCAAACGTTGGTCTAGACCCAAGCATTTGTGTTGTAAATTTGCTAAGCGTAATAATAACTACAAGTTAGTATAAAAGGCAAACAAACTTGTTTCAATAAAACCGTGAAAACAGCTAAATTTTGGACGTTCTCAGAATTCGACGAAACTTGACCCAAACGTTGGTCTAGACCCAAGCATTTGTGTTTTAAATTTGCTAAGCGTAATAATAACTACAAGTTAGTATAAAAGGGAAACAAACAAGTTTTAATAAAACCGTGCAAAACAGCTAATTTTTGAGCATTCTCAGGATTGGATGAAACTTGACCCAAACGTTGGTCTAGACCCAAGGGTTTGTGTGTTAAATTTTCTAAGCGTAATAATAACTACAAGTTACTATAAAAGGAAAACAACCTTGTTTTAATCAAACCGTGCAAAACAGCTAACTTTTGGACGTTCTCAGAATTCAACGAAACTTGACCCAATCGCAGGACTAGACCCATCCATTTGTGTTGTAAATTTGCTAAGCGTAATAATAACTAGAAGTTAGTATAAAAGCGAAACAAACTTGCTTTAATAAAACCGTGCAAAATAGCTAAATTTTGAACGTTCTCAGAATTCGACGACACTTGACCCAAACGTTGGTCTAGACCCAAGCATTTGTGTTGTAAATTTGCTAAGCGTAATAATAACTACAAGTTAGTATAAAAGGGAAACAAACTTGTTTTAATAAAACTGTGCAAAACAGCTAAATATTGAGCATTCTAAGAATTCGACGAAACTTGACCCAAACGTAGGTCTAGACCCAAGAGTTTGTGTGTTAAATTTTCTAAGCGTAATACTAACTACAAGTTACTATAAAAGGGAAACAAACTTGTTTTAATGAAACTGTGCAAAACAGCTAAATATTGAGCATTCTCAGAATTCGACGAAACTTGAACCAAAGGTCGGTCTAGACCCAAGCATTTGTGTTGTAAATTTGCTAAGCGTATTAATAACTACAAGTTAGTATAAAAGGTTAACAAACTTGTTTTAATAAAACCTGTGCAAAACAGCTAATTTTTGAGCATTCTCAGCATTGGACGAAACTTGACCCAAACGTAGGTCTAGACCCAAGATTTTGTATGTTAAATTTGAAGCGTAATAATAACTACAAGTTAGTATAAAAGGGAAACAAACTTGTTTTAATAAAACCGTGCAAAACAGTTAATTTTTGAGCATTCTCAGCAATGGACGAACTTGACCTAAACGTTGGTCTAGACCCAAGAGTTTGTGTGTTTAATTTTCTAAGCGTAATAATAACTACAAGTTACTATAAAAGGGAAACAAACTTGTTTTAATAAAACCGTGCAAAACAGCTAACTTTTGGATGTTCTCAGAATTCAACGAAACTTGACCCAATCGCAGGACTAGACCCATCCATTTGTGTTGTAAATATGCTAAGCGTAATAATAACTAGAAGTTAGTATAAAAGCGAAACAAACTTGCTTTAATAAAACCGTGCAAAATAGCTAAATTTTGAACGTTCTCAGAATTCGACGAAACTTGAACCAAACGTTGGTCTAGACCCAAGCATTTGTGTTGTAAATTTGCTAAGCGTAATAATAACTACAAGTTAGTATAAAAGGGAAACAAACTTGTTTTAATGAAACTGTGCAAAACAGCTAAATATTGAGCATTCTCAGAATTCGACGAAACTTGACCCAAACGTAGGTCTAGATCGAAGAGTTTGTGTGTTAAATTTTCTAAGCGTAATACTAACTACAAGTTACTATAAAAGGGAAACAAACTTGTTTTAATATAACCGTGAAAACAGCTAAATTTTGAACGTTCTCAGAATTCGACGAAACTTGACCCAAACGTTGGTCTAGACCCAAGCTGTGTTGTAAATTTGCTAAGCGTAATAATAACTACAAGTTAGTATAAAAGGGAAGCAAACTTGTTTTAATAAAACCGTGCAAAACAGTTAATTTTTGAGCATTCTCAGCATTGGACGAACTTGACCCAAACGTTGGTCTAGACCCAAGAGTTTGTGTGTTTAATTTTCTAAGCGTAATAATAACTACAAGTTACTATAAAAGGGAAACAAACTTGTTTTAATAAAACCGTGCAAAACAGCTAACTTTTGGACGTTCTCAGAATTCAACGAAACTTGACCCAATCGCAGGACTAGACCCATCCATTTGTGATGTAAATATGCTAAGCGTAATAATAACTAGAAGTTAGTATAAAAGCGAAACAAACTTGCTTTAATAAAACCGTGCAAAATAGCTAAATTTTGAACGTTCTCAGAATTCGACGAAACTTGACCCAAACGTTGGTCTAGACCCAAGCATTTGTGTTGTAAATTTGCTAAGCGTAATAATAACTACAAGTTAGTATAAAAGGGAAACAAACTTGTTTTAATGAAACTGTGCAAAACAGCTAAATATTGAGCATTCTCAGAATTCGACGAAACTTGACCCAAATAGGTCTAGACCCAAGAGTTTGTGTGTTAAATTTTCTAAGCGTAATAATAACTACAAGTTACTATAAAAGGGAAACAAACTTGTTTTAATATAACCGTGAAAACAGCTAAATTTTGAACGTTCTCAGAATTCGACGAAACTTGACCCAAACGTTGGTCTAGACCCAAGCATTTGTGTTGTAAATTTGCTAAGCGTAATAATAACTACAAGTTAGTATAAAAGGGAAACAAACAAGTTTTAATAAAACCGTGCAAAACAGCTAATTTTTGAGCATTCTCAGGATTGGATGAAACTTGACCCAAACGTTGGTCTAGACCCAAGGGTTTGTGTGTTAAATTTTCTAAGCGTAATAATAACTACAAGTTACTATAAAAGGAAAACAAACTTGTTTTAATCAAACCGTGCAAAACAGCTAACTTTTGGACGTTCTCAGAATTCAACGAAACTTGACCCAATCGCAGGACTAGACCCATCCATTTGTGTTGTAAATTTGCTAAGCGTAATAATAACTAGAAGTTAGTATAAAAGCGAAACAAACTTGCTTTAATAAAACCGTGCAAAATAGCTAAATTTTGAACGTTCTCAGAATTCGACGACACTTGACCCAAACGTTGGTCTAGACCCAAGCATTTGTGTTGTAAATTTGCTAAGCGTAATAATAACTACAAGTTAGTATAAAAGGGAAACAAACTTGTTTTAATAAAACTGTGCAAAACAGCTAAATATTGAGCATTCTAAGAATTCGACGAAACTTGACCCAAACGTAGGTCTAGACCCAAGAGTTTGTGTGTTAAATTTTCTAAGCGTAATACTAACTACAAGTTACTATAAAAGGGAAACAAACTTGTTTTAATGAAACTGTGCAAAACAGCTAAATATTGAGCATTCTCAGAATTCGACGAAACTTGAACCAAAGGTCGGTCTAGACCCAAGCATTTGTGTTGTAAATTTGCTAAGCGTATTAATAACTACAAGTTAGTATAAAAGGTTAACAAACTTGTTTTAATAAAACCTGTGCAAAACAGCTAATTTTTTAGCATTCTCAGCATTGGACGAAACTTGACCCAAACGTAGGTCTAGACCCAAGATTTTGTATGTTAAATTTGAAGCGTAATAATAACTACAAGTTAGTATAAAAGGGAAACAAACTTGTTTTAATAAAACCGTGCAAAACAGTTAATTTTTGAGCATTCTCAGCAATGGACGAACTTGACCTAAACGTTGGTCTAGACCCAAGAGTTTGTGTGTTTAATTTTCTAAGCGTAATAATAACTACAAGTTACTATAAAAGGGAAACAAACTTGTTTTAATAAAACCGTGCAAAACAGCTAACTTTTGGATGTTCTCAGAATTCAACGAAACTTGACCCAATCGCAGGACTAGACCCATCCATTTGTGTTGTAAATATGCGAAGCGTAATAATAACTAGAAGTTAGTATAAAAGCGAAACAAACTTGCTTTAATAAAACCGTGCAAAATAGCTAAATTTTGAACGTTCTCAGAATTCGACGAAACTTGAACCAAACGTTGGTCTAGACCCAAGCATTTGTGTTGTAAATTTGCTAAGCGTAATAATAACTACAAGTTAGTATAAAAGGGAAACAAACTTGTTTTAATGAAACTGTGCAAAACAGCTAAATATTGAGCATTCGCAGAATTCGACGAAACTTGACCCAAACGTAGGTCTAGATCGAAGAGTTTGTGTGTTAAATTTTCTAAGCGTAATACTAACTACAAGTTACTATAAAAGGGAAACAAACTTGTTTTAATATAACCGTGAAAACAGCTAAATTTTGAACGTTCTCAGAATTCGACGAAACTTGACCCAAACGTTGGTCTAGACCCAAGCTGTGTTGTAAATTTGCTAAGCGTAATAATAACTACAAGTTAGTATAAAAGGGAAGCAAACTTGTTTTAATAAAACCGTGCAAAACAGTTAATTTTTGAGCATTCTCAGCATTGGACGAACTTGACCCAAACGTTGGTCTAGACCCAAGAGTTTGTGTGTTAAATTTTCTAAGCGTAATAATAACTACAAGTTACTATAAAAGGGTAACAAACTTGTTTTAATATAACCGTGAAAACAGCTAAATTTTGAACGTTCTCAGAATTCGACGAAACTTGACCCAAACGTTGGTCTAGACCCAAGCATTTGTGTTGTAAATTTGCTAAGCGTAATAATAACTACAAGTTAGTATAAAAGGCAAACAAACTTGTTTCAATAAAACCGTGAAAACAGCTAAATTTTGGACGTTCTCAGAATTCGACGAAACTTGACCCAAACGTTGGTCTAGACCCAAGCATTTGTGTTGTAAATTTGCTAAGCGTAATAATAACTACAAGTTAGTATAAAAGGGAAACAAACAAGTTTTAATAAAACCGTGCAAAACAGCTAATTTTTGAGCATTCTCAGGATTGGATGAAACTTGACCCAAACGTTGGTCTAGACCCAAGGGTTTGTGTGTTAAATTTTCTAAGCGTAATAATAACTACAAGTTACTATAAAAGGAAAACAAACTTGTTTTAATCAAACCGTGCAAAACAGCTAACTTTTGGACGTTCTCAGAATTCAACGAAACTTGACCCAATCGCAGGACTAGACCCATCCATTTGTGTTGTAAATTTGCTAAGCGTAATAATAACTAGAAGTTAGTATAAAAGCGAAACAAACTTGCTTTAATAAAACCGTGCAAAATAGCTAAATTTTGAACGTTCTCAGAATTCGACGACACTTGACCCAAACGTTGGTCTAGACCCAAGCATTTGTGTTGTAAATTTGCTAAGCGTAATAATAACTACAAGTTAGTATAAAAGGGAAACAAACTTGTTTTAATAAAACTGTGCAAAACAGCTAAATATTGAGCATTCTAAGAATTCGACGAAACTTGACCCAAACGTAGGTCTAGACCCAAGAGTTTGTGTGTTAAATTTTCTAAGCGTAATACTAACTACAAGTTACTATAAAAGGGAAACAAACTTGTTTTAATGAAACTGTGCAAAACAGCTAAATATTGAGCATTCTCAGAATTCGACGAAACTTCAACCAAAGGTCGGTCTAGACCCAAGCATTTGTGTTGTAAATTTGCTAAGCGTATTAATAACTACAAGTTAGTATAAAAGGTTAACAAACTTGTTTTAATAAAACCTGTGCAAAACAGCTAATTTTTGAGCATTCTCAGCATTGGACGAAACTTGACCCAAACGTAGGTCTAGACCCAAGATTTTGTATGTTAAATTTGAAGCGTAATAATAACTACAAGTTAGTATAAAAGGGAAACAAACTTGTTTTAATAAAACCGTGCAAAACAGTTAATTTTTGAGCATTCTCAGCAATGGACGAACTTGACCTAAACGTTGGTCTAGACCCAAGAGTTTGTGTGTTTAATTTTCTAAGCGTAATAATAACTACAAGTTACTATAAAAGGGAAACAAACTTGTTTTAATAAAACCGTGCAAAACAGCTAACTTTTGGATGTTCTCAGAATTCAACGAAACTTGACCCAATCGCAGGACTAGACCCATCCATTTGTGTTGTAAATATGCGAAGCGTAATAATAACTAGAAGTTAGTATAAAAGCGAAACAAACTTGCTTTAATAAAACCGTGCAAAATAGCTAAATTTTGAACGTTCTCAGAATTCGACGAAACTTGAACCAAACGTTGGTCTAGACCCAAGCATTTGTGTTGTAAATTTGCTAAGCGTAATAATAACTACAAGTTAGTATAAAAGGGAAACAAACTTGTTTTAATGAAACTGTGCAAAACAGCTAAATATTGAGCATTCTCAGAATTCGACGAAACTTGACCCAAACGTAGGTCTAGATCGAAGAGTTTGTGTGTTAAATTTTCTAAGCGTAATACTAACTACAAGTTACTATAAAAGGGAAACAAACTTGTTTTAATATAACCGTGAAAACAGCTAAATTTTGAACGTTCTCAGAATTCGACGAAACTTGACCCAAACGTTGGTCTAGACCCAAGCTGTGTTGTAAATTTGCTAAGCGTAATAATAACTACAAGTTAGTATAAAAGGGAAGCAAACTTGTTTTAATAAAACCGTGCAAAACAGTTAATTTTTGAGCATTCTCAGCATTGGACGAACTTGACCCAAACGTTGGTCTAGACCCAAGAGTTTGTGTGTTTAATTTTCTAAGCGTAATAATAACTACAAGTTACTATAAAAGGGAAACAAACTTGTTTTAATAAAACCGTGCAAAACAGCTAACTTTTGGACGTTCTCAGAATTCAACGAAACTTGACCCAATCGCAGGACTAGACCCATCCATTTGTGTTGTAAATATGCTAAGCGTAATAATAACTAGAAGTTAGTATAAAAGCGAAACAAACTTGCTTTAATAAAACCGTGCAAAATAGCTAAATTTTGAACGTTCTCAGAATTCGACGAAACTTGACCCAAACGTTGGTCTAGACCCAAGCATTTGTGTTGTAAATTTGCTAAGCGTAATAATAACTACAAGTTAGTATAAAAGGGAAACAAACTTATTTTAATGAAACTGTGCAAAACAGCTAAATATTGAGCATTCTGAGAATTCGACGAAACTTGACCCAAATAGGTCTAGACCCAAGAGTTTGTGTGTTAAATTTTCTAAGCGTAATAATAACTACAAGTTACTATAAAAGGGAAACAAACTTGTTTTAATATAACCGTGAAAACAGCTAAATTTTGAACGTTCTCAGAATTCGACGAAACTTGACCCAAACGTTGGTCTAGACCCAAGCATTTGTGTTGTAAATTTGCTAAGCGTAATAATAACTACAAGTTAGTATAAAAGGCAAACAAACTTGTTTCAATAAAACCGTGAAAACAGCTAAATTTTGGACGTTCTCAGAATTCGACGAAACTTGACCCAAACGTTGGTCTAGACCCAAGCATTTGTGTTGTAAATTTGCTAAGCGTAATAATAACTACAAGTTAGTATAAAAGGGAAACAAACTTGTTTTAATGAAACTGTGCAAAACAGCTAAATATTGAGCATTCTCAGAATTCGACGAAACTTGACCCAAACGTAGGTCTAGATCGAAGAGTTTGTGTGTTAAATTTTCTAAGCGTAATACTAACTACAAGTTACTATAAAAGGGAAACAAACTTGTTTTAATATAACCGTGAAAACAGCTAAATTTTGAACGTTCTCAGAATTCGACGAAACTTGACCCAAACGTTGGTCTAGACCCAAGCTGTGTTGTAAATTTGCTAAGCGTAATAATAACTACAAGTTAGTATAAAAGGGAAGCAAACTTGTTTTAATAAAACCGTGCAAAACAGTTAATTTTTGAGCATTCTCAGCATTGGACGAACTTGACCCAAACGTTGGTCTAGACCCAAGAGTTTGTGTGTTTAATTTTCTAAGCGTAATAATAACTACAAGTTACTATAAAAGGGAAACAAACTTGTTTTAATAAAACCGTGCAAAACAGCTAACTTTTGGACGTTCTCAGAATTCAACGAAACTTGACCCAATCGCAGGACTAGACCCATCCATTTGTGTTGTAAATATGCTAAGCGTAATAATAACTAGAAGTTAGTATAAAAGCGAAACAAACTTGCTTTAATAAAACCGTGCAAAATAGCTAAATTTTGAACGTTCTCAGAATTCGACGAAACTTGACCCAAACGTTGGTCTAGACCCAAGCATTTGTGTTGTAAATTTGCTAAGCGTAATAATAACTACAAGTTAGTATAAAAGAGAAACAAACTTGTTTTAATGAAACTGTGCAAAACAGCTAAATATTGAGCATTCTCAGAATTCGACGAAACTTGACCCAAATAGGTCTAGACCCAAGAGTTTGTGTGTTAAATTTTCTAAGCGTAATAATAACTACAAGTTACTATAAAAGGGAAACAAACTTGTTTTAATATAACCGTGAAAACAGCTAAATTTTGAACGTTCTCAGAATTCGACGAAACTTGACCCAAACGTTGGTCTAGACCCAAGCATTTGTGTTGTAAATTTGCTAAGCGTAATAATAACTACAAGTTAGTATAAAAGGCAAACAAACTTGTTTCAATAAAACCGTGAAAACAGCTAAATTTTGGACGTTCTCAGAATTCGACGAAACTTGACCCAAACGTTGGTCTAGACCCAAGCATTTGTGTTGTAAATTTGCTAAGCGTAATAATAACTACAAGTTAGTATAAAAGGGAAACAAACAAGTTTTAATAAAACCGTGCAAAACAGCTAATTTTTGAGCATTCTCAGGATTGGATGAAACTTGACCCAAACGTTGGTCTAGACCCAAGGGTTTGTGTGTTAAATTTTCTAAGCGTAATAATAACTACAAGTTACTATAAAAGGAAAACAAACTTGTTTTAATCAAACCGTGCAAAACAGCTAACTTTTGGACGTTCTCAGAATTCAACGAAACTTGACCCAATCGCAGGACTAGACCCATCCATTTGTGTTCTAAATTTGCTAAGCGTAATAATAACTAGAAGTTAGTATAAAAGCGGTACAAACTTGCTTTAATAAAACCGTGCAAAATAGCTAAATTTTGAACGTTCTCAAAATTCGACGAAACTTGAACCAAACGTTGGTCTAGACCCAAGCATTTGTGTTGTAAATTTGCTAAGCGTAATAATAACTACAAGTTAGTATAAAAGGGAAACAAACTTGTTTTAATGAAACTGTGCAAAACAGCTAAATATTGAGCATTCTCAGAATTCGACGAAACTTGACCCAAACGTAGGTCTAGATCGAAGAGTTTGTGTGTTAAATTTTCTAAGCGTAATACTAACTACAAGTTACTATAAAAGGGAAACAAACTTGTTTTAATATAACCGTGAAAACAGCTAAATTTTGAACGTTCTCAGAATTCGACGAAACTTGACCCAAACGTTGGTCTAGACCCAAGCTGTGTTGTAAATTTGCTAAGCGTAATAATAACTACAAGTTAGTATAAAAGGGAAGCAAACTTGTTTTAATAAAACCGTGCAAAACAGTTAATTTTTGAGCATTCTCAGCATTGGACGAACTTGACCCAAACGTTGGTCTAGACCCAAGAGTTTGTGTGTTTAATTTTCTAAGCGTAATAATAACTACAAGTTACTATAAAAGGGAAACAAACTTGTTTTAATAAAACCGTGCAAAACAGCTAACTTTTGGACGTTCTCAGAATTCAACGAAACTTGACCCAATCGCAGGACTAGACCCATCCATTTGTGTTGTAAATATGCTAAGCGTAATAATAACTAGAAGTTAGTATAAAAGCGAAACAAACTTGCTTTAATAAAACCGTGCAAAATAGCTAAATTTTGAACGTTCTCAGAATTCGACGAAACTTGACCCAAACGTTGGTCTAGACCCAAGCATTTGTGTTGTAAATTTGCTAAGCGTAATAATAACTACAAGTTAGTATAAAAGGGAAACAAACTTGTTTTAATGAAACTGTGCAAAACAGCTAAATATTGAGCATTCTCAGAATTCGACGAAACTTGACCCAAATAGGTCTAGACCCAAGAGTTTGTGTGTTAAATTTTCTAAGCGTAATAATAACTACAAGTTACTATAAAAGGGAAACAAACTTGTTTTAATATAACCGTGAAAACAGCTAAATTTTGAACGTTCTCAGAATTCGACGAAACTTGACCCAAACGTTGGTGTAGACCCAAGCATTTGTGTTGTAAATTTGCTAAGCGTAATAATAACTACAAGTTAGTATAAAAGGCAAACAAACTTGTTTCAATAAAACCGTGAAAACAGCTAAATTTTGGACGTTCTCAGAATTCGACGAAACTTGACCCAAACGTTGGTCTAGACCCAAGCATTTGTGTTGTAAATTTGCTAAGCGTAATAATAACTACAAGTTAGTATAAAAGGGAAACAAACAAGTTTTAATAAAACCGTGAAAACAGCTAAATTTTGGACGTTCTCAGAATTCGACGAAACTTGACCCAAACGTTGGTCTAGACCCAAGCATTTGTGTTGTAAATTTGCTAAGCGTAATAATAACTACAAGTTAGTATAAAAGGGAAACAAACTTGTTTTAATGAAACTGTGCAAAACAGCTAAATATTGAGCATTCTCAGAATTCGACGAAACTTGACCCAAACGTAGGTCTAGATCGAAGAGTTTGTGTGTTAAATTTTCTAAGCGTAATACTAACTACAAGTTACTATAAAAGGGAAACAAACTTGTTTTAATATAACCGTGAAAACAGCTAAATTTTGAACGTTCTCAGAATTCGACGAAACTTGACCCAAACGTTGGTCTAGACCCAAGCTGTGTTGTAAATTTGCTAAGCGTAATAATAACTACAAGTTAGTATAAAAGGGAAGCAAACTTGTTTTAATAAAACCGTGCAAAACAGTTAATTTTTGAGCATTCTCAGCATTGGACGAACTTGACCCAAACGTTGGTCTAGACCCAAGAGTTTGTGTGTTTAATTTTCTAAGCGTAATAATAACTACAAGTTACTATAAAAGGGAAACAAACTTGTTTTAATAAAACCGTGCAAAACAGCTAACTTTTGGACGTTCTCAGAATTCAACGAAACTTGACCCAATCGCAGGACTAGACCCATCCATTTGTGTTGTAAATATGCTAAGCGTAATAATAACTAGAAGTTAGTATAAAAGCGAAACAAACTTGCTTTAATAAAACCGTGCAAAATAGCTAAATTTTGAACGTTCTCAGAATTCGACGAAACTTGACCCAAACGTTGGTCTAGACCCAAGCATTTGTGTTGTAAATTTGCTAAGCGTAATAATAACTACAAGTTAGTATAAAAGAGAAACAAACTTGTTTTAATGAAACTGTGCAAAACAGCTAAATATTGAGCATTCTCAGAATTCGACGAAACTTGACCCAAATAGGTCTAGACCCAAGAGTTTGTGTGTTAAATTTTCTAAGCGTAATAATAACTACAAGTTACTATAAAAGGGAAACAAACTTGTTTTAATATAACCGTGAAAACAGCTAAATTTTGAACGTTCTCAGAATTCGACGAAACTTGACCCAAACGTTGGTCTAGACCCAAGCATTTGTGTTGTAAATTTGCTAAGCGTAATAATAACTACAAGTTAGTATAAAAGGCAAACAAACTTGTTTCAATAAAACCGTGAAAACAGCTAAATTTTGGACGTTCTCAGAATTCGACGAAACTTGACCCAAACGTTGGTCTAGACCCAAGCATTTGTGTTGTAAATTTGCTAAGCGTAATAATAACTACAAGTTAGTATAAAAGGGAAACAAACAAGTTTTAATAAAACCGTGCAAAACAGCTAATTTTTGAGCATTCTCAGGATTGGATGAAACTTGACCCAAACGTTGGTCTAGACCCAAGGGTTTGTGTGTTAAATTTTCTAAGCGTAATAATAACTACAAGTTACTATAAAAGGAAAACAAACTTGTTTTAATCAAACCGTGCAAAACAGCTAACTTTTGGACGTTCTCAGAATTCAACGAAACTTGACCCAATCGCAGGACTAGACCCATCCATTTGTGTTCTAAATTTGCTAAGCGTAATAATAACTAGAAGTTAGTATAAAAGCGGTACAAACTTGCTTTAATAAAACCGTGCAAAATAGCTAAATTTTGAACGTTCTCAAAATTCGACGAAACTTGAACCAAACGTTGGTCTAGACCCAAGCATTTGTGTTGTAAATTTGCTAAGCGTAATAATAACTACAAGTTAGTATAAAAGGGAAACAAACTTGTTTTAATGAAACTGTGCAAAACAGCTAAATATTGAGCATTCTCAGAATTCGACGAAACTTGACCCAAACGTAGGTCTAGATCGAAGAGTTTGTGTGTTAAATTTTCTAAGCGTAATACTAACTACAAGTTACTATAAAAGGGAAACAAACTTGTTTTAATATAACCGTGAAAACAGCTAAATTTTGAACGTTCTCAGAATTCGACGAAACTTGACCCAAACGTTGGTCTAGACCCAAGCTGTGTTGTAAATTTGCTAAGCGTAATAATAACTACAAGTTAGTATAAAAGGGAAGCAAACTTGTTTTAATAAAACCGTGCAAAACAGTTAATTTTTGAGCATTCTCAGCATTGGACGAACTTGACCCAAACGTTGGTCTAGACCCAAGAGTTTGTGTGTTTAATTTTCTAAGCGTAATAATAACTACAAGTTACTATAAAAGGGAAACAAACTTGTTTTAATAAAACCGTGCAAAACAGCTAACTTTTGGACGTTCTCAGAATTCAACGAAACTTGACCCAATCGCAGGACTAGACCCATCCATTTGTGTTGTAAATATGCTAAGCGTAATAATAACTAGAAGTTAGTATAAAAGCGAAACAAACTTGCTTTAATAAAACCGTGCAAAATAGCTAAATTTTGAACGTTCTCAGAATTCGACGAAACTTGACCCAAACGTTGGTCTAGACCCAAGCATTTGTGTTGTAAATTTGCTAAGCGTAATAATAACTACAAGTTAGTATAAAAGGGAAACAAACTTGTTTTAATGAAACTGTGCAAAACAGCTAAATATTGAGCATTCTCAGAATTCGACGAAACTTGACCCAAATAGGTCTAGACCCAAGAGTTTGTGTGTTAAATTTTCTAAGCGTAATAATAACTACAAGTTACTATAAAAGGGAAACAAACTTGTTTTAATATAACCGTGAAAACAGCTAAATTTTGAACGTTCTCAGAATTCGACGAAACTTGACCCAAACGTTGGTGTAGACCCAAGCATTTGTGTTGTAAATTTGCTAAGCGTAATAATAACTACAAGTTAGTATAAAAGGCAAACAAACTTGTTTCAATAAAACCGTGAAAACAGCTAAATTTTGGACGTTCTCAGAATTCGACGAAACTTGACCCAAACGTTGGTCTAGACCCAAGCATTTGTGTTGTAAATTTGCTAAGCGTAATAATAACTACAAGTTAGTATAAAAGGGAAACAAACAAGTTTTAATAAAACCGTGAAAACAGCTAAATTTTGGACGTTCTCAGAATTCGACGAAACTTGACCCAAACGTTGGTCTAGACCCAAGCATTTGTGTTGTAAATTTGCTAAGCGTAATAATAACTACAAGTTAGTATAAAAGGGAAACAAACTTGTTTTAATGAAACTGTGCAAAACAGCTAAATATTGAGCATTCTCAGAATTCGACGAAACTTGACCCAAACGTAGGTCTAGATCGAAGAGTTTGTGTGTTAAATTTTCTAAGCGTAATACTAACTACAAGTTACTATAAAAGGGAAACAAACTTGTTTTAATATAACCGTGAAAACAGCTAAATTTTGAACGTTCTCAGAATTCGACGAAACTTGACCCAAACGTTGGTCTAGACCCAAGCTGTGTTGTAAATTTGCTAAGCGTAATAATAACTACAAGTTAGTATAAAAGGGAAGCAAACTTGTTTTAATAAAACCGTGCAAAACAGTTAATTTTTGAGCATTCTCAGCATTGGACGAACTTGACCCAAACGTTGGTCTAGACCCAAGAGTTTGTGTGTTTAATTTTCTAAGCGTAATAATAACTACAAGTTACTATAAAAGGGAAACAAACTTGTTTTAATAAAACCGTGCAAAACAGCTAACTTTTGGACGTTCTCAGAATTCAACGAAACTTGACCCAATCGCAGGACTAGACCCATCCATTTGTGTTGTAAATATGCTAAGCGTAATAATAACTAGAAGTTAGTATAAAAGCGAAACAAACTTGCTTTAATAAAACCGTGCAAAATAGCTAAATTTTGAACGTTCTCAGAATTCGACGAAACTTGACCCAAACGTTGGTCTAGACCCAAGCATTTGTGTTGTAAATTTGCTAAGCGTAATAATAACTACAAGTTAGTATAAAAGAGAAACAAACTTGTTTTAATGAAACTGTGCAAAACAGCTAAATATTGAGCATTCTCAGAATTCGACGAAACTTGACCCAAATAGGTCTAGACCCAAGAGTTTGTGTGTTAAATTTTCTAAGCGTAATAATAACTACAAGTTACTATAAAAGGGAAACAAACTTGTTTTAATATAACCGTGAAAACAGCTAAATTTTGAACGTTCTCAGAATTCGACGAAACTTGACCCAAACGTTGGTCTAGACCCAAGCATTTGTGTTGTAAATTTGCTAAGCGTAATAATAACTACAAGTTAGTATAAAAGGCAAACAAACTTGTTTCAATAAAACCGTGAAAACAGCTAAATTTTGGACGTTCTCAGAATTCGACGAAACTTGACCCAAACGTTGGTCTAGACCCAAGCATTTGTGTTGTAAATTTGCTAAGCGTAATAATAACTACAAGTTAGTATAAAAGGGAAACAAACAAGTTTTAATAAAACCGTGCAAAACAGCTAATTTTTGAGCATTCTCAGGATTGGATGAAACTTGACCCAAACGTTGGTCTAGACCCAAGGGTTTGTGTGTTAAATTTTCTAAGCGTAATAATAACTACAAGTTACTATAAAAGGAAAACAAACTTGTTTTAATCAAACCGTGCAAAACAGCTAACTTTTGGACGTTCTCAGAATTCAACGAAACTTGACCCAATCGCAGGACTAGACCCATCCATTTGTGTTCTAAATTTGCTAAGCGTAATAATAACTAGAAGTTAGTATAAAAGCGGTACAAACTTGCTTTAATAAAACCGTGCAAAATAGCTAAATTTTGAACGTTCTCAAAATTCGACGAAACTTGAACCAAACGTTGGTCTAGACCCAAGCATTTGTGTTGTAAATTTGCTAAGCGTAATAATAACTACAAGTTAGTATAAAAGGGAAACAAACTTGTTTTAATGAAACTGTGCAAAACAGCTAAATATTGAGCATTCTCAGAATTCGACGAAACTTGACCCAAACGTAGGTCTAGATCGAAGAGTTTGTGTGTTAAATTTTCTAAGCGTAATACTAACTACAAGTTACTATAAAAGGGAAACAAACTTGTTTTAATATAACCGTGAAAACAGCTAAATTTTGAACGTTCTCAGAATTCGACGAAACTTGACCCAAACGTTGGTCTAGACCCAAGCTGTGTTGTAAATTTGCTAAGCGTAATAATAACTACAAGTTAGTATAAAAGGGAAGCAAACTTGTTTTAATAAAACCGTGCAAAACAGTTAATTTTTGAGCATTCTCAGCATTGGACGAACTTGACCCAAACGTTGGTCTAGACCCAAGAGTTTGTGTGTTTAATTTTCTAAGCGTAATAATAACTACAAGTTACTATAAAAGGGAAACAAACTTGTTTTAATAAAACCGTGCAAAACAGCTAACTTTTGGACGTTCTCAGAATTCAACGAAACTTGACCCAATCGCAGGACTAGACCCATCCATTTGTGTTGTAAATATGCTAAGCGTAATAATAACTAGAAGTTAGTATAAAAGCGAAACAAACTTGCTTTAATAAAACCGTGCAAAATAGCTAAATTTTGAACGTTCTCAGAATTCGACGAAACTTGACCCAAACGTTGGTCTAGACCCAAGCATTTGTGTTGTAAATTTGCTAAGCGTAATAATAACTACAAGTTAGTATAAAAGGGAAACAAACTTGTTTTAATGAAACTGTGCAAAACAGCTAAATATTGAGCATTCTCAGAATTCGACGAAACTTGACCCAAATAGGTCTAGACCCAAGAGTTTGTGTGTTAAATTTTCTAAGCGTAATAATAACTACAAGTTACTATAAAAGGGAAACAAACTTGTTTTAATATAACCGTGAAAACAGCTAAATTTTGAACGTTCTCAGAATTCGACGAAACTTGACCCAAACGTTGGTGTAGACCCAAGCATTTGTGTTGTAAATTTGCTAAGCGTAATAATAACTACAAGTTAGTATAAAAGGCAAACAAACTTGTTTCAATAAAACCGTGAAAACAGCTAAATTTTGGACGTTCTCAGAATTCGACGAAACTTGACCCAAACGTTGGTCTAGACCCAAGCATTTGTGTTGTAAATTTGCTAAGCGTAATAATAACTACAAGTTAGTATAAAAGGGAAACAAACAAGTTTTAATAAAACCGTGCAAAACAGCTAATTTTTTAGCATTCTCAGGATTGGATGATACTTGACCCAAACGTTGGTCTAGACCCAAGGGTTTGTGTGTTAAATTTTCTAAGCGTAATAATAACTACAAGTTACTATAAAAGGAAAACAAACTTGTTTTAATCAAACCGTGCAAAACAGCTAACTTTTGGACGTTCTCAGAATTCAACGAAACTTGACCCAATCGCAGGACTAGACCCATCCATTTGTGTTGTAAATTTGCTAAGCGTAATAATAACTAGAAGTTAGTATAAAAGCGAAACAAACTTGCTTTAATAAAACCGTGCAAAATAGCTAAATTTTGAACGTTCTCAGAATTCGACGACACTTGACCCAAACGTTGGTCTAGACCCAAGCATTTGTGTTGTAAATTTGCTAAGCGTAATAATAACTACAAGTTAGTATAAAAGGGAAACAAACTTGTTTTAATAAAACTGTGCAAAACAGCTAAATATTGAGCATTCTAAGAATTCGACGAAACTTGACCCAAACGTAGGTCTAGACCCAAGAGTTTGTGTGTTAAATTTTCTAAGCGTAATACTAACTACAAGTTACTATAAAAGGGAAACAAACTTGTTTTAATGAAACTGTGCAAAACAGCTAAATATTGAGCATTCTCAGAATTCGACGAAACTTCAACCAAAGGTCGGTCTAGACCCAAGCATTTGTGTTGTAAATTTGCTAAGCGTATTAATAACTACAAGTTAGTATAAAAGGTTAACAAACTTGTTTTAATAAAACCTGTGCAAAACAGCTAATTTTTGAGCATTCTCAGCATTGGACGAAACTTGACCCAAACGTAGGTCTAGACCCAAGATTTTGTATGTTAAATTTGAAGCGTAATAATAACTACAAGTTAGTATAAAAGGGAAACAAACTTGTTTTAATAAAACCGTGCAAAACAGTTAATTTTTGAGCATTCTCAGCAATGGACGAACTTGACCTAAACGTTGGTCTAGACCCAAGAGTTTGTGTGTTTAATTTTCTAAGCGTAATAATAACTACAAGTTACTATAAAAGGGAAACAAACTTGTTTTAATAAAACCGTGCAAAACAGCTAACTTTTGGATGTTCTCAGAATTCAACGAAACTTGACCCAATCGCAGGACTAGACCCATCCATTTGTGTTGTAAATATGCGAAGCGTAATAATAACTAGAAGTTAGTATAAAAGCGAAACAAACTTGCTTTAATAAAACCGTGCAAAATAGCTAAATTTTGAACGTTCTCAGAATTCGACGAAACTTGAACCAAACGTTGGTCTAGACCCAAGCATTTGTGTTGTAAATTTGCGAAGCGTAATAATAACTACAAGTTAGTATAAAAGGGAAACAAACTTGTTTTAATGAAACTGTGCAAAACAGCTAAATATTGAGCATTCTCAGAATTCGACGAAACTTGACCCAAACGTAGGTCTAGATCGAAGAGTTTGTGTGTTAAATTTTCTAAGCGTAATACTAACTACAAGTTACTATAAAAGGGAAACAAACTTGTTTTAATATAACCGTGAAAACAGCTAAATTTTGAACGTTCTCAGAATTCGACGAAACTTGACCCAAACGTTGGTCTAGACCCAAGCTGTGTTGTAAATTTGCTAAGCGTAATAATAACTACAAGTTAGTATAAAAGGGAAGCAAACTTGTTTTAATAAAACCGTGCAAAACAGTTAATTTTTGAGCATTCTCAGCATTGGACGAACTTGACCCAAACGTTGGTCTAGACCCAAGAGTTTGTGTGTTTAATTTTCTAAGCGTAATAATAACTACAAGTTACTATAAAAGGGAAACAAACTTGTTTTAATAAAACCGTGCAAAACAGCTAACTTTTGGACGTTCTCAGAATTCAACGAAACTTGACCCAATCGCAGGACTAGACCCATCCATTTGTGTTGTAAATATGCTAAGCGTAATAATAACTAGAAGTTAGTATAAAAGCGAAACAAACTTGCTTTAATAAAACCGTGCAAAATAGCTAAATTTTGAACGTTCTCAGAATTCGACGAAACTTGACCCAAACGTTGGTCTAGACCCAAGCATTTGTGTTGTAAATTTGCTAAGCGTAATAATAACTACAAGTTAGTATAAAAGGGAAACAAACTTGTTTTAATGAAACTGTGCAAAACAGCTAAATATTGAGCATTCTCAGAATTCGACGAAACTTGACCCAAACGTAGGTCTAGACCCAAGAGTTTGTGTGTTAAATTTTCTAAGCGTAATAATAACTACAAGTTACTATAAAAGGGAAACAAACTTGTTTTAATATAACCGTGAAAACAGCTAAATTTTGAACGTTCTCAACATTCGACGAAACTTGAACCAAAGGTCGGTCTAGACCCAAGCATTTGTGTTGTAAATTTGCTAAGCGTATTAATAACTACAAGTTAGTATAAAAGGTTAACAAACTTGTTTTAATAAAACCTGTGCAAAACAGCTAATTTTTGAGCATTCTCAGCATTGGACGAAACTTGACCCAAATGTAGGTCTAGACCCAAGATTTTGTATGTTAAATTTGAAGCGTAATAATAACTACAAGTTAGTATAAAAGGGAAACAAACTTGTTTTAATAAAACCGTGCAAAACAGTTAATTTTTGAGCATTCTCAGCAATGGACGAACTTGACCTAAACGTTGGTCTAGACCCAAGAGTTTGTGTGTTTAATTTTCTAAGCGTAATAATAACTACAAGTTACTATAAAAGGGAAACAAACTTGTTTTAATAAAACCGTGCAAAACAGCTAACTTTTGGATGTTCTCAGAATTCAACGAAACTTGACCCAATCGCAGGACTAGACCCATCCATTTGTGTTGTAAATATGCTAAGCGTAATAATAACTAGAAGTTAGTATAAAAGCGAAACAAACTTGCTTTAATAAAACCGTGCAAAATAGCTAAATTTTGAACGTTCTCAGAATTCGACGAAACTTGAACCAAACGTTGGTCTAGACCCAAGCATTTGTGTTGTCAATTTGCTAAGCGTAATAATAACTACAAGTTAGTATAAAAGGGAAACAAACTTGTTTTAATGAAACTGTGCAAAACAGCTAAATATTGAGCATTCTCAGAATTCGACGAAACTTGACCCAAACGTAGGTCTAGACCCAAGAGTTTGTGTGTTAAATTTTCTAAGCGTAATAATAACTACAAGTTACTATAAAAGGGAAACAAACTTGTTTTAATATAACCGTGAAAACAGCTAAATTTTGAACGTTCTCAACATTCGACGAAACTTGAACCAAAGGTCGGTCTAGACCCAAGCATTTGTGTTGTAAATTTGCTAAGTGTATTAATAACTACAAGTTAGTATAAAAGGTTAACAAACTTGTTTTAATAAAACCTGTGCAAAACAGCTAATTTTTTAGCATTCTCAGCATTGGACGAAACTTGACCCAAACGTAGGTCTAGACCCAAGATTTTGTATGTTAAATTTGAAGCGTAATAATAACTACAAGTTAGTATAAAAGGGAAACAAACTTGTTTTAATAAAACCGTGCAAAACAGTTAATTTTTGAGCATTCTCAGCAATGGACGAACTTGACCTAAACGTTGGTCTAGACCCAAGAGTTTGTGTGTTTAATTTTCTAAGCGTAATAATAACTACAAGTTACTATAAAAGGGAAACAAACTTGTTTTAATAAAACCGTGCAAAACAGCTAACTTTTGGATGTTCTCAGAATTCAACGAAACTTGACCCAATCGCAGGACTAGACCCATCCATTTGTGTTGTAAATATGCGAAGCGTAATAATAACTAGAAGTTAGTATAAAAGCGAAACAAACTTGCTTTAATAAAACCGTGCAAAATAGCTAAATTTTGAACGTTCTCAGAATTCGACGAAACTTGAACCAAACGTTGGTCTAGACCCAAGCATTTGTGTTGTAAATTTGCTAAGCGTAATAATAACTACAAGTTAGTATAAAAGGGAAACAAACTTGTTTTAATGAAACTGTGCAAAACAGCTAAATATTGAGCATTCTCAGAATTCGACGAAACTTGACCCAAACGTAGGTCTAGATCGAAGAGTTTGTGTGTTAAATTTTCTAAGCGTAATACTAACTACAAGTTACTATAAAAGGGAAACAAACTTGTTTTAATATAACCGTGAAAACAGCTAAATTTTGAACGTTCTCAGAATTCGACGAAACTTGACCCAAACGTTGGTCTAGACCCAAGCTGTGTTGTAAATTTGCTAAGCGTAATAATAACTACAAGTTAGTATAAAAGGGAAGCAAACTTGTTTTAATAAAACCGTGCAAAACAGTTAATTTTTGAGCATTCTCAGCATTGGACGAACTTGACCCAAACGTTGGTCTAGACCCAAGAGTTTGTGTGTTTAATTTTCTAAGCGTAATAATAACTACAAGTTACTATAAAAGGGAAACAAACTTGTTTTAATAAAACCGTGCAAAACAGCTAACTTTTGGACGTTCTCAGAATTCAACGAAACTTGACCCAATCGCAGGACTAGACCCATCCATTTGTGTTGTAAATATGCTAAGCGTAATAATAACTAGAAGTTAGTATAAAAGGGAAGCAAACTTGTTTTAATAAAACCGTGCAAAACAGTTAATTTTTGAGCATTCTCAGCATTGGACGAACTTGACCCAAACGTTGGTCTAGACCCAAGAGTTTGTGTGTTTAATTTTCTAAGCGTAATAATAACTACAAGTTACTATAAAAGGGAAACAAACTTGTTTTAATAAAACCGTGCAAAACAGCTAACTTTTGGACGTTCTCAGAATTCAACGAAACTTGACCCAATCGCAGGACTAGACCCAAGCTGTGTTGTAAATATGCTAAGCGTAATAATAACTAGAAGTTAGTATAAAAGCGAAACAAACTTGCTTTAATAAAACCGTGCAAAATAGCTAAATTTTGAACGTTCTCAGAATTCGACGAAACTTGACCCAAACGTTGGTCTAGACCCAAGCATTTGTGTTGTAAATTTGCTAAGCGTAATAATAACTACAAGTTAGTATAAAAGGGAAACAAACTTGTTTTAATGAAACTGTGCAAAACAGCTAACTTTTGGACGTTCTCAGAATTCAACGAAACTTGACCCAATCGCAGGACTAGACCCATCCATTTGTGTTGTAAATATGCTAAGCGTAATAATAACTAGAAGTTAGTATAAAAGCGAAACAAACTTGCTTTAATAAAACCGTGCAAAACAGCTAAATTTTGAACGTTCTCAGAATTCGACGAAACTTGACCCAAACGTTGGTCTAGACCCAAGCATTTGTGTTGTAAATTTGCTAAGCGTAATAATAACTACAAGTTAGTATAAAAGGGAAACAAACTTGTTTTAATAAAACTGTGCAAAACAGCTAAATATTGAGCATTCTCAGAATTCGACGAAACTTGACCCAAACGTAGGTCTAGACCCAAGAGTTTGTGTGTTAAATTTTCTAAGCGTAATACTAACTACAAGTTACTATAAAAGGGAAACAAACTTGTTTTAATATAACCGTGAAAACAGCTAAATTTTGAACGTTCTCAACATTCGACGAAACTTGAACCAAAGGTCGGTCTAGACCCAAGCATTTGTGTTGTAAATTTGCTAAGCGTATTAATAACTACAAGTTAGTATAAAAGGTTAACAAACTTGTTTTAATAACACCTGTGCAAAACAGCTAATTTTTGAACATTCTCAGCATTGGACGAAACTTGACCCAAACGTAGGTCTAGACCCAAGATTTTGTATGTTAAATTTGAAGCGTAATAATAACTACAAGTTAGTATAAAAGGGAAACAAACTTGTTTTAATAAAACCGTGCAAAACAGTTAATTTTTGAGCATTCTCAGCATTGGACGAACTTGACCTAAACGTTGGTCTAGACCCAAGAGTTTGTGTGTTTAATTTTCTAAGCGTAATAATAACTACAAGTTACTATAAAAGGGAAACAAACTTGTTTTAATAAAACCGTGCAAAACAGCTAACTTTTGGATGTTCTCAGAATTCAACGAAACTTGACCCAATCGCAGGACTAGACCCATCCATTTGTGTTGTAAATATGCTAAGCGTAATAATAACTAGAAGTTAGTATAAAAGCGAAACAAACTTGCTTTAATAAAACCGTGCAAAATAGCTAAATTTTGAACGTTCTCAGAATTCGACGAAACTTGAACCAAACGTTGGTCTAGACCCAAGCATTTGTGTTGTAAATTTGCTAAGCGTAATAATAACTACAAGTTAGTATAAAAGGGAAACAAACTTGTTTTAATGAAACTGTGCAAAACAGCTAAATATTGAGCATTCTCAGAATTCGACGAAACTTGACCCAAACGTAGGTCTAGACCCAAGAGTTTGTGTGTTAAATTTTCTAAGCGTAATAATAACTACAAGTTACTATAAAAGGGAAACAAACTTGTTTTAATATAACCGTGAAAACAGCTAAATTTTGAACGTTCTCAACATTCGACGAAACTTGAACCAAAGGTCGGTCTAGACCCAAGCATTTGTGTTGTAAATTTGCTAAGTGTATTAATAACTACAAGTTAGTATAAAAGGTTAACAAACTTGTTTTAATAAAACCTATGCAAAACAGCTAATTTTTGAGCATTCTCAGCATTGGACGAAACTTGACCCAAACGTAGGTCTAGACCCAAGATTTTGTATGTTAAATTTGAAGCGTAATAATAACTACAAGTTAGTATAAAAGGGAAACAAACTTATTTTAATAAAACCGTGCAAAATAGTTAATTTTTGAGCATTCTCAGCATTGGACGAACTTGACCTAAACGTTGGTCTAGACCCAAGAGTTTGTGTGTTTAATTTTCTAAGCGTAATAATAACTACAAGTTACTATAAAAGGGAAACAAACTTGTTTTAATAAAACCGTGCAAAACAGCTAACTTTTGGATGTTCTCAGAATTCAACGAAACTTGACCCAATCGAAGGACTAGACCCATCCATTTGTGTTGTAAATATGCTAAGCGTAATAATAACTAGAAGTTAGTATAAAAGCGAAACAAACTTGCTTTAATAAAACCGTGCAAAATAGCTAAATTTTGAACGTTCTCAGAATTCGACGAAACTTGAACCAAACGTTGGTCTAGACCCAAGCATTTGTGTTGTAAATTTGCTAAGCGTAATAATAACTACAAGTTAGTATAAAAGGGAAACAAACTTGTTTTAATGAAACTGTGCAAAACAGCTAAATATTGAGCATTCTCAGAATTCGACGAAACTTGACCCAAACGTAGGTCCAGACCGAAGAGTTTGTGTGTTAAATTTTCTAAGCGTAATACTAACTACAAGTTACTATAAAAGGGAAACAAACTTGTTTTAATATAACCGTGAAAACAGCTAAATTTTGAACGTTCTCAGAATTCGACGAAACTTGACCCAAACGTTGGTCTAGACCAAAGCTGTGTTGTAAATTTGCTAAGCGTAATAATAACTACAAGTTAGTATAAAAGGGAAGCAAACTTGTTTTAATAAAACCGTGCAAAACAGTTAATTTTTGAGCATTCTCAGCATTGGACGAACTTGACCCAAACGTTGGTCTAGACCCAAGAGTTTGTGTGTTTAATTTTCTAAGCGTAATAATAACTACAAGTTACTATAAAAGGGAAACAAACTTGTTTTAATAAAACCGTGCAAAACAGCTAACTTTTGGATGTTCTCAGAATTCAACGAAACTTGACCCAATCGCAGGACTAGACCCATCCATTTGTGTTGTAAATATGCTAAGCGTAATAATAACTAGAAGTTAGTATAAAAGCGAAACAAACTTGCTTTAATAAAACCGTGCAAAATAGCTAAATTTTGAACGTTCTCAGAATTCGACGAAACTTGAACCAAACGATGGTCTAGACCCAAGCATTTGTGTTGTAAATTTGCTAAGCGTAATAATAACTACAAGTTAGTATAAAAGGGAAACAAACTTGTTTTAATGAAACTGTGCAAAACAGCTAAATATTGAGCATTCTCAGAATTCGACGAAACTTGACCCAAACGTAGGTCTAGACCCAAGAGTTTGTGTGTTAAATTTTCTAAGCGTAATAATAACTGCAAGTTACTATAAAAGGGAAACAAACTTGTTTTAATATAACCGTGAAAACAGCTAAATTTTGAACGTTCTCAACATTCGACGAAACTTGAACCAAAGGTCGGTCTAGACCCAAGCATTTGTGTTGTAAATTTGCTAAGTGTATTAATAACTACAAGTTAGTATAAAAGGTTAACAAACTTGTTTTAATAAAACCTGTGCAAAACAGCTAATTTTTGAGCATTCTCAGCATTGGACGAAACTTGACCCAAACGTAGGTCTAGACCCAAG
This sequence comes from Sesamum indicum, assembly GCF_026168435.1. Classification (NCBI taxonomy): domain Eukaryota; kingdom Viridiplantae; phylum Streptophyta; class Magnoliopsida; order Lamiales; family Pedaliaceae; genus Sesamum; species Sesamum indicum. The sequence continues at coordinate 9,259,524 of NC_142658.1, read as the reverse complement.
ATTTTGTATGTTAAATTTGAAGCGTAATAATAACTACAAGTTAGTATAAAAGGGAAACAAACTTGTTTTAATAAAACCGTGCAAAATAGTTAATTTTTGAGCATTCTCAGCATTGGACGAACTTGACCTAAACGTTGGTCTAGACCCAAGAGTTTGTGTGTTTAATTTTCTAAGCGTAATAATAACTACAAGTTACTATAAAAGGAAAACAAACTTGTTTTAATAAAACCGTGCAAAACAGCTAACTTTTGGATGTTCTCAGAATTCAACGAAACTTGACCCAATCGAAGGACTAGACCCATCCATTTGTGTTGTAAATATGCTAAGCGTAATAATAACTAGAAGTTAGTATAAAAGCGAAACAAACTTGCTTTAATAAAACCGTGCAAAATAGCTAAATTTTGAACGTTCTCAGAATTCGACGAAACTTGAACCAAACGTTGGTCTAGACCCAAGCATTTGTGTTGTAAATTTGCTAAGCGTAATAATAACTACAAGTTAGTATAAAAGGGAAACAAACTTGTTTTAATGAAACTGTGCAAAACAGCTAAATATTGAGCATTCTCAGAATTCGACGAAACTTGACCCAAACGTAGGTCTAGACCGAAGAGTTTGTGTGTTAAATTTTCTAAGCGTAATACTAACTACAAGTTACTATAAAAGGGAAACAAACTTGTTTTAATATAACCGTGAAAACAGCTAAATTTTGAACGTTCTCAGAATTCGACGAAACTTGATCCAAACGTTGGTCTAGACCCAAGCTGTGTTGTAAATTTGCTAAGCGTAATAATAACTACAAGTTAGTATAAATGAGAAGCAAACTTGTTTTAATAAAACCGTGCAAAACAGTTAATATTTGAGCATTCTCAGCATTGGACGAACTTGACCCAAACGTTGGTCTAGACCCAAGAGTTTGTGTGTTTAATTTTCTAAGCGTAATAATAACTACAAGTTACTATAAAAGGGAAACAAACTTGTTTTAATAAAACCGTGCAAAACAGCTAACTTTTGGATGTTCTCAGAATTCAACGAAACTTGACCCAATCGCAGGACTAGACCCATCCATTTGTGTTGTAAATATGCTAAGCGTAATAATAACTAGAAGTTAGTATAAAAGCGAAACAAACTTGCTTTAATAAAACCGTGCAAAATAGCTAAATTTTGAACGTTCTCAGAATTCGACGAAACTTGAACCAAACGTTGGTCTAGACCCAAGCATTTGTGTTGTCAATTTGCTAAGCGTAATAATAACTACAAGTTAGTATAAAAGGGAAACAAACTTGTTTTAATGAAACTGTGCAAAACAGCTAAATATTGAGCATTCTCAGAATTCGACGAAACTTGACCCAAACGTAGGTCTAGACCCAAGAGTTTGTGTGTTAAATTTTCTAAGCGTAATAATAACTACAAGTTACTATAAAAGGGAAACAAACTTGTTTTAATATAACCGTGAAAACAGCTAAATTTTAAACGTTCTCAACATTCGACGAAACTTGAACCAAAGGTCGGTCTAGACCCAAGCATTTGTGTTGTAAATTTGCTAAGTGTATTAATAACTACAAGTTAGTATAAAAGGTTAACAAACTTGTTTTAATAAAACCTGTGCAAAACAGCTAATTTTTGAGCATTCTCAGCATTGGACGAAACTTGACCCAAACGTAGGTCTAGACCCAAGATTTTGTATGTTAAATTTGAAGCGTAATAATAACTACAAGTTAGTATAAAAGGGAAGCAAACTTGTTTTAATAAAACCGTGCAAAACAGTTAATTTTTGAGCATTCTCAGCATCGGACGAACTTGACCCAAACGTTGGTCTAGACCCAAGAGTTTGTGTGTTTAATTTTCTAAGCTTAATAATAACTACAAGTTACTATAAAAGGGAAACAAACTTGTTTTAATAAAACCGTGCAAAACAGCTAACTTTTGGACGTTCTCAGAATTCAACGAAACTTGACCCAATCGCAGGACTAGACCCATCCATTTGTGTTGTAAATATGCTAAGCGTAATAATAACTAGAAGTTAGTATAAAAGCGAAACAAACTTGCTTTAATAAAACCGTGCAAAATAGCTAAATTTTGAACGTTCTCAGAATTCGACGAAACTTGACCCAAACGTTGGTCTAGACCCAAGCATTTGTGTTGTAAATTTGCTAAGCGTAATAATAACTACAAGTTAGTATAAAAGGGAAACAAACTTGTTTTAATGAAACTGTGCAAAACAGCTAAATATTGAGCATTCTCAGAATTCGACGAAACTTGACCCAAATAGGTCTAGACCCAAGAGTTTGTGTGTTAAATTTTCTAAGCGTAATAATAACTACAAGTTACTATAAAAGGGAAACAAACTTGTTTTAATTTAACCGTGAAAACAGCTAAATTTTGAACGTTCTCAGAATTCGACGAAACTTGACCCAAATGTTGGTCTAGACCCAAGCATTTGTGTTGTAAATTTGCTAAGCGTAATAATAACTACAAGTTAGTATAAAAGGCAAACAAACTTGTTTCAATAAAACCGTGAAAACAGCTAAATTTTGGACGTTCTCAGAATTCGACGAAACTTGACCCAAACGTTGGTCTAGACCCAAGCATTTGTGTTGTAAATTTGCTAAGCGTAATAATAACTACAAGTTAGTATAAAAGGGAAACAAACAAGTTTTAATAAAACCGTGCAAAACAGCTAATTTTTGAGCATTCTCAGCATTGGATGAAACTTGACCCAAACGTTTGTCTAGACCCAAGGGTTTGTGTGTTAAATTTTCTAAGCGTAATAATAACTACAAGTTACTATAAAAGGAAAACAAACTTGTTTTAATCAAACCGTGCAAAACAGCTAACTTTTGGACGTTCTCAGAATTCAACGAAACTTAACCCAATCGCAGGACTAGACCCATCCATTTGTGTTGTAAATTTGCTAAGCGTAATAATAACTAGAAGTTAGTATAAAAGCGAAACAAACTTGCTTTAATAAAACCGTGCAAAATAGCTAAATTTTGAACGTTCTCAGAATTCGACGACACTTGACCCAAACGTTGGTCTAGACCCAAGCATTTGTGTTGTAAATTTGCTAAGCGTAATAATAACTACAAGTTAGTATAAAAGGGAAACAAACTTGTTTTAATAAAACTGTGCAAAACAGCTAAATATTGAGCATTCTCAGAATTCGACGAAACTTGACCCAAACGTAGGTCTAGACCCAAGAGTTTGTGTGTTAAATTTTCTAAGCGTAATACTAACTACAAGTTACTATAAAAGGGAAACAAACTTGTTTTAATATAACCGTGAAAACAGCTAAATTTTGAACGTTCTCAGAATTCGACGAAACTAGACCCAAACGTTGGTCTAGACCCAAGCATTTGTGTTGTAAATTTGCTAAGCGTAATAATAACTACAAGTTAGTATAAAAGGGAAACAAACTTGTTTTAATAAAACTGTGCAAAACAGCTAAATATTGAGCATTCTCAGAATTCGACGAAACTTGAACCAAATGTAGGTCTAGACCCAAGAGTTTGTGTGTTAAATTTTCTAAGCGTAATAATAACTACAAGTTACTATAAAAGGGAAACAAACTTGTTTTAATATAACCGTGAAAACAGCGAAATTTTGAACGTTCTCAAAATTCGACGAAACTTGAACCAAAGGTTGGTCTAGACCCAAGCATTTGTGTTGTAAATTTGCTAAGCGTAATAATAACTACAAGTTTGTATAAAAGGTTAACAAACTTGTTTTAATAAAACCTGTGCAAAACAGCTAATTTTTGAGCATTCTCAGCATTGGACGAAACTTGACCCAAACGTAGGTCTAGACCCAAGAGTTTGTATGTTAAATTTGAAGCGTAATAATGACTAAAAGTTAGTATAAAAGGGAAACAAACTTGTTTTCATAAAACCGTGCAAAACAGTTAATTTTTGAGCATTCTCAGCATTGGACGAACTTGACCCAAATGTTGGTCTAGACCCAAGAGTTTGTGTGTTTAATTTTCTAAGCGTAATAATAACTACAAGTTACTATAAAAGGGAAACAAACTTGTTTTAATATAACCGTGAAAACAGCTAAATTTTGAACGTTCTCAACATTCGACGAAACTTGAACCAAAGGTCGGTCTAGACCCAAGCATTTGTGTTGTAAATTTGCTAAGCGTATTAATAACTAAAAGTTAGTATAAAAGGTTAACAAACTTGTTTTAATAAAACCTGTGCAAAACAGCTAATTTTTGAGCATTCTCAGCATTGGACGAAACTTGACCCAAACGTAGGTCTAGACCCAAGAGTTTGTGTGTTAAATTTTCTAAGCGTAATACTAACTACAAGTTACTATAAAAGGGAAACAAACTTGTTTTAATATAACCGTGAAAACAGCTAAATTTTGAACGTTCTCAACATTCGACGAAACTTGAACCAAAGGTCGGTCTAGACCCAAGCATTTGTGTTGTAAATTTGCTAAGCGTATTAATAACTACAAGTTAGTATAAAAGGTTAACAAACTTGTTTTAATAAAACCTGTGCAAAACAGCTAATTTTTGAGCATTCTCAGCATTGGACGAAACTTGACCCAAACGTAGGTCTAGACCCAAGATTTTGTATGTTAAATTTGAAGCGTAATAATAACTACAAGTTAGTATAAAAGGGAAACAAACTTGTTTTAATAAAACCGTGCAAAACAGTTAATTTTTGAGCATTCTCAGCATTGGACGAACTTGACCTAAACGTTGGTCTAGACCCAAGAGTTTGTGTGTTTAATTTTCTAAGCGTAATAATAACTACAAGTTACTATAAAAGGGAAACAAACTTGTTTTAATAAAACCGTGCAAAACAGCTAACTTTTGGATGTTCTCAGAATTCAACGAAACTTGACCCAATCGCAGGACTAGACCCATCCATTTGTGTTGTAAATATGCTAAGCGTAATAATAACTAGAAGTTAGTATAAAAGCGAAACAAACTTGCTTTAATAAAACCGTGCAAAATAGCTAAATTTTGAACGTTCTCAGAATTCGACGAAACTTGAACCAAACGTTGGTCTAGACCCAAGCATTTGTGTTGTAAATTTGCTAAGCGTAATAATAACTACAAGTTAGTATAAAAGGGAAACAAACTTGTTTTAATGAAACTGTGCAAAACAGCTAAATATTGAGCATTCTCAGAATTCGACGAAACTTGACCCAAACGTAGGTCTAGACTGAAGAGTTTGTGTGTTAAATTTTCTAAGCGTAATACTAACTACAAGTTACTATAAAAGGGAAACAAACTTGTTTTAATATAACCGTGAAAACAGCTAAATTTTGAACGTTCTCAGAATTCGACGAAACTTGACCCAAACGTTGGTCTAGACCCAAGCTGTGTTGTAAATTTGCTAAGCGTAATAATAACTACAAGTTAGTATAAAAGGGAAGCAAACTTGTTTTAATAAAACCGTGCAAAACAGTTAATTTTTGAGCATTCTCAGCATTGGACGAACTTGACCCAAACGTTGGTCTAGACCCAAGAGTTTGTGTGTTTAATTTTCTAAGCGTAATAATAACTACAAGTTACTATAAAAAGGAAACAAACATGTTTTAATAAAACCGTGCAAAACAGCTAACTTTTGGACGTTCTCAGAATTCAACGAAACTTGACCCAATCGCAGGACTAGACCCATCCATTTGTGTTGTAAATATGCTAAGCGTAATAATAACTAGAAGTTAGTATAAAAGCGAAACAAACTTGCTTTAATAAAACCGTGCAAAATAGCTAAATTTTGAACGTTCTCAGAATTCGACGAAACTTGACCCAAACGTTGGTCTAGACCCAAGCATTTGTGTTGTAAATTTGCTAAGCGTAATAATAACTACAAGTTAGTATAAAAGGGAAACAAACTTGTTTTAATGAAACTGTGCAAAACAGCTAAATATTGAGCATTCTCAGAATTCGACGAAACTTGACCCAAACGTTGGTCTAGACCAAAGAGTTTGTGTGTTAAATTTTCTAAGCGTAATAATAACTACAAGTTACTATAAAAGGGAAACAAACTTGTTTTAATATAACCGTGAAAACAGCTAAATTTTGAACGTTCTCAACATTCGACGAAACTTGAACCAAAGGTCGGTCTAGACCCAAGCATTTGTGTTGTAAATTTGCTAAGTGTATTAATAACTACAAGTTAGTATAAAAGGTTAACAAACTTGTTTTAATAAAACCTGTGCAAAACAGCTAATTTTTTAGCATTCTCGGCATTGGACGAAACTTGACCCAAACGTAGGTCTAGACCCAAGATTTTGTATGTTAAATTTGAAGCGTAATAATAACTACAAGTTAGTATAAAAGGGAAACAAACTTGTTTTAATAAAACCGTGCAAAACAGTTAATTTTTGAGCATTCTCAGCATTGGACGAACTTGACCTAAACGTTGGTCTAGACCCAAGAGTTTGTGTGTTTAATTTTCTAAGCGTAATAATAACTACAAGTTACTATAAAAGGGAAACAAACTTGTTTTAATAAAACCGTGCAAAACAGCTAACTTTTGGATGTTCTCAGAATTCAACGAAACTTGACCCAATCGCAGGACTAGACCCATCCATTTGTGTTGTAAATATGCTAAGCGTAATAATAACTAGAAGTTAGTATAAAAGCGAAACAAACTTGCTTTAATAAAACCGTGCAAAATAGCTAAATTTTGAACTTTCTCAGAATTCGACGAAACTTGAACCAAACGTTGGTCTAGACCCAAGCATTTGTGTTGTAAATTTGCTAAGCGTAATAATAACTACAAGTTAGTATAAAAGGGAAACAAACTTGTTTTAATGAAACTGTGCAAAACAGCTAAATATTGAGCATTCTCAGAATTCGACGAAACTTGAACCAAACGTACGTCTAGACTGAAGAGTTTGTGTGTTAAATTTTCTAAGCGTAATACTAACTACAAGTTACTATAAAAGGGAAACAAACTTGTTTTAATATAACCGTGAAAACAGCTAAATTTTGAACGTTCTCAGAATTCGACGAAACTTGACCCAAACGTTGGTCTAGACCCAAGCTGTGTTGTAAATTTGCTAAGCGTAATAATAACTACAAGTTAGTATAAAAGGGAAGCAAACTTGTTTTAATAAAACCGTGCAAAACAGTTAATTTTTGAGCATTCTCAGCATTGGACGAACTTGACCCAAACGTTGGTCTAGACCCAAGAGTTTGTGTGTTTAATTTTCTAAGCGTAATAATAACTACAAGTTACTATAAAAGGGAATCAAACTTGTTTTAATAAAATCGTGCAAAACAGCTAACTTTTGGACGTTCTCAGAATTCAACGAAACTTGACCCAATCGCAGGACTAGACCCATCCATTTGTGTTGTAAATATGCTAAGCGTAATAATAACTAGAAGTTAGTATAAAAGCGAAACAAACTTGCTTTAATAAAACCGTGCAAAATAGCTAAATTTTGAACGTTCTCAGAATTCGACGAAACTTGACCCAAACGTTGGTCTAGACCCAAGCATTTGTGTTGTAAATTTGCTAAGCGTAATAATAACTACAAGTTAGTATAAAAGGGAAACAAACTTGTTTTAATGAAACTGTGCAAAACAGCTAAATATTGAGCATTCTCAGAATTCGACGAAACTTGACCCAAATAGGTCTAGACCCAAGAGTTTGTGTGTTAAATTTTCTAAGCGTAATAATAACTACAAGTTACTATAAAAGGGAAACAAACTTGTTTTAATATAACCGTGAAAACAGCTAAATTTTGAACGTTCTCAGAATTCGACGAAACTTGACCCAAACGTTGGTCTAGACCCAAGCATTTGTGTTGTAAATTTGCTAAGCGTAATAATAACTACAAGTTAGTATAAAAGGCAAACAAACTTGTTTCAATAAAACCGTGAAAACAGCTAAATTTTGGACGTTCTCAGAATTCGACGAAACTTGACCCAAACGTTGGTCTAGACCCAAGCATTTGTATTGTAAATTTGCTAAGCGTAATAATAACTACAAGTTAGTATAAAAGGGAAACAAACAAGTTTTAATAAAACCGTGCAAAACAGCTAATTTTTGAGCATTCTCAGCATTGGATGAAACTTGACCCAAACGTTGGTCTAGACCCAAGGGTTTGTGTGTTAAATTTTCTAAGCGTAATAATAACTACAAGTTACTATAAAAGGAAAACAAACTTGTTTTAATCAAACCGTGCAAAACAGCTAACTTTTGGACGTTCTCAGAATTCAACGAAACTTGACCCAATCGCAGGACTAGACCCATCCATTTGTGTTGTAAATTTGCTAAGCGTAATAATAACTAGAAGTTAGTATAAAAGCGAAACAAACTTGCTTTAATAAAACCGTGCAAAATAGCTAAATTTTGAACGTTCTCAGAATTCGATGACACTTGACCCAAACGTTGGTCTAGACCCAAGCATTTGTGTTGTAAATTTGCTAAGCGTAATAATAACTACAAGTTAGTATAAAAGGGAAACAAACTTGTTTTAATAAAACTGTGCAAAACAGCTAAATATTGAGCATTCTCAGAATTCGACGAAACTTGACCCAAACGTAGGTCTAGACCCAAGAGTTTGTGTGTTAAATTTTCTAAGCGTAATACTAACTACAAGTTACTATAAAAGGGAAACAAACTTGTTTTAATATAACCGTGAAAACAGCTAAATTTTGAACGTTCTCAACATTCGACGAAACTTGAACCAAAGGTCGGTCTAGACCCAAGCATTTGTGTTGTAAATTTGCTAAGCGTATTAATAACTACAAGTTAGTATAAAAGGTTAACAAACTTGTTTTAATAACACCTGTGCAAAACAGCTAATTTTTGAGCATTCTCAGCATTGGACGAAACTTGACCCAAACGTAGGTCTAGACCCAAGATTTTGTATGTTAAATTTGAAGCGTAATAATAACTACAAGTTAGTATAAAAGGGAAACAAACTTGTTTTAATAAAACCGTGCAAAATAGTTAATTTTTGATCATTCTCAGCATTGGACGAACTTGACCTAAACGTTGGTCTAGACCCAAGAGTTTGTGTGTTTAATTTTCTAAGCGTAATAATAACTACAAGTTACTATAAAAGGGAAACAAACTTGTTTTAATAAAACCGTGCAAAACAGCTAACTTTTGGATGTTCTCAGAATTCAACGAAACTTGACCCAATCGAAGGACTAGACCCATCCATTTGTGTTGTAAATATGCTAAGCGTAATAATAACTAGAAGTTAGTATAAAAGCGAAACAAACTTGCTTTAATAAAACCGTGCAAAATAGCTAAATTTTGAACGTTCTCAGAATTCGACGAAACTTGAACCAAACGTTGGTCTAGACCCAAGCATTTGTGTTGTAAATTTGCTAAGCGTAATAATAACTACAAGTTAGTATAAAAGGGAAACAAACTTGTTTTAATGAAACTGTGCAAAACAGCTAAATATTGAGCATTCTCAGAATTCGACGAAACTTGACCCAAACGTAGGTCTAGACCGAAGAGTTTGTGTGTTAAATTTTCTAAGCTTAATACTAACTACAAGTTACTATAAAAGGGAAACAAACTTGTTTTAATATAACCGTGAAAACAGCTAAATTTTGAACGTTCTCAGAATTCGACGAAACTTGACCCAAACGTTGGTCTAGACCCAAGCTGTGTTGTAAATTTGCTAAGCGTAATAATAACTACAAGTTAGTATAAAAGGGAAGCAAACTTGTTTTAATAAAACCGTGCAAAACAGTTAATTTTTGAGCATTCTCAGCATTGGACGAACTTGACCCAAACGTTGGTCTAGACCCAAGAGTTTGTGTGTTTAATTTTCTAAGCGTAATAATAACTACAAGTTACTATAAAAGGGAAACAAACTTGTTTTAATAAAACCGTGCAAAACAGCTAACTTTTGGATGTTCTCAGAATTCAACGAAACTTGACCCAATCGCAGGACTAGACCCATCCATTTGTGTTGTAAATATGCTAAGCGTAATAATAACTAGAAGTTAGTATAAAAGCGAAACAAACTTGCTTTAATAAAACCGTGCAAAATAGCTAAATTTTGAACGTTCTCAGAATTCGACGAAACTTGAACCAAACGTTGGTCTAGACCCAAGCATTTGTGTTGTAAATTTGCTAAGCGTAATAATAACTACAAGTTAGTATAAAAGGGAAACAAACTTGTTTTAATGAAACTGTGCAAAACAGCTAAATATTGAGCATTCTCAGAATTCGACGAAACTTGACCCAAACGTAGGTCTAGACCCAAGAGTTTGTGTGTTAAATTTTCTAAGCGTAATAATAACTACAAGTTACTATAAAAGGGAAACAAACTTGTTTTAATATAACCGTGAAAACAGCTAAATTTTGAACGTTCTCAACATTCGACGAAACTTGAACCAAAGGTCGGTCTAGACCCAAGCATTTGTGTTGTAAATTTGCTAAGTGTATTAATAACTACAAGTTAGTATAAAAGGTTAACAAACTTGTTTTAATAAAACCTGTGCAAAACAGCTAATTTTTGAGCATTCTCAGCATTGGACGAAACTTGACCCAAACGTAGGTCTAGACCCAAGATTTTGTATGTTAAATTTGAAGCGTAATAATAACTACAAGTTAGTATAAAAGGGAAACAAACTTGTTTTAATAAAACCGTGCAAAACAGTTAATTTTTGAGCATTCTCAGCATTGGACGAACTTGACCTAAACGTTGGTCTAGACCCAAGAGTTTGTGTGTTTAATTTTCTAAGCGTAATAATAACTACAAGTTACTATAAAAGGGAAACAAACTTGTTTTAATAAAACCTTGCAAAACAGCTAACTTTTGGATGTTCTAAGAATTCAACGACACTTGACCCAATCGCAGGACTAGACCCATCCATTTGTGTTGTAAATATGCTAAGCGTAATAATAACTAGAAGTTAGTATAAAAGCGAAACAAACTTGCTTTAATAAAACCGTGCAAAATAGCTAAATTTTGAACGTTCTCAGAATTCGACGAAACTTGAACCAAATGTTGGTCTAGACCCAAGCATTTGTGTTGTAAATTTGCTAAGCGTAATAATAACTACAAGTTAGTATAAAAGGGAAACAAACTTGTTTTAATGAAACTGTGCAAAACAGCTAAATATTGAGCATTCTCAGAATTCGACGAAACTTGACCCAAACGTAGGTCTAGACCGAAGAGTTTGTGTGTTAAATTTTCTAAGCTTAATACTAACTACAAGTTACTATAAAAGGGAAACAAACTTGTTTTAATATAACCGTGAAAACAGCTAAATTTTGAACGTTCTCAGAATTCGACGAAACTTGACCCAAACGTTGGTCTAGACCCAAGCTGTGTTGTAAATTTGCTAAGCGTAATAATAACTACAAGTTAGTATAAAAGGGAAGCAAACTTGTTTTAATAAAACCGTGCAAAACAGTTAATTTTTGAGCATTCTCAGCATTGGACGAACTTGACCCAAACGTTGGTCTAGACCCAAGAGTTTGTGTGTTTAATTTTCTAAGCGTAATAATAACTACAAGTTACTATAAAAGGGAAACAAACTTGTTTTAATAAAACCGTGCAAAACAGCTAACTTTTGGATGTTCTCAGAATTCAACGAAATTTGACCCAATCGCAGGACTAGACCCATCCATTTGTGTTGTAAATATGCTAAGCGTAATAATAACTAGAAGTTAGTATAAAAGCGAAACAAACTTGCTTTAATAAAACCGTGCAAAATAGCTAAATTTTGAACGTTCTCAGAATTCGACGAAACTTGAACCAAACGTTGGTCTAGACCCAAGCATTTGTGTTGTAAATTTGCTAAGCGTAATAATAACTACAAGTTAGTATAAAAGGGAAACAAACTTGTTTTAATGAAACTGTGCAAAACAGCTAAATATTGAGCATTCTCAGAATTCGACGAAACTTGACCCAAACGTAGGTCTAGACCCAAGAGTTTGTGTGTTAAATTTTCTAAGCGTAATAATAACTACAAGTTACTATAAAAGGGAAACAAACTTGTTTTAATATAACCGTGAAAACAGCTAAATTTTGAACGTTCTCAACATTCGACGAAACTTGAACCAAAGGTCGGTCTAGACCCAAGCATTTGTGTTGTAAATTTGCTAAGTGTATTAATAACTACAAGTTAGTATAAAAGGTTAACAAACTTGTTTTAATAAAACCTGTGCAAAACAGCTAATTTTTGAGCATTCTCAGCATTGGACGAAACTTGACCCAAACGTAGGTCTAGACCCAAGATTTTGTATGTTAAATTTGAAGCGTAATAATAACTACAAGTTAGTATAAAAGGGAAACAAACTTGTTTTAATAAAACCGTGCAAAACAGTTAATTTTTGAGCATTCTCAGCATTGGACGAACTTGACCTAAACGTTGGTCTAGACCCAAGAGTTTGTGTGTTTAATTTTCTAAGCGTAATAATAACTACAAGTTACTATAAAAGGGAAACAAACTTGTTTTAATAAAACCTTGCAAAACAGCTAACTTTTGGATGTTCTAAGAATTCAACGACACTTGACCCAATCGCAGGACTAGACCCATCCATTTGTGTTGTAAATATGCTAAGCGTAATAATAACTAGAAGTTAGTATAAAAGCGAAACAAACTTGCTTTAATAAAACCTTGCAAAATAGCTAAATTTTGAACGTTCTCAGAATTCGACGAAACTTGAACCAAATGTTGGTCTAGACCCAAGCATTTGTGTTGTAAATTTGCTAAGCGTAATAATAACTACAAGTTAGTATAAAAGGGAAACAAACTTGTTTTAATGAAACTGTGCAAAACAGCTAAATATTGAGCATTCTCAGAATTCGACGAAACTTGACCCAAACGTAGGTCTAGACCGAAGAGTTTGTGTGTTAAATTTTCTAAGCGTAATACTAACTACAAGTTACTATAAAAGGGAAACAAACTTGTTTTAATATAACCGTGAAAACAGCTAAATTTTGAACGTTCTCAGAATTCGACGAAACTTGACCCAAACGTTGGTCTAGATCCAAGCTGTGTTGTAAATTTGCTAAGCGTAATAATAACTACAAGTTAGTATAAAAGGGAAGCAAACTTGTTTTAATAAAACCGTGCAAAACAGTTAATTTTTGAGCATTCTCAGCATCGGACGAACTTGACCCAAACGTTGGTCTAGACCCAAGAGTTTGTGTGTTTAATTTTCTAAGCTTAATAATAACTACAAGTTACTATAAAAGGGAAACAAACTTGTTTTAATAAAACCGTGCAAAACAGCTAACTTTTGGACGTTCTCAGAATTCAACGAAACTTGACCCAATCGCAGGACTAGACCCATCCATTTGTGTTGTAAATATGCTAAGCGTAATAATAACTAGAAGTTAGTATAAAAGCGAAACAAACTTGCTTTAATAAAACCGTGCAAAATAGCTAAATTTTGAACGTTCTCAGAATTCGACGAAACTTGACCCAAACGTTGGTCTAGACCCAAGCATTTGTGTTGTAAATTTGCTAAGCGTAATAATAACTACAAGTTAGTATAAAAGGGAAACAAACTTGTTTTAATGAAACTGTGCAAAACAGCTAAATATTGAGCATTCTCAGAATTCGACGAAACTTGACCCAAATAGGTCTAGACCCAAGAGTTTGTGTGTTAAATTTTCTAAGCGTAATAATAACTACAAGTTACTATAAAAGGGAAACAAACTTGTTTTAATATAACCGTGAAAACAGCTAAATTTTGAACGTTCTCAGAATTCGACGAAACTTGACCCAAACGTTGGTCTAGACCCAAGCATTTGTGTTGTAAATTTGCTAAGCGTAATAATAACTACAAGTTAGTATAAAAGGCAAACAAACTTGTTTCAATAAAACCGTGAAAACAGCTAAATTTTGGACGTTCTCAGAATTCGACGAAACTTGACCCAAACGTTGGTCTAGACCCAAGCATTTGTGTTGTAAATTTGCTAAGCGTAATAATAACTACAAGTTAGTATAAAAGGGAAACAAACAAGTTTTAATAAAACCGTGCAAAACAGCTAATTTTTGAGCATTCTCAGCATTGGATGAAACTTGACCCAAACGTTTGTCTAGACCCAAGGGTTTGTGTGTTAAATTTTCTAAGCGTAATAATAACTACAAGTTACTATAAAAGGAAAACAAACTTGTTTTAATCAAACCGTGCAAAACAGCTAACTTTTGGACGTTCTCAGAATTCAACGAAACTTGACCCAATCGCAGGACTAGACCCATCCATTTGTGTTGTAAATTTGCTAAGCGTAATAATAACTAGAAGTTAGTATAAAAGCGAAACAAACTTGCTTTAATAAAACCGTGCAAAATAGCTAAATTTTGAACGTTCTCAGAATTCGACGACACTTGACCCAAACGTTGGTCTAGACCCAAGCATTTGTGTTGTAAATTTGCTAAGCGTAATAATAACTACAAGTTAGTATAAAAGGGAAACAAACTTGTTTTAATAAAACTGTGCAAAACAGCTAAATATTGAGCATTCTCAGAATTCGACGAAACTTGACCCAAACGTAGGTCTAGACCCAAGAGTTTGTGTGTTAAATTTTCTAAGCGTAATACTAACTACAAGTTACTATAAAAGGGAAACAAACTTGTTTTAATATAACCGTGAAAACAGCTAAATTTTGAACGTTCTCAGAATTCGACGAAACTTGACCCAAACGTTGGTCTAGACCCAAGCATTTGTGTTGTAAATTTGCTAAGCGTAATAATAACTACAAGTTAGTATAAAAGGGAAACAAACTTGTTTTAATAAAACTGTGCAAAACAGCTAAATATTGAGCATTCTCAGAATTCGACGAAACTTGACCCAAATGTAGGTCTAGACCCAAGAGTTTGTGTGTTAAATTTTCTAAGCGTAATAATAACTACAAGTTACTATAAAAGGGAAACAAACTTGTTTTAATATAACCGTGAAAACAGCGAAATTTTGAACGTTCTCAAAATTCGACGAAACTTGAACCAAAGGTTGGTCTAGACCCAAGCATTTGTGTTGTAAATTTGCTAAGCGTAATAATAACTACAAGTTTGTATAAAAGGTTAACAAACTTGTTTTAATAAAACCTGTGCAAAACAGCTAATTTTTGAGCATTCTCAGCATTGGAC
The DNA here is from genome assembly GCF_026168435.1 of Sesamum indicum. Taxonomy (NCBI): domain Eukaryota; kingdom Viridiplantae; phylum Streptophyta; class Magnoliopsida; order Lamiales; family Pedaliaceae; genus Sesamum; species Sesamum indicum. The sequence goes on along the minus strand of NC_142658.1, from coordinate 9,244,478 downwards.
GAAACTTGACCCAAACGTAGGTCTAGACCCAAGAGTTTGTATGTTAAATTTGAAGCGTAATAATAACTAAAAGTTAGTATAAAAGGGAAACAAACTTGTTTTCATAAAACCGTGCAAAACAGTTAATTTTTGAGCATTCTCAGCATTGGACGAACTTGACCCAAATGTTGGTCTAGACCCAAGAGTTTGTGTGTTTAATTTTCTAAGCGTAATAATAACTACAAGTTACTATAAAAGGGAAACAAACTTGTTTTAATATAACCGTGAAAACAGCTAAATTTTGAACGTTCTCAACATTCGACGAAACTTGAACCAAAGGTCGGTCTAGACCCAAGCATTTGTGTTGTAAATTTGCTAAGCGTATTAATAACTACAAGTTAGTATAAAAGGTTAACAAACTTGTTTTAATAAAACCTGTGCAAAACAGCTAAGCCTTATGTTTGGGTTCGTTTTTGGGCCATCTCAGAGATGGCCCAAAAACAATGTAATGTTTGGCATGCATTGTTTTGCCCATTTCTATTTTATTTTTAGTTGTTTTTGTAAAAATATGGGGAACAAAACTGACTTTTTTATTTACAGCCGTACATTTTCTCTTTCCTCTTCTCTTTCCTCTATCGCAGACATCGGCTTTCCTCGCAGAAATCGCCCCTCTGTTCATCGTCTTCCTCCTTCTTCAGATCGATACTCGCAGAAATCGCCCTTCATCTCTGTTCATCGTCTTCCTTCTTCTTCAGATCTATACCTCTGTTCATCGTCTTCCTTCATCGGCTTTCCTCGCAGAAATCGTACAAATTGGATGATTATCTTTGTTTTTCAGCCCATTTTTCTCCAAATAGAGAAAAGGGTTTCAAGAAGTGAGAAAATTCCCTTGATTGCAGCAGGGTTCCTTTCAATTCCCTTGATTGCTTATCCAACCAGAACTTGCTGGAGAAACTTGTACAAGATTATCTCATTTATCCCTCTTGTTTACTCAATCTTTATACTTCTACCCTTTGTATCAGAGTCCCCAAGGTGGCTTCTTCGCAGAGGTCGAAGTGAGGAGGCTCTTGAAGTGTTGAAAAGATATGCAAGAATCAATGGGAAGGAATTGCCTCTAAATATCTCTCTCCTAGAACCATCTGGCAATGAGAAAAACTTGGCTGCAGGTGAAGGAGAAAATAACACCTCCACCATTGAGAAACTGTGGAATACTAGATGGGCTGCCAAGAGGATGTCCATGGTCATGCTCACAGGTTTTGGGATTGGTTTCGTGTATTATGGGGTTCAACTCAATGTTGAGAACCTCAACTTCAACCTCTATTTCGCCGTTGCCATAAATGCAATGATGGAGATTCCAGCCGTTTTCATAGGCAGCATGCTGTTGATGAAATTTTATTAAACCACCTGGAATGCATATGATATATCTTCCATATTCTGATGATATCAGACCTGTTGAAGAGGTAAGAGTAACTTTTTAACTTCACTAATTTCTTAACTGAAGAATTTAGAATTAAAAACAATATGGTGGATCTACAGCTTCACACTGATACAAATCCCATGGCACCTCGAGCAACTGAAGACCAAATAAAGAGCGCCTCTTTGTTAGTGAAGCGTGTTGATCTAAAAAACTTTTCAGTTTGCCAATTTGCGAAGCCTGGTATGTTCCATATTCTAAAGGAATCGCTCTGTGGATTTTCTTACAGTAAATATCATAACAGTAGTAGATGGATAACAAGTATTTGGAATGGTGCTAACTTCAACGTTAATTTGGTGATGTAGGAGACCTGCTTTCTGAAAAGAATGCATCAATTAGAATTTAAGAATGCTATTTCTCTTGGAGGACCTTGATACAAGCATCCAAGGAACATATTGAATCATGAGATGAAAATTATGGCAAATATAAGAAATGGTTGGTGAAATCTTTTCATAATTATTGATGGCTACTGTTTTTCCATCAATAATTGCTGCCATTGCATGTGGTGCTTTGTATCATTGCAGAAACTTTTCAGTCAATTTCTGTATACTCTGTACTCTTCTGAAACATTTGTCGGCTATTTACTTTTTCTGCACTTAGTCACTTGGAGATATAATGAAAGAAATTACTATTTACCCGTGAATTGTACTCTCCTCTCTCTATATAATGTGTTACAACTCTTTATGCAATTTGCACTTTCATTCTATCTGTTGAGCTTATTCTGTCGAAGTAAAGTATTGCATTGCAATTGTTGACACATTATTGGTCGAGTACTCTCATCCATCTAACATTTGGCTTTACCATTTTCTTGTTATTAAGGTATGTATCTTAATTTTCGCTCACTAATCTTGATCTTAAATGTTATATTCTTCAAAATTTTAAGATAAAAATGCTTAATTTGGTTTTGCTTCTTGTTGACCTTAGCATGATGAATTACTTCGACTTGTTTGTCATTGTCCTCTGTTTGGCTGGTTAATTTCTTGATGGCCTTCAATATATTGTATTTCTCTTTCTTAAAAAAAAGGTTTTTTTAATTCTGTTGAAAAAAATGTATGTTAAGTGCTTTTTTATGTGCTTATATATATATATGTTCATAAAAATTAAATATTAAAGAAATTATATATCGTAGTTCTTGAATGTTTGCTTAGGAATTGAGATTCTGAGTACTGGTTTTTCACATGCAGTCACATCTAGGCGCTGCTTAACAAAACTGATTTAGTTAAATGATGTAAATCTATTCTGCACCACCCACAATGTATGTAGCATATAATAAGTTATAGCACATTCTACTTTGCGGGTCTTTATTTTCAGTGTCAAATATTATAACTGTGCTGAGTGAGAGTGAGACACAGTTGTGCACAAATTGGTTTAAATCCTAATGGGTTGATGCTTTTGGCATTCTATGTGTTTCCATTACTAGGTTGCATCACATGCAAATGTAGACTGGCATGTGAGAGGTTGTTTAGAGAATATCTCAGTCTTATGTATACCTCTGTGCTTCTGCACTCAATTTACTGGTCATCAAGCTATGGAACACATAACTTATTAAGAAAAAATGATTTTATCTTTGGACTTCTTTCTATCAATTACATATATTCAGATTCTTTTGGTTTTTTGTCTTCATTTCTTTTGAGGGAATGGATGGTTATCTGAGTCATGAACCATAATTTGCCAAGGTCCCTGGTGATAGACTTTCTTTCTGTGTCTCTTTGCTTCTGCTCCTCTTTCTCTCTCCTAGAAATGTGAATTCAGATGTACACCATCACATATGTTGGTTGTTTTCAAGCTAAAGGTTTCTTCTTGGTATACCAGAATATTTTTTTAATTTCTTTAATATTTAATTTTTATGAACATATTTTTTTTGTATTAAATATTTTTATCATTTTATTTATTATCTAAAAACTAAATAAATTTAATTATTATTTTTAGAATGTAAGTTTAAAATAATTTTTATATCTTGACAAAGAATCTACTAGATAAACAAACATTAATAATCACCAAAACTGACCTGATATGGATTTAATTCAATATTCAATAAAACATTGCACATACCAAATTTTTTAGTTTAAGTCTTCTACTCAATCAACAGTTACCGGTGCATAAACCCAAAATTGTCCAAATTTAATATTAGAATTTGTTATTTATTTGTTTGTTTTATATTATTATTATTATTATTATTATTATTATTATTATTATTATTATTATTATTATTATTATTATTACTATTATTATTATTATTATTATTATTATTGTTTTGTTAAATTTTTGGTTGAGAGAGTTTTTAAATTAATGTAGTTACTGAATTCATCAACTCTCTTTCAACGCTATCTGTCACCCCACCTGCAGTGCACGATCTATGCAGCAGTTGCTTCAACATTAAAAAAAAAAAAAAGAAAAAAAATTGGGCACCGCTATTACCTAAGCATATTTATATTTATAATTTTATTGTATGATATGAACGACATTAATTGCAAACACCGTAGAACTGATTAACTTGTTCAATGTCGTAGCGAAGATATAAGCACCGCTATTCTGTGCTTATCTATTTCATGTCTCCATCGCCTCAATATTTAAACATTCGTTGTTATATTAAATGAATGATTTTGATCGATTGGCTCAAATACCCAATATTATTTGTGCTAATTCATCAAAGTAAACACCACCGAAAGTAATAATAATCTGTAGAGTGTCTTTGAAAATATGAACCTATAAATATTTTTTAATTGTTATTTTTAAATAAGATTTATTTTTAATATATGTATAATGATAGTTTCGAGAAATTTGAATGATATATTAGGGCGTGTATTTGTCATTTTGGGGGTTTATCATATGCTTGTATGCATACCCAATCAACCATTTTGTTCAACCCCAAGCCCAGGGGGAGAGCTCAATCATTATAGTTAGAAAAGTATTTCCATAGTTTGAAGGACTTAAAAATTTTCATGACGTTAGGATTAGATTCAAATACAATAATATGTTTTATTTTATTTTGTTTAAATTATAAATGTATTTCTTATAGAGTATTAACTTAATATAATTTAGGGATATTTGTGTAATTTTTACTATTGAATTAGAGATATATTTATAATTAAAATTGCATCATTAAAAATGTACTTGTAATTTTATAAAATATAATAAATATTTGTGCATTTAAAACACTCTCGAGAATTGTCAATGTAATTTAATTTAAATTTAGGTTTATTGGATTTGTATGAGATGGGCTAGTCGGACGAATGATTTATGGGCCTTAAATTCATCATAATGAGAACAACGTCACTTGTAGATACTAACAGTTAGTTAATTATTAGAAATAAGAATCTGTAATTAATATGGTTGTCAATGAAAAAAATTATTAAAAGTTGTTTTGCATCACCATATAGATGCATCGATCGGACGACATAGGTTCTTCGCATACGTCTCGCGTGGAAAAAATTGTATGGACCCAGTACATGGAACGAATTTTCATCGAGTTTATGCACGAAGAGTTTGTAAGTCATCGTCTGCAATCATCAACTTTTTCACCCTCTGTCTGGGCTCGTATAACCGGTAGGATGAATTCGACATTCGGCCAAAGCTATGTATTTAACCCGGAACAACTCAAGGGTAAGCTAAACAGGATGCGTCGTGCATGGTGCCTTTTGAATGACCTTGTTAACAGGGGAACTGGGTGGGGATGGGACTATGAGCGGAACACTGTTACAGATGAGTTTGGACGTTTGGAGGAGCTCTGTCGGGTATTAATCTTTTTGTCTTAAATTTACATATAATGCGGACTATACCGAACATCTTGTTTTAATTTGGTGAAGAAACATTCCACGTTGCTCAAATAAAAATTCAGATTAAACCTGCCTATGTAGGAAAATTCGGAGTACAAAAAAATTGTTGAACATGGGATACCGCACTTTGACCTGTGCACCCAAATGTTCGCAAGGAACACCGCAACGGGAGGCATTGCACGGTCCTCCGGACAACCCACCCGAGGAGGTCAGACTGTATCTATCGGCGACGATGAACATATGACGGGTGAGAATTCGGGTAGTCGCCGTTCACGTGAGGACTACGAGGATACAGCATTCTCCGAGTCACAATCGATACCGACACCTGGCGGGTACTTACCTACTGGTGCGGCACAGAGTTTTACTTCACCATCTAGTAGCAAACGTCCAACAAGGCGCGGGATGAGCGAATTGCAAAGCAAGAAGTTCGAGACAATGGACAAGTTGCAAGAGTCACTGCAGGGAAAGATTGATAGAACTGGTGTTAAAGCTACAGAGTCTATCGAGTGTTGCGTAGATGAGTTAACAAAATTTAAGGATCTGCCTGACGTAATCTTCACAACAGCGTTGGAGCGTTTTCATAGTCATAGCACGCGAACGATATTCCTCCGTTTAGATGATGACAACAAATTGCGCTGGTTGTTCTCATTGGGAAAGTAATTCATGCCTGTCATAGGGGATTGACTATGGGTTAAATAGCTATGTGTGTTATTGTTCAACTTTATAATCGGTGTGTTGTCGCACTCACCATGGGGTTGCACATCTGTACTTTGTTAGTTTAAAGTATTCGTCTATTTAATATGATTGCTGATGCTTATTGTCTCAACTCGAGATTCCATATTGTGTCCCTTTTTTTTTCTTTTTCATATACTCGTGCAGAACTATGGCGAGTGCAAGCGAGAGAGCTGTTGAAGACACAAATTCATCTACTGGCAGCCCGGGGACACCCGGGACTCCAGGCAGCAACGAATCTGTTGTCCCTGAAGAGTTTTATGCTTTTAGAGATATGATCTGCCCGGAGCTATTTAGAGAAAATGTCCCTCGTAATACTAGTTCGTTGCAAGGCGAAGGATGGGTAGCTGAGATAATGACAACTCCACACACGGGCAGGTTTTACGACAATATTCGCATGACAAAACCATGCTTCTACTCTTTAGTTGATGCGCTAACTTCTAGGGGATTGTTGCCTCATGGTCAGACCTCGAGAGTTAGCTCCGTTGAGGAGGTTGCACTCTTCATGCAGACGGTCGGCATGCATAAACGACAACGCGACAATATGGAGCGATTCCAACACTCACTTGAGACTATTCACCGTAGATTCCACCGAGTGCTATCCGCATTGTGCGCTATGGCACCCGAACTAATCACTCGCCCAAATTTTACAGACACTCATCCTATTGTGGCTACCAATTCAGATTTCTACCCTTACTTTAAGGTAAACGTTGTATCTTAATTATCTACAAGAAGCCGCCTTGCATTGTCAACTAATTACTAAGCAATTCATAGGCATATAACTATTATCAATTATTACTTTAATATTTTTTTCAACGAACCATAGGATTGTGTCGGAGCGATGGATGGGACTTTGGTGCCGGCATGGGTCCCGCGGATAGATCAAAATCGATATTGATCTCGTAAAGGACGACTAGCACAAAACGTTTTGGCTATCTGTGACTTCGATATGAATTTTACATACGTGTATGCTGGGTGGGAAGGGAGTGCGGCTGACGCACGTGTCTTGAATCATGCTATATCACAGGACCAAAATTTCCCTTTTCCTCCAAATGGTGAGTAAACAAGTTAACATAGTTCCATTATACTCCATAGTTATTAAGAAAGAAGCAATTCTTATATTATCAATGCTGATAATAATTTATGAAGTACTGCAGGCAAGTATTATCTAGTGGATGCTGGATTTACAAACTATCAATGTTTTCTTGCGCCTTACAGAGGTACTCGATACCACCTAGCCGAGTATAGGGGCCATGGTCGCCGATATCGAACCCCACAGGACCTATTTAACCATGCCCATTCTCGTTTAAGAAATGTAATTGAGCGTTGCTTTGGAGTACTGAAGAAGCGGTTTCCAATATTACAGTGGGGGATGCCGAGCTACCTTCTTCAGCACCAAGTGGATTTAGTTATCGCTTGTTGTACACTTCATAACTTCATCCGTAGGTTCAGTCATGATGACATTATTTTCAACGAACCAGAAGATGAAATTCCTCCCGATATGGATTCATTCTACCATAGAGAACATCCTACCGTGACTGAACTAGAAGCACAACGCATATTCCGCGACAACATAGCAATGCAGATGTGGGCATCTTATAATCCAACCTAGGCATTGGTAAACGTAAAGTAGACAATCCGAATGTAATGTTAATGTGCAACTTGTGACTAGTGTGTAACAAGTACGAAATGAGGATTGTGATCCAAAATTGGTTAATGTCGTTACATTCAGCCTATTTTACTACCTTTAAATGTGTTCGACATATAATTTAGATGTTCATAAGATTTTAATTATGATATCAGCTTGGTGTATACATGTTTTATATTTTATACTTTAAGATTAGTTTTTGCAGACATGGCATATCGTAGATACTTGGAACGGGCTGGCTTTCCACAGGAGGAGCATTGGACATTAAATGTTGAGCAGCGCTTAATGTGGATGATTGTGGATGACAACACCCAAGTCCCCATGAGAGATGATCGACGTGCGGAGGCACACATGAACCAGTGGGTTCGTGGATTACGACGGCATTTTGGGTATCATTACACACGAGATCAGGTCCGTCAGAAATTTTATGAATTGAAAGAGCGATTTCGTCAGTTCCACGAAATCACTCAGATACCAGGAATTTATTATGATGTTGAAACATTTTGTATGGATTTTCCTGATGAGCTACGACCACATACGACACGGGTATGTCATGTTATCGCTTTAATTAAATTATTGCAACCTAGTAACTGTTTATTCCGAATTACTATTTATTTTTCATTGATTGATTGTCAATATGAACCTGTTGTAGATCTACCCGTTGGCTAGACGATACTACCAGTATCCAGAGCCTCATTACCCCAGCATGCTCGAGATATGGGGCCCAATTAGACTACCGCTTGGGCCAGCTGAGTTGCACAGTGACGGGGGGCATACGGGGGGCATAGCCGAGATAACCCACCGCGTAGTTTTGTGAGAGGTGGCGAAGAAGCCCCCATTATCATATCGGGATCCACTGCACCAACTCACCAAACGCATACCCATATTGCCAGTTGGGATGTTGAGGAACAGGTAGCTCGTGGGGATGGTGGCCCACGATTGGCGCGCAATATTTCATTAGCGCCACGTAGAAGTCTGGACATGGGTTCGGGAGTTGGTGGGATCGGGTCATGGACAGATTACATTCGTCGCTTTGGCGTGCAATCCGACCGTGGAGGCCATTCGCATAGTGAGGGAGACAGTACAGCACGCTCGCGGCGACCAACCGGAATTCCACCACGTCGACGTGACGGTCCTTAAGTATTAGTGGTGTTGTAGAATATGTGAGCCAGTCACTTGTTGTCATATGTTAATTATAAAGTTAACGGGAACATGATTGTGTGCGTCATTTATCATTCAATGACTTAAGGGTTTCATTGTCATACTTTAATTAGACAATACGCCGTATTAATCCAAAATATATTTTTCAAACCATTGGAATCTGTAGTTATAAATTATATTTAGTTAATATTGGATTATGTGGATCTTCAAATTATAAAAAATTGAAGGATGCATTAGAGAGTTGATATACATGTTAGATGTATAATATTTTCTTTGGTGATGTTTGTATTTTTTATTTTTAAATGCAAATACATTTTATTTTAACCACTTAATATTTTGTACATAATATTTTCTACATCATTGGAATAATTAAAAAATTTTAAAAAATACAAAATAATAGAAAAATTCTATGCGATTAATTCATATATTACATTATTTGAATAATATATTTAAATTTATCACCTCGAACAGAACGTCTAACAAAAAATATTGTTAATCCATTACTAGAGTGCATTAATTATTTATAAAAGTGTATCTACATAAATTATTTTTTTTACATTTCCATACATATATAATTAGAAAATAAAATTTATTTTAATCCATTCACAACTAAATAAATTAAATATATTTTTATACATATATATATATATAAATATATACAAAAGAGACATGATTTGACAATGAACAGTACTTTTTGTCTCCCACTACCCAACATCAAACATACCATACTTATTTTATATTATCTCCAAAAACAAATCCAAACATACACACTATCTCTAACTTATTTTTATTTATCTTTGTTTTTCTCTCTCTATCTCCACAAAATACCCTAAAACAAGTTAAAAACAAAACCAAACATTATGCTAATTTTTTAGCATTCTCAGCATTGGACGAAACTTGACCCAAACGTAGGTCTAGACCCAAGAGTTTGTATGTTAAATTTGAAGCGTAATAATAACTACAAGTTAGTATAAAAGGGAAACAAACTTATTTTAATAAAACCGTGCAAAACAGTTAATTTTTGAGCATTCTCAGCATTGGACGAACTTGACCTAAACGTTGGTCTAGACCCAAGAGTTTGTGTGTTTAATTTTCTAAGCGTAATAATAACTACAAGTTACTATAAAAGGGAAACAAACTTGTTTTAATAAAACCGTGCAAAACAGCTAACTTTTGGATGTTCTCAGAATTCAACGAAACTTGACCCAATCGCAGGACTAGACCCATCCATTTGTGTTGTAAATATGCTAAGCGTAATAATAACTAGAAGTTAGTATAAAAGCGAAACAAACTTGCTTTAATAAAACCGTGCAAAATAGCTAAATTTTGAACGTTCTCAGAATTCGACGAAACTTGAACCAAACGTTGGTCTAGACCCAAGCATTTGTGTTGTAAATTTGCTAAGCGTAATAATAACTACAAGTTAGTATAAAAGGGAAACAAACTTGTTTTAATGAAACTGTGCAAAACAGCTAAATATTGAGCATTCTCAGAATTCGACGAAACTTGACCCAAACGTAGGTCTAGACCCAAGAGTTTGTGTGTTAAATTTTCTAAGCGTAATACTAACTACAAGTTACTATAAAAGGGAAACAAACTTGTTTTAATATAACCGTGAAAACAGCTAAATTTTGAACGTTCTCAGAATTCGACGAAACTTGACCCAAACGTTGGTCTAGACCCAAGCATTTGTGTTGTAAATTTGCTAAGCGTAATAATAACTACAAGTTAGTATAAAAGGGAAGCAAACTTGTTTTAATAAAACCGTGCAAAACAGTTAATTTTTGAGCATTCTCAGCATTGGACGAACTTGACCCAAACGTTGGTCTAGACCCAAGAGTTTGTGTGTTTAATTTTCTAAGCGTAATAATAACTACAAGTTACTATAAAAGGGAAACAAACTTGTTTTAATAAAACCGTGCAAAACAGCTAACTTTTGGACGTTCTCAGAATTCAACGAAACTTGACCCAATCGCAGGACTAGACCCATCCATTTGTGTTGTAAATATGCTAAGCGTAATAATAACTAGAAGTTAGTATAAAAGCGAAACAAACTTGCTTTAATAAAACCGTGCAAAATAGCTAAATTTTGAACTTTCTCAGAATTCGACGAAACTTGACCCAAACGTTGGTCTAGACCCAAGCATTTGTGTTGTAAATTTGCTAAGCGTAATAATAACTACAAGTTAGTATAAAAGGGAAACAAACTTGTTTTAATAAAACCGTGCAAAACAGTTAATTTTTTAGCATTCTCAGCATTGGACGAACTTGACCCAAATGTAGGTCTAGACCCAAGAGTTTGTGTGTTTAATTTTCTAAGCGTAATAATAACTACAAGTTACTATAAAAGGGAAACAAACTTGTTTTAATATAACCGTGAAAACAGCTAAATTTTGAACGTTCTCAGAATTCGACGAAACTTGACCCAAACGTTGGTCTAGACCCAAGCATTTGTGTTGTAAATTTGCTAAGCGTAATAATAACTACAAGTTAGTATAAAAGGCAAACAAACTTGTTTCAATAAAACCGTGAAAACAGCTAAATTTTGAACGTTCTCAGAATTCGACGAAACTTGACCCAAACGTTGGTCTAGACCCAAGCATTTGTGTTGTAAATTTGCTAAGCGTAATAATAACTACAAGTTAGTATAAAAGGGAAACAAACAAGTTTTAATAAAACCGTGCAAAACAGCTAATTTTTCAGCATTCTCAGCATTGGATGAAACTTGACCCAAACGTTGGTCTAGACCCAAGGGTTTGTGTGTTAAATTTTCTAAGCGTAATAATAACTACAAGTTACTATAAAAGGAAAACAAACTTGTTTTAATCAAACCGTACAAAACAGCTAACTTTTGGACGTTCTCAGAATTCAACGAAACTTGACCCAATCGCAGGACTAGACCCATCCATTTGTGTTGTAAATATGCTAAGCGTAATAATAACTAGAAGTTAGTATAAAAGCGAAACAAACTTGCTTTAATAAAACCGTGCAAAATAGCTAAATTTTGAACGTTCTCAGAATTCGACGAAACTTGGACCAAACGTTGGTTAGACCCAAGCATTTGTGTTGTAAATTTGCTAAGCGTAATAATAACTACAAGTTAGTATAAAAGGGAAACAAACTTGTTTTAATGAAACTGTGCAAAACAGCTAAATATTGAGCATTCTCAGAATTCGACGAAACTTGACCCAAACGTAGGTCTAGACCCAAGAGTTTGTGTGTTAAATTTTCTAAGCGTAATACTAACTACAAGTTACTATAAAAGGGAAACAAACTTGTTTTAATATAACCGTGAAAACAGCTAAATTTTGAACGTTCTCAGAATTCGAAGAAACTTGACCCAAACGTTGGTCTAGACCCAAGCATTTGTGTTGTAAATTTGCTAAGCGTAATAATACCTACAAGTTAGTATAAAAGGGAAGCAAACTTGTTTTAATAAAACCGTGCAATACAGTTAATTTTTGAGCATTCTCAGCATTGGACGAACTTGACCCAAACGTTGGTCTAGACCCAAGAGTTTGTGTGTTTAATTTTCTAAGCGTAATAATAACTACAAGTTATTATAAAAGGGAAACAAACTTGTTTTAATAAAACCGTGCAAAACAGCTAACTTTTGGACGTTCTCAGAATTCAACGAAACTTGACCCAATCGCATGACTAGACCCATCCATTTGTGTTGTAAATATGCTAAGCGTAATAATAACTAGAAGTTAGTATAAAAGCGAAACAAACTTGCTTTAATAAAACCGTGCAAAATAGCTAAATTTTGAACGTTCTCAGAATTCGACGAAACTTGACCCAAACGTTGGTCTAGACCCAAGCATTTGTGTTGTAAATTTGCTAAGCGTAATAATAACTACAAGTTAGTATAAAAGGGAAACAAACTTGTTTTAATGAAACTGTGCAAAACAGCTAAATATTGAGCATTCTCAGAATTCGACGAAACTTGACCCAAACGTAGGTCTAGACCCAAGAGTTTGTGTGTTAAATTTTCTAAGCGTAATACTAACTACAAGTTACTATAAAAGGGAAACAAACTTGTTTTAATATAACCGTGAAAACAACTAAATTTTGAACGTTCTCAGAATTCGACGAAACTTGACCCAAACGTTGGTCTAGACCCAAGCATTTGTGTTGTAAATTTGCTAAGCGTAATAATAACTACAAGTTAGTATAAAAGGGAAGCAAACTTGTTTTAATAAAACCGTGCAAAACAGTTAATTTTTGAGCATTCTCAGCATTGGACGAACTTGACCCAAACGTTGGTCTAGACCCAAGAGTTTGTGTGTTTAATTTTCTAAGCGTAATAATAACTACAAGTTACTATAAAAGGGAAACAAACTTGTTTTAATAAAACCGTGCAAAACAGCTAACTTTTGGACGTTCTCAGAATTCAACAAAACTTGACCCAATCGCAGGACTAGACCCATCCATTTGTGTTGTAAATATGCTAAGCGTAATAATAACTAGAAGTTAGTATAAAAGCGAAACAAACTTGCTTTAATAAAACCGTGCAAAATAGCTAAATTTTGAACTTTCTCAGAATTCGACGAAACTTGACCCAAACGTTGGTCTAGACCCAAGCATTTGTGTTGTAAATTTGCTAAGCGTAATAATAACTACAAGTTAGTATAAAAGGGAAACAAACTTGTTTTAATGAAACTGTGCAAAACAGCTAAATATTGAGCATTCTCAGAATTCGACGAAACTTGACCCAAACGTAGGTCTAGACCCAAGAGTTTGTGTGTTAAATTTTCTAAGCGTAATAATAACTACAAGTTACTATAAAAGGGAAACAAACTTGTTTTAATATAACCGTGAAAACAGCTAAATTTTGAACGTTCTCAGAATTCGACGAAACTTGACCCAAACGTTGGTCTAGACCCAAGCATTTGTGTTGTAAATTTGCTAAGCGTAATAATAACTACAAGTTAGTATAAAAGGGAAGCAAACTTGTTTTAATAAAACCGTGCAAAACAGTTAATTTTTGAGCATTCTCAGCATTGGACGAACTTGACCCAAACGTTGGTCTAGACCCAAGAGTTTGTGTGTTTAATTTTCTAAGCGTAATAATAACTACAAGTTACTATAAAAGGGAAACAAACTTGTTTTAATAAAACCGTGCAAAACAGCTAACTTTTGGACGTTCTCAGAATTCAACGAAACTTGACCCAATCGCAGGACTAGACCCATCCATTTGTGTTGTAAATATGCTAAGCGTAATAATAACTAGAAGTTAGTATAAAAGCGAAACAAACTTGCTTTAATAAAACCGTGCAAAATAGCTAAATTTTGAACTTTCTCAGAATTCGACGAAACTTGACCCAAACGTTGGTCTAGACCCAAGCATTTGTGTTGTAAATTTGCTAAGCGTAATAATAACTACAAGTTAGTATAAAAGGGAAACAAACTTGTTTTAATAAAACCGTGCAAAACAGTTAATTTTTTAGCATTCTCAGCATTGGACGAACTTGACCCAAATGTAGGTCTAGACCCAAGAGTTTGTGTGTTTAATTTTCTAAGCGTAATAATAACTACAAGTTACTATAAAAGGGAAACAAACTTGTTTTAATATAACCGTGAAAACAGCTAAATTTTGAACGTTCTCAGAATTCGACGAAACTTGACCCAAACGTTGGTCTAGACCCAAGCATTTGTGTTGTAAATTTGCTAAGCGTAATAATAACTACAAGTTAGTATAAAAGGCAAACAAACTTGTTTCAATAAAACCGTGAAAACAGCTAAATTTTGAACGTTCTCAGAATTCGACGAAACTTGACCCAAACGTTGGTCTAGACCCAAGCATTTGTGTTGTAAATTTGCTAAGCGTAATAATAACTACAAGTTAGTATAAAAGGGAAACAAACAAGTTTTAATAAAACCGTGCAAAACAGCTAATTTTTCAGCATTCTCAGCATTGGATGAAACTTGACCCAAACGTTGGTCTAGACCCAAGGGTTTGTGTGTTAAATTTTCTAAGCGTAATAATAACTACAAGTTACTATAAAAGGAAAACAAACTTGTTTTAATCAAACCGTACAAAACAGCTAACTTTTGGACGTTCTCAGAATTCAACGAAACTTGACCCAATCGCAGGACTAGACCCATCCATTTGTGTTGTAAATATGCTAAGCGTAATAATAACTAGAAGTTAGTATAAAAGCGAAACAAACTTGCTTTAATAAAACCGTGCAAAATAGCTAAATTTTGAACGTTCTCAGAATTCGACGAAACTTGGACCAAACGTTGGTTAGACCCAAGCATTTGTGTTGTAAATTTGCTAAGCGTAATAATAACTACAAGTTAGTATAAAAGGGAAACAAACTTGTTTTAATGAAACTGTGCAAAACAGCTAAATATTGAGCATTCTCAGAATTCGACGAAACTTGACCCAAACGTAGGTCTAGACCCAAGAGTTTGTGTGTTAAATTTTCTAAGCGTAATACTAACTACAAGTTACTATAAAAGGGAAACAAACTTGTTTTAATATAACCGTGAAAACAGCTAAATTTTGAACGTTCTCAGAATTCGAAGAAACTTGACCCAAACGTTGGTCTAGACCCAAGCATTTGTGTTGTAAATTTGCTAAGCGTAATAATACCTACAAGTTAGTATAAAAGGGAAGCAAACTTGTTTTAATAAAACCGTGCAATACAGTTAATTTTTGAGCATTCTCAGCATTGGACGAACTTGACCCAAACGTTGGTCTAGACCCAAGAGTTTGTGTGTTTAATTTTCTAAGCGTAATAATAACTACAAGTTATTATAAAAGGGAAACAAACTTGTTTTAATAAAACCGTGCAAAACAGCTAACTTTTGGACGTTCTCAGAATTCAACGAAACTTGACCCAATCGCATGACTAGACCCATCCATTTGTGTTGTAAATATGCTAAGCGTAATAATAACTAGAAGTTAGTATAAAAGCGAAACAAACTTGCTTTAATAAAACCGTGCAAAATAGCTAAATTTTGAACGTTCTCAGAATTCGACGAAACTTGACCCAAACGTTGGTCTAGACCCAAGCATTTGTGTTGTAAATTTGCTAAGCGTAATAATAACTACAAGTTAGTATAAAAGGGAAACAAACTTGTTTTAATGAAACTGTGCAAAACAGCTAAATATTGAGCATTCTCAGAATTCGACGAAACTTGACCCAAACGTAGGTCTAGACCCAAGAGTTTGTGTGTTAAATTTTCTAAGCGTAATACTAACTACAAGTTACTATAAAAGGGAAACAAACTTGTTTTAATATAACCGTGAAAACAACTAAATTTTGAACGTTCTCAGAATTCGACGAAACTTGACCCAAACGTTGGTCTAGACCCAAGCATTTGTGTTGTAAATTTGCTAAGCGTAATAATAACTACAAGTTAGTATAAAAGGGAAGCAAACTTGTTTTAATAAAACCGTGCAAAACAGTTAATTTTTGAGCATTCTCAGCATTGGACGAACTTGACCCAAACGTTGGTCTAGACCCAAGAGTTTGTGTGTTTAATTTTCTAAGCGTAATAATAACTACAAGTTACTATAAAAGGGAAACAAACTTGTTTTAATAAAACCGTGCAAAACAGCTAACTTTTGGACGTTCTCAGAATTCAACAAAACTTGACCCAATCGCAGGACTAGACCCATCCATTTGTGTTGTAAATATGCTAAGCGTAATAATAACTAGAAGTTAGTATAAAAGCGAAACAAACTTGCTTTAATAAAACCGTGCAAAATAGCTAAATTTTGAACTTTCTCAGAATTCGACGAAACTTGACCCAAACGTTGGTCTAGACCCAAGCATTTGTGTTGTAAATTTGCTAAGCGTAATAATAACTACAAGTTAGTATAAAAGGGAAACAAACTTGTTTTAATGAAACTGTGCAAAACAGCTAAATATTGAGCATTCTCAGAATTCGACGAAACTTGACCCAAACGTAGGTCTAGACCCAAGAGTTTGTGTGTTAAATTTTCTAAGCGTAATAATAACTACAAGTTACTATAAAAGGGAAACAAACTTGTTTTAATATAACCGTGAAAACAGCTAAATTTTGAACGTTCTCAGAATTCGACGAAACTTGACCCAAACGTTGGTCTAGACCCAAGCATTTGTGTTGTAAATTTGCTAAGCGTAATAATAACTACAAGTTAGTATAAAAGGCAAACAAACTTGTTTCAATAAAACCGTGAAAACAGCTAAATTTTGAACGTTCTCAGAATTCGACGAAACTTGACCCAAACGTTGGTCTAGACCCAAGCATTTGTGCTGTAAATTTGCTAAGCGTAATAATAACTACAAGTTAGTATAAAAGGGAAACAAACAAGTTTTAATAAAACCGTGCAAAACAGCTAAATTTTGAGCATTCTCAGCATTAGATGAAACTTGACCCAAACGTTGGTCTAGACCCAAGGGTTTGTGTGTTAAATTTTCTAAGCGTAATAATAACTACAAGTTACTATAAAAGGAAAACAAACTTGTTTTAATCAAACCGTGCAAAACAGCTAACTTTTGGACGTTCTCAGAATTCAACGAAACTTGACCCAATCGCAGTACTAGACCCATCCATTTGTGTTGTAAATTTGCTAAGCGTAATAATAACTAGAAGTTAGTATAAAAGCGAAACAAACTTGCTTTAATAAAACCGTGCAAAATTGCTAAATTTTGAACGTTCTCAGAATTCGACGACACTTGACCCAAACGTTGGTCTAGACCCAAGCATTTGTGTTGTAAATTTGCTAAGCGTAATAATAACTACAAGTTAGTATAAAAGGGAAACAAACTTGTTTTAATAAAACTGTGCAAAACAGCTAAATATTGAGCATTCTCAGAATTCGACGAAACTTGACCCAAACGTAGGTCTAGACCCAAGAGTTTGTGTGTTAAATTTTCTAAGCGTAATAATAACTACAAGTTACTATAAAAGGAAAACAAACTTGTTTTAATATAACCGTGAAAACAGCGAAATTTTGAACGTTCTCAAAATTCGACCAAACTTGAACCAAAGGTTGGTCTAGACCCAAGCATTTGTGTTGTAAATTTGCTAAGCGTAATAATAACTACAAGTTAGTATAAAAGGTTAACAAACTTGTTTTAATAAAACCTGTGCAAAACAGCTAATTTTTGAGCATTCTCAGCATTGGACGAAACTTGACCCAAACGTAGGTCTAGACCCAAGAGTTTGTATGTTAAATTTGAAGCGTAATAATCACTACAAGTTAGTATAAAAGGGAAACAAACTTGTTTTAATAAAACCGTGCAAAACAGTTAATTTTTGAGCATTCTCAGCATTGGCGAACTTGACCCAAATGTAGGTCTAGACCCAAGAGTTTGTGTGTTTAATTTTCTAAGCGTAATAATAACTACAAGTTACTATAAAAGGGAAACAAACTTGTTTTAATATAACCGTGAAAACAGCTAAATTTTGAACGTTCTCAACATTCGACGAAACTTGAACCAAAGGTCGGTCTAGACCCAAGCATTTGTGTTGTAAATTTGCTAAGCGTATTAATAACTACAAGTTAGTATAAAAGGTTAACAAACTTGTTTTAATAAAACCTGTGCAAAACAGCTAATTTTTGAGCATTCTCAGCATTGGACGAAACTTGACCCAAACGTAGGTCTAGACCCAAGAGTTTGTATGTTAAATTTGAAGCGTAATAATAACTACAAGTTAGTATAAAAGGGAAACAAACTTGTTTTAATAAAACCGTGCAAAACAGTTAATTTTTGAGCATTCTCAGCATTGGACGAACTTGATCTAAACGTTTGTCTAGACCCAAGAGTTTGTGTGTTTAATTTTCTAAGCGTAATAATAACTACAAGTTACTATAAAAGGGAAACAAACTTGTTTTAATAAAACCGTGCAAAACAGCTAACTTTTGGATGTTCTCAGAATTCAACGAAACTTGACCCAATCGCAGGACTAGACCCATCCATTTGTGTTGTAAATATGCTAAGCGTAATAATAACTAGAAGTTAGTATAAAAGCGAAACAAACTTGCTTTAATAAACCGTGCAAAATAGCTAAATTTTGAACGTTCTCAGAATTCGACGAAACTTGAACCAAACGTTGGTCTAGACCCAAGCATTTGTGTTGTAAATTTGCTAAGCGTAATAATAACTACAAGTTAGTATAAAAGGGAAAGAAACTTGTTTTAATGAAACTGTGCAAAACAGCTAAATATTGAGCATTCTCAGAATTCGACGAAACTTGTCCCAAACGTAGGTCTAGACCCAAGAGTTTGTGTGTTAAATTTTCTAAGCGTAATACTAACTACAAGTTACTATAAAAGGGAAACAAACTTTTTTTAATATAACCGTGAAAACAGCTAAATTTTGAACGTTCTCAGAATTCGACGAAACTTGACCCAAACGTTAGTCTAGACCCAAGCATTTGTGTTGTAAATTTGCTAAGCGTAATAATAACTACAAGTTAGTATAAAAGGGAAACAAACAAGTTTTAATAAAACCGTGCAAAACAGCTAAATTTTGAGCATTCTTAGAATTCGACGAAACTTGACCCAAACGTAGGTCTAGACCCAAGAGTTTGTGTGTTAAATTTTCTAAGCGTAATAATAACTACAAGTTAGTATAAAAGGCAAACAAACTTGTTTCAATAAAACCGTGAAAACAACTAAATTTTGAACGTTTTCAGAATTCGACGAAACTGGACCCAAACGTTGGTCTAGACCCAAGCATTTGTGTTGTAAATTTGCTAAGCGTAATAATAACTACAAGTTAGTATAAAAGGGAAACAAACAAGTTTTAATAAAACCGTGCAAAACAGCTAATTTTTGAGCATTCTCAGCATTGGATGAAACTTGACCCAAACGTTGGTCTAGACCCAAGGGTTTGTGTGTTAAATTTTCTAAGCGTAATAATAACTACAAGTTACTATAAAAGGAAAACAAACTTGTTTTAATAAAACCGTGCAAAACAGCTAACTTTTGGACGTTCTCAGAATTCAACGAAACTTGACCCAATCGCAGGACTAGACCCATCCATTTGTGTTGTAAATTTGCTAAGGGTAATAATAACTAGAAGTTATTATAAAAGCGAAACAAACTTGCTTTAATAAAACCGTGCAAAATAGCTAAATTTTGAACGTTTTCAGAATTCGACGACACTTGACCCAAACGTTGGTCTAGACCCAAGCATTTGTGTTGTAAATTTGCTAAGCGTAATAATAACTACAAGTTAGTATAAAAGGGAAACAAACTTGTTTTAATAAAACAGTGCAAAACATCTAAATATTGAGCATTCTCAGAATTCGACGAAACTTGACCCAAACGTAGGTCTAGACCCAAGATTTTGTGTGTTAAATTTTCTAAGCGTAATAATAACTACAAGTTACTATAAAAGGGAAACAAACTTGTTTTAATATAACCGTGAAAACAGCTAAAGTTTGATCGTTCTCAAAATTCGACGAAACTTGAACCAAAGGTTGGTCTAGACCCAAGCATTTGTGTTGTAAATTTGCTAAGCGTAATAATAACTGCAAGTTAGTATAAAAGGTTAACAAACTTGTTTTAATAAAACCTGTGCAAAACAGCTAATTTTTGAGCATTCTCAGCATTGGACGAAACTTGACCCAAACGTTGGTCTAGACCCAAGAGTTTGTATGTTAAATTTGAAGCGTAATAATAACTACAAGTTAGTATAAAAGGGAAACAAACTTTTTTTAATAAAACCGTGCAAAACAGCTAATTTTTGAGCATTCTCAGCATTGGATGAAACTTGACCCAAACGTTGGTCTAGACCCAAGGGTTTGTGTGTTAAATTTTCTAAGCGTAATAATAATTACAAGTTACTATAAAAGGAAAACAAACTTATTTTAATAAAACCGTGCAAAACATCTAACTTTTGGACGTTCTCAGAATTCAACGAAACTTGACCCAATCGCAGGACTAGACCCATCCATTTGTGTTGTAAATTTGCTAAGCGTAATAATAACTAGAAGTTATTATAAAAGCGAAATAAACTTGCTTCAATAAAACCGTGCAAAATAGCTAAATTTTGAACGTTCTCAGAATTCGACGACACTTGACCCAAACGTTGGTCTAGACCCAAGCATTTGTGTTGTAAATTTGCTAAGCGTAATAATAACTACAAGTTAGTATAAAAGGGAAACAAACTTGTTTTAATAAAACCGTGCAAAACAGCTAAATTTTGAGCATTCTCAGAATTCGACGAAACTTGACCCAAACGTAGGTCTAGACCCAAGAGTTTGTGTGTTAAATTTTCTAAGCGTAATAATAACTACAAGTTAGTATAAAAGGCAAACAAACTTGTTTCAATAAAACCGTGAAAACAACTAAATTTTGAACGTTCTCAGAATTCGACGAAACTTGACCCAAACGTTGGTCTAGACCCAAGCATTTGTGTTGTAAATTTGCTAAACGTAATAATAACTACAAGTTAGTACAAAAGGGAAACAAACTTGTTTTAATAACTGTGCAAAACAGCTAAATTTTGAGCATTCTCAGAATTCGACGAAACTTGACCCAAACGTAGGCCTAGACCCAAGAGTTTGTGTGTTAAATTTTCTAAGCGTAATAATAACTACAAGTTAGTATAAAAGGCAAACAAACTTGTTTCAATAAAACCGTGAAAACAACTAAATTTTGAACGTTCTCACAATTCGACGAAACTTGACCTAAACGTTGGTCTAGACCCAAGCATTTGTGTTGTAAATTTGCTAAGCGTAGTCTCTAAAATTTTCCAAAAGTAAGATGCAAAAATTCTCTCACTAAAAATTCTCTCCCTACTACACACACTACTACACCACCAATAACACATACTATTGTCTTCCCCATGAAAACTCCGACCGGCGATGGTGGAGAAGCGCCGGCCGGCGACGACTTTGGTGGCGAGGACGACGACAGCCGTCCGGTGGCCGGAGATGGAGGGGAGGAAGATGAAAAGTTGCTGCGCGAAGAAGAACTCGCCATGGAAGAAGAAGAGCCGGCCGCCTCCGTTCCGGCGACTGAAGGTATCTCCCATGGCAGCCCATCGCCTGTGGAGGTGGAAGGAACGTCGGTGACGAGAAATGGAGAAGAAATGGGCGGTGAACAGCCGGATCTGGAACTGAGGTCTCGCGCCGCCAACAATGGCGAAAATGGGTCTTCGTCTTCGTCTCCACGCGACTTCAACTTGGACGAGTTCCTCACTCTCGCACACAAGGTACTCGACCATGGCGACTCACAGGCCATGGAGGCTTTGAGCGAACTGAAACGACGATGGGAGGCTCGTTTTGGGATTGAGAAGTCGCGGCTGCCGGCGGAAAGATTGGACGAACACCCGTTTGCTCGCGAGCTGAAACAGGTATGCCGGAGACGCACAACTCAGGCGACGACGAGTCTTGGAACCGGAATGGCAGCGACATTTCAGCGTCGACCGGCTGTGCGTGGGAGAATTATCACACCTCCTCCTCCTCCGCCGGCGGTTTTGCACAGCAACAACCCTAACCATTTCTCGGCGGCGGCTTTGAGTAACACGAACCAGACCTCGCCGGAGGTTTTGCACAGCAGCGACGCGAACCTCCCCTCGCCGGTGGCTTTGCACAGCAGCATCGCGAACCTGCCTTTGCCTTCGCCGGCGGCTTTGCACAACAGCAACGAGAACCAGCTCTCGCCGGCGACTGCTGGAGCTCCGACGAATAATGACGTGTGCAATATTGCTGACATGGACGCCACGGTGGACAATGTCGGCGCTGATGTGGCGGGGAAGGTGAGTGACATGGAGGCTTGCTTGGAACACAATGCTGACATCAGCCCTAGTAGGGCTGACATCATCGCTGCTGCTAGGGCTGACATCATCACTGATGTTAGGGCTGACATCATCGCTGCTGCTAGGGCTGACATCATCGCTGCAGCTAGGGCTGACATCATCGCTGCTTCTAGGGCTGACATCATCGCTGCTGCTAGGGCTGACATCATCGCTGCAGCTAGGGCTGACATCATCGCTGCTTCTAGGGCTGACATCATCGCTGCTGCTAGGGCTGACATCATCGCTGCTGCTAGGGCTGACATCATCGCTGACACAGGTGCATCTAGGGCTGATGTCAGCAATTACACTATCAATGCTAGGGCTGACATCATCGATGATACAAGGAAAGCTAGGGCTGACATCAACACTGACACATGCAAAAATAGGGCTGATGTCAGCAATTCTGTGGAAAGAAATCAAGCTATGCATGATGCTCCTCTTCCAACGGGACTGTACGTTGGAAACATCCCGTTGCACGCATACCCGGATACAATTATCGACGACAAAATAGCGCATGCATTTAATCATTCGACCCGGAAAACCTTATCATTCATTGCCCCAACAATGCAGAACGGAGAGGTTGTCGTGCGACCTTCTTTAGATGCGGTACGTAATGGGTCTAAACGTTGGAAATCTACTGCAGTTGGCTATTTCTTGGGCAAACGGCCATATTATCATCACCTTAAGGAGTTTGCACATTCGGTCTGGCCAGCACTAAGGGAGGTGACAGCGACCACAAACGGATTCTTCTTTTTTCAGTTTAAAACAGTTTTTGATATGGAGGAGATAATTGAGGGAGGCCCGGGGTTGTTCCAAGGGCAGCCGATAGTTCTTCAAAAGTGGGAACCGGGGATGGCCATGAGAAAATTGAAGCATACACAAGTGCCCGTCTGGATTAAACTACGACACCTTCCGATGGAATTTTGGACGACAGAAGGATTGAGCACTGTAGCAAGTGGTGTGGGGAAGCCCCTTTACCCCGACGCGATTACAAGAGCATGCACGAGACTGGACTTTGCTCGTGTATGTGTGATGATTGATGCCACACAAAAGTTGCATAAACATATTATTGTCATGGCACCTGATGAAGAAGGAGGGGAGACACCTTGCAAAGTTGACATTGAGTATGAATGGCTCCCACCAAAGTGCACAGCGTGCATGTCATTGGGACATTCGAACAAGGATTGTGCACTAAACAAAACCCGCAAACCGACGAAGCCAACAGTAAATGTGTATGTGCCGAAAGTCAATGTAGCACAACCGCAACTTCCGACTAAGGGACGTGAGACGATGAAACCAGTGGTTGAAGAAATACCCAAAGCACATGCGGGAAATAGACATGTGGACCAGAACCACTCCAAGCAAGAAGAGAGAGGTAAGGCAATTGTTATTTATAATGCTTTTGACGCTTTGCATTTAATTGATGATGCAGGTGAGCATTCAGGGGGTCCTAACACAAGCAGCCCCAAGGTCGATGATCCATGTTGAACATCGCTGTGTGGAATGTCCGTGGGCTGAACAAACGAGACCATCAGCTCGCTTTGAAGGACTTGGTCTCTGAATACAGGTTACACTTCCTTGGCATTCTTGAAACTCGTGTTCGTTTGAATAATGTTATGCATATTCAATCGTTTTTACTTCCACATTGGAAATGGTTTGTCGATTATTCTTCTGTTGGTAATCGCATCTGGATAGCTTGGGACGAGAATATTGTTGATGTCCATATCTTAGACTCGGCAGATCAATTTATTCACTGTCGGGTTACTAATATGGCTGACAATGAATCTGTTATTATCACTGTTGTTTATGGGGCATCTGAGGTGATTGATCGTCGGAATTTATGGACGGCACTGGAGACGCTATCTCAGCAATGCTCTGACATCCCGTGGATGGTGGGAGGGGATTTTAATGCAGTACGTGACCTTAACGAAGTATGTGGCATCTCAGGAGATATAAGGATGGCCACCGAAGAATTTAATGCTGGTATTCTGGAGGCGGGGCTGATCCCACTTCCTATGCAAGGTGAATGGTTCACGTGGCATAATTGCAGTACGTCTATGAGGAGTTTATGGAAGCGGCTGGATCGGATTCTTATTAATGACCGCTGGCTGGCAAGGTTCCCGAGCGCATATTATCACAGCCTTACTCCACGGACATCTGACCACTCTCCACTGGTCTTACATGGGGATATACAACAACATAATGGAGGCATGTTTCGATTTGATAACTATCTGGCCCATTCACCCGAGTTTATCCACAATGTGCAGAATATTTGGCATCATGAGATTGTGGGTATTCCTATGTATGCTGTGACACGTAAACTGAAGGCACTTAAACCAGTCTTTAGACTACAAAGGAGAAATAAGGGAGATCTGACGATGAATGTCCAACTAGCCAAAGGTTTTCTTGATGAGGCACAACAGTTGGTGAGCTCTGATAGACAAAATGAGCTATATTTACTCCTGGAGCATTGTTGTCGAGTCGTTTATGCTAAAGCGGCAAAACTCGAACAAATTATGCTGCAGCAGAGAGCCAAAATGCAGTGGATGAAAGACGGAGACCAATGTTCCCGGGTTTTCTTTCGTAAAATTGCACAGAGACGAGTAAGGAGGAGAATCTTACAGATTAATGATGAGAATGGTTTCACACACACGGATCTAGGGGAAATCGCCCATGAGTTTGTCTCATACTATCAGAACCTATTAGGAGGCACCATAAGACGGCTGTCAGTGGATATTCGTTATCTTAGACCGTGGGCAAGGCACTGTATCACTGATGAGGAAGCTAATCAATTACTCCTTCCAATCTCGGCGGATGATGTGAAGCAAGCAATGTTCGATATTGCTGATGACAAGGCACCGGGACCTGATGGCTACTCGTCAAGGTTTTTCAAGGCGGCTTGGCCTGTGGTTGGGGAAGAAGTTACGAGGGCGGTACTAGACTTCTTTTCTACCGGAAAACTTCTGAAGCAGGTCAACTCCACGATCTTGGCCCTGATCCCAAAGGTACATACGCCTATGTCGGTTAATGATTTTAGACCAATTTCATGCTGCAATGTTTTATACAAGATCATTGCGAAACTTCTTGTCCAAAAAATTAGTGTGCTACTAGACAAGATAGTTAGCCCATGTCAGACAGCTTTTATTCCGGGAAGAAGCATTGGGGACAACATTATGTTAGCCCAGGAATTATTCTCCAGATATAACCAGATGCGCCTACCCCCGAGATGCGCACTTAAAGTGGATATCAGGAAGGCCTATGATACGGTGGAGTGGGACTTCCTGTTAGCAGTTTTGCAGCTGTTCGGGTTTCCACCTACGTTTACAAGGTGGATTGAGGAGTGTGTTACCACGACATCATTCTCGATTGGGCTCAATGGAAAACCTCATGGGTTCTTTGCTGGAGCGAGAAGACTACGACAGGGAGACCCACTTTCTCCTTATCTGTTTGTTCTTGTTATGGAAGCCTTACATCTGGGATTCTTGCAACGAATTGAACAGGACATGCAATTCACTTATCATTGGAAGTGTGAGAGTTCTAAGGTTTTTCAGATGGGATTTGCAGACGACCTCCTCTTACTGTGCAAAGCTGACTTAGACTCCATCAGAGTCTTCAAAGAGGGATTGGACTGGTTTGCGGAGTTGTCGGGCCTTCGGCTGAATGTCCAAAAAAGTCACTTAATCATTTCACGTTCGGCTCAAAATTTGAAGGACCAGATGCTGGATATTTTGGGCTTTCAGGAGGGCCACCTTCCAATGAGGTACCTGGGTCTTCCCTTAATCTCGTCTAGGCTGACCATCTCTGATTGCCAACCGCTTATCTCAAAAATTGATGCACGTATTAATGGATGGGAAGGGATTTCATTATCATATGCTGGGCGGGTACAAATCATCAAATCTGTGCTCTCAGCATTGAGCTTATATTGGGCTTCTGCATTCATATTACCTAAGAAAGTCATCAGTGAAATTGAGAAGAGGTTGAGGACTTTCCTATGGAAGGGTACGACGTCCAGTGGGTACGCTAAGGTAGCCTGGAAAGATGTGTGTCGACCGATGGATGAGGGGGGACTTGGGTTCAAGGATATCTCCACCTTGAATCGCGCATTAATGAGCAAGAAACTATGTGATGTTATCCAGTGTGACAGGACATCCATATGGGTTCAGTGGCTCTACCAAGACCGATTACGTGAGAGATCGATTTGGACTATTCGTGAACATGGAGGTTCTTGGGGATGGCGAAAAATACTCAGGCTACGTCCTTTCCTTCGCACTATCGTGGATTACCAGATTGGAAATGGAGACAGATTCTTTGTTTGGCAGGACCCGTGGCATCACTTGGGTCCACTTATCGAGCGATTCCCTCAAGGTCCCCGCCATCTTAGACTTGAAGAATCAGCAAAACTCAGCTTGGTGATTTCAGCAGGAGAATGGCAATGGCCTACCATCACTGACTTTGAATGTTTGGAAATCACACATAACCTACCGCTTATTTT
The DNA here is from genome assembly GCF_026168435.1 of Sesamum indicum. Taxonomy (NCBI): domain Eukaryota; kingdom Viridiplantae; phylum Streptophyta; class Magnoliopsida; order Lamiales; family Pedaliaceae; genus Sesamum; species Sesamum indicum. The sequence goes on along the minus strand of NC_142658.1, from coordinate 9,217,462 downwards.
CGGAGGAGAGGATCGGGTGGTGTGGAGATGTGACGAAGGGCAACCTACTACTCAGGCCCTCTACCGATTATTCACTCACCCCGAGCCGAAAGTAGGATGGTCTTCACTACTTTTGGGCTCCTTGAAGATTCCTCGCCATTCGTTCATCTTATGGCTAGCAATCCTTGGCAAACTTCCTACCACAGACAAATCATGGCTATCCCACCTGGGGGTGTGCATACTGTGCGATGAGGGAGCTACGGAATCTCATCCACATTTATTCTTCCAATGCAGATTTAGTCGTCAGTGCCTTTATGAGATTCGCAGAAGGATTCGCTTTCACTGGCCCAATAGAGATTGGGCAACAGATATCGAATGGGCGACACGGAAATGGAGAGGGGAGCACATTATTAATAGAGCTTACCGTACACTACTGGCGGCGTGCGTCTACCACATATGGAAGGAGAGGAACTTGAGGAGATTTGATCATACTGAGCGGACACCGGCCACATTGAGCATACTAATCATCAATGACGTCAGACAGAGGATTCTTAGCGTTGACTTAGCATCGTCAGTCAGTACACGAGCATTGTATAGATTATGGCGTATCCCTTGGGTAGAGGGAGAAACCAGTTGATAATCCCATGTTGTACCATGTTGTACTGTACCATTACTCTTTATTAATGAAATTTACATTTACCGAAAAAAAAATTTGCTAAGCGTAATAATAACTACAAGTTAGTATAAAAGGGAAACAAACAAGTTTTAATAAAACCGTGCAAAACAGCTAATTTTTGAGCATTCTCAGCATTGGATGAAACTTGACCCAAACGTTGGTCTAGACCCAAGGGTTTGTGTGTTAAATTTTCTAAGCGTAATAATAACTACAAGTTACTATAAAAGGAAAACAAACTTGTTTTAATAAAACCGTGCAAAACAGCTAGCTTTTGGACGTTCTCAGAATTCAACGAAACTTGACCCAATCGCAGGACTAGACCCATCCATTTGTGTTGTAAATTTGCTAAGCGTAATAATAACTAGAAGTTATTATAAAAGCGAAACAAACTTGCTTTAATAAAACCGTGCAAAATAGCTAAATTTTGAACATTTTCAGAATTCGACGACACTTGACCCAAACGTTGGTCTAGACCCAAGCATTTGTGTTGTAAATTTGCTAAGCGTAATAATAACACAAAGTTAGTATAAAAGGGAAACAAACTTGTTTCAATAAAACCGTGAAAACAGCTAAATTTTGAACGTTCTCAGAATTCGACGAAACTTGACCCAAACGTTGGTCTAGACCCAAGCATTTGTGTTGTAAATTTGCTAAGCGTAATAATAACTACAAGTTAGTATAAAAGGCAAACAAACTTGTTTCAATAAAACCGTGAAAACAGCTAAATTTTGAACGTTCTCAGAATTCGACGAAACTTGACCCAAACGTTGGTCTAGACCCAAGCATTTGTGTTGTAAATTTGCTAAGCGTAATAATAACTACAAGTTAGTATAAAAGGGAAACAAACAAGTTTTAATAAAACCGTGCAAAACAGCTAATTTTTGAGCATTCTCAGCATTGGACGAAACTTGACCCAAACGTTGGTCTAGATCCAAGGGTTTGTGAGTTAAATTTTCTAAGCGTAATAATAACTACAAGTTACTATAAAAGGAAAACAAACTTGTTTTAATAAAACCGTGCAAAACAGCTAACTTTTGGACGTTCTCAGAATTCAATGAAACTTGACCCAATCGCAGGACTAGACCCATCCATTTGTGTTGTAAATTTGCTAAGCGTAGTAATAACTAGAAGTTAGTATAAAAGCGAAACAAACTTACTTCAATAAAACCGTGCAAAATAGCTAAATTTTGAACGTTCTCAGAATTCGACGACACTTGACCCAAACGTTGGTCTAGACCCAAGCATTTGTGTTGTAAATTTGTTAAGCGTAATAATAACTACAAGTTAGTATAAATGGGAAACAAACTTGTTTTAATGAAACTGTGCAAAACAGCTAAATATTGAGCATTCTCAGAATTCGACGAAACTTGACCCAAACGTAGGTCTAGACCCAAGAGTTTGTGTGTTAAATTTTCTAAGCGTAATAATAACTACAAGTTACTATAAAAGGGAAACAAACTTGTTTTAATATAACCGTGAAAACAGCTAAATTTTGAACGTTCTCAGAATTCGACGAAACTTGACCCAAACGTTGGTCTAGACCCAAGCATTTGTGTTGTAAATTTGCTAAGCGTAATAATAACTACAAGTTAGTATAAAAGGGAAACAAACTTGTTTTAATGAAACTGTGCAAAACAGCTAAATATTGAGCATTCTCAAAATTCGACGAAACTTGACCCAAACGTAGGTCTAGACCCAAGAGTTTGTGTGTTATATTTTCTAAGCGTAATAATAACTACAAGTTACTATAAAAGGGAAACAAACTTGTTTTAATATAACCGTGAAAACAACTAAATTTTGAACGTTCTCAGAATTCGACAAAACTTGACCCAAACGTTGGTCTAGACCCAAGCATTTGTGTGTTAAATTTTCTAAGCGTAATAATAACTACAAGTTAGTATAAAAGGCAAACAAACTTGTTTCAATAAAACCGTGAAAACAGCTAAATTTTGAACGTTCTCAGAATTCGACGAAACTTGACCCAAACGTTGGTCTAGACCCAAGCATTTGTGTTGTAAATTTGCTAAGCGTAATAATAACTATAAGTTAGTATAAAAAGAAAACAAACAAGTTTTAATAAAACCGTGCAAAACAGCTAATTTTTGAGCATTCTCAGCATTGGATGAAACTTGACCCAAACGTTGGTCTAGACCCAAGGGTTTGTGTGTTAAATTTTCTAAGCGTAATAATAACTACAAGTTACTATAAAAGGGAAACAAACTTGTTTTATTAAAACCGTGCAAAACAGCTAACTTTTGGACGTTCTCAGAATTCAACGAAACTTGACCCAATCGGAGGACTAGACCCATCCATTTGTGTTGTAAATTTGCTAAGCGTAATAATAACTATAAGTTAGTATAAAAGCGAAACAAACTTGCTTTAATAAAACCGTGCAAAATAGCTAAATTTTGAACGTTCTCAGAATTCGACGACACTTGACCCAAACGTTGGTCTAGACCCAAGCATTTGTGTTGTAAATTTGCTAATCGTAATAATAACTACAAGTTAGTATAAAAGGGAAACAAACTTGTTTTAATAAAACTGTGCAAAACAGCTAAATATTGAGCATTCTCAGAATTCGACGAAACTTGACCCAAACGTAGGTCTAGACCCAAGAGTTTGTGTGTTAAATTTTCTAAGCGTAATAATAACTACAAGTTACTATAAAAGGGAAACAAACTTGTTTTAATATAACCGTGAAAACAACTAAATTTTGAACGTTCTCAGAATTCGACAAAACTTGACCCAAACGTTGGTCTAGACCCAAGCATTTGTGTTGTAAATTTGCTAAGCGTAATAATAACTACAAGTTAGTATAAAAGGCAAACAAACTTGTTTCAATAAAACCGTGAAAACAACTAAATTTTGAACGTTCTCAGAATTCGACGAAACTTGACCCAAACGTTGGTCTAGACCCAAGCATTTGTGTTGTAAATTTGCTAAGCGTAATAATAACTACAAGTTAGTATAAAAGGGAAACAAACTTGTTTTAATAAAACTGTGCAAAACAGCTAAATATTGAGCATTCTCAGAATTCGACGAAACTTGACCCAAACGTAGGTCTAGACCCAAGAGTTTGTGTGTTAAATTTTCTAAGCGTAATAATAACTACAAGTTACTATAAAAGGGAAACAAACTTGTTTTAATATAACCGTGAAAACAGCTAAATTTTGAACGTTCTCAAAATTCGACGAAACTTGAACCAAAGGTTGGTCTAGACCCAAGCATTTGTGTTGTAAATTTGCTAAGCGTATTAATAACTACAAGTTAGTATAAAAGGTTAACAAACTTGTTTTAATAAAACCTGTGCAAAACAGGTAATTTTTTAGCATTCTCAGCATTGGACGAAACTTGACTCAAACGTGGGTCTAGACCCAAGAGTTTGTATGTTAAATTTGAAGCGTAATAATAACTACAAGTTAGTATAAAAGGGAAACAAACTTGTTTTAATAAAACCGTGCAAAACAGTTAATTTTTTAGCATTCTCAGCATTGGACGAACTTGACCCAAACGTTGGTCTAGACCCAAGAGTTTGTGTGTTTAATTTTCTAAGCGTAATAATAACTACAAGTTACTATAAAAGGGAAACAAACTTGTTTTAATAAAACCGTGCAAAACAGCTAACTTTTGGACGTTCTCAGAATTCAACGAAACTTGACCCAATCGCAGGACTAGACCCATCCATTTGTGTTGTAAATATGCTAAGCGTAATAATAACTAGAAGTTAGTATAAAAACGAAACAAACTTGCTTTAATAAAACCGTGCAAAATAGCTAAATTTTGAACGTTCTCAGAATTCGACGAAACTTGACCCAAACGTTGGTCTAGTCCCAAGCATTTGTGTTGTAAATTTGCTAAGCGTAATAATAACTACAAGTTAGTATAAAAGGGAAACAAACTTGTTTTAATGAAACTGTGCAAAACAGCTAAATATTGAGCATTCTCAGAATTCGACGAAACTTGACCCAAACGTAGGTCTAGACCCAAGAGTTTGTGTGTTATATTTTCTAAGCGTAATAATAACTACAAGTTACTATAAAAGGGAAACAAACTTGTTTTAATATAACCGTGAAAACAACTAAATTTTGAACGTTCTCAGAATTCGACAAAACTTGACCCAAACGTTGGTCTAGACCCAAGCATTTGTGTTGTAAATTTGCTAAGCGTAATAATAACTACAAGTTAGTATAAAAGGCAAACAAACTTGTTTCAATAAAACCGTGAAAACAACTAAATTTTGAACGTTCTCAGAATTCGACGAAACTTGACCCAAACGTTGGTCTAGACCCAAGCATTTGTGTTGTAAATTTGCTAAGCGTAATAATAACTACAAGTTAGTATAAAAGGGAAACAAACAAGTTTTAATAAAACCGTGCAAAACAGCTAATTTTTGAGCATTCTCAGCATTGGATGAAACTTGACCCAAACGTTGGTCTAGACCCAAGGGTTTGTGTGTTAAATTTTCTAAGCGTAATAATAACTACAAGTTACTATAAAAGGGAAACAAACTTGTTTTAATCAAACCGTGCAAAACAGCTAACTTTTGGACATTCTCAGAATTCCACGAAACTTGACCCAATCGCAGGACTAGACCCATCCATTTGTGTTGTAAATTTGCTAAGCGTAATAATAACTAGAAGTTAGTATAAAAGCGAAACAAACTTGCTTTAATAAAACCGTGCAAAATAGCTAAATTTTGAACGTTCTCAGAATTCGACGACACTTGACCCAAACGTTGGTCTAGACCCAAGCATTTGTGTTGTAAATTTGCTAAGCGTAATAATAACTACAAGTTAGTATAAAAGGGAAACAAACTTGTTTTAATAAAATCGTGCAAAACAGTTAATTTTTGAGCATTCTCAGCATTGGACGAACTTGACCCAAACGTTGGTCTAGACCCAAGAGTTTGTGTGTTTAATTTTCTAAGCGTAATAATAACTACAAGTTACTATAAAAGGGAAACAAACTTGTTTTAATAAAACCGTGCAAAACAGCTAACTTTTGGACGTTCTCAGAATTCAACGAAACTTGACCCAATCGCAGGACTAGACCCATCCATTTGTGTTGTAAATATGCTAAGCGTAATAATAACTAGAAGTTAGTATAAAAACGAAACAAACTTGCTTTAATAAAACCGTGCAAAATAGCTAAATTTTGAACGTTCTCAGAATTCGACGAAACTTGACCCAAACGTTGGTCTAGACCCAAGCATTTGTGTTGTAAATTTGCTAAGCGTAATAATAACTACAAGTTAGTATAAAAGGGAAACAAACTTGTTTTAATGAAACTGTGCAAAACAGCTAAATATTGAGCATTCTCAGAATTCGACGAAACTTGACCCAAACGTAGGTCTAGACCCAAGAGTTTGTGTGTTATATTTTCTAAGCGTAATAATAACTACAAGTTACTATAAAAGGGAAACAAACTTGTTTTAATATAACCGTGAAAACAACTAAATTTTGAACGTTCTCAGAATTCGACAAAACTTGACCCAAACGTTGGTCTAGACCCAAGCATTTGTGTTGTAAATTTGCTAAGCGTAATAATAACTACAAGTTAGTATAAAAGGCAAACAAACTTGTTTCAATAAAACCGTGAAAACAACTAAATTTTGAACGTTCTCAGAATTCGACGAAACTTGACCCAAACGTTGGTCTAGACCCAAGCATTTGTGTTGTAAATTTGCTAAGCGTAATAATAACTACAAGTTAGTATAAAAGGGAAACAAACAAGTTTTAATAAAACCGTGCAAAACAGCTAATTTTTGAGCATTCTCAGCATTGGATGAAACTTGACCCAAACGTTGGTCTAGACCCAAGGGTTTGTGTGTTAAATTTTCTAAGCGTAATAATAACTACAAGTTACTATAAAAGGGAAACAAACTTGTTTTAATCAAACCGTGCAAAACAGCTAACTTTTGGACATTCTCAGAATTCCACGAAACTTGACCCAATCGCAGGACTAGACCCATCCATTTGTGTTGTAAATTTGCTAAGCGTAATAATAACTAGAAGTTAGTATAAAAGCGAAACAAACTTGCTTTAATAAAACCGTGCAAAATAGCTAAATTTTGAACGTTCTCAGAATTCGACGACACTTGACCCAAACGTTGGTCTAGACCCAAGCATTTGTGTTGTAAATTTGCTAAGCGTAATAATAACTACAAGTTAGTATAAAAGGGAAACAAACTTGTTTTAATAAAACTGTGCAAAACAGCTAAATATTGAGCATTCTCAGAATTCGACGAAACTTGACCCAAACGTAGGTCTAGACCCAAGAGTTTGTGTGTTAAATTTTCTAAGCGTAATAATAACTACAAGTTACTATAAAAGGGAAACAAACTTGTTTTAATATAACCGTGAAAACAGCAAAATTTTGAACGTTCTCAAAATTCGACGAAACTTGAACCAAAGGTTGGTCTAGACCCAAGCATTTGTGTTGTAAATTTGCTAAGCGTAATAATAACTACAAGTTAGTATAAAAGGTTAACAAACTTGTTTTAATAAAACCTGTGCAAAACAGCTAATTTTTGAGCATTCTCAGCATTGGACGAAACTTGACCCAAACGTTGGTCTAGACCCAAGAGTTTGTATGTTAAATTTGAAGCGTAATAATAACTACAAGTTAGTATAAAAGGGAAACAAACTTGTTTTAATAAAACTGTGCAAAACAGCTAAATATTGAGCATTCTCAGAATTCGACGAAACTTGACCCAAACGTAGGTCTAGACCCAAGAGTTTGTGTGTTAAATTTTATAAGCGTAATAATAACTACAAGTTAGTATAAAAGGCAAACAAACTTGTTTCAATAAAACCGTGAAAACAACTAAATTTTGAACGTTCTCAGAATTCGACGAAACTTGACCCAAACGTTGGTCTAGACCTAAGCATTTGTGTTGTAAATTTGCTAAGCGTAATAATAACTACAAGTTAGTATAAAAGGGAAACAAACTTGTTTTAATAAAACCGTGCAAAACAGTTAATTTTTGAGCATTCTCAGCATTGGACGAACTTGACCCAAACGTTGGTCTAGACCCAAGAGTTTGTGTGTTTAATTTTCTAAGCGTAATAATAACTACAAGTTACTATAAAAGGGAAACAAACTTGTTTTAATAAAACCGTGCAAAACAGCTAACTTTTGGACGTTCTCAGAATTCAACGAAACTTGACCCAATCGCAGGACTAGACCCATCCATTTGTGTTGTAAATATGCTAAGCGTAATAATAACTAGAAGTTAGTATAAAAGCGAAACAAACTTGCTTTAATAAAACCGTGCAAAATAGCTAAATTTTGAACGTTCTCAGAATTTGACGAAACTTGACCCAAACGTTGGTCTAGACCCAAGCATTTGTGTTGTAAATTTGCTAAGCGTAATAATAACTACAAGTTAGTATAAATGGGAAACAAACTTGTTTTAATGAAACTGTGCAAAACAGCTAAATATTGAGCATTCTCAGAATTCGACGAAACTTGACCCAAACGTAGGTCTAGACCCAAGAGTTTGTGTGTTAAATTTTCTAAGCGTAATAATAACTACAAGTTACTATAAAAGGGAAACAAACTTGTTTTAATATAACCGTGAAAACAGCTAAATTTTGAACGTTCTCAGAATTCGACGAAACTTGACCCAAACGTTGGTCTAGACCCAAGCATTTGTGTTGTAAATTTGCTAAGCGTAATAATAACTACAAGTTAGTATAAAAGGCAAACAAACTTGTTTCAATAAAACCGTGAAAACAGCTAAATTTTGAACGTTCTCAGAATTCGACGAAACTTGACCCAAACGTTGGTCTAGACCCAAGCATTTATGTTGTAAATTTGCTAAGCGTAATAATAACTACAAGTTAGTATAAAAAGAAAACAAACAAGTTTTAATAAAACCGTGCAAAACAGCTAATTTTTGAGCATTTTCAGCATTGGATGAAACTTGACCCAAACGTTGGTCTAGACCCAAGGGTTTGTGTGTTAAATTTTCTAAGCGTAATAATAACTACAAGTTACTATAAAAGGGAAACAAACTTGTTTTAATCAAACCGTGCAAAACAGCTAACTTTTGGACATTCTAAAAATTCAACGAAACTTGACCCAATCGCAGGACTAGACCCATCCATTTGTGTTGTAAATTTGCTAAGCGTAATAATAACTAGAAGTTAGTATAAAAGCGAAACAAACTTGCTTTAATAAAACCGTGCAAAATAGCTAAATTTTGAACGTTCTCAGAATTCGACGACACTTGACCCAAACGTTGGTCTAGACCCAAGCATTTGTGTTGTAAATTTGCTAAGCGTAATAATAACTACAAGTTAGTATAAAAGGGAAACAAACTTGTTTTAATAAAACTGTGCAAAACAGCTAAATATTGAGCATTCTCAGAATTCGACGAAACTTGACCCAAACGTAGGTCTAGACCCAAGAGTTTGTGTGTTAAATTTTCTAAGCGTAATAATAACTACAAGTTACTATAAAAGGGAAACAAACTTGTTTTAATATAACCGTGAAAACAGCGAAATTTTGAACGTTCTCAAAATTCGACGAAACTTGAACCAAAGGTTGGTCTAGACCCAAGCATTTGTGTTGTAAATTTGCTAAGCGTAATAATAACTACAAGTTAGTATAAAAGGTTAACAAACTTGTTTTAATAAAACCTGTGCAAAACAGCTAATTTTTGAGCATTCTCAGCATTGGACGAAACTTGACCCAAACGTAGGTCTAGACCCAAGAGTTTGTATGTTAAATTTGAAGCGTAATAATAACTATAAGTTAGTATAAAAGGGAAACAAACTTGTTTTAATAAAACTGTGCAAAACAGCTAAATATTGAGCATTCTCAGAATTCGACGAAACTTGACCCAAACGTAGGTCTAGACCCAAGAGTTTGTGTGTTAAATTTTATAAGCGTAATAATAACTACAAGTTAGTATAAAAGGCAAACAAACTTGTTTCAATAAAACCGTGAAAACAACTAAATTTTGAACGTTCTCAGAATTCGACGAAACTTGACCCAAACGTTGGCTAGACCCAAGCATTTGTGTTGTAAATTTGCTAAGCGTAATAATAACTACAAGTTAGTATAAAAGGGAAACAAACTTGTTTTAATAAAACCGTGCAAAACAGTTAATTTTTGAGCATTCTCAGCATTGGACGAACTTGACCCAAATGTAGGTCTAGACCCAAGAGTTTGTGTGTTTAATTTTCTAAGCGTAATAATAACTACAAGTTACTATAAAAGGGAAACAAACTTGTTTTAATATAACCGTGAAAACAGCTAAATTTTGAACGTTCTCAACATTCGACGAAACTTGAACCAAAGGTCGGTCTAGACCCAAGCATTTGTGTTGTAAATTTGCTAAGCGTATTAATAACTACAAGTTAGTATAAAAGGTTAACAAACTTGTTTTAATAAAACCTGTGCAAAACAGCTAATTTTTGAGCATTCTCAGCATTGGACGAAATTTGACCCAAACGTAGGTCTAGACCCAAGAGTTTGTATGTTAAATTTGAAGCGTAATAATAACTACAAGTTAGTATAAAAAGGAAACAAACTTGTTTTAATAAAACCGTGCAAAACAGTTAATTTTTGAGCATTCTCAGCATTGGACGAACTTGACCTAAACGTTGGTCTAGACCCAAGAGTTTGTGTGTTTAATTTTCTAAGCGTAATAATAACTACAAGTTACTATAAAAGGGAAACAAACTTGTTTTAATAAAACCGTTCAAAACAGCTAACTTTTGGATGTTCTCAGAATTCAACGATACTTGACCCAATCGCAGGACTAGACCCATCCATTTGTGTTGTAAATATGCTAAGCGTAATAATAACTAGAAGTTAGTATAAAAGTGAAACAAACTTGCTTTAATAAAACCGTGCAAAATAGCTAAATTTTGAACGTTCTCAGAATTCGACGAAACTTGACCCAAACGTTGGTCTAGACCCAAGCATTTGTGTTGTAAATTTGCTAAGCGTAATAATAACTACAAGTTAGTATAAAAAGGAAACAAACTTGTTTTATTGAAACTGTGCAAAACAGCTAAATATTGAGCATTCTCGGAATTCGACGAAACTTGACCCAAACGTAGGTCTAGACCCAAGAGTTTGTGTGTTAAATTTTCTAAGCGTAATACTAACTACAAGTTACTATAAAAGGGAAACAAACTTGTTTTAATATAACCGTGAAAACAGCTAAATTTTGAACGTTCTCAGAATTCGACGAAACTTGACCCAAACGTTGGTCTAGACCCAAGCATTTGTGTTGTAAATTTGCTAAGCGTAATAATAACTACAAGTTAGTATAAAAGGGAAACAAACTTGTTTTAATAAAACCGTGCAAAACAGTTAATTTTTGAGCATTCTCAGCATTGGACGAACTTGACCCAAACGTTGGTCTAGACCCAAGAGTTTGTGTGTTTAATTTTCTAAGCGTAATAATAACTACAAGTTACTATAAAAGGGAAACAAACTTGTTTTAATAAAACCGTGCAAAACAGCTAACTTTTGGACGTTCTCAGAATTCAACGAAACTTGGCCCAATCGCAGGACTAGACCCATCCATTTGTGTTGTAAATATGCTAAGCGTAATAATAACTAGAAGTTAGTATAAAAGCGAAACAAACTTGCTTTAATAAAACCGTGCAAAATAGCTAAATTTTGAACGTTCTCAGAATTTGACGAAACTTGACCCAAACGTTGGTCTAGACCCAAGCATTTGTGTTGTAAATTTGCTAAGCGTAATAATAACTACAAGTTAGTATAAATGGGAAACAAACTTGTTTTAATGAAACTGTGCAAAACAGCTAAATATTGAGCATTCTCAGAATTCGACGAAACTTGACCCAAACGTAGGTCTAGACCCAAGAGTTTGTGTGTTAAATTTTCTAAGCGTAATAATAACTACAAGTTACTATAAAAGGGAAACAAACTTGTTTTAATATAACCGTGAAAACAGCTAAATTTTGAACGTTCTCAGAATTCGACGAAACTTGACCCAAACGTTGGTCTAGACCCAAGCATTTGTGTTGTAAATTTGCTAAGCGTAATAATAACTACAAGTTAGTATAAAAAGAAAACAAACAAGTTTTAATAAAACCGTGCAAAACAGCTAATTTTTGAGCATTCTCAGCATTGGATGAAACTTGACCCAAACGTTGGTCTAGACCCAAGGGTTTGTGTGTTAAATTTTCTAAGCGTAATAATAACTACAAGTTACTATAAAAGGGAAACAAACTTGTTTTATTAAAACCGTGCAAAACAGCTAACTTTTGGACGTTCTCAGAATTCAACGAAACTTGACCCAATCGGAGGACTAGACCCATCCATTTGTGTTGTAAATTTGCTAAGCGTAATAATAACTATAAGTTAGTATAAAAGCGAAACAAACTTGCTTTAATAAAACCGTGCAAAATAGCTAAATTTTGAACGTTCTCAGAATTCGACGACACTTGACCCAAACGTTGGTCTAGACCCAAGCATTTGTGTTGTAAATTTGCTAATCGTAATAATAACTACAAGTTAGTATAAAAGGGAAACAAACTTGTTTTAATAAAACTGTGCAAAACAGCTAAATATTGAGCATTCTCAGAATTCGACGAAACTTGACCCAAACGTAGGTCTAGACCCAAGAGTTTGTGTGTTAAATTTTCTAAGCGTAATAATAACTACAAGTTACTATAAAAGGGAAACAAACTTGTTTTAATATAACCGTGAAAACAACTAAATTTTGAACGTTCTCAGAATTCGACAAAACTTGACCCAAACGTTGGTCTAGACCCAAGCATTTGTGTTGTAAATTTGCTAAGCGTAATAATAACTACAAGTTAGTATAAAAGGCAAACAAACTTGTTTCAATAAAACCGTGAAAACAACTAAATTTTGAACGTTCTCAGAATTCGACGAAACTTGACCCAAACGTTGGTCTAGACCCAAGCATTTGTGTTGTAAATTTGCTAAGCGTAATAATAACTACAAGTTAGTATAAAAGGGAAACAAACAAGTTTTAATAAAACCGTGCAAAACAGCTAATTTTTGAGCATTCTCAGCATTGGATGAAACTTGACCCAAACGTTGGTCTAGACCCAAGGGTTTGTGTGTTAAATTTTCTAAGCGTAATAATAACTACAAGTTACTATAAAAGGGAAACAAACTTGTTTTAATCAAACCGTGCAAAACAGCTAACTTTTGGACATTCTCAGAATTCAACGAAACTTGACCCAATCGCAGGACTAGACCCATCCATTTGTGTTGTAAATTTGCTAAGCGTAATAATAACTAGAAGTTAGTATAAAAGCGAAACAAACTTGCTTTAATAAAACCGTGCAAAATAGCTAAATTTTGAACGTTCTCAGAATTCGACGACACTTGACCCAAATGTTGGTCTAGACCCAAGCATTTGTGTTGTAAATTTGCTAAGCGTAATAATAACTACAAGTTAGTATAAAAGGGAAACAAACTTGTTTTAATAAAACTGTGCAAAACAGCTAAATATTGAGCATTCTCAGAATTCGACGAAACTTGACCCAAACGTAGGTCTAGACCCAAGAGTTTGTGTGTTAAATTTTCTAAGCGTAATAATAACTACAAGTTACTATAAAAGGGAAACAAACTTGTTTTAATATAACCGTGAAAACAGCGAAATTTTGAACGTTCTCAAAATTCGACGAAACTTGAACCAAAGGTTGGTCTAGACCCAAGCATTTGTGTTGTAAATTTGCTAAGCGTAATAATAACTACAAGTTAGTATAAAAGGTTAACAAACTTGTTTTAATAAAACCTGTGCAAAACAGCTAATTTTTGAGCATTCTCAGCATTGGACGAAACTTGACCCAAACGTAGGTCTAGACCCAAGAGTTTGTATGTTAAATTTGAAGCGTAATAATAACTACAAGTTAGTATAAAAGGGAAACAAACTTGTTGTAATAAAACTGTGCAAAACAGCTAAATATTGAGCATTCTCAGAATTCGACGAAACTTGACCCAAACGTAGGTCTAGACCCAAGAGTTTGTGTGTTAAATTTTATAAGCGTAATAATAACTACAAGTTAGTATAAAAGGCAAACAAACTTGTTTCAATAAAACCGTGAAAACAACTAAATTTTGAACGTTCTCAGAATTCGACGAAACTTGACCCAAACGTTGGTCTAGACCCAAGCATTTGTGTTGTAAATTTGCTAAGCGTAATAATAACTACAAGTTAGTATAAAAGGGAAACAAACTTGTTTTAATAAAACCGTGCAAAACAGTTAATTTTTGAGCATTCTCAGCATTGGACGAACTTGACCCAAATGTAGGTCTAGACCCAAGAGTTTGTGTGTTTAATTTTCTAAGCGTAATAATAACTACAAGTTACTATAAAAGGGAAACAAACTTGTTTTAATATAACCGTGAAAACAGCTAAATTTTGAACGTTCTCAACATTCGACGAAACTTGAACCAAAGGTCGGTCTAGACCCAAGCATTTGTGTTGTAAATTTGCTAAGCGTATTAATAACTACAAGTTAGTATAAAAGGTTAACAAACTTGTTTTAATAAAACCTGTGCAAAACAGCTAATTTTTGAGCATTCTCAGCATTGGACGAAATTTGACCCAAACGTAGGTCTAGACCCAAGAGTTTGTATGTTAAATTTGAAGCGTAATAATAACTACAAGTTAGTATAAAAAGGAAACAAACTTGTTTTAATAAAACCGTGCAAAACAGTTAATTTTTGAGCATTCTCAGCATTGGACGAACTTGACCTAAACGTTGGTCTAGACCCAAGAGTTTGTGTGTTTAATTTTCTAAGCGTAATAATAACTACAAGTTACTATAAAAGGGAAACAAACTTGTTTTAATAAAACCGTTCAAAACAGCTAACTTTTGGATGTTCTCAGAATTCAACGATACTTGACCCAATCGCAGGACTAGACCCATCCATTTGTGTTGTAAATATGCTAAGCGTAATAATAACTAGAAGTTAGTATAAAAGCGAAACAAACTTGCTTTAATAAAACCGTGCAAAATAGCTAAATTTTGAACGTTCTCAGAATTCGACGAAACTTGACCCAAACGTTGGTCTAGACCCAAGCATTTGTGTTGTAAATTTGCTAAGCGTAATAATAACTACAAGTTAGTATAAAAAGGAAACAAACTTGTTTTAATGAAACTGTGCAAAACAGCTAAATATTGAGCATTCTCGGAATTCGCCGAAACTTGACCCAAACGTAGGTCTAGACCCAAGAGTTTGTGTGTTAAATTTTCTAAGCGTAATACTAACTACAAGTTACTATAAATGGGAAACAAACTTGTTTTAATATAACCGTGAAAACAGCTAAATTTTGAACGTTCTCAGAATTCGACGAAACTTGACCCAAACGTTGGTCTAGACCCAAGCATTTGTGTTGTAAATTTGCTAAGCGTAATAATAACTACAAGTTAGTATAAAAGGGAAACAAACTTGTTTTAATAAAATCGTGCAAAACAGTTAATTTTTGAGCATTCTCAGCATTGGACGAACTTGACCCAAACGTTGGTCTAGACCCAAGAGTTTGTGTGTTTAATTTTCTAAGCGTAATAATAACTACAAGTTACTATAAAAGGGAAACAAACTTGTTTTAATAAAACCGTGCAAAACAGCTAACTTTTGGACGTTCTCAGAATTCAACGAAACTTGACCCAATCGCAGGACTAGACCCATCCATTTGTGTTGTAAATATGCTAAGCGTAATAATAACTAGAAGTTAGTATAAAAGCGAAACAAACTTGCTTTAATAAAACCGTGCAAAATAGCTAAATTTTGAACGTTCTCAGAATTTGACGAAACTTGACCCAAACGTTGGTCTAGACCCAAGCATTTGTGTTGTAAATTTGCTAAGCGTAATAATAACTACAAGTTAGTATAAATGGGAAACAAACTTGTTTTAATGAAACTGTGCAAAACAGCTAAATATTGAGCATTCTCAGAATTCGACGAAACTTGACCCAAACGTAGGTCTAGACCCAAGAGTTTGTGTGTTAAATTTTCTAAGCGTAATAATAACTACAAGTTACTATAAAAGGGAAACAAACTTGTTTTAATATAACCGTGAAAACAGCTAAATTTTGAACGTTCTCAGAATTCGACGAAACTTGACCCAAACGTTGGTCTAGACCCAAGCATTTGTGTTGTAAATTTGCTAAGCGTAATAATAACTACAAGTTAGTATAAAAGGCAAACAAACTTGTTTCAATAAAACCGTGAAAACAGCTAAATTTTGAACATTCTCAGAATTCGACGAAACTTGACCCAAACGTTGGTCTAGACCCAAGCATTTGTGTTGTAAATTTGCTAAGCGTAATAATAACTACAAGTTAGTATAAAAAGAAAACAAACAAGTTTTAATAAAACCGTGCAAAACAGCTAATTTTTGAGCATTCTCAGCATTGGATGAAACCAAACGTTGGTCTAGACCCAAGGGTTTGTGTGTTAAATTTTCTAAGCGTAATAATAACTACAAGTTACTATAAAAGGGAAACAAACTTGTTTTATTAAAACCGTGCAAAACAGCTAACTTTTGGACGTTCTCAGAATTCAATGAAACTTGACCCAATCGGAGGACTAGACCCATCCATTTGTGTTGTAAATTTGCTAAGCGTAATAATAACTATAAGTTAGTATAAAAGCGAAACAAACTTGGTTTAATAAAACCGTGCAAAATAGCTAAATTTTGAACGTTCTCAGAATTCGACGACACTTGACCCAAACGTTGGTCTAGACCCAAGCATTTGTGTTGTAAATTTGCTAATCGTAATAATAACTACAAGTTAGTATAAAAGGGAACAAACTTGTTTTAATAAAACTGTGCAAAACAGCTAAATATTGAGCATTCTCAGAATTCGACGAAACTTGACCCAAACGTAGGTCTAGACCCAAGAGTTTGTGTGTTAAATTTTCTAAGCGTAATAATAACTACAAGTTACTATAAAAGGGAAACAAACTTGTTTTAATATAACCGTGAAAACAACTAAATTTTGAACGTTCTCAGAATTCGACAAAACTTGACCCAAACGTTGGTCTAGACCCAAGCATTTGTGTTGTAAATTTGCTAAGCGTAATAATAACTACAAGTTAGTATAAAAGGCAAACAAACTTGTTTCAATAATACCGTGAAAACAACTAAATTTTGAACGTTCTCAGAATTCGACGAAACTTGACCCAAACGTTGGTCTAGACCCAAGCATTTGTGTTGTAAATTTGCTAAGCGTAATAATAACTACAAGTTAGTATAAAAGGGAAACAAACAAGTTTTAATAAAACCGTGCAAAACAGCTAATTTTTGAGCATTCTCAGCATTGGATGAAACTTGACCCAAACGTTGGTCTAGACCCAAGGGTTTGTGTGTTAAATTTTCTAAGCGTAATAATAACTACAAGTTACTATAAAAGGGAAACAAACTTGTTTTAATCAAACCGTGCAAAACAGCTAACTTTTGGACATTCTCAGAATTCAACGAAACTTGACCCAATCGCAGGACTAGACCCATCCATTTGTGTTGTAAATTTGCTAAGCGTAATAATAACTAGAAGTTAGTATAAAAGCGAAACAAACTTGCTTTAATAAAACCGTGCAAAATAGCTAAATTTTGAACGTTCTCAGAATTCGACGACACTTGACCCAAACGTTGGTCTAGACCCAAGCATTTGTGTTGTAAATTTGCTAAGCGTAATAATAACTACAAGTTAGTATAAAAGGGAAACAAACTTGTTTTAATAAAACTGTGCAAAACAGCTAAATATTGAGCATTCTCAGAATTCGACGAAACTTGACCCAAACGTAGGTCTAGACCCAAGAGTTTGTGTGTTAAATTTTCTAAGCGTAATAATAACTACAAGTTACTATAAAAGGGAAACAAACTTGTTTTAATATAACCGTGAAAACAGCGAAATTTTGAACGTTCTCAAAATTCGACGAAACTTGAACCAAAGGTTGGTCTAGACCCAAGCATTTGTGTTGTAAATTTGCTAAGCGTAATAATAACTACAAGTTAGTATAAAAGGTTAACAAACTTGTTTTAATAAAACCTGTGCAAAACAGCTAATTTTTGAGCATTCTCAGCATTGGACGAAACTTGACCCAAACGTAGGTCTAGACCCAAGAGTTTGTATGTTAAATTTGAAGCGTAATAATAACTACAAGTTAGTATAAAAGGGAAACAAACTTGTTGTAATAAAACTGTGCAAAACAGCTAAATATTGAGCATTCTCAGAATTCGACGAAACTTGACCCAAACGTAGGTCTAGACCCAAGAGTTTGTGTGTTAAATTTTATAAGCGTAATAATAACTACAAGTTAGTATAAAAGGCAAACAAACTTGTTTCAATAAAACCGTGAAAACAACTAAATTTTGAACGTTCTCAGAATTCGACGAAACTTGACCCAAACGTTGGTCTAGACCCAAGCATTTGTGTTGTAAATTTGCTAAGCGTAATAATAACTACAAGTTAGTATAAAAGGGAAACAAACTTGTTTTAATAAAACCGTGCAAAACAGTTAATTTTTGAGCATTCTCAGCATTGGACGAACTTGACCCAAATGTAGGTCTAGACCCAAGAGTTTGTGTGTTTAATTTTCTAAGCGTAATAATAACTACAAGTTACTATAAAAGGGAAACAAACTTGTTTTAATATAACCGTGAAAACAGCTAAATTTTGAACGTTCTCAACATTCGACGAAACTTGAACCAAAGGTCGGTCTAGACCCAAGCATTTGTGTTGTAAATTTGCTAAGCGTATTAATAACTACAAGTTAGTATAAAAGGTTAACAAACTTGTTTTAATAAAACCTGTGCAAAACAGCTAATTTTTGAGCATTCTCAGCATTGGACGAAATTTGACCCAAACGTAGGTCTAGACCCAAGAGTTTGTATGTTAAATTTGAAGCGTAATAATAACTACAAGTTAGTATAAAAAGGAAACAAACTTGTTTTAATAAAACCGTGCAAAACAGTTAATTTTTGAGCATTCTCAGCATTGGACGAACTTGACCTAAACGTTGGTCTAGACCCAAGAGTTTGTGTGTTTAATTTTCTAAGCGTAATAATAACTACTAGTTACTATAAAAGGGAAACAAACTTGTTTTAATAAAACCGTTCAAAACAGCTAACTTTTGGATGTTCTCAGAATTCAACGATACTTGACCCAATCGCAGGACTAGACCCATCCATTTGTGTTGTAAATATGCTAAGCGTAATAATAACTAGAAGTTAGTATAAAAGCGAAACAAACTTGCTTTAATAAAACCGTGCAAAATAGCTAAATTTTGAACGTTCTCAGAATTCGACGAAACTTGACCCAAACGTTGGTCTAGACCCAAGCATTTGTGTTGTAAATTTGCTAAGCGTAATAATAACTACAAGTTAGTATAAAAAGGAAACAAACTTGTTTTAATGAAACTGTGCAAAACAGCTAAATATTGAGCATTCTCGGAATTCGCCGAAACTTGACCCAAACGTAGGTCTAGACCCAAGAGTTTGTGTGTTAAATTTTCTAAGCGTAATACTAACTACAAGTTACTATAAATGGGAAACAAACTTGTTTTAATATAACCGTGAAAACAGCTAAATTTTGAACGTTCTCAGAATTCGACGAAACTTGACCCAAACGTTGGTCTAGACCCAAGCATTTGTGTTGTAAATTTGCTAAGCGTAATAATAACTACAAGTTAGTATAAAAGGGAAACAAACTTGTTTTAATAAAATCGTGCAAAACAGTTAATTTTTGAGCATTCTCAGCATTGGACGAACTTGACCCAAACGTTGGTCTAGACCCAAGAGTTTGTGTGTTTAATTTTCTAAGCGTAATAATAACTACAAGTTACTATAAAAGGGAAACAAACTTGTTTTAATAAAACCGTGCAAAACAGCTAACTTTTGGACGTTCTCAGAATTCAACGAAACTTGACCCAATCGCAGGACTAGACCCATCCATTTGTGTTGTAAATATGCTAAGCGTAATAATAACTAGAAGTTAGTATAAAAGCGAAACAAACTTGCTTTAATAAAACCGTGCAAAATAGCTAAATTTTGAACGTTCTCAGAATTTGACGAAACTTGACCCAAACGTTGGTCTAGACCCAAGCATTTGTGTTGTAAATTTGCTAAGCGTAATAATAACTACAAGTTAGTATAAATGGGAAACAAACTTGTTTTAATGAAACTGTGCAAAACAGCTAAATATTGAGCATTCTCAGAATTCGACGAAACTTGACCCAAACGTAGGTCTAGACCCAAGAGTTTGTGTGTTAAATTTTCTAAGCGTAATAATAACTACAAGTTACTATAAAAGGGAAACAAACTTGTTTTAATATAACCGTGAAAACAGCTAAATTTTGAACGTTCTCAGAATTCGACGAAACTTGACCCAAACGTTGGTCTAGACCCAAGCATTTGTGTTGTAAATTTGCTAAGCGTAATAATAACTACAAGTTAGTATAAAAGGCAAACAAACTTGTTTCAATAAAACCGTGAAAACAGCTAAATTTTGAACATTCTCAGAATTCGACGAAACTTGACCCAAACGTTGGTCTAGACCCAAGCATTTGTGTTGTAAATTTGCTAAGCGTAATAATAACTACAAGTTAGTATAAAAAGAAAACAAACAAGTTTTAATAAAACCGTGCAAAACTGCTAATTTTTGAGCATTCTCAGCATTGGATGAAACTTGACCCAAACGTTGGTCTAGACCCAAGGGTTTGTGTGTTAAATTTTCTAAGCGTAATAATAACTACAAGTTACTATAAAAGGGAAACAAACTTGTTTTAATCAAACCGTGCAAAACAGCTAACTTTTGGACATTCTCAGAATTCAACGAAACTTGACCCAATCGCAGGACTAGACCCATCCATTTGTGTTGTAAATTTGCTAAGCGTAATAATAACTAGAAGTTAGTATAAAAGCGAAACAAACTTGCTTTAATAAAACCGTGCAAAATAGCTAAATTTTGAACGTTCTCAGAATTCGACGACACTTGACCCAAACGTTGGTCTAGACCCAAGCATTTGTGTTGTAAATTTGCTAAGCGTAATAATAACTACAAGTTAGTATAAAAGGGAAACAAACTTGTTTTAATAAAACTGTGCAAAACAGCTAAATATTGAGCATTCTCAGAATTCGACGAAACTTGACCCAAACGTAGGTCTAGACCCAAGAGTTTGTGTGTTAAATTTTCTAAGCGTAATAATAACTACAAGTTACTATAAAAGGGAAACAAACTTGTTTTAATATAACCGTGAAAACAGCGAAATTTTGAACGTTCTCAAAATTCGACGAAACTTGAACCAAAGGTTGGTCTAGACCCAAGCATTTGTGTTGTAAATTTGCTAAGCGTAATAATAACTACAAGTTAGTATAAAAGGTTAACAAACTTGTTTTAATAAAACCTGTGCAAAACAGCTAATTTTTGAGCATTCTCAGCATTGGACGAAACTTGACCCAAACGTTGGTCTAGACCCAAGAGTTTGTATGTTAAATTTGAAGCGTAATAATAACTACAAGTTAGTATAAAAGGGAAACAAACTTGTTTTAATAAAACTGTGCAAAACAGCTAAATATTGAGCATTCTCAGAATTCGACGAAACTTGACCCAAACGTAGGTCTAGACCCAAGGGTTTGTGTGTTAAATTTTATAAGCGTAATAATAACTACAAGTTAGTATAAAAGGCAAACAAACTTGTTTCAATAAAACCGTGAAAACAACTAAATTTTGAACGTTCTCAGAATTCGACGAAACTTGACCCAAACGTTGGTCTAGACCCAAGCATTTGTGTTGAAAATTTGCTAAGCGTAATAATAACTACAAGTTAGTATAAAAGGGAAACAAACTTGTTTTAATAAAACCGTGCAAAACAGTTAATTTTTGAGCATTCTCAGCATTGGACGAACTTGACCCAAATGTAGGTCTAGACCCAAGAGTTTGTGTGTTTAATTTTCTAAGCGTAATAATAACTACAAGTTACTATAAAAGGGAAACAAACTTGTTTTAATATAACCGTGAAAACAGCTAAATTTTGAACGTTCTCAACATTCGACGAAACTTGAACCAAAGGTCGGTCTAGACCCAAGCATTTGTGTTGTAAATTTGCTAAGCGTATTAATAACTACAAGTTAGTATAAAAGGTTAACAAACTTGTTTTAATAAAACCTGTGCAAAACAGCTAATTTTTGAGCATTCTCAGCATTGGACGAAATTTGACCAAAACGTAGGTCTAGACCCAAGAGTTTGTATGTTAAATTTGAAGCGTAATAATAACTACAAGTTAGTATAAAAAGGAAACAAACTTGTTTTAATAAAACCGTGCAAAACAGTTAATTTTTGAGCATTCTGAGCATTGGACGAACTTGACCTAAACGTTGGTCTAGACCCAAGAGTTTGTGTGTTTAATTTTCTAAGCGTAATAATAACTACAAGTTACTATAAAAGGGAAACAAACTTGTTTTAATAAAACCGTGCAAAACAGCTAACTTTTGGATGTTCTCAGAATTCAACGAAACTTGACCCAATCGCAGGACTAGACCCATCCATTTGTGTTGTAAATATGCTAAGCGTAATAATAACTAGAAGTTAGTATAAAAGCGAAACAAACTTGCTTTAATAAAACCGTGCAAAATAGCTAAATTTTGAACGTTCTCAGAATTCGACGAAACTTGACCCAAACGTTGGTCTAGACCCAAGCATTTGTGTTGTAAATTTGCTAAGCGTAATAATAACTACAAGTTAGTATAAAAAGGAAACAAACTTGTTTTAATGAAACTGTGCAAAACAGCTAAATATTGAGCATTCTCAGAATTCGACGAAACTTGACCCAAACGTAGGTCTAGACCCAAGAGCTTGTGTGTTAAATTTTCTAAGCGTAATACTAACTACAAGTTACTATAAAAGGGAAACAAACTTGTTTTAATATAACCGTGAAAACAGCTAAATTTTGAACGTTCTCAGAATTCGACGAAACTTGACCCAAACGTTGGTCTAGACCCAAGCATTTGTGTTGTAAATTTGCTAAGCGTAATAATAACTACAAGTTAGTATAAAAGGGAAACAAACTTGTTTTAATAAAACCGTGCAAAACAGTTAATTTTTGAGCATTCTCAGCATTGGACGAACTTGACCCAAACGTTGGTCTAGACCCAAGAGTTTGTGTGTTTAATTTTCTAAGCGTAATAATAACTACAAGTTACTATAAAAGGGAAACAAACTTGTTTTAATAAAACCGTGCAAAACAGCTAACTTTTGGACGTTCTCAGAATTCAACGAAACTTGACCCAATCGCAGGACTAGACCCATCCATTTGTGTTGTAAATATGCTAAGCGTAATAATAACTAGAAGTTAGTATAAAAGCGAAACAAACTTGCTTTAATAAAACCGTGCAAAATAGCTAAATTTTGAACGTTCTCAGAATTTGACGAAACTTGACCCAAACGTTGGTCTAGACCCAAGCATTTGTGTTGTAAATTTGCTAAGCGTAATAATAACTACAAGTTAGTATAAATGGGAAACAAACTTGTTTTAATGAAACTGTGCAAAACAGCTAAATATTGAGCATTCTCAGAATTCGACGAAACTTGACCCAAACGTAGGTCTAGACCCAAGAGTTTGTGTGTTAAGTTTTCTAAGCGTAATAATAACTACAAGTTACTATAAAAGGGAAACAAACTTGTTTTAATATAACCGTGAAAACAGCTAAATTTTGAACGTTCTCAGAATTCGACGAAACTTGACCCAAACGTTGGTCTAGACCCAAGCATTTGTGTTGTAACTTTGCTAAGCGTAATAATAACTACAAGTTAGTATAAAAGGCAAACAAACTTGTTTCAATAAAACCGTGAAAACAGCTAAATTTTGAACGTTCTCAGAATTCGACGAAACTTGACCCAAACGTTGGTCTAGACCCAAGCATTTGTGTTGTAAATTTGCTAAGCGTAATAATAACTACAAGTTAGTATAAAAAGAAAACAAACAAGTTTTAATAAAACCGTGCAAAACAGCTAATTTTTGAGCATTCTCAGCATTGGATGAAACTTGACCCAAACGTTGGTCTAGACCCAAGGGTTTGTGTGTTAAATTTTCTAAGCGTAATAATAACTACAAGTTACTATAAAAGGGAAACAAACTTGTTATATTAAAACCGTGCAAAACAGCTAACTTTTGGACGTTCTCAGAATTCAACGAAACTTGACCCAATCGGAGGACTAGACCCATCCATTTGTGTTGTAAATTTGCTAAGCGTAATAATAACTATAAGTTAGTATAAAAGCGAAACAAACTTGCCTTAATAAAACCGTGCAAAATAGCTAAATTTTGAACGTTCTCAGAATTCGACGACACTTGACCCAAACGTTGGTCTAGACCCAAGCATTTGTGTTGTAAATTTGCTAATCGTAATAATAACTACAAGTTAGTATAGAAGGGAAACAAACTTGTTTTAATAAAACTGTGCAAAACAGCTAAATATTGAGCATTCTCAGAATTCGACGAAACTTGACCCAAACGTAGGTCTAGACCCAAAAGTTTGTGTGTTAAATTTTCTAAGCGTAATAATAAC
Organism: Sesamum indicum; assembly: GCF_026168435.1. Lineage (NCBI taxonomy): Eukaryota > Viridiplantae > Streptophyta > Magnoliopsida > Lamiales > Pedaliaceae > Sesamum > Sesamum indicum. The sequence continues at coordinate 9,193,265 of NC_142658.1, read as the reverse complement.
TACAAGTTACTATAAAAGGGAAACAAACTTGTTTTAATATAACCGTGAAAACAGCGAAATTTTGAACGTTCTCAAAATTCGACGAAACTTGAACCAAAGGTTGGTCTAGACCCAAGCATTTGTGTTTTAAATTTGCTAAGCGTAATAATAACTACAAGTTAGTATAAAAGGTTAACAAACTTGTTTTAATAAAACCTGTGCAAAACAGCTAATTTTTTAGCATTCTCAGCATTGGACGAAACTTGACCCAAACGTAGGTCTAGACCCAAGAGTTTGTATGTTAAATTTGAAGCGTAATAATAACTACAAGTTAGTATAAAAGGGAAACAAACTTGTTTTAATAAAACCGTGCAAAACAGTTAATTTTTGAGCATTCTCAGCATTGGACGAACTTGACCCAAATGTTGGTCTAGACCAAAGAGTTTGTGTGTTTAATTTTGTAAGCGTAATAATAACTACAAGTTACTATAAAAGGGAAACAAACTTGTTTTAATATAACCGTGAAAACAGCTAAATTTTTAACGCTCTCAACATTCGACAAAACTTGAACCAAAGGTCGGTCTAGACCCAAGCATTTGTGTTGTAAATTTGCTAAGCGTATTAATAACTACAAGTTAGTATAAAAGGTTAACAAACTTGTTTTAATAAAACCTGTGCAAAACAGCTAATTTTTGAGCATTCTCAGCATTGGACGAAACTTGACCCAAACGTAGGTCTAGACCCAAGAGTTTGTATGTTAAATTTGAAGCGTAATAATAACTACAAGTTAGTATAAAAGGGAAACAAACTTGTTTTAATAAAACCGTGCAAAACAGTTATTTTTTGAGCATTCTCAGCATTGGACGAACTTGACCCAAATGTAGGTCTAGACCCAAGAGTTTGTGTGTTTAATTTTCTAAGCGTAATAATAACTACAAGTTACTATAAAAGGGAAACAAACTTGTTTTAATATAACCGTGAAAACAGCTAAATTTTGAACGTTCTCAGAATTCGACGAAACTTGACCCAAACGTAGGTCTAGACCCAAGAGTTTGTATGTTAAATTTGAAGCGTAATAATAACTACAAGTTAGTATAAAAGGGAAACAAACTTGTTTTAATAAAACCGTGCAAAACAGTTAATTTTTGAGCATTCTCAGCATTGGACGAACTTTACCCAAATGTAGGTCTAGACCCAGAGTTTGTGTGTTTAATTTTCTAAGCGTAATAATAACTACAAGTTACTATAAAAGGGAAACAAACTTGTTTTAATATAACCGTGAAAACAGCTAAATTTTGAACGTTCTCAACATTCGACGAAACTTGAACCAAAGGTCGGTCTAGACCCAAGCATTTGTGTTGTAAATTTGCTAAGCGTATTAATAACTACAAGTTAGTATAAAAGGTTAACAAACTTGTTTTAATAAAACTTGTGCAAAACAGCTAATTTTTGAGCATTCTCATCATTGGACGAAACTTGACCCAAACGTAGGTCTAGACCCAAGAGTTTGTATGTTAAATTTGAAGCGTAATAATAACTACAAGTTAGTATAAAAAGGAAACAAACTTGTTTTTTAATAAAACCGTGCAAAACAGTTAATTTTTGAGCATTCTCAGCATTGGACGAACTTGACCTAAACGTTGGTCTAGACCCAAGAGTTTGTGTGTTTAATTTTCTAAGCGTAATAATAACTACAAGTTACTATAAAAGGGAAACAAACTTGTTTTAATAAAACCGTGCAAAACAGCTAACTTTTGGATGTTCTCAGAATTCAACGAAACTTGACCCAATCGCAGGACTAGACCCATCCATTTGTGTTGTAAATATGCTAAGCGTAATAATAACTAGAAGTTAGTATAAAAGCGAAACAAACTTGCTTTAATAAAACCGTGCAAAATAGCTAAATTTTGAACGTTCTCAGAATTCGACGAAACTTGACCCAAACGTTGGTCTAGACCCAAGCATTTGTGTTGTAAATTTGCTAATCGTAATAATAACTACAAGTTAGTATAGAAGGGAAACAAACTTGTTTTAATAAAACTGTGCAAAACAGCTAAATATTGAGCATTCTCAGAATTCGACGAAACTTGACCCAAACGTAGGTCTAGACCCAAAAGTTTGTGTGTTAAATTTTCTAAGCGTAATAATAACTACAAGTTACTATAAAAGGGAAACAAACTTGTTTTAATATAACCGTGAAAACAGCGAAATATTGAACGTTCTCAAAATTCGACGAAACTTGAACCAAAGGTTGGTCTAGACCCAAGCATTTGTGTTTTAAATTTGCTAAGCGTAATAATAACTACAAGTTAGTATAAAAGGTTAACAAACTTGTTTTAATAAAACCTGTGCAAAACAGCTAATTTTTTAGCATTCTCAGCATTGGACGAAACTTGACCCAAACGTAGGTCTAGACCCAAGAGTTTGTATGTTAAATTTGAAGCGTAATAATAACTACAAGTTAGTATAAAAGGGAAACAAACTTGTTTTAATAAAACCGTGCAAAACAGTTAATTTTTGAGCATTCTCAGCATTGGACGAACTTGACCCAAATGTTGGTCTAGACCAAAGAGTTTGTGTGTTTAATTTTGTAAGCGTAATAATAACTACAAGTTACTATAAAAGGGAAACAAACTTGTTTTAATATAACCGTGAAAACAGCTAAATTTTTAACGTTCTCAACATTCGACAAAACTTGAACCAAAGGTCGGTCTAGACCCAAGCATTTGTGTTGTAAATTTGCTAAGCGTATTAATAACTACAAGTTAGTATAAAAGGTTAACAAACTTGTTTTAATAAAACCTGTGCAAAACAGCTAATTTTTGAGCATTCTCAGCATTGGACGAAACTTGACCCAAACGTAGGTCTAGACCCAAGAGTTTGTATGTTAAATTTGAAGCGTAATAATAACTACAAGTTAGTATAAAAGGGAAACAAACTTGTTTTAATAAAACCGTGCAAAACAGTTAATTTTTGAGCATTCTCAGCATTGGACGAACTTGACCCAAATGTAGGTCTAGACCCAAGAGTTTGTGTGTTTAATTTTCTAAGCGTAATAATAACTACAAGTTACTATAAAAGGGAAACAAACTTGTTTTAATATAACCGTGAAAACAGCTAAATTTTGAACGTTCTCAGAATTCGACGAAACTTGACCCAAACGTAGGTCTAGACCCAAGAGTTTGTATGTTAAATTTGAAGCGTAATAATAACTACAAGTTAGTATAAAAGGGAAACAAACTTGTTTTAATAAAACCGTGCAAAACAGTTAATTTTTGAGCATTCTCAGCATTGGACGAACTTGACCCAAATGTAGGTCTAGACCCAGAGTTTGTGTGTTTAATTTTCTAAGCGTAATAATAACTACAAGTTACTATAAAAGGGAAACAAACTTGTTTTAATATAACCGTGAAAACAGCTAAATTTTGAACGTTCTCAACATTCGACGAAACTTGAACCAAAGGTCGGTCTAGACCCAAGCATTTGTGTTGTAAATTTGCTAAGCGTATTAATAACTACAAGTTAGTATAAAAGGTTAACAAACTTGTTTTAATAAAACTTGTGCAAAACAGCTAATTTTTGAGCATTCTCATCATTGGACGAAACTTGACCCAAACGTAGGTCTAGACCCAAGAGTTTGTATGTTAAATTTGAAGCGTAATAATAACTACAAGTTAGTATAAAAAGGAAACAAACTTGTTTTTTAATAAAACCGTGCAAAACAGTTAATTTTTGAGCATTCTCAGCATTGGACGAACTTGACCTAAACGTTGGTCTAGACCCAAGAGTTTGTGTGTTTAATTTTCTAAGCGTAATAATAACTACAAGTTACTATAAAAGGGAAACAAACTTGTTTTAATAAAACCGTGCAAAACAGCTAACTTTTGGATGTTCTCAGAATTCAACGAAACTTGACCCAATCGCAGGACTAGACCCATCCATTTGTGTTGTAAATATGCTAAGCGTAATAATAACTAGAAGTTAGTATAAAAGCGAAACAAACTTGCTTTAATAAAACCGTGCAAAATAGCTAAATTTTGAACGTTCTCAGAATTCGACGAAACTTGACCCAAACGTTGGTCTAGACCCAAGCATTTGTGTTGTAAATTTGCTAAGCGTAATAATAACTACAAGTTAGTATAAAAAGGAAACAAACTTGTTTTAATGAAACTGTGCAAAACAGCTAAATATTGAGCATTCTCAGAATTCGACGAAACTTGACCCAAACGTCGGTCTAGACCCAAGAGTTTGTGTGTTAAATTTTCTAAGCGTAATAATAACTACAAGTTACTATAAAAGGAAAACAAACTTGTTTTAATATAACCGTGAAAACAGCTAAATTTTGAACGTTCTCAGAATTCGACGAAACTTGACCCAAACGTTGGTCTAGACCCAAGCATTTGTGTTGTAAATTTGCAAAGCGTAATAATAACTACAAGTTAGTATAAAAGGCAAACAAACTTGTTTCAATAAAACCGTGAAAACAGCTAAATTTTGAACGTTCTCAGAATTCGACGAAACTTGACCCAAACGTTGGTCTAGACCCAAGCATTTGTGTTGTAAATTTGCTAAGCGTAATAATAACTACAAGTTAGTATAAAAAGAAAACAAACAAGTTTTAATAAAACCGTGCAAAACAGCTAATTTTTGAGCATTCTCAGCATTGGATGAAACTTGACCCAAACGTTGGTCTAGACCCAAGGGTTTGTGTGTTAAATTTTCTAAGCGTAATAATAACTACAAGTTACTATAAAAGGGAAACAAACTTGTTATATTAAAACCGTGCAAAACAGCTAACTTTTGGACGTTCTCAGAATTCAACGAAACTTGACCCAATCGGAGGACTAGACCCATCCATTTGTGTTGTAAATTTGCTAAGCGTAATAATAACTATAAGTTAGTGTAAAAGCGAAACAAACTTGCTTTAATAAAACCGTGCAAAATAGCTAAATTTTGAACGTTCTCAGAATTCGACGACACTTGACCCAAACGTTGGTCTAGACCCAAGCATTTGTGTTGTAAATTTGCTAATCGTAATAATAACTACAAGTTAGTATAGAAGGGAAACAAACTTGTTTTAATAAAACTGTGCAAAACAGCTGAATATTGAGCATTCTCAGAATTCGACGAAACTTGACACAAACGTAGGTCTAGACCCAAAAGTTTGTGTGTTAAATTTTCTAAGCGTAATAATAACTACAAGTTACTATAAAAGGGAAACAAACTTGTTTTAATATAACCGTGAAAACAGCGAAATTTTGAACGTTCTCAAAATTCGACGAAACTTGAACCAAAGGTTGGTCTAGACCAAAGCATTTGTGTTGTAAATTTGCTAAGCGTAATAATAACTACAAGTTAGTATAAAAGGTTAACAAACTTGTTTTAATAAAACCTGTGCAAAACAGCTAATTTTTGAGCATTCTCAGCATTGGACGAAACTTGACCCAAACGTAGGTCTAGACCCAAGAGTTTGTATGTTAAATTTGAAGCGTAATAATAACTACAAGTTAGTATAAAAGGGAAACAAACTTGTTTTAATAAAACCGTGCAAAACAGTTAATTTTTGAGCATTCTCAGCATTGGACGAACTTGACCCAAATGTTGGTCTAGACCCAAGAGTTTGTGTGTTTAATTTTGTAAGCGTAATAATAACTACAAGTTACTATAAAAGGGAAACAAACTTGTTTTAATATAACCGTGAAAACAGCTAAATTTTTAACGTTCTCAACATTCGACAAAACTTGAACCAAAGGTCGGTCTAGACCCAAGCATTTGTGTTGTAAATTTGCTAAGCGTATTAATAACTACAAGTTAGTATAAAAGGTTAACAAACTTGTTTTAATAAAACCTGTGCAAAACAGCTAATTTTTGAGCATTCTCAGCATTGGACGAAACTTGACCCAAACGTAGGTCTAGACCCAAGAGTTTGTATGTTAAATTTGAAGCGTAATAATAACTACAAGTTAGTATAAAAGGGAAACAAACTTGTTTTAATAAAACCGTGCAAAACAGTTAATTTTTGAGCATTCTCAGCATTGGACGAACTTGACCCAAATGTAGGTCTAGACCCAGAGTTTGTGTGTTTAATTTTCTAAGCGTAATAATAACTACAAGTTACTATAAAAGGGAAACAAACTTGTTTTAATATAACCGTGAAAACAGCTAAATTTTGAACGTTCTCAACATTCGACGAAACTTGAACCAAAGGTCGGTCTAGACCCAAGCATTTGTGTTGTAAATTTTCTAAGCGTATTAATAACTACAAGTTAGTATAAAAGGTTAACAAACTTGTTTTAATAAAACCTGTGCAAAACAGCTAATTTTTGAGCATTCTCATCATTGGACGAAACTTGACCCAAACGTAGGTCTAGACCCAAGAGTTTGTATGTTAAATTTGAAGCGTAATAATAACTACAAGTTAGTATAAAAAGGAAACAAACTTGTTTTTTAATAAAACCGTGCAAAACAGTTAATTTTTGAGCATTCTCAGCATTGGACGAACTTGACCTAAACGTTGGTCTAGACCCAAGAGTTTGTGTGTTTAATTTTCTAAGCGTAATAATAACTACAAGTTACTATAAAAGGGAAACAAACTTGTTTTAATAAAACCGTGCAAAACAGCTAACTTTTGGATATTCTCAGAATTCAACGAAACTTGACCCAATCGCAGGACTAGACCCATCCATTTGTGTTGTAAATATGCTAAGCGTAATAATAACTAGAAGTTAGTATAAAAGCGAAACAAACTTGCTTTAATAAAACCGTGCAAAATAGCTAAATTTTGAACATTCTCAGAATTCGACGAAACTTGACCCAAACGTTGGTCTAGACCCAAGCATTTGTGTTGTAAATTTGCTAAGCGTAATAATAACTACAAGTTAGTATAAAAAGGAAACAAACTTGTTTTAATGAAACTGTGCAAAACAGCTAAATATTGAGCATTCTCAGAATTCGACGAAACTTGACCCAAACGTAGGTCTAGACCCAAGAGTTTGTGTGTTAAATTTTCTAAGCGTAATACTAACTACAAGTTACTATAAAAGGGAAACAAACTTGTTTTAATATAACCGTGAAAACAGCTAAATTTTGAACGTTCTCAGAATTCGACGAAACTTGACCCAAACGTTGGTCTAGACCCAAGCATTTGTGTTGTAAATTTGCTAAGCGTAATAATAACTACAAGTTAGTATAAAAGGGAAACAAACTTGTTTTAATAAAACCGTGCAAAACAGTTAATTTTTGAGCATTCTCAGCATTGGACGAACTTGGCCCAAACGTTGGTCTAGACCCAAGAGTTTGTGTGTTTAATTTTCTAAGCGTAATAATAACTACAAGTTACTATAAAAGGGAAACAAACTTGTTTTAATAAAACCGTGCAAAACAGCTAACTTTTGGACGTTCTCAGAATTCAACGAAACTTGACCCAATCGCAGGACTAGACCCATCCATTTGTGTTGTAAATATGCTAAGCGTAATAATAACTAGAAGTTAGTATAAAAGCGAAACAAACTTGCTTTAATAAAACCGTGCAAAATAGCTAAATTTTGAACGTTCTCAGAATTTGACGAAACTTGACCCAAACGTTGGTCTAGACCCAAGCATTTGTGTTGTAAATTTGCTAAGCGTAATAATAACTACAAGTTAGTATAAATGGGAAACAAACTTGTTTTAATGAAACTGTGCAAAACAGCTAAATATTGAGCATTCTCAGAATTCGACGAAACTTGACCCAAACGTAGGTCTAGACCCAAAAGTTTGTGTGTTAAATTTTCTAAGCGTAATAATAACTACAAGTTACTATAAAAGGGAAATAAACTTGTTTTAATATAACCGTGAAAACAGCGAAATTTTGAACGTTCTCAAAATTCGACGAAACTTGAACCAAAGGTTGGTCTAGACCCAAGCATTTGTGTTGTAAATTTGCTAAGCGTAATAATAACTACAAGTTAGTATAAAAGGTTAACAAACTTGTTTTAATAAAACCTGTGCAAAACAGCTAATTTTTGAGCATTCTCAGCATTGGACGAAACTTGACCCAAACGTAGGTCTAGACCCAAGAGTTTGTATGTTAAATTTGAAGCGTAATAATAACTACAAGTTAGTATAAAAGGGAAACAAACTTGTTTTAATAAAACCGTGCAAAACAGTTAATTTTTGAGCATTCTCAGCATTGGACGAACTTGACCCAAATGTAGGTCTAGACCCAAGAGTTTGTGTGTTTAATTTTCTAAGCGTAATAATAACTACAAGTTACTATAAAAGGGAAACAAACTTGTTTTAATATAACCGTGAAAACAGCTAAATTTTGAACGTTCTCAACATTCGACGAAACTTGAACCAAAGGTCGGTCTAGACCCAAGCATTTGTGTTGTAAATTTGCTAAGCGTATTAATAACTACAAGTTAGTATAAAAGGTTAACAAACTTGTTTTAATAAAACCTGTGCAAAACAGCTAATTTTTGAGCATTCTCATCATTGGACGAAACTTGACCCAAACGTTGGTCTAGACCCAAGAGTTTGTATGTTAAATTTGAAGCGTAATAATAACTACAAGTTAGTATAAAAAGGAAACAAACTTGTTTTTTAATAAAACCGTGCAAAACAGTTAATTTTTGAGCATTCTCATCATTGGACGAACTTGACCTAAACGTTGGTCTAGACCCAAGAGTTTGTGTGTTTAATTTTCTAAGCGTAATAATAACTACAAGTTACTATAAAAGGGAAACAAACTTGTTTTAATAAAACCGTGCAAAACAGCTAACTTTTGGATGTTCTCAGAATTCAACGAAACTTGACCCAATCGCAGGACTAGACCCATCCATTTGTGTTGTAAATATGCTAAGCGTAATAATAACTAGAAGTTAGTATAAAAGCGAAACAAACTTGCTTTAATAAAATCGTGCAAAATAGCTAAATTTTGAACGTTCTCAGAATTCGACGAAACTTGACCCAAACGTTGGTCTAGACCCAAGCATTTGTGTTGTAAATTTGCTAAGCGTAATAATAACTACAAGTTAGTATAAAAAGGAAACAAACTTGTTTTAATGAAACTGTGCAAAACAGCTAAATATTGAGCATTCTCAGAATTCGACGAAACTTGACCCAAACGTAGGTCTAGACCCAAGAGTTTGTGTGTTAAATTTTCTAAGCGTAATACTAACTACAAGTTACTATAAAAGGGAAACAAACTTGTTTTAATATAACCGTGAAAACAGCTAAATTTTGAACGTTCTCAGAATTCGACGAAACTTGACCCAAACGTTGGTCTAGACCCAAGCATTTGTGTTGTAAATTTGCTAAGCGTAATAATAACTACAAGTTAGTATAAAAGGGAAACAAACTTGTTTTAATAAAACCGTGCAAAACAGTTAATTTTTGAGCATTCTCAGCATTGGACGAACTTGACCCAAACGTTGGTCTAGACCCAAGAGTTTGTGTGTTTAATTTTCTAAGCGTAATAATAACTACAAGTTACTATAAAAGGGAAACAAACTTGTTTTAATAAAACCGTGCAAAACAGCTAACTTTTGGACGTTCTCAGAATTCAACGAAACTTGACCCAATCGCAGGACTAGACCCATCCATTTGTGTTGTAAATATGCTAAGCGTAATAATAACTAGAAGTTAGTATAAAAGCGAAACAAACTTGCTTTAATAAAACCGTGCAAAATAGCTAAATTTTGAACGTTCTCAGAATTTGACGAAACTTGACCCAAACGTTGGTCTAGACCCAAGCATTTGTGTTGTAAATTTGCTAAGCGTAATAATAACTACAAGTTAGTATAAATGGGAAACAAACTTGTTTTAATGAAACTGTGCAAAACAGCTAAATATTGAGCATTCTCAGAATTCGACGAAACTTGACCCAAACGTAGGTCTAGACCCAAGAGTTTGTGTGTTAAATTTTCTAAGCGTAATAATAACTACAAGTTACTATAAAAGGGAAACAAACTTGTTTTAATATAACCGTGAAAACAGCTAAATTTTGAACGTTCTCAGAATTCGACGAAACTTGACCCAAACGTTGGTCTAGACCCAAGCATTTGTGTTGTAAATTTGCTAAGCGTAATAATAACTACAAGTTAGTATAAAAGGCAAACAAACTTGTTTCAATAAAACCGTGAAAACAGCTAAATTTTGAACGTTCTCAGAATTCGACGAAACTTGACCCAAACGTTGGTCTAGACCCAAGCATTTGTGTTGTAAATTTGCTAAGCGTAATAATAACTACAAGTTAGTATAAAAAGAAAACAAACAAGTTTTAATAAAACCGTGCAAAACAGCTAATTTTTGAGCATTCTCAGCATTGGATGAAACTTGACCCAAACGTTGGTCTACACCCAAGGGTTTGTGTGTTAAATTTTCTAAGCGTAATAGTAACTACAAGTTACTATAAAAGGGAAACAAACTTGTTTTATTAAAACCGTGCAAAACAGCTAACTTTTGGACGTTCTCAGAATTCAACGAAACTTGACCCAATCGGAGGACTAGACCCATCCATTTGTGTTGTAAATTTGCTAAGCGTAATAATAACTATAAGTTAGTATAAAAGCGAAACAAACTTGCTTTAATAAAACCGTGCAAAATAGCTAAATTTTGAACGTTCTCAGAATTCGACGACACTTGACCCAAACGTTGGTCTAGACCCAAGCATTTGTGTTGTAAATTTGCTAATCGTAATAATAACTACAAGTTAGTATAAAAGGGAAACAAACTTGTTTTAATTAAACTGTGCAAAACAGCTAAATATTGAGCATTCTCAGAATTCGACGAAACTTGACCCAAACGTAGGTCTAGACCCAAAAGTTTGTGTGTTAAATTTTCTAAGCGTAATAATAACTACAAGTTACTATAAAAGGGAAACAAACTTCTTTTAATATAACCGTGAAAACAGCGAAATTTTGAACGTTCTCAAAATTCGACGAAACTTGAACCAAAGGTTGGTCTAGACCCAAGCATTTGTGTTGTAAATTTGCTAAGCGTAATAATAACTACAAGTTAGTATAAAAGGTTAACAAACTTGTTTTAATAAAACCTGTGCAAAACAGCTAATTTTTTAGCATTCTCAGCATTGGACGAAACTTGACCCAAACGTAGGTCTAGACCCAAGAGTTTGTATGTTAAATTTGAAGCGTAATAATAACTACAAGTTAGTATAGAAGGGAAACAAACTTGTTTTAATAAAACCGTGCAAAACAGTTAATTTTTGAGCATTCTCAGCATTGGACGAACTTGACCCAAATGTTGGTCTAGACCCAAGAGTTTGTGTGTTTAATTTTGTAAGCGTAATAATAACTACAAGTTACTATAAAAGGGAAACAAACTTGTTTTAATATAACCGTGAAAACAGCTAAATTTTTAACGTTCTCAACATTCGACAAAACTTGAACCAAAGGTCGGTCTAGACCCAAGCATTTGTGTTGTAAATTTGCTAAGCGTATTAATAACTACAAGTTAGTATAAAAGGTTAACAAACTTGTTTTAATAAAACCTGTGCAAAACAGCTAATTTTTGAGCATTCTCAGCATTGGACGAAACTTGACCCAAACGTAGGTCTAGACCCAAGAGTTTGTATGTTAAATTTGAAGCGTAATAATAACTACAAGTTAGTATAAAAGGGAAACAAACTTGTTTTAATAAAACCGTGCAAAACAGTTAATTTTTGAGCATTCTCAGCATTGGACGAACTTGACCCAAATGTAGGTCTAGACCCAAGAGTTTGTGTGTTTAATTTTCTAAGCGTAATAATAACTACAAGTTACTATAAAAGGGAAACAAACTTGTTTTAATATAACCGTGAAAACAGCTAAATTTTGAACGTTCTCAACATTCGACGAAACTTGAACCAAAGGTCGGTCTAGACCCAAGCATTTGTGTTGTAAATTTTCTAAGCGTATTAATAACTACAAGTTAGTATAAAAGGTTAACAAACTTGTTTTAATAAAACCTGTGCAAAACAGCTAATTTTTGAGCATTCTCATCATTGGACGAAACTTGACCCAAACGTAGGTCTAGACCCAAGAGTTTGTATGTTAAATTTGAAGCGTAATAATAACTACAAGTTAGTATAAAAAGGAAACAAACTTGTTTTTTAATAAAACCGTGCAAAACAGTTAATTTTTGAGCATTCTCAGCATTGGACGAACTTGACCTAAACGTTGGTCTAGACCCAAGAGTTTGTGTGTTTAATTTTCTAAGCGTAATAATAACTACAAGTTACTATAAAAGGGAAACAAACTTGTTTTAATAAAACCGTGCAAAACAGCTAACTTTTGGATGTTCTCAGAATTCAACGAAACTTGACCCAATCGCAGGACTAGACCCATCCATTTGTGTTGTAAATATGCTAAGCGTAATAATAACTAGAAGTTAGTATAAAAGCGAAACAAACTTGCTTTAATAAAACCGTGCAAAATAGCTAAATTTTGAACGTTCTCAGAATTCGACGAAACTTGACCCAAACGTTGGTCTAGACCCAAGCATTTGTGTTGTAAATTTGCTAAGCGTAATAATAACTACAAGTTAGTATAAAAAGGAAACAAACTTGTTTTAATGAAATTGTGCAAAACAGCTAAATATTGAGCATTCTCAGAATTCGACGGAACTTGACCCAAACGTAGGTCTAGACCCAAGAGTTTGTGTGTTAAATTTTCTAAGCGTAATACTAACTACAAGTTACTATAAAAGGGAAACAAACTTGTTTTAATATAACCGTGAAAACAGCTAAATTTTGAACGTTCTCAGAATTCGACGAAACTTGACCCAAACGTTGGTCTAGACCCAAGCATTTGTGTTGTAAATTTGCTAAGCGTAATAATAACTACAAGTTAGTATAAAAAGGAAACAAACTTGTTTTAATGAAACTGTGCAAAACAGCTAAATATTGAGCATTCTTAGAATTCGACGAAACTTGACCCAAACGTTGGTCTAGACCCAAGAGTTTGTGTGTTAAATTTTCTAAGCGTAATACTAACTACAAGTTACTATAAAAGGGAAACAAACTTGTTTTAATATAACCGTGAAAACAGCTAAATTTTGAACGTTCTCAGAATTCGACGAAACTTGACCCAAACGTTGGTCTAGACCCAAGCATTTGTGTTGTAAATTTGCTAAGCGTAATAATAACTACAAGTTAGTATAAAAGGGAAACAAACTTGTTTTAATAAAACCGTGCAAAACAGTTAATTTTTGAGCATTCTCAGCATTGGACGAACTTGACCCAAACGTTGGTCTAGACCCAAGAGTTTGTGTGTTTAATTTTCTAAGCGTAATAATAACTACAAGTTACTATAAAAGGGAAACAAACTTGTTTTAATAAAACCGTGCAAAACAGCTAACTTTTGGACGTTCTCAGAATTCAACGAAACTTGACCCAATCGCAGGACTAGACCCATCCATTTGTGTTGTAAATATGCTAAGCGTAATAATAACTAGAAGTTAGTATAAAAGCGAAACAAACTTGCTTTAATAAAACCGTGCAAAATAGCTAAATTTTGAACGTTCTCAGAATTTGACGAAACTTGACCCAAACGTTGGTCTAGACCCAAGCATTTGTGTTGTAAATTTGCTAAGCGTAATAATAACTACAAGTTAGTATAAAAGGGAAACAAACTTGTTTTAATAAAACCGTGCAAAACAGTTAATTTTTGAGCATTCTCAGCATTGGACGAACTTGACCCAAATGTAGGTCTAGACCCAAGAGTTTGTGTGTTTAATTTTCTAAGCGTAATAATAACTACAAGTTACTATAAAAGGGAAACAAACTTGTTTTAATATAACCGTGAAAACAGCTAAATTTTGAACGTTCTCAGAATTCGACGAAACTTGACCCAAACGTAGGTCTAGACCCAAGAGTTTGTATGTTAAATTTGAAGCGTAATAATAACTACAAGTTAGTATAAAAGGGAAACAAACTTGTTTTAATAAAACCGTGCAAAACAGTTAATTTTTGAGCATTCTCAGCATTGGACGAACTTGACCCAAATGTAGGTCTAGACCCAGAGTTTGTGTGTTTAATTTTCTAAGCGTAATAATAACTACTAGTTACTATAAAAGGGAAACAAACTTGTTTTAATATAACCGTGAAAACAGCTAAATTTTGAACGTTCTCAACATTCGACGAAACTTGAACCAAAGGTCGGTCTAGACCCAAGCATTTGTGTTGTAAATTTGCTAAGCGTATTAATAACTACAAGTTAGTATAAAAGGTTAACAAACTTGTTTTAATAAAACTTGTGCAAAACAGCTAATTTTTGAGCATTCTCATCATTGGACGAAACTTGACCCAAACGTAGGTCTAGACCCAAGAGTTTGTATGTTAAATTTGAAGCGTAATAATAACTACAAGTTAGTATAAAAAGGAAACAAACTTGTTTTTTAATAAAACCGTGCAAAACAGTTAATTTTTGAGCATTCTCAGCATTGGACGTACTTGACCTAAACGTTGGTCTAGACCCAAGAGTTTGTGTGTTTAATTTTCTAAGCGTAATAATAACTACAAGTTACTATAAAAGGGAAACAAACTTGTTTTAATAAAACCGTGCAAAACAGCTAACTTTTGGATGTTCTCAGAATTCAACGAAACTTGACCCAATCGCAGGACTAGACCCATCCATTTGTGTTGTAAATATGCTAAGCGTAATAATAACTAGAAGTTAGTATAAAAGCGAAACAAACTTGCTTTAATAAAACCGTGCAAAATAGCTAAATTTTGAACGTTCTCAGAATTCGACGAAACTTGACCCAAACGTTGGTCTAGACCCAAGCATTTGTGTTGTAAATTTGCTAAGCGTAATAATAACTACAAGTTAGTATAAAAAGGAAACAAACTTGTTTTAATGAAACTGTGCAAAACAGCTAAATATTGAGCATTCTCAGAATTCGACGAAACTTGACCCAAACGTAGGTCTAGACCCAAGAGTTTGTGTGTTAAATTTTCTAAGCGTAATACTAACTACAAGTTACTATAAAAGGGAAACAAACTTGTTTTAATATAACCGTGAAAACAGCTAAATTTTGAACGTTCTCAGAATTCGACGAAACTTGACCCAAACGTTGGTCTAGACCCAAGCATTTGTGTTGTAAATTTGCTAAGCGTAATAATAACTACAAGTTAGTATAAAAGGGAAACAAACTTGTTTTAATAAAACCGTGCAAAACAGTTAATTTTTGAGCATTCTCAGCATTGGACGAACTTGACCCAAACGTTGGTCTAGACCCAAGAGTTTGTGTGTTTAATTTTCTAAGCGTAATAATAACTACAAGTTACTATAAAAGGGAAACAAACTTGTTTTAATAAAACCGTGCAAAACAGCTAAATTTTGAACGTTCTCAGAATTCGACGAAACTTGACCCAAACGTTGGTCTAGACCCAAGCATTTGTGTTGTAAATTTGCTAAGCGTAATAATAACTACAAGTTAGTATAAAAAGAAAACAAACAAGTTTTAATAAAACCGTGCAAAACAGCTAATTTTTGAGCATTCTCAGCATTGGATGAAACTTGACCCAAACGTTGGTCTAGACCCAAGGGTTTGTGTGTTAAATTTTCTAAGCGTAATAATAACTACAAGTTACTATAAAAGGGAAACAAACTTGTTATATTAAAACCGTGCAAAACAGCTAACTTTTGGACGTTCTCAGAATTCAACGAAACTTGACCCAATCGGAGGACTAGACCCATCCATTTGTGTTGTAAATTTGCTAAGCGTAATAATAACTATAAGTTAGTATAAAAGCGAAACAAACTTGCTTTAATAAAACCGTGCAAAATAGCTAAATTTTGAACGTTCTCAGAATTCGACGACACTTGACCCAAACGTTGGTCTAGACCCAAGCATTTGTGTTGTAAATTTGCTAATCGTAATAATAACTACAAGTTAGTATAAAAGGGAAACAAACTTGTTTTAATAAAACTGTGCAAAACAGCTAAATATTGAGCATTCTCAGAATTCGACGAAACTTGACCCAAACGTAGGTCTAGACCCAAAAGTTTGTGTGTTAAATTTTCTAAGCGTAATAATAACTACAAGTTACTATAAAAGGGAAACAAACTTGTTTTAATATAACCGTGAAAACAGCGAAATTTTGAACGTTCTCAAAATTCGACGAAACTTGAACCAAAGGTTGGTCTAGACCCAAGCATTTGTGTTGTAAATTTGCTAAGCGTAATAATAACTACAAGTTAGTATAAAAGGTTAACAAACTTGTTTTAATAAAACCTGTGCAAAACAGCTAATTTTTGAGCATTCTCAGCATTGGACGAAACTTGACCCAAACGTAGGTCTAGACCCAAGAGTTTGTATGTTAAATTTGAAGCGTAATAATAACTACAAGTTAGTATAAAAGGGAAACAAACTTGTTTTAATAAAACCGTGCAAAACAGTTAATTTTTGAGCATTCTCAGCATTGGACGAACTTGACCCAAATGTTGGTCTAGACCCAAGAGTTTGTGTGTTTAATTTTGTAAGCGTAATAATAACTACAAGTTACTATAAAAGGGAAACAAACTTGTTTTAATATAACCGTGAAAACAGCTAAATTTTTAACGTTCTCAACATTCGACAAAACTTGAACCAAAGGTCGGTCTAGACCCAAGCATTTGTGTTGTAAATTTGCTAAGCGTATTAATAACTACAAGTTAGTATAAAAGGTTAACAAACTTGTTTTAATAAAACCTGTGCAAAACAGCTAATTTTTGAGCATTCTCAGCATTGGACGAAACTTGACCCAACCGTAGGTCTAGACCCAAGAGTTTGTATGTTAAATTTGAAGCGTAATAATAACTACAAGTTAGTATAAAAGGGAAACAAACTTGTTTTAATAAAACCGTGCAAAACAGTTAATTTTTGAGCATTCTCAGCATTGGACGAACTTGACCCAAATGTAGGTCTAGACCCAAGAGTTTGTGTGTTTAATTTTCTAAGCGTAATAATAACTACAAGTTACTATAAAAGGGAAACAAACTTGTTGTAATATAACCGTGAAAACAGCTAAATTTTGAACGTTCTCAACATTCGACGAAACTTGAACCAAAGGTCGGTCTAGACCCAAGCATTTGTGTTGTAAATTTGCTAAGCGTAATAATAACTACAAGTTAGTATAAAAGGGAAACAAACTTGTTTTAATAAAACTGTGCAAAACAGCTAAATATTGAGCATTCTCAGAATTCGACGAAACTTGACCCAAACGTAGGTCTAGACCCAAAAGTTTGTGTGTTAAATTTTCTAAGCGTAATAATAACTACAAGTTACTATAAAAGGGAAACAAACTTGTTTTAATATAACCGTGAAAACAGCGAAATTTTGAACGTTCTCAAAATTCGACGAAACTTGAACCAAAGGTTGGTCTAGACCCAAGCATTTGTGTTGTAAATTTGCTAAGCGTAATAATAACTACAAGTTAGTATAAAAGGTTAACAAACTTGTTTTAATAAAACCTGTGCAAAACAGCTAATTTTTGAGCATTCTCAGCATTGGACGAAACTTGACCCAAACGTAGGTCTAGACCCAAGAGTTTGTATGTTAAATTTGAAGCGTAATAATAACTACAAGTTAGTATAAAAGGGAAACAAACTTGTTTTAATAAAACCGTGCAAAACAGTTAATTTTTGAGCATTCTCAGCATTGGACGAACTTGACCCAAATGTTGGTCTAGACCCAAGAGTTTGTGTGTTTAATTTTGTAAGCGTAATAATAACTACAAGTTACTATAAAAGGGAAACAAACTTGTTTTAATATAACCGTGAAAACAGCTAAATTTTTAACGTTCTCAACATTCGACAAAACTTGAACCAAAGGTCGGTCTAGACCCAAGCATTTGTGTTGTAAATTTGCTAAGCGTATTAATAACTACAAGTTAGTATAAAAGGTTAACAAACTTGTTTTAATAAAACCTGTGCAAAACAGCTAATTTTTGAGCATTCTCAGCATTGGACGAAACTTGACCCAAACGTAGGTCTAGACCCAAGAGTTTGTATGTTAAATTTGAAGCGTAATAATAACTACAAGTTAGTATAAAAGGGAAACAAACTTGTTTTAATAAAACCGTGCAAAACAGTTAATTTTTGAGCATTCTCAGCATTGGACGAACTTGACCCAAATGTAGGTCTAGACCCAAGAGTTTGTGTGTTTAATTTTCTAAGCGTAATAATAACTACAAGTTACTATAAAAGGGAAACAAACTTGTTGTAATATAACCGTGAAAACAGCTAAATTTTGAACGTTCTCAACATTCGACGAAACTTGAACCAAAGGTCGGTCTAGACCCAAGCATTTGTGTTGTAAATTTGCAAAGCGTATTAATAACTACAAGTTAGTATAAAAGGTTAACAAACTTGTTTTAATAAAACCTGTGCAAAACAGCTAATTTTTGAGCATTCTCATCATTGGACGAAACTTGACCCAAACGTAGGTCTAGACCCAAGAGTTTGTATGTTAAATTTGAAGCGTAATAATAACTACAAGTTAGTATAAAAAGGAAACAAACTTGTTTTTTAATAAAACCGTGCAAAACAGTTAATTTTTGAGCATTCTCAGCATTGGACGAACTTGACCTAAACGTTGGTCTAGACCCAAGAGTTTGTGTGTTTAATTTTCTAAGCGTAATAATAACTACAAGTTACTATAAAAGGGAAACAAACTTGTTTTAATAAAACCGTGCAAAACAGCTAACTTTTGGATGTTCTCAGAATTCAACGAAACTTGACCCAATCGCAGGACTAGACCCATCCATTTGTGTTGTAAATATGCTAAGCGTAATAATAACTAGAAGTTAGTATAAAAGCGAAACAAACTTGCTTTAATAAAACCGTGCAAAATAGCTAAATTTTGAACGTTCTCAGAATTTGACGAAACTTGACCCAAACGTTGGTCTAGACCCAAGCATTTGTGTTGTAAATTTGCTAAGCGTAATAATAACTACAAGTTAGTATAAAAAGGAAACAAACTTGTTTTAATGAAACTGTGCAAAACAGCTAAATATTGAGCATTCTCAGAATTCGACGAAACTTGACCCAAACGTAGGTCTAGACCCAAGAGTTTGTGTGTTAAATTTTCTAAGCGTAATACTAACTACAAGTTACTATAAAAGGGAAACAAACTTGTTTTAATATAACCGTGAAAACAGCTAAATTTTGAACGTTCTCAGAATTCGACGAAACTTGACCCAAACGTTGGTCTAGACCCAAGCATTTGTGTTGTAAATTTGCTAAGCGTAATAATAACTACAAGTTAGTATAAAAGGCAAACAAACTTGTTTCAATAAAACCGTGAAAACAGCTAAATTTTGAACGTTCTCAGAATTCGACGAAACTTGACCCAAACGTTGGTCTAGACCCAAGCATTTGTGTTGTAAATTTGCTAAGCGTAATAATAACTACAAGTTAGTATAAAAAGAAAACAAACAAGTTTTAATAAAACCGTGCAAAACAGCTAATTTTTGAGCATTCTCAGCATTGGATGAAACTTGACCCAAACGTTGGTCTAGACCCAAGGGTTTGTGTGTTAAATTTTCTAAGCGTAATAATAACTACAAGTTACTATAAAAGGGAAACAAACTTGTTATATTAAAACCGTGCAAAACAGCTAACTTTTGGACGTTCTCAGAATTCAACGAAACTTGACCCAATCGGAGGACTAGACCCATCCATTTGTGTTGTAAATTTGCTAAGCGTAATAATAACTATAAGTTAGTATAAAAGCGAAACAAACTTGCTTTAATAAAACCGTGCAAAATAGCTAAATTTTGAACGTTCTCAGAATTCGACGACACTTGACCCAAACGTTGGTCTAGACCCAAGCATTTGTGTTGTAAATTTGCTAATCGTAATAATAACTACAAGTTAGTATAAAAGGGAAACAAACTTGTTTTAATAAAACTGTGCAAAACAGCTAAATATTGAGCATTCTCAGAATTCGACGAAATTTGACCCAAACGTAGGTCTAGACCCAAAAGTTTGTGTGTTAAATTTTCTAAGCGTAATAATAACTACAAGTTACTATAAAAGGGAAACAAACTTGTTTTAATATAACCGTGAAAACAGCGAAATTTTGAACGTTCTCAAAATTCGACGAAACTTGAACCAAAGGTTGGTCTAGACCCAAGCATTTGTGTTGTAAATTTGCTAAGCGTAATAATAACTACAAGTTAGTATAAAAGGTTAACAAACTTGTTTTAATAAAACCTGTGCAAAACAGCTAATTTTTGAGCATTCTCAGCATTGGACGAAACTTGACCCAAACGTAGGTCTAGACCCAAGAGTTTGTATGTTAAATTTGAAGCGTAATAATAACTACAAGTTAGTATAAAAGGGAAACAAACTTGTTTTAATAAAACCGTGCAAAACAGTTAATTTTTGAGCATTCTCAGCATTGGACGAACTTGACCCAAATGTTGGTCTAGACCCAAGAGTTTGTGTGTTTAATTTTGTAAGCGTAATAATAACTACAAGTTACTATAAAAGGGAAACAAACTTGTTTTAATATAACCGTGAAAACAGCTAAATTTTTAACGTTCTCAACATTCGACAAAACTTGAACCAAAGGTCGGTCTAGACCCAAGCATTTGTGTTGTAAATTTGCTAAGCGTATTAATAACTACAAGTTAGTATAAAAGGTTAACAAACTTGTTTTAATAAAACCTGTGCAAAACAGCTAATTTTTGAGCATTCTCAGCATTGGACGAAACTTGACCCAAACGTTGGTCTAGACCCAAGAGTTTGTATGTTAAATTTGAAGCGTAATAATAACTACAAGTTAGTATAAAAGGGAAACAAACTTGTTTTAATAAAACCGTGCAAAACAGTTAATTTTTGAGATTCTCAGCATTGGACAAACTTGACCCAAATGTAGGTCTAGACCCAAGAGTTTGTGTGTTTAATTTTCTAAGCGTAATAATAACTACAAGTTACTATAAAAGGGAAACAAACTTGTTGTAATATAACCGTGAAAACAGCTAAATTTTGAACGTTCTCAACATTCGACGAAACTTGAACCAAAGGTCGGTCTAGACCCAAGCATTTGTGTTGTAAATTTGCTAAGCGTATTAATAACTACAAGTTAGTATAAAAGGTTAACAAACTTGTTTTAATAAAACCTGTGCAAAACAGCTAATTTTTGAGCATTCTCATCATTGGACGAAACTTGACCCAAACGTAGGTCTAGACCCAAGAGTTTGTATGTTAAATTTGAAGCGTAATAATAACTACAAGTTAGTATAAAAAGGAAACAAACTTGTTTTTTAATAAAACCGTGCAAAACAGTTAATTTTTGAGCATTCTCAGCATTGGACGAACTTGACCTAAACGTTGGTCTAGACCCAAGAGTTTGTGTGTTTAATTTTCTAAGCGTAATAATAACTACAAGTTACTATAAAAGGGAAACAAACTTGTTTTAATAAAACCGTGCAAAACAGCTAACTTTTGGATGTTCTCAGAATTCAACGAAACTTGACCCAATCGCAGGACTAGACCCATCCATTTGTGTTGTAAATATGCTAAGCGTAATAATAACTAGAAGTTAGTATAAAAGCGAAACAAACTTGCTTTAATAAAACCGTGCAAAATAGCTAAATTTTGAACGTTCTCAGAATTCGACGAAACTTGACCCAAACGTTGGTCTAGACCCAAGCATTTGTGTTGTAAATTTGCTAAGCGTAATAATAACTACAAGTTAGTATAAAAAGGAAACAAACTTGTTTTAATGAAACTGTGCAAAACAGCTAAATATTGAGCATTCTCAGAATTCGACGGAACTTGACCCAAACGTAGGTCTAGACCCAAGAGTTTGTGTGATAAATTTTCTAAGCGTAATACTAACTACAAGTTACTATAAAAGGGAAACAAACTTGTTTTAATATAACCGTGAAAACAGCTAAATTTTGAACGTTCTCAGAATTCGACGAAACTTGACCCAAACGTTGGTCTAGACCCAAGCATTTGTGTTGTAAATTTGCTAAGCGTAATAATAACTACAAGTTAGTATAAAAAGGAAACAAACTTGTTTTAATGAAACTGTGCAAAACAGCTAAATATTGAGCATTCTCAGAATTCGACGAAACTTGACCCAAACGTAGGTCTAGACCCAAGAGTTTGTGTGTTAAATTTTCTAAGCGTAATACTAACTACAAGTTACTATAAAAGGGAAACAAACTTGTTTTAATATAACCGTGAAAACAGCTAAATTTTGAACGTTCTCAGAATTCGACGAAACTTGACCCAAACGTTGGTCTAGACCCAAGCATTTGTGTTGTAAATTTGCTAAGCGTAATAATAACTACAAGTTAGTATAAAAGGGAAACAAACTTGTTTTAATAAAACCGTGCAAAACAGTTAATTTTTGAGCATTCTCAGCATTGGACGAACTTGACCCAAACGTTGGTCTAGACCCAAGAGTTTGTGTGTTTAATTTTCTAAGCGTAATAATAACTACAAGTTACTATAAAAGGGAAACAAACTTGTTTTAATAAAACCGTGCAAAACAGCTAACTTTTGGACGTTCTCAGAATTCAACGAAACTTGACCCAATCGCAGGACTAGACCCATCCATTTGTGTTGTAAATATGCTAAGCGTAATAATAACTAGAAGTTAGTATAAAAGCGAAACAAACTTGCTTTAATAAAACCGTGCAAAATAGCTAAATTTTGAACGTTCTCAGAATTTGACGAAACTTGACCCAAACGTTGGTCTAGACCCAAGCATTTGTGTTGTAAATTTGCTAAGCGTAATAATAACTACAAGTTAGTATAAATGGGAAACAAAGTTGTTTTAATGAAACTGTGCAAAACAGCTAAATATTGAGCATTCTCAGAATTCGACGAAACTTGACCCAAACGTAGGTCTAGACCCAAGAGTTTGTGTGTTAAATTTTCTAGGCGTAATAATAACTACAAGTTACTATAAAAGGGAAACAAACTTGTTTTAATATAACCGTGAAAACAGCTAAATTTTGAACGTTCTCAGAATTCGACGAAACTTGACCCAAACGTTGGTCTAGACCCAAGCATTTGTGTTGTAAATTTGCTAAGCGTAATAATAACTACAAGTTAGTATAAAAGGCAAACAAACTTGTTTCAATAAAACCGTGAAAACAGCTAAATTTTGAACGTTCTCAGAATTCGACGAAACTTGACCCAAACGTTGGTCTAGACCCAAGCATTTGTGTTGTAAATTTGCTAAGCGTAATAATAACTACAAGTTAGTATAAAAAGAAAACAAACAAGTTTTAATAAAACCGTGCAAAACAGCTAATTTTTGAGCATTCTCAGCATTGGATGAAACTTGACCCAAACGTTGGTCTAGACCCAAGGGTTTGTGTGTTAAATTTTCTAAGCGTAATAATAACTACAAGTTACTATAAAAGGGAAACAAACTTGTTATATTAAAACCGTGCAAAACAGCTAACTTTTGGACGTTCTCAGAATTCAACGAAACTTGACCCAATCGGAGGACTAGACCCATCCATTTGTGTTGTAAATTTGCTAAGCGTAATAATAACTATAAGTTAGTATAAAAGCGAAACAAACTTGCTTTAATAAAACCGTGCAAAATAGCTAAATTTTGAACGTTCTCAGAATTCGACGACACTTGACCCAAACGTTGGTCTAGACCCAAGCATTTGTGTTGTAAATTTGCTAATCGTAATAATAACTACAAGTTAGTATAAAAGGGAAACAAACTTGTTTTAATAAAACTGTGCAAAACAGCTAAATATTGAGCATTCTCAGAATTCGACGAAACTTGACCCAAACGTAGGTCTAGACCCAAAAGTTTGTGTGTTAAATTTTCTAAGCGTAATAATAACTACAAGTTACTATAAAAGGGAAACAAACTTGTTTTAATATAACCGTGAAAACAGCGAAATTTTGAACGTTCTCAAAATTCGACGAAACTTGAACCAAAGGTTGGTCTAGACCCAAGCATTTGTGTTGTAAATTTGCTAAGCGTAATAATAACTACAAGTTAGTATAAAAGGTTAACAAACTTGTTTTAATAAAACCTGTGCAAAACAGCTAATTTTTTAGCATTCTCAGCATTGGACGAAACTTGACCCAAACGTAGGTCTAGACCCAAGAGTTTGTATGTTAAATTTGAAGCGTAATAATAACTACAAGTTAGTATAAAAGGGAAACAAACTTGTTTTAATAAAACCGTGCAAAACAGTTAATTTTTGAGCATTCTCAGCATTGGACGAACTTGACCCAAATGTAGGTCTAGACCCAAGAGTTTGTGTGTTTAATTTTCTAAGCGTAATAATAACTACAAGTTACTATAAAAGGGAAACAAACTTGTTTTAATATAACCGTGAAAACAGCTAAATTTTGAACGTTCTCAACATTCGACGAAACTTGAACCAAAGGTCGGTCTAGACCCAAGCATTTGTGTTGTAAATTTGCTAAGCGTATTAATAACTACAAGTTAGTATAAAAGGTTAACAAACTTGTTTTAATAAAACCTGTGCAAAACAGCTAATTTTTGAGCATTCTCATCATTGGACGAAACTTGACCCAAACGTAGGTCTAGACCCAAGAGTTTGTATGTTAAATTTGAAGCGTAATAATAACTACAAGTTAGTATAAAAAGGAAAAAAACTTGTTTTTTAATAAAACCGTGCAAAACAGTTTATTTTTGAGCATTCTCAGCATTGGACGAACTTGACCTAAACGTTGGTCTAGACCCAAGAGTTTGTGTGTTTAATTTTCTAAGCATAATAATAACTACAAGTTACTATAAAAGGGAAACAAACTTGTTTTAATAAAACCGTGCAAAACAGCTAACTTTTGGATGTTCTCAGAATTCAACGAAACTTGACCCAATCGCAGGACTAGACCCATCCATTTGTGTTGTAAATATGCTAAGCGTAATAATAACTAGAAGTTAGTATAAAAGCGAAACAAACTTGCTTTAATAAAACCGTGCAAAATAGCTAAATTTTGAACGTTCTCAGAATTCGACGAAACTTGACCCAAACGTTGGTCTAGACCCAAGCATTTGTGTTGTAAATTTGCTAAGCGTAATAATAACTACAAGTTAGTATAAAAAGGAAACAAACTTGTTTTAATGAAACTGTGCAAAACAGCTAAATATTGAGCATTCTCAGAATTCGACGGAACTTGACCCAAACGTAGGTCTAGACCCAAGAGTTTGTGTGTTAAATTTTCTAAGCGTAATACTAACTACAAGTTACTATAAAAGGGAAACAAACTTGTTTTAATATAACCGTGAAAACAGCTAAATTTTGAACGTTCTCAGAATTCGACGAAACTTGACCCAAACGTTGGTCTAGACCCAAGCATTTGTGTTGTAAATTTGCTAAGCGTAATAATAACTACAAGTTAGTATAAAAGGGAAACAAACTTATTTTAATAAAACCGTGCAAAACAGTTAATTTTTGAGCATTCTCAGCATTGGACGAACTTGACCCAAACGTTGGTCTAGACCCAAGAGTTTGTGTGTTTAATTTTCTAAGCGTAATAATAACTACAAGTTACTATAAAAGGGAAACAAACTTGTTTTAATAAAACCGTGCAAAACAGCTAACTTTTGGACGTTCTCAGAATTCAACGAAACTTGACCCAATCGCAGGACTAGACCCATCCATTTGTGTTGTAAATATGCTAAGCGTAATAATAACTAGAAGTTAGTATAAAAGCGAGACAAACTTGCTTTAATAAAACCGTGCAAAATAGCTAAATTTTGAACGTTCTCAGAATTTGACGAAACTTGACCCAAACGTTGGTCTAGACCCAAGCATTTGTGTTGTAAATTTGCTAAGCGTAATAATAACTACAAGTTAGTATAAATGGGAAACAAACTTGTTTTAATGAAACTGTGCAAAACAGCTAAATATTGAGCATTCTCAGAATTCGACGAAACTTGACCCAAACGTAGGTCTAGACCCAAGAGTTTGTGTGTTAAATTTTCTAAGCGTAATAATAACTACAAGTTACTATAAAAGGGAAACAAACTTGTTTTAATATAACCGTGAAAACAGCTAAATTTTGAACGTTCTCAGAATTCGACGAAACTTGACCCAAACGTTGGTCTAGACCCAAGCATTTGTGTTGTAAATTTGCTAAGCGTAATAATAACTACAAGTTAGTATAAAAGGCAAACAAACTTGTTTCAATAAAACCGTGAAAACAGCTAAATTTTGAACGTTCTCAGAATTCGACGAAACTTGACCCAAACGTTGGTCTAGACCCAAGCATTTGTGTTGTAAATTTGCTAAGCGTAATAATAACTACAAGTTAGTATAAAAGGAAAACAAACAAGTTTTAATAAAACCGTGCAAAACAGCTAATTTTTGAGCATTCTCAGCATTGGATGAAACTTGACCCAAACGTTGGTCTAGACCCAAGGGTTTGTGTGTTAAATTTTCTAAGCGTAATAATAACTACAAGTTACTATAAAAGGGAAACAAACTTGTTTTATTAAAACCGTGCAAAACAGCTAACTTTTGGACGTTCTCAGAATTCAACGAAACTTGACCCAATCGCAGGACTAGACCCATCTATTTGTGTTGTAAATTTGCTAAGCGTAATAATAACTAGAAGTTAGTATAAAAGCGAAACAAACTTGCTTTAATAAAACCGTGCAAAATAGCTAAATTTTGAACGTTCTCAGAATTCGACGACACTTGACCCAAACGTTGGTCTAGACCCAAGCATTTGTGTTGTAAATTTGCTAATCGTAATAATAACTACAAGTTAGTATAAAAGGGAAACAAACTTGTTTTAATAAAACTGTGCAAAACAGCTAAATATTGAACATTCTCAGAATTCGACGAAACTTGACCCAAACGTAGGTCTAGACCCAAGAGTTTGTGTGTTAAATTTTCTAAGCGTAATACTAACTACAAGTTACTATAAAAGGGAAACAAACTTGTTTTAATATAACCGTGAAAACAGCTAAATTTTGAACGTTCTCAGAATTTGACGAAACTTGACCCAAACGTTGGTCTAGACCCAAGCATTTGTGTTGTAAATTTGCTAAGCGTAATAATAACTACAAGTTAGTATAAAAGGGAAACAAACTTGTTTTAATAAAACCGTGCAAAACAGTTAATTTTCGAGCATTCTCAGCATTGGACGAACTTGACCCAAACGTTGGTCTAGACCCAAGAGTTTGTGTGTTTAATTTTCTAAGCGTAATAATAACTACAAGTTACTATAAAAGGGAAACAAACTTGTTTTAATAAAACCGTGCAAAACAGCTAACTTTTGGACGTTCTCAGAATTCAACGAAACTTGACCCAATCGCAGGACTAGACCCATCCATTTGTGTTGTAAATATGCTAAGCGTAATAATAACTAGAAGTTAGTATAAAAGCGAAACAAACTTGCTTTAATAAAACCGTGCAAAATAGCTAAATTTTGAACGTTCTCAGAATTTGACGAAACTTGACCCAAACGTTGGTCTAGACCCAAGCATTTGTGTTGTAAATTTGCTAAGCGTAATAATAACTACAAGTTACTATAAAAGGGAAACAAACTTGTTTTAATATAACCGTGAAAACAGCTAAATTTTGAACGTTCTCAGAATTCGACGAAACTTGACCCAAACGTTGGTCTAGACCCAAGCATTTGTGTTGTAAATTTGCTAAGCGTAATAATAACTACAAGTTAGTATAAAAGGAAAACAAACAACTTTTAATAAAACCGTGCAAAACAGCTAATTTTTGAGCATTCTCAGCATTGGATGAAACTTGACCCAAACGTTGGTCTAGACCCAAGGGTTTGTGTGTTAAATTTTCTAAGCGTAATAATAACTACAAGTTACTATAAAAGGGAAACAAACTTGTTTTATTAACCGTGCAAAACAGCTAACTTTTGGACGTTCTCAGAATTCAACGAAACTTGACCCAATCGCAGGACTAGACCCATCCATTTGTGTTGTAAATTTGCTAAGCGTAATAATAACTAGAAGTTAGTATAAAAGCGAAACAAACTTGCTTTAATAAAACCGTGCAAAATAGCTAAATTTTGAACGTTCTCAGAATATGACGACACTTGACCCAAACGTTGGTCTAGACCCAAGCATTTGTGTTGTAAATTTGCTAATCGTAATAATAACTACAAGTTAGTATAAAAGGGAAACAAACTTGTTTTAATAAAACTGTGCAAAACAGCTAAATATTGAGCATTCTCAGAATTCGACGAAACTTGACCCAAACGTAGGTCTAGACCCAAGAGTTTGTGTGTTAAATTTTCTAAGCGTAATACTAACTACAAGTTACTATAAAAGGGAAACAAACTTGTTTTAATATAACCGTGAAAACAGCTAAATTTTGAACGTTCTCAGAATTCGACGAAACTTGACCCAAACGTTGGTCTAGACCCAAGCATTTGTGTTGTAAATTTGCTAAGCGTAATAATAACTACAAGTTAGTATAAAAGGGAAACAAACTTGTTTTAATAAAACCGTGCAAAACAGTTAATTTTTGAGCATTCTCAGCATTGGACGAACTTGACCCAAACGTTGGTCTAGACCCAAGAGTTTGTGTGTTTAATTTTCTAAGCGTAATAATAACTACAAGTTACTATAAAAGGGAAACAAACTTGTTTTAATAAAACCGTGCAAAACAGCTAACTTTTGGACGTTCTCAGAATTCAACGAAACTTGACCCAATCGCAGGACTAGACCCATCCATTTGTGTTGTAAATATGCTAAGCGTAATAATAACTAGAAGTTAGTATAAAAGCGAAACAAACTTGCTTTAATAAACCGTGCAAAATAGCTAAATTTTGAACGTTCTCAGAATTTGACGAAACTTGACCCAAACGTTGGTCTAGACCCAAGCATTTGTGTTGTAAATTTGCTAAGCGTAATAATAACTACAAGTTAGTATAAATGGGAAACAAACTTGTTTTAATGAAACTGTGCAAAACAGCTAAATATTGAGCATTCTCAGAATTCGACGAAACTTGACCCAAACGTAGGTCTAGACCCAAGAGTTTGTGTGTTAAATTTTCTAAGCGTAATAATAACTACAAGTTACTATAAAAGGGAAACAAACTTGTTTTAATATAACCGTGAAAACAGCTAAATTTTGAACGTTCTCAGAATTCGACGAAACTTGACCCAAACGTTGGTCTAGACCCAAGCATTTGTGTTGTAAATTTGCTAAGCGTAATAATAACTACAAGTTAGTATAAAAGGCAAACAAACTTGCTTCAATAAAACCGTGAAAACAGCTAAATTTTGAACGTTCTCAGAATTCGACGAAACTTGACCCAAACGTTGGTCTAGACCCAAGCATTTGTGTTGTAAATTTGCTAAGCGTAATAATAACTACAAGTTAGTATAAAAGGAAAACAAACAAGTTTTAATAAAACCGTGCAAAACAGCTAATTTTTGAGCATTCTCAGCATTGGATGAAACTTGACCCAAACGTTGGTCTAGACCCAAGGGTTTGTGTGTTAAATTTTCTAAGCGTAATAATAACTACAAGTTACTATAAAAGGGAAACAAACTTGTTTTATTAAAACCGTGCAAAACAGCTAACTTTTGGACGTTCTCAGAATTCAACGAAACTTGACCCAATCGCAGGACTAGACCCATCCATTTGTGTTGTAAATTTGCTAAGCGTAATAATAACTAGAAGTTAGTATAAAAGCGAAACAAACTTGCTTTAATAAAACCGTGCAAAATAGCTAAATTTTGAACGTTCTCAGAATTCGACGACACTTGACCCAAACGTTGGTCTAGACCCAAGCATTTGTGTTGTAAATTTGCTAATCGTAATAATAACTACAAGTTAGTATAAAAGGGAAACAAACTTGTTTTAATAAAACTGTGCAAAACAGCTAAAAATTGAGCATTCTCAGAATTCGACGAAACTTGACCCAAACGTAGGTCTAGACCCAAGAGTTTGTGTGTTAAATTTTCTAAGCGTAATACTAACTACAAGTTACTATAAAAGGGAAACAAACTTGTTTTAATATAACCGTGAAAACAGCTAAATTTTGAACGTTCTCAGAATTCGACGAAACTTGACCCAAACGTTGGTCTAGACCCAAGCATTTGTGTTGTAAATTTGCTAAGCGTAATAATAACTACAAGTTAGTATAAAAGGGAAACAAACTTGTTTTAATAAAACCGTGCAAAACAGTTAATTTTTGAGCATTCTCAGCATTGGACGAACTTGACCCAAACGTTGGTCTAGACCCAAGAGTTTGTGTGTTTAATTTTCTAAGCGTAATAATAACTACAAGTTACTATAAAAGGGAAACAAACTTGTTTTAATAAAACCGTGCAAAACAGCTAACTTTTGGACGTTCTCAGAATTCAACGAAACTTGACCCAATCGCAGGACTAGACCCATCCATTTGTGTTGTAAATATGCTAAGCGTAATAATAACTAGAAGTTAGTATAAAAGCGAAACAAACTTGCTTTAATAAAACCGTGCAAAATAGCTAAATTTTGAACGTTCTCAGAATTCGACGAAACTTGACCCAAACGTTGGTCTAGACCCAAGCATTTGTGTTGTAAATTTGCTAAGCGTAATAATAACTACAAGTTAGTATAAAAGGAAAACAAACAAGTTTTAATAAAACCGTGCAAAACAGCTAATTTTTGAGCATTCTCAGCATTGGATGAAACTTGACCCAAACGTTGGTCTAGACCCAAGAGTTTGTGTGTTAAATTTTCTAAGCGTAATAATAACTACAAGTTACTATAAAAGGGAAACAAACTTGTTTTAATATAACCGTGAAAACAGCTAAATTTTGAACGTTCTCAGAATTCGACGAAACTTGACCCAAACGTTGGTCTAGACCCAAGCATTTGTGTTGTAAATTTGCTAAGCGTAATAATAACTACAAGTTAGTATAAAAGGCAAACAAACTTGTTTCAATAAAACCGTGAAAACAGCTAAATTTTGAACGTTCTCAGAATTCGACGAAACTTGACCCAAACGTTGGTCTAGACCCAAGCATTTGTGTTGTAAATTTGCTAAGCGTAATAATAACTACAAGTTAGTATAAAAGGAAAACAAACAAGTTTTAATAAAACCGTGCAAAACAGCTAATTTTTGAGCATTCTCAGCATTGGATGAAACTTGACCCAAACGTTGGTCTAGACCCAAGGGTTTGTGTGTTAAATTTTCTAAGCGTATTAATAACTACAAGTTACTATAAAAGGGAAACAAACTTGTTTTATTAAAACCGTGCAAAACAGCTAACTTTTGGACGTTCTCAGAATTCAACGAAACTTGACCCAATCGCAGGACTAGACCCATCCATTTGTGTTGTAAATTTGCTAAGCGTAATAATAACTAGAAGTTAGTATAAAAGCGAAACAAACTTGCTTTAATAAAACCGTGCAAAATAGCTAAATTTTGAACGTTCTCAGAATTCGACGACACTTGACCCAAACGTTGGTCTAGACCCAAGCATTTGTGTTGTAAATTTGCTAATCGTAATAATAACTACAAGTTAGTATAAAAGGGAAACAAACTTGTTTTAATAAAACTGTGCAAAACAGCTAAATATTGAGCATTCTCAGAATTCGACGAAACTTGACCCAAACGTAGGTCTAGACCCAAAAGTTTGTGTGTTAAATTTTCTAAGCGTAATAATAACTACAAGTTACTATAAAAGGGAAACAAACTTGTTTTAATATAACCGTGAAAACAGCGAAATTTTGAACGTTCTCAAAATTCGACGAAACTTGAACCAAAGGTTGGTCTAGACCCAAGCATTTGTGTTGTAAATTTGCTAAGCGTAATAATAACTACAAGTTAGTATAAAAGGGTAACAAACTTGTTTTAATAAAACCTGTGCAAAACAGCTAATTTTTTAGCATTCTCAGCATTGGACGAAACTTGACCCAAACGTAGGTCTAGACCCAAGAGTTTGTATGTTAAATTTGAAGCGTAATAATAACTACAAGTTAGTATAAAAGGGAAACAAACTTGTTTTAATAAAACCGTGCAAAAGAGTTAATTTTTGAGCATTCTCAGCATTGGACGAACTTGACCCAAATGTTGGTCTAGACCCAAGAGTTTGTGTGTTTAATTTTGTAAGCGTAATAATAACTACAAGTTACTATAAAAGGGAAACAAACTTGTTTTAATATAACCGTGAAAACAGCTAAATTTTTAACGTTCTCAACATTCGACAAAACTTGAACCAAAGGTCGGTCTAGACCCAAGCATTTGTGTTGTAAATTTGCTAAGCGTATTAATAACTACAAGTTAGTATAAAAGGTTAACAAACTTGTTTTAATAAAACCTGTGCAAAACAGCTAATTTTTGAGCATTCTCAGCATTGGACGAAACTTGACCCAAACGTTGGTCTAGACCCAAGAGTTTGTATGTTAAATTTGAAGCGTAATAATAACTACAAGTTAGTATAAAAGGGAAACAAACTTGTTTTAATAAAACCGTGCAAAACAGTTAATTTTTTAGCATTCTCAGCATTGGACGAACTTGACCCAAATGTAGGTCTAGACCCAAGAGTTTGTGTGTTTAATTTTCTAAGCGTAATAATAACTACAAGTTACTATAAAAGGGAAACAAACTTGTTTTAATATAACCGTGAAAACAGCTAAATTTTGAACGTTCTCAACATTCGACGAAACTTGAACCAAAGGTCGGTCTAGACCCAAGCATTTGTGTTGTAAATTTGCTAAGCGTATTAATAACTACAAGTTAGTATAAAAGGTTAACAAACTTGTTTTAATAAAACCTGTGCAAAACAGCTAATTTTTGAGCATTCTCATCATTGGACGAAACTTGACCCAAACGTAGGTCTAGACCCAAGAGTTTGTATGTTAAATTTGAAGCGTAATAATAACTACAAGTTAGTATAAAAAGGAAACAAACTTGTTTTTTAATAAAATCGTGCAAAACAGTTAATTTTCGAGCATTCTCAGCATTGGACGAACTTGACCTAAACGTTGGTCTAGACCCAAGAGTTTGTGTGTTTAATTTTCTAAGCGTAATAATAACTAAACGTTACTATAAAAGGGAAACAAACTTGTTTTAATAAAACCGTGCAAAACAGCTAACTTTTGGACGTTCTCAGAATTCAACGAAACTTGACCCAATCGCAGGACTAGACCCATCCATTTGTGTTGTAAATATGCTAAGCGTAATAATAACTAGAAGTTAGTATAAAAGCGAAAGAAACTTGCTTTAATAAAACCGTGCAAAATAGCTAAATTTTGAACGTTCTCAGAATTCGACGACACTTGACCCAAACGTTGGTCTAGACCCAAGCATTTGTGTTGTAAATTTGCTAATCGTAATAATAACTACAAGTTAGTATAAAAGGGAAACAAACTTGTTTTAATAAAACTGTGCAAAACAGCTAAATATTGAACATTCTCAGAATTCGACGAAACTTGACCCAAACGTAGGTCTAGACCCAAGAGTTTGTGTGTTAAATTTTCTAAGCGTAATACTAACTACAAGTTACTATAAAAGGGAAACAAACTTGTTTTAATATAACCGTGAAAACAGCTAAATTTTGAACGTTCTCAGAATTTGACGAAACTTGACCCAAACGTTGGTCTAGACCCAAGCATTTGTGTTGTAAATTTGCTAAGCGTAATAATAACTACAAGTTAGTATAAAAGGGAAACAAACTTGTTTTAATAAAACCGTGCAAAACAGTTAATTTTCGAGCATTCTCAGCATTGGACGAACTTGACCCAAACGTTGGTCTAGACCCAAGAGTTTGTGTGTTTAATTTTCTAAGCGTAATAATAACTACAAGTTACTATAAAAGGGAAACAAACTTGTTTTAATAAAACCGTGCAAAACAGCTAACTTTTGGACGTTCTCAGAATTCAACGAAACTTGACCCAATCGCAGGACTAGACCCATCCATTTGTGTTGTAAATATGCTAAGCGTAATAATAACTAGAAGTTAGTATAAAAGCGAAACAAACTTGCTTTAATAAAACCGTGCAAAATAGCTAAATTTTGAACGTTCTTAGAATTTGACGAAACTTGACCCAAACGTTGGTCTAGACCCAAGCATTTGTGTTGTAAATTTGCTAAGCGTAATAATAACTACAAGTTAGTATAATTGGGAAACAAACTTGTTTTAATGAAACTGTGCAAAACAGCTAAATATTGAGCATTCTCAGAATTCGACGAAACTTGACCCAAACGTAGGTCTAGACCCAAGAGTTTGTGTGTTAAATTTTCTAAGCGTAATAATAACTACAAGTTACTATAAAAGGGAAACAAACTTGTTTTAATATAACCGTGAAAACAGCTAAATTTTGAACGTTCTCAGAATTCGACGAAACTTGACCCAAACGTTGGTCTAGACCCAAGCATTTGTGTTGTAAATTTGCTAAGCGTAATAATAACTACAAGTTAGTATAAAAGGAAAACAAACAACTTTTAATAAAACCGTGCAAAACAGCTAATTTTTGAGCATTCTCAGCATTGGATGAAACTTGACCCAAACGTTGGTCTAGACCCAAGGGTTTGTGTGTTAAATTTTCTAAGCGTAATAATAACTACAAGTTACTATAAAAGGGAAACAAACTTGTTTTATTAACCGTGCAAAACAGCTAACTTTTGGACGTTCTCAGAATTCAACGAAACTTGACCCAATCGCAGGACTAGACCCATCCATTTGTGTTGTAAATTTGCTAAGCGTAATAATAACTAGAAGTTAGTATAAAAGCGAAACAAACTTGCTTTAATAAAACCGTGCAAAATAGCTAAATTTTGAACGTTCTCAGAATATGACGACACTTGACCCAAACGTTGGTCTAGACCCAAGCATTTGTGTTGTAAATTTGCTAATCGTAATAATAACTACAAGTTAGTATAAAAGGGAAACAAACTTGTTTTAATAAAACTGTGCAAAACAGCTAAATATTGAGCATTCTCAGAATTCGACGAAACTTGACCCAAACGTAGGTCTAGACCCAAGAGTTTGTGTGTTAAATTTTCTAAGCGTAATACTAACTACAAGTTACTATAAAAGGGAAACAAACTTGTTTTAATATAACCGTGAAAACAGCTAAATTTTGAACGTTCTCAGAATTCGACGAAACTTGACCCAAACGTTGGTCTAGACCCAAGCATTTGTGTTGTAAATTTGCTAAGCGTAATAATAACTACAAGTTAGTATAAAAGGGAAACAAACTTGTTTTAATAAAACCGTGCAAAACAGTTAATTTTTGAGCATTCTCAGCATTGGACGAACTTGACCCAAACGTTGGTCTAGACCCAAGAGTTTGTGTGTTTAATTTTCTAAGCGTAATAATAACTACAAGTTACTATAAAAGGGAAACAAACTTGTTTTAATAAAACCGTGCAAAACAGCTAACTTTTGGACGTTCTCAGAATTCAACGAAACTTGACCCAATCGCAGGACTAGACCCATCCATTTGTGTTGTAAATATGCTAAGCGTAATAATAACTAGAAGTTAGTATAAAAGCGAAACAAACTTGCTTTAATAAACCGTGCAAAATAGCTAAATTTTGAACGTTCTCAGAATTCGACGAAACTTGACCCAAACGTTGGTCTAGACCCAAGCATTTGTGTTGTAAATTTGCTAAGCGTAATAATAACTACAAGTTAGTATAAATGGGAAACAAACTTGTTTTAATGAAACTGTGCAAAACAGCTAAATATTGAGCATTCTCAGAATTCGACGAAACTTGACCCAAACGTAGGTCTAGACCCAAGAGTTTGTGTGTTAAATTTTCTAAGCGTAATAATAACTACAAGTTACTATAAAAGGGAAACAAACTTGTTTTAATATAACCGTGAAAACAGCTAAATTTTGAACGTTCTCAGAATTCGACGAAACTTGACCCAAACGTTGGTCTAGACCCAAGCATTTGTGTTGTAAATTTGCTAAGCGTAATAATAACTACAAGTTAGTATAAAAGGCAAACAAACTTGCTTCAATAAAACCGTGAAAACAGCTAAATTTTGAACGTTCTCAGAATTCGACGAAACTTGACCCAAACGTTGGTCTAGACCCAAGCATTTGTGTTGTAAATTTGCTAAGCGTAATAATAACTACAAGTTAGTATAAAAGGAAAACAAACAAGTTTTAATAAAACCGTGCAAAACAGCTAATTTTTGAGCATTCTCAGCATTGGATGAAACTTGACCCAAACGTTGGTCTAGACCCAAGGGTTTGTGTGTTAAATTTTCTAAGCGTAATAATAACTACAAGTTACTATAAAAGGGAAACAAACTTGTTTTATTAAAACCGTGCAAAACAGCTAACTTTTGGACGTTCTCAGAATTCAACGAAACTTGACCCAATCGCAGGACTAGACCCATCCATTTGTGTTGTAAATTTGCTAAGCGTAATAATAACTAGAAGTTAGTATAAAAGCGAAACAAACTTGCTTTAATAAAACCGTGCAAAATAGCTAAATTTTGAACGTTCTCAGAATTCGACGACACTTGACCCAAACGTTGGTCTAGACCCAAGCATTTGTGTTGTAAATTTGCTAATCGTAATAATAACTACAAGTTAGTATAAAAGGGAAACAAACTTGTTTTAATAAAACTGTGCAAAACAGCTAAAAATTGAGCATTCTCAGAATTCGACGAAACTTGACCCAAACGTAGGTCTAGACCCAAGAGTTTGTGTGTTAAATTTTCTAAGCGTAATACTAACTACAAGTTACTATAAAAGGGAAACAAACTTGTTTTAATATAACCGTGAAAACAGCTAAATTTTGAACGTTCTCAGAATTCGACGAAACTTGACCCAAACGTTGGTCTAGACCCAAGCATTTGTGTTGTAAATTTGCTAAGCGTAATAATAACTACAAGTTAGTATAAAAGGGAAACAAACTTGTTTTAATAAAACCGTGCAAAACAGTTAATTTTTGAGCATTCTCAGCATTGGACGAACTTGACCCAAACGTTGGTCTAGACCCAAGAGTTTGTGTGTTTAATTTTCTAAGCGTAATAATAACTACAAGTTAGTATAAAAGGGAAACAAACTTGTTTTAATAAAACCGTGCAAAACAGCTAACTTTTGGACGTTCTCAGAATTCAACGAAACTTGACCCAATCGCAGGACTAGACCCATCCATTTGTGTTGTAAATATGCTAAGCGTAATAATAACTAGAAGTTAGTATAAAAGCGAAACAAACTTGCTTTAATAAAACCGTGCAAAATAGCTAAATTTTGAACGTTCTCAGAATTCGACGAAACTTGACCCAAACGTTGGTCTAGACCCAAGCATTTGTGTTGTAAATTTGCTAAGCGTAATAATAACTACAAGTTAGTATAAAAGGAAAACAAACAAGTTTTAATAAAACCGTGCAAAACAGCTAATTTTTGAGCATTCTCAGCATTGGATGAAACTTGACCCAAACGTTGGTCTAGACCCAAGAGTTTGTGTGTTAAATTTTCTAAGCGTAATAATAACTACAAGTTACTATAAAAGGGAAACAAACTTGTTTTAATATAACCGTGAAAACAGCTAAATTTTGAACGTTCTCAGAATTCGACGAAACTTGACCCAAACGTTGGTCTAGACCCAAGCATTTGTGTTGTAAATTTGCTAAGCGTAATAATAACTACAAGTTAGTATAAAAGCCAAACAAACTTGTTTCAATAAAACCGTGAAAACAGCTAAATTTTGAACGTTCTCAGAATTCGACGAAACTTGACCCAAACGTTGGTCTAGACCCAAGCATTTGTGTTGTAAATTTGCTAAGCGTAATAATAACTACAAGTTAGTATAAAAGGAAAACAAACAAGTTTTAATAAAACCGTGCAAAACAGCTAATTTTTGAGCATTCTCAGCATTGGATGAAACTTGACCCAAACGTTGGTCTAGACCCAAGGGTTTGTGTGTTAAATTTTCTAAGCGTATTAATAACTACAAGTTACTATAAAAGGGAAACAAACTTGTTTTATTAAAACCGTGCAAAACAGCTAACTTTTGGACGTTCTCAGAATTCAACGAAACTTGACCCAATCGCAGGACTAGACCCATCCATTTGTGTTGTAAATTTGCTAAGCGTAATAATAACTAGAAGTTAGTATAAAAGCGAAACAAACTTGCTTTAATAAAACCGTGCAAAATAGCTAAATTTTGAACGTTCTCAGAATTCGACGACACTTGACCCAAACGTTGGTCTAGACCCAAGCATTTGTGTTGTAAATTTGCTAATCGTAATAATAACTACAAGTTAGTATAAAAGGGAAACAAACTTGTTTTAATAAAACTGTGCAAAACAGCTAAATATTGAGCATTCTCAGAATTCGACGAAACTTGACCCAAACGTAGGTCTAGACCCAAAAGTTTGTGTGTTAAATTTTCTAAGCGTAATAATAACTACAAGTTACTATAAAAGGGAAACAAACTTGTTTTAATATAACCGTGAAAACAGCGAAATTTTGAACGTTCTCAAAATTCGACGAAACTTGAACCAAAGGTTGGTCTAGACCCAAGCATTTGTGTTGTAAATTTGCTAAGCGTAATAATAACTACAAGTTAGTATAAAAGGGTAACAAACTTGTTTTAATAAAACCTGTGCAAAACAGCTAATTTTTTAGCATTCTCAGCATTGGACGAAACTTGACCCAAACGTAGGTCTAGACCCAAGAGTTTGTATGTTAAATTTGAAGCGTAATAATAACTACAAGTTAGTATAAAAGGGAAACAAACTTGTTTTAATAAAACCGTGCAAAAGAGTTAATTTTTGAGCATTCTCAGCATTGGACGAACTTGACCCAAATGTTGGTCTAGACCCAAGAGTTTGTGTGTTTAATTTTGTAAGCGTAATAATAACTACAAGTTACTATAAAAGGGAAACAAACTTGTTTTAATATAACCGTGAAAACAGCTAAATTTTTAACGTTCTCAACATTCGACAAAACTTGAACCAAAGGTCGGTCTAGACCCAAGCATTTGTGTTGTAAATTTGCTAAGCGTATTAATAACTACAAGTTAGTATAAAAGGTTAACAAACTTGTTTTAATAAAACCTGTGCAAAACAGCTAATTTTTGAGCATTCTCAGCATTGGACGAAACTTGACCCAAACGTTGGTCTAGACCCAAGAGTTTGTATGTTAAATTTGAAGCGTAATAATAACTACAAGTTAGTATAAAAGGGAAACAAACTTGTTTTAATAAAACCGTGCAAAACAGTTAATTTTTTAGCATTCTCAGCATTGGACGAACTTGACCCAAATGTAGGTCTAGACCCAAGAGTTTGTGTGTTTAATTTTCTAAGCGTAATAATAACTACAAGTTACTATAAAAGGGAAACAAACTTGTTTTAATATAACCGTGAAAACAGCTAAATTTTGAACGTTCTCAACATTCGACGAAACTTAAACCAAAGGTCGGTCTAGACCCAAGCATTTGTGTTGTAAATTTGCTAAGCGTATTAATAACTACAAGTTAGTATAAAAGGTTAACAAACTTGTTTTAATAAAACCTGTGCAAAACAGCTAATTTTTGAGCATTCTCATCATTGGACGAAACTTGACCCAAACGTAGGTCTAGACCCAAGAGTTTGTATGTTAAATTTGAAGCGTAATAATAACTACAAGTTAGTATAAAAAGGAAACAAACTTGTTTTTTAATAAAATCGTGCAAAACAGTTAATTTTTTAGCATTCTCAGCATTGGACGAACTTGACCTAAACGTTGGTCTAGACCCAAGAGTTTGTGTGTTTAATTTTCTAAGCGTAATAATAACTAAACGTTACTATAAAAGGGAAACAAACTTGTTTTAATAAAACCGTGCAAAACAGCTAACTTTTGGATGTTCTCAGAATTCAACGAAACTTGACCCAATCGCAGGACTAGACCCATCCATTTGTGTTGTAAATATGCTAAGCGTAATAATAACTAGAAGTTAGTATAAAAGCGAAAGAAACTTGCTTTAATAAAACCGTGTAAAATAGCTAAATTTTGAACGTTCTCAGAATTCGACGAAACTTGACCCAAACGTTGGTCTAGACCCAAGCATTTGTGTTGTAAATTTGCTAAGCGTAATAATAACTACAAGTTAGTATAAAAAGGAAACAAACTTGTTTTAATGAAACTGTGCAAAACAGCTAAATATTGAGCATTCTCAGAATTCGACGAAACTTGACCCAAACGTAGGTCTAGACCCAAGAGTTTGTGTGTTAAATTTTCTAAGCGTAATACTAACTACAAGTTACTATAAAAGGGAAACAAACTTGTTTTAATATAACCGTGAAAACAGCTAAATTTTGAACGTTCTCAGAATTCGACGAAACTTGACCCAAACGTTGGTCTAGACCCAAGCATTTGTGTTGTAAATTTGCTAAGCGTAATAATAACTACAAGTTAGTATAAAAGGGAAACAAACTTGTTTTAATAAAACCGTGCAAAACAACACAAAAATTGAGGAAAGATGGAAGGTATGCAAAAATTCTCTCACTAGAATTTTTCTCTCTCAAAAAATGAACCGCCCAAAATCTCAATCTTCATCATCCTCACTTCCGGCCGGCGACGGGGAGACTGCCGGCGAGGCTCCGACGGAGTGCGACGGAGACGGAACAGTGCCCGGCCGGCGAAAGAAGAACACCAAAGGACGAAGGGAAAACCCAACTGCGCGTGTAGAAGACGAGAAGTCGGGACCTTTACCGCCGGCTGAAACGGCCGTTTTTCCGCCGACTGAGGGTAGACTTTGTGTCCCTGTGGGCTTAGATGAGCGTTCGACGGTGAAAGGAGGGAGTTTGGGAGCTGTAACGGCGATTTCAGATCCGACCGTTGGAGGCGACGCGAGCTTGAAAGGCGGCCATGGCGGATCGTCGTCTTCTTCGTTCAATCTGAACGAATTTCTGAATCTTGCCAACCGCGTCATTGACCATGGAGATGAGGCAGCCATGGCTGCCCTGAACGAACTTAAAACCCGATGGCATACGATTTTTGGAGACGACGATGAGCCGCGGCAAACGAAGATGATGGAGCACAGCCGCGACCGACCAGCGACCGGTGGCCTTCGCAAGGCTGTGCGATGCCTTATCCCACCAGATCCAGAGCTCACAACGGTAAAAAATGGGGGCAAGGCACCGGCGACGCTTCGGCTACCTGCGACGGTGACTGTTCGTGCTCCTTCGACGGCGACTGTCGGAAACGGACACTTCTCTCGTCGTCCGGCCATTCTTGGTGGTCGGAAAGCTGCTGGGAACGAGTCCGCAGCTGCTAGAATCCCTGGCGCGCTTTTCCGGCAGCTGGGTGAGTGGACGGAGCCTTCGCCGGCGACCCGTGACGTGTGCCGGAAAGACGACGTGGACGGCTATGTGGACACGACTGGAGGTGATGTGGCGGCGGAGGTTGGTGACATGGATGCTGACATGGCGGCGGAGGTTGGTGACATGGCGGCGGAGGTTGGTGACATGGATGCTGACATGGCGGCGGAGGTTGGTGACATGGCGGCGGAGGTTGGAGACTTGGAACACAATGCTGACATCAGCCCTAGTAGGGCTGACATCATCGCTGCTGCTAGGGCTGACATCATCGCTGCTTCTAGGGCTGACATCATCGCTGCTTCTAGGGCTGACATCATCACTGCTGCTAGGGCTGACATCATCGCTGCTGCTAGGGCTGACATCATCGCTGACACAGGTGCAACTAGGGCTGATGTCAGCAATTACACTATCAAAGCTAGGGCTGACATCATCGATGATACAAGGAAAGCTAGGGCTGACATCAACACTGACACATGCAAAAATAGGGCTGATGTCAGCAATTCTGTGGAAAGAAATCAAGCTATGCATGATGCTCCTCATCCAACGGGGCTGTACGTTGGAAACATCCCGTTGCACGCATACCCGGATACAATTATCGACGACAAAATAGCGCATGCTTTTAATCATTCGACCCGGAAAACCTTATCATACATTGCCCCAACAATGCAGAACGGAGAGGTTGTCGTGCGACCTTCTTTAGATGCGGTACGTAATGGGTCTAAACGTTGGAAATCTACTGCAGTTGGCTATTTCTTGGGCAAACGGCCATATTATCATCACCTTAAGGAGTTTGCACATTCGGTCTGGCCAGCACTAAGGGAGGTGACAGCGACCACAAACGGATTCTTCTTTTTTCAGTTTAAAACAGTTTTTGATATGGAGGAGATAATTGAGGGAGGCCCGTGGTTGTTCCAAGGGCAGCCGATAGTTCTTCAAAAGTGGGAACCGGGGATGGCCATGAGAAAATTGAAGCATACACAAGTGCCCGTCTGGATTAAACTACGACACCTTCCGATGGAATTTTGGACGACAGAAGGATTGAGCACTGTAGCAAGTGGTGTGGGGAAGCCCCTTTACCCCGACGCGATTACAAGAGCATGCACGAGACTGGACTTTGCTCGTGTATGTGTGATGATTGATGCCACACAAAAGTTGCATAAACATATTATTGTCATGGCACCTGATGAAGAAGGAGGGGAGACACCTTGCAAAGTTGACATTGAGTATGAATGGCTCCCACCAAAGTGCACAGCGTGCATGTCATTGGGACATTCGAACAAGGATTGTGCACTAAACAAAACCCGCAAACCGACGAAGCCAACAGTAAATGTGTATGTGCCGAAAGTCAACGTAGCACAACCGCAACTTCCGACTAAGGGACGTGAGACGATGAAACCAGTGGTTGAAGAAATACCCAAAGCACATGCGGGAAATAGACATGTGGACCAGAACCACTCCAAGCAAGAAGAGAGAGGTAAGGCAATTGTTATTTATAATGCTTTTGACGCTTTGCATTTAATTGATGATGCAGGTGAGCATTCAGGGGGTCCTAACACAAGCAGCCCCAAGGTCGATGATCCATGTTGAACATCGCTGTGTGGAATGTCCGTGGGCTGAACAAACGTGACCATCAGCTCGCTTTGAAGGACTTGGTCTCTGAATACAGGTTACACTTCCTTGGCATTCTTGAAACTCGTGTTCGTTTGAATAATGTTACGCATATTCAATCGTTTTTACTTCCACATTGGAAATGGTTTGTCGATTATTCTTCTGTTGGTAATCGCATCTGGATAGCTTGGGACGAGAATATTGTTGATGTCCATATCTTAGACTCGGCAGATCAATTTATTCACTGTCGGGTTACTAATATGGCTGACAATGAATCTGTTATTATCACTGTTGTTTATGGGGCATCTGAGGTGATTGATCGTCGGAATTTATGGACGGCACTGGAGACGCTATCTCAGCAATGCTCTGACATCCCGTGGATGGTGGGAGGGGATTTTAATGCAGTACGTGACCTTAACGAAGTATGTGGCATCTCAGGAGATATAAGGATGGCCACCGAAGAATTTAATGCTGGTATTCTGGAGGCGGGGCTGATCCCACTTCCTATGCAAGGTGAATGGTTCACGTGGCATAATTGCAGTACGTCTATGAGGAGTTTATGGAAGCGGCTGGATCGGATTCTTATTAATGACCGCTGGCTGGCAAGGTTCCCGAGCGCATATTATCACAGCCTTACTCCACGGACATCTGACCACTCTCCACTGGTCTTACATGGGGATATACAACAACATAATGGAGGCATGTTTCGATTTGATAACTATCTGGCCCATTCACCCGAGTTTATCCACAATGTGCAGAATATTTGGCATCATGAGATTGTGGGTATTCCTATGTATGCTGTGACACGTAAACTGAAGGCACTTAAACCAGTCTTTAGACTACAAAGGAGAAATAAGGGAGATCTGACGATGAATGTCCAACTAGCCAAAGGTTTTCTTGATGAGGCACAACAGTTGGTGAGCTCTGATAGACAAAATGAGCTATATTTACTCCTGGAGCATTGTTGTCGAGTCGTTTATGCTAAAGCGGCAAAACTCGAACAAATTATGCTGCAGCAGAGAGCCAAAATGC
This sequence comes from Sesamum indicum, assembly GCF_026168435.1. Classification (NCBI taxonomy): domain Eukaryota; kingdom Viridiplantae; phylum Streptophyta; class Magnoliopsida; order Lamiales; family Pedaliaceae; genus Sesamum; species Sesamum indicum. The sequence goes on along the minus strand of NC_142658.1, from coordinate 9,149,462 downwards.
AGTGGATGAAAGACGGAGACCAATGCTCCCGGGTTTTCTTTCGTAAAATTGCACAGAGACGAGTAAGGAGGAGAATCTTACAGATTAATGATGAGAATGGTTTCACACACACGGATCTAGGGGAAATCGCCCATGAGTTTGTCTCATACTATCAGAACCTATTAGGAGGCACCAGAAGACGGCTGTCAGTGGATATTCGTTATCTTAGACCGTGGGCAAGGCACTGTATCACTGATGAGGAAGCTAATCAATTACTCCTTCCAATCTCGGCGGATGATGTGAAGCAAGCAATGTTCGATATTGCTGATGACAAGGCACCGGGACCTGATGGCTACTCGTCAAGGTTTTTCAAGGCGGCTTGGCCTGTGGTTGGGGAAGAAGTTACGAGGGCGGTACTAGACTTCTTTTCTACCGGAAAACTTCTGAAGCAGGTCAACTCCACGATCTTGGCCCTGATCCCAAAGGTACATACGCCTATGTCGGTTAATGATTTTAGACCAATTTCATGCTGCAATGTTTTATACAAGATCATTGCGAAACTTCTTGTCCAAAAAATTAGTGTGCTACTGGACAAGATAGTTAGCCCATGTCAGACAGCTTTTATTCCGGGAAGAAGCATTGGGGACAACATTATGTTAGCCCAGGAATTATTCTCCAGATATAACCAGATGCGCCTACCCCCGAGATGCGCACTTAAAGTGGATATCAGGAAGGCCTATGATACGGTGGAGTGGGACTTCCTGTTAGCAGTTTTGCAGCTGTTCGGGTTTCCACCTACGTTTACAAGGTGGATTGAGGAGTGTGTTACCACGACATCATTCTCGATTGGGCTCAATGGAAAACCTCATGGGTTCTTTGCTGGAGCGAGAGGACTACGACAGGGAGACCCACTTTCTCCTTATCTGTTTGTTCTTGTTATGGAAGCCTTACATCTGGGATTCTTGCAACGAATTGAACAGGACATGCAATTCACTTATCATTGGAAGTGTGAGAGTTCTAAGGTTTTTCAGATGGGATTTGCAGACGACCTCCTCTTACTGTGCAAAGCTGACTTAGACTCCATCAGAGTCTTCAAAGAGGGATTGGACTGGTTTGCGGAGTTGTCGGGCCTTCGGCTGAATGTCCAAAAAAGTCACTTAATCATTTCACGTTCGGCTCAAAATTTGAAGGACCAGATGCTAGATATTTTGGGCTTTCAGGAGGGCCACCTTCCAATGAGGTACCTGGGTCTTCCCTTAATCTCGTCTAGGCTGACCATCTCTGATTGCCAACCGCTTATCTCAAAAATTGATGCACGTATTAATGGATGGGAAGGGATTTCATTATCATATGCTGGGCGGGTACAAATCATCAAATCTGTGCTCTCAGCATTGAGCTTATATTGGGCTTCTGCATTCATATTACCTAAGAAAGTCATCAGTGAAATTGAGAAGAGGTTGAGGACTTTCCTATGGAAGGGTACGACGTCCAGTGGGTACGCTAAGGTAGCCTGGAAAGATGTGTGTCGACCGATGGATGAGGGGGGACTTGGGTTCAAGGATATCTCCACCTTGAATCGCGCATTAATGAGCAAGAAACTATGTGATGTTATCCAGTGTGACAGGACATCCATATGGGTTCAGTGGCTCTACCAAGACCGATTACGTGAGAGATCGATTTGGACTATTCGTGAACATGGAGGTTCTTGGGGATGGCGAAAAATACTCAGGCTACGTCCTTTCCTTCGCACTATCGTGGATTACCAGATTGGAAATGGAGACAGATTCTTTGTTTGGCAGGACCCGTGGCATCACTTGGGTCCACTTATCGAGCGATTCCCTCAAGGTCCCCGCCATCTTAGACTTGAAGAATCAGCAAAACTCAGCTTGGTGATTTCAGCAGGAGAATGGCAATGGCCTAGCATCACTGACTTTGAATGTTTGGAAATCACACATAATCTACCGCTTATTCTCGGAGGAGAGGATCGGGTGGTGTGGAGATGTGACGAAGGGCAACCTACTACTCAGGCCCTCTACCGATTATTCACTCACCCCGAGCCGAAAGTAGGATGGTCTTCACTACTTTTGGGCTCCTTGAAGATTCCTCGCCATTCGTTCATCTTATGGCTAGCAATCCTTGGCAAACTTCCTACCACAGACAAATCATGGCTATCCCACCTGGGGGTGTGCATACTGTGCGATGAGGGAGCTACGGAATCTCATCCACATTTATTCTTCCAATGCAGATTTAGTCGTCAGTGCCTTTATGAGATTCGCAGAAGGATTCGCTTTCACTGGCCCAATAGAGATTGGGCAACAGATATTGAATGGGCGACACGGAAATGGAGAGGGGAGCACATTATTAATAGAGCTTACCGTACACTACTGGCGGCGTGCGTCTACCACATATGGAAGGAGAGGAACTTGAGAAGATTTGATCATACTGAGCGGACACCGGCCACATTGAGCATACTAATCATCAATGACGTCAGACAGAGGATTCTTAGCGTTGATTTAGCATCGTCAGTCAGTACACGAGCATTGTATAGATTATGGCGTATCCCTTGGGTAGAGGGAGAAACCAGTTGATAATCCCATGTTGTACCATGTTGTACTGTACCATTACTCTTTATTAATGAAATTTACATTTACCCAAAAAACCGTGCAAAACAGTTAATTTTTGAGCATTCTCAGCATTGGACGAACTTGACCCAAACGTTGGTCTAGACCCAAGAGTTTGTGTGTTTAATTTTCTAAGCGTAATAATAACTACAAGTTACTATAAAAGGGAAACAAACTTGTTTTAATAAAACCGTGCAAAACAGCTAACTTTTGGACGTTCTCAGAATTCAACGAAACTTGACCCAATCGCAGGACTAGACCCATCCATTTGTGTTGTAAATATGCTAAGCGTAATAATAACTAGAAGTTAGTATAAAAGCGAAACAAACTTGCTTTAATAAAACCGTGCAAAATAGCTAAATTTTGAACGTTCTCAGAATTTGACGAAACTTGACCCAAACGTTGGTCTAGACCCAAGCATTTGTGTTGTAAATTTGCTAAGCGTAATAATAACTACAAGTTAGTATAAATGGGAAACAAACTTGTTTTAATGAAACTGTGCAAAACAGCTAAATATTGAGCATTCTCAGAATTCGACGAAACTTGACCCAAACGTAGGTCTAGACCCAAGAGTTTGTGTGTTAAATTTTCTAAGCGTAATAATAACTACAAGTTACTATAAAAGGGAAACAAACTTGTTTTAATATAACCGTGAAAACAGCTAAATTTTGAACGTTCTCAGAATTCGACGAAACTTGACCCAAACGTTGGTCTAGACCCAAGCATTTGTGTTGTAAATTTGCTAAGCGTAATAATAACTACAAGTTAGTATAAAAGGCAAACAAACTTGTTTCAATAAAACCGTGAAAACAGCTAAATTTTGAACGTTCTCAGAATTCGACGAAACTTGACCCAAACGTTGGTCTAGACCCAAGCATTTGTGTTGTAAATTTGCTAAGCGTAATAATAACTACAAGTTAGTATAAAAAGAAAACAAACAAGTTTTAATAAAACCGTGCAAAACAGCTAATTTTTGAGCATTCTCAGCATTGGATGAAACTTGACCCAAACGTTGGTCTAGACCCAAGGGTTTGTGTGTTAAATTTTCTAAGCGTAATAATAACTACAAGTTACTATAAAAGGGAAACAAACTTGTTTTATTAAAACCGTGCAAAACAGCTAACTTTTGGACATTCTCAGAATTCAACGAAACTTGACCCAATCGGAGGACTAGACCCATCCATTTGTGTTGTAAATTTACTAGGCGTAATAATAACTATAAGTTAGTATAAAAGCGAAACAAACTTGCTTTAATAAAACCGTGCAAAATAGCTAAATTTTGAACGTTCTCAGAATTCGACGACACTTGACCCAAACGTTGGTCTAGACCCAAGCATTTGTGTTGTAAATTTGCTAATCGTAATAATAACTACAAGTTAGTATAAAAGGGAAACAAACTTGTTTTAATAAAACTGTGCAAAACAGCTAAATATTGAGCATTCTCAGAATTCGACGAAACTTGACCCAAACGTAGGTCTAGACCCAAAAGTTTGTGTGTTAAATTTTCTAAGCGTAATAATAACTACAAGTTACTATAAAAGGGAAACAAACTTGTTTTAATATAACCGTGAAAACAGCGAAATTTTGAACGTTCTCAAAATTCGACGAAACTTGAACCAAAGGTTGGTCTAGACCCAAGCATTTGTGTTGTAAATTTGCTAAACGTAATAATAACTACAAGTTAGTATAAAAGGTTAACAAACTTGTTTTAATAAAACCTGTGCAAAACAGCTAATTTTTTAGCATTCTCAGCATTGGACGAAACTTGACCCAAACGTAGGTCTAGACCCAAGAGTTTGTATGTTAAATTTGAAGCGTAATAATAACTACAAGTTAGTATAAAAGGGAAACAAACTTGTTTTAATAAAACCGTGCAAAACAGTTAATTTTTGAGCATTCTCAGCATTGGACGAACTTGACCCAAATGTTGGTCTAGACCCAAGAGTTTGTGTGTTTAATTTTGTAAGCGTAATAATAACTACAAGTTACTATAAAAGGGAAACAAACTTGTTTTAATATAACCGTGAAAACAGCTAAATTTTTAACGTTCTCAACATTCGACAAAACTTGAACCAAAGGTCGGTCTAGACCCAAGCATTTGTGTTGTAAATTTGCTAAGCGTATTAATAACTACAAGTTAGTATAAAAGGTTAACAAACTTGTTTTAATAAAACCTGTGCAAAACAGCTAATTTTTTAGCATTCTCAGCATTGGACGAAACTTGACCCAAACGTTGGTCTAGACCCAAGAGTTTGTATGTTAAATTTGAAGCGTAATAATAACTACAAGTTAGTATAAAAGGGAAACAAACTTGTTTTAATAAAACCGTGCAAAACAGTTAATTTTTGAGCATTCTCAGCATTGGACGAACTTGACCCAAATGTAGGTCTAGACCCAAGAGTTTGTGTGTTTAATTTTCTAAGCGTAATAATAACTACAAGTTACTATAAAAGGGAAACAAACTTGTTTTAATATAACCGTGAAAACAGCTAAATTTTGAACGTTCTCAACATTCGACGAAACTTGAACCAAAGGTCGGTCTAGACCCAAGCATTTGTGTTGTAAATTTGCTAAGCGTATTAATAACTACAAGTTAGTATAAAAGGTTAACAAACTTGTTTTAATAAAACCTGTGCAAAACAGCTAATTTTTTAGCATTCTCATCATTGGACGAAACTTGACCCAAACGTAGGTCTAGACCCAAGAGTTTGTATGTTAAATTTGAAACGTAATAATAACTACAAGTTATTATAAAAGGGAAACAAACTTGTTTTAATAAAACCGTGCAAAACAGTTAATTTTTTAGCATTCTCAGCATTGGACGAACTTGACCTAAACGTTGGTCTAGACCCAAGAGTTTGTGTGTTTAATTTTCTAAGCGTAATAATAACTACAAGTTACTATAAAAGGGAAACAAACTTGTTTTAATAAAACCGTGCAAAACAGCTAACTTTTGGATGTTCTCATAATTCAACGAAACTTGACCCAATCGCAGGACTAGACCCATCCATTTGTGTTGTAAATATGCTAAGCGTAATAATAACTAGAAGTTAGTATAAAAGCGAAACAAACTTGCTTTAATAAAACCGTGCAAAATAGCTAAATTTTGAACGTTCTCAGAATTCGACGAAACTTGACCCAAACGTTGGTCTAGACCCAAGCATTTGTGTTGTAAATTTGCTAAGCGTAATAATAACTACAAGTTAGTATAAAAGGGAAACAAACTAGTTTTAATGAAACTGTGCAAAACAGCTAAATATTGAGCATTCTCAGAATTCGACGAAACATGACCCAAACGTAGGTCTAGACCCAAGAGTTTGTGTGTTAAATTTTCTAAGCGTAATACTAACTACAAGTTACTATAAAAGGGAAACAAACTTGTTTTAATATAACCGTGAAAACAGCTAAATTTTGAACGTTCTCAGAATTCGACGAAACTTGACCCAAACGTTGGTCTAGACCCAAGCATTTGTGTTGTAAATTTGCTAAGCGTAATAATAACTACAAGTTAGTATAAAAGGGAAACAAACTTGTTTTAATAAAACCGTGCAAAACAGTTAATTTTTGAGCATTCTCAGCATTGGACGAACTTGACCCAAACGTTGGTCTAGACCCAAGAGTTTGTGTGTTTAATTTTCTAAGCGTAATAATAACTACAAGTTACTATAAAAGGGAAACAAACTTGTTTTAATAAAACCGTGCAAAACAGCTAACTTTTGGACGATCTCAGAATTCAACGAAACTTGACCCAATCGCAGGACTAGACCCATCCATTTGTGTTGTAAATATGCTAAGCGTAATAATAACTAGAAGTTAGTATAAAAGCGAAACAAACTTGCTTTAATAAACCGTGCAAAATAGCTAAATTTTGAACGTTCTCAGAATTTGACGAAACTTGACCCAAACGTTGGTCTAGACCCAAGCATTTGTGTTGTAAATTTGCTAAGCGTAATAATAACTACAAGTTAGTATAAATGGGAAACAAACTTGTTTTAATGAAACTGTGCAAAACAGCTAAATATTGAGCATTCTCAGAATTCGACGAAACTTGACCCAAACGTAGGTCTAGACCCAAGAGTTTGTGTGTTAAATTTTCTAAGCGTAATAATAACTACAAGTTACTATAAAAGGGAAACAAACTTGTTTTAATATAACCGTGAAAACAGCTAAATTTTGAACGTTCTCAGAATTCGACGAAACTTGACCCAAACGTTGGTCTAGACCCAAGCATTTGTGTTGTAAATTTGCTAAGCGTAATAATAACTACAAGTTAGTATAAAAGGCAAACAAACTTGCTTCAATAAAACCGTGAAAACAGCTAAAATTTGAACGTTCTCAGAATTCGACGAAACTTGACCCAAACGTTGGTCTAGACCCAAGCATTTGTGTTGTAAATTTGCTAAGCGTAATAATAACTACAAGTTAGTATAAAAGGAAAACAAACAAGTTTTAATAAAACCGTGCAAAACAGCTAATTTTTGAGCATTCTCAGCATTGGATGAAACTTGACCCAAACGTTGGTCTAGACCCAAGGGTTTGTGTGTTAAATTTTCTAAGCGTAATAATAACTACAAGTTACTATAAAAGGGAAACAAACTTGTTTTATTAAAACCGTGCAAAACAGCTAACTTTTGGACGTTCTCAGAATTCAACGAAACTTGACCCAATCGCAGGACTAGACCCATCCATTTGTGTTGTAAATTTGCTAAGCGTAATAATAACTAGAAGTTAGTATAAAAGCGAAACAAACTTGCTTTAATAAAACCGTGCAAAATAGCTAAATTTTGAACGTTCTCAGAATTCGACGACACTTGACCCAAACGTTGGTCTAGACCCAAGCATTTGTGTTGTAAATTTGCTAATCGTAATAATAACTACAAGTTAGTATAAAAGGGAAACAAACTTGTTTTAATAAAACTGTGCAAAACAGCTAAATATTGAGCATTCTCAGAATTCGACGAAACTTGACCCAAACGTAGGTCTAGACCCAAGAGTTTGTGTGTTAAATTTTCTAAGCGTAATACTAACTACAAGTTACTATAAAAGGGAAACAAACTTGTTTTAATATAACCGTGAAAACAGCTAAATTTTGAACGTTCTCAGAATTCGACGAAACTTGACCCAAACGTTGGTCTAGACCCAAGCATTTGTGTTGTAAATTTGCTAAGCGTAATAATAACTACAAGTTAGTATAAAAGGGAAACAAACTTGTTTTAATAAAACCGTGCAAAACAGTTAATTTTTGAGCATTCTCAGCATTGGACGAACTTGACCCAAACGTTGGTCTAGACCCAAGAGTTTGTGTGTTTAATTTTCTAAGCGTAATAATAACTACAAGTTACTATAAAAGGGAAACAAACTTGTTTTAATAAAACCGTGCAAAACAGCTAACTTTTGGACGTTCTCAGAATTCAACGAAACTTGACCCAATCGCAGGACTAGACCCATCCATTTGTGTTGTAAATATGCTAAGCGTAATAATAACTAGAAGTTAGTATAAAAGCGAAACAAACTTGCTTTAATAAAACCGTGCAAAATAGCTAAATTTTGAACGTTCTCAGAATTCGACGAAACTTGACCCAAACGTTGGTCTAGACCCAAGCATTTGTGTTGTAAATTTGCTAAGCGTAATAATAACTACAAGTTAGTATAAAAGGAAAACAAACAAGTTTTAATAAAACCGTGCAAAACAGCTAATTTTTGAGCATTCTCAGCATTGGATGAAACTTGACCCAAACGTTGGTCTAGACCCAAGAGTTTGTGTGTTAAATTTTCTAAGCGTAATAATAACTACAAGTTACTATAAAAGGGAAACAAACTTGTTTTAATATAACCGTGAAAACAGCTAAATTTTGAACGTTCTCAGAATTCGACGAAACTTGACCCAAACGTTGGTCTAGACCCAAGCATTTGTGTTGTAAATTTGCTAAGCGTAATAATAACTACAAGTTAGTATAAAAGCCAAACAAACTTGTTTCAATAAAACCGTGAAAACAGCTAAATTTTGAACGTTCTCAGAATTCGACGAAACTTGACCCAAACGTTGGTCTAGACCCAAGCATTTGTGTTGTAAATTTGCTAAGCGTAATAATAACTACAAGTTAGTATAAAAGGAAAACAAACAAGTTTTAATAAAACCGTGCAAAACAGCTAATTTTTGAGCATTCTCAGCATTGGATGAAACTTGACCCAAACGTTGGTCTAGACCCAAGGGTTTGTGTGTTAAATTTTCTAAGCGTATTAATAACTACAAGTTACTATAAAAGGGAAACAAACTTGTTTTATTAAAACCGTGCAAAACAGCTAACTTTTGGACGTTCTCAGAATTCAACGAAACTTGACCCAATCGCAGGACTAGACCCATCCATTTGTGTTGTAAATTTGCTAAGCGTAATAATAACTAGAAGTTAGTATAAAAGCGAAACAAACTTGCTTTAATAAAACCGTGCAAAATAGCTAAATTTTGAACGTTCTCAGAATTCGACGACACTTGACCCAAACGTTGGTCTAGACCCAAGCATTTGTGTTGTAAATTTGCTAATCGTAATAATAACTACAAGTTAGTATAAAAGGGAAACAAACTTGTTTTAATAAAACTGTGCAAAACAGCTAAATATTGAGCATTCTCAGAATTCGACGAAACTTGACCCAAACGTAGGTCTAGACCCAAAAGTTTGTGTGTTAAATTTTCTAAGCGTAATAATAACTACAAGTTACTATAAAAGGGAAACAAACTTGTTTTAATATAACCGTGAAAACAGCGAAATTTTGAACGTTCTCAAAATTCGACGAAACTTGAACCAAAGGTTGGTCTAGACCCAAGCATTTGTGTTGTAAATTTGCTAAGCGTAATAATAACTACAAGTTAGTATAAAAGGTTAACAAACTTGTTTTAATAAAACCTGTGCAAAACAGCTAATTTTTTAGCATTCTCAGCATTGGACGAAACTTGACCCAAACGTAGGTCTAGACCCAAGAGTTTGTATGTTAAATTTGAAGCGTAATAATAACTACAAGTTAGTATAAAAGGGAAACAAACTTGTTTTAATAAAACCGTGCAAAACAGTTAATTTTTGAGCATTCTCAGCATTGGACGAACTTGACCCAAATGTTGGTCTAGACCCAAGAGTTTGTGTGTTTAATTTTGTAAGCGTAATAATAACTACAAGTTACTATAAAAGGGAAACAAACTTGTTTTAATATAACCGTGAAAACAGCTAAATTTTTAACGTTCTCAACATTCGACAAAACTTGAACCAAAGGTCGGTCTAGACCCAAGCATTTGTGTTGTAAATTTGCTAAGCGTATTAATAACTACAAGTTAGTATAAAAGGTTAACAAACTTGTTTTAATAAAACCTGTGCAAAACAGCTAATTTTTGAGCATTCTCAGCATTGGACGAAACTTGACCCAAACGTTGGTCTAGACCCAAGAGTTTGTATGTTAAATTTGAAGCGTAATAATAACTACAAGTTAGTATAAAAGGGAAACAAACTTGTTTTAATAAAACCGTGCAAAACAGTTAATTTTTTAGCATTCTCAGCATTGGACGAACTTGACCCAAATGTAGGTCTAGACCCAAGAGTTTGTGTGTTTAATTTTCTAAGCGTAATAATAACTACAAGTTACTATAAAAGGGAAACAAACTTGTTTTAATATAACCGTGAAAACAGCTAAATTTTGAACGTTCTCAACATTCGACGAAACTTGAACCAAAGGTCGGTCTAGACCCAAGCATTTGTGTTGTAAATTTGCTAAGAGTATTAATAACTACAAGTTAGTATAAAAGGTTAACAAACTTGTTTTAATAAAACCTGTGCAAAACAGCTAATTTTTGAGCATTCTCATCATTGGACGAAACTTGACCCAAACGTAGGTCTAGACCCAAGAGTTTGTATGTTAAATTTGAAGCGTAATAATAACTACAAGTTAGTATAAAAAGGAAACAAACTTGTTTTTTAATAAAATCGTGCAAAACAGTTAATTTTTGAGCATTCTCAGCATTGGACGAACTTGACCTAAACGTTGGTCTAGACCCAAGAGTTTGTGTGTTTAATTTTCTAAGCGTAATAATAACTAAACGTTACTATAAAAGGGAAACAAACTTGTTTTAATAAAACCGTGCAAAACAGCTAACTTTTGGATGTTCTCAGAATTCAACGAAACTTGACCCAATCGCAGGACTAGACCCATCCATTTGTGTTGTAAATATGCTAAGCGTAATAATAACTAGAAGTTAGTATAAAAGCGAAAGAAACTTGCTTTAATAAAACCGTGTAAAATAGCTAAATTTTGAACGTTCTCAGAATTCGACGAAACTTGACCCAAACGTTGGTCTAGACCCAAGCATTTGTGTTGTAAATTTGCTAAGCGTAATAATAACTACAAGTTAGTATAAAAAGGAAACAAACTTGTTTTAATGAAACTGTGCAAAACAGCTAAATATTGAGCATTCTCAGAATTCGACGAAACTTGACCCAAACGTAGGTCTAGACCCAAGAGTTTGTGTGTTAAATTTTCTAAGCGTAATACTAACTACAAGTTACTATAAAAGGGAAACAAACTTGTTTTAATATAACCGTGAAAACAGCTAAATTTTGAACGTTCTCAGAATTCGACGAAACTTGACCCAAACGTTGGTCTAGACCCAAGCATTTGTGTTGTAAATTTGCTAAGCGTAATAATAACTACAAGTTAGTATAAAAGGGAAACAAACTTGTTTTAATAAAACCGTGCAAAACAGTTAATTTTTGAGCATTCTCAGCATTGGACGAACTTGACCCAAACGTTGGTCTAGACCCAAGAGTTTGTGTGTTTAATTTTCTAAGCGTAATAATAACTACAAGTTACTATAAAAGGGAACAAACTTGTTTTAATAAAACCGTGCAAAACAGCTAACTTTTGGACGTTCTCAGAATTCAACGAAACTTGACCCAATCGCAGGACTAGACCCATCCATTTGTGTTGTAAATATGCTAAGCGTAATAATAACTAGAAGTTAGTATAAAAGCGAAACAAACTTGCTTTAATAAAACCGTGCAAAATAGCTAAATTTTGAACGTTCTCAGAATTTGACGAAACTTGACCCAAACGTTGGTCTAGACCCAAGCATTTGTGTTGTAAATTTGCTAAGCGTAATAATAACTACAAGTTAGTATAAATGGGAAACAAACTTGTTTTAATGAAACTGTGCAAAACAGCTAAATATTGAGCATTCTCAGAATTCGATGAAACTTGACCCAAACGTAGGTCTAGACCCAAGAGTTTGTGTGTTAAATTTTCTAAGCGTAATAATAACTACAAGTTACTATAAAAGGGAAACAAACTTGTTTTAATATAACCGTGAAAACAGCTAAATTTTGAACGTTCTCAGAATTCGACGAAACTTGACCCAAACGTTGGTCTAGACCCAAGCATTTGTGTTGTAAATTTGCTAAGCGTAATAATAACTACAAGTTAGTATAAATGGCAAACAAACTTGTTTCAATAAAACCGTGAAAACAGCTAAATTTTGAACGTTCTCAGAATTCGACGAAACTTGACCCAAACGTTGGTCTAGACCCAAGCATTTGTGTTGTAAATTTGCTAAGCGTAATAATAACTACAAGTTAGTATAAAAAGAAAACAAACAAGTTTTAATAAAACCGTGCAAAACAGCTAATTTTTGAGCATTCTCAGCATTGGATGAAACTTGACCCAAACGTTGGTCTAGACCCAAGGGTTTGTGTGTTAAATTTTCTAAGCGTAATAATAACTACAAGTTACTATAAAAGGGAAACAAACTTGTTTTATTAAAACCGTGCAAAACAGCTAACTTTTGGACATTCTCAGAATTCAACGAAACTTGACCCAATCGGAGGACTAGACCCATCCATTTGTGTTGTAAATTTGCTAGGCGTAATAATAACTATAAGTTAGTATAAAAGCGAAACAAACTTGCTTTAATAAAACCGTGCAAAATAGCTAAATTTTGAACGTTCTCAGAATTCGACGACACTTGACCCAAACGTTGGTCTAGACCCAAGCATTTGTGTTGTAAATTTGCTAATCGTAATAATAACTACAAGTTAGTATAAAAGGGAAACAAACTTGTTTTAATAAAACTGTGCAAAACAGCTAAATATTGAGCATTCTCAGAATTCGACGAAACTTGACCCAAACGTAGGTCTAGACCCAAAAGTTTGTGTGTTAAATTTTCTAAGCGTAATAATAACTACAAGTTACTATAAAAGGGAAACAAACTTGTTTTAATATAACCGTGAAAACAGCGAAATTTTGAACGTTCTCAAAATTCGACGAAACTTGAACCAAAGGTTGGTCTAGACCCAAGCATTTGTGTTGTAAATTTGCTAAACGTAATAATAACTACAAGTTAGTATAAAAGGTTAACAAACTTGTTTTAATAAAACCTGTGCAAAACAGCTAATTTTTTAGCATTCTCAGCATTGGACGAAACTTGACCCAAACGTAGGTCTAGACCCAAGAGTTTGTATGTTAAATTTGAAGCGTAATAATAACTACAAGTTAGTATAAAAGGGAAACAAACTTGTTTTAATAAAACCGTGCAAAACAGTTAATTTTTGAGCATTCTCAGCATTGGACGAACTTGACCCAAATGTTGGTCTAGACCCAAGAGTTTGTGTGTTTAATTTTGTAAGCGTAATAATAACTACAAGTTACTATAAAAGGGAAACAAACTTGTTTTAATATAACCGTGAAAACAGCTAAATTTTTAACGTTCTCAACATTCGACAAAACTTGAACCAAAGGTCGGTCTAGACCCAAGCATTTGTGTTGTAAATTTGCTAAGCGTATTAATAACTACAAGTTAGTATAAAAGGTTAACAAACTTGTTTTAATAAAACCTGTGCAAAACAGCTAATTTTTGAGCATTCTCAGCATTGGACGAAACTTGACCCAAACGTTGGTCTAGACCCAAGAGTTTGTATGTTAAATTTGAAGCGTAATAATAACTACAAGTTAGTATAAAAGGGAAACAAACTTGTTTTAATAAAACCGTGCAAAACAGTTAATTTTTGAGCATTCTCAGCATTGGACGAACTTGACCCAAATGTAGGTCTAGACCCAAGAGTTTGTGTGTTTAATTTTCTAAGCGTAATAATAACTACAAGTTACTATAAAAGGGAAACAAACTTGTTTTAATATAACCGTGAAAACAGCTAAATTTTGAACGTTCTCAACATTCGACGAAACTTGAACCAAAGGTCGGTCTAGACCTAAGCATTTGTGTTGTAAATTTGCTAAGCGTATTAATAACTACAAGTTAGTATAAAAGGTTAACAAACTTGTTTTAATAAAACCTGTGCAAAACAGCTAATTTTTTAGCATTCTCATCATTGGACGAAACTTGACCCAAACGTAGGTCTAGACCCAAGAGTTTGTATGTTAAATTTGAAGCGTAATAATAACTACAAGTTATTATAAAAGGGAAACAAACTTGTTTTAATAAAACCGTGCAAAACAGTTAATTTTTTAGCATTCTCAGCATTGGACGAACTTGACCTAAACGTTGGTCTAGACCCAAGAGTTTGTGTGTTTAATTTTCTAAGCGTAATAATAACTACAAGTTACTATAAAAGGGAAACAAACTTGTTTTAATAAAACCGTGCAAAACAGCTAACTTTTGGATGTTCTCATAATTCAACGAAACTTGACCCAATCGCAGGACTAGACCCATCCATTTGTGTTGTAAATATGCTAAGCGTAATAATAACTAGAAGTTAGTATAAAAGCGAAACAAACTTGCTTTAATAAAACCGTGCAAAATAGCTAAATTTTGAACGTTCTCAGAATTCGACGAAACTTGACCCAAACGTTGGTCTAGACCCAAGCATTTGTGTTGTAAATTTGCTAAGCGTAATAATAACTACAAGTTAGTATAAAAGGGAAACAAACTAGTTTTAATGAAACTGTGCAAAACAGCTAAATATTGAGCATTCTCAGAATTCGACGAAACATGACCCAAACGTTGGTCTAGACCCAAGAGTTTGTGTGTTAAATTTTCTAAGCGTAATACTAACTACAAGTTACTATAAAAGGGAAACAAACTTGTTTTAATATAACCGTGAAAACAGCTAAATTTTGAACGTTCTCAGAATTCGACGAAACTTGACCCAAACGTTGGTCTAGACCCAAGCATTTGTGTTGTAAATTTGCTAAGCGTAATAATAACTACAAGTTAGTATAAAAGGGAAACAAACTTGTTTTAATAAAACCGTGCAAAACAGTTAATTTTTGAGCATTCTCAGCATTGGACGAACTTGACCCAAACGTTGGTCTAGACCCAAGAGTTTGTGTGTTTAATTTTCTAAGCGTAATAATAACTACAAGTTACTATAAAAGGGAAACAAACTTGTTTTAATAAAACCGTGCAAAACAGCTAACTTTTGGACGTTCTCAGAATTCAACGAAACTTGACCCAATCGCAGGACTAGACCCATCCATTTGTGTTGTAAATATGCTAAACGTAATAATAACTAGAAGTTAGTATAAAAGCGATACAAACTTGCTTTAATAAAACCGTGCAAAATAGCTAAATTTTGAACGTTCTCAGAATTTGACGAAACTTGACCCAAACGTTGGTCTAGACCCAAGCATTTGTGTTGTAAATTTGCTAAGCGTAATAATAACTACAAGTTAGTATAAAAGGGAAACAAACTTGTTTTAATGAAACTGTGCAAAACAGCTAAATATTGAGCATTCTCAGAAATCGACGAAACTTGACCCAAACGTAGGTCTAGACCCAAGAGTTTGTGTGTTAAATTTTCTAAGCGTAATAATAACTACAAGTTACTATAAAAGGGAAACAAACTTGTTTTAATATAACCGTGAAAACAGCTAAATTTTGAACGTTCTCAGAATTCGACGAAACATGACCCAAACGTTGGTCTAGACCCAAGCATTTGTTTTGTAAATTTGCTAAGCGTAATAATAACTAAAAGTTAGTATAAAAGGCAAACAAACTTGTTTCAATAAAACCGTGAAAACAGCTAAATTTTTGAACGTTCTCAGAATTCGACGAAACTTGACCCAAACGTTGGTCTAGACCCAAGCATTTGTGTTGTAAATTTGCTAAGCGTAATAATAACTACAAGTTAGTATAAAAGGAAAACAAACAAGTTTTAATAAAACCGTGCAAAACAGCTAATTTTTGAGCATTCTCAGCATTGGATGAAACTTGACCCAAACGTTGGTCTAGACCCAAGGGTTTGTGTGTTAAATTTTCTAAGCGTAATAATAACTACAAGTTACTATAAAAGGGAAACAAACTTGTTTTATTAAAACCGTGCAAAACAGCTAACTTTTGGACGTTCTCAGAATTCAACGAAACTTGACCCAATCGCAGGACTAGACCCATCCATTTGTGTTGTAAATTTGCTAAGCGTAATAATAACTAGAAGTTAGTATAAAAGCGAAACAAACTTGCTTTAATAAAACCGTGCAAAATAGCTAAATTTTGAACGTTCTCAGAATTCGACGACACTTGACCCAAACGTTGGTCTAGACCCAAGCATTTGTGTTGTAAATTTGCTAATCGTAATAATAACTACAAGTTAGTATAAAAGGGAAACAAACTTGTTTTAATAAAACTGTGCAAAACAGCTAAATATTGAGCATTTTCAGAATTCGACGAAACTTGACCCAAACGTAGGTCTAGACCCAAAAGTTTGTGTGTTGAATTTTCTAAGCGTAATAATAACTACAAGTTACTATAAAAGGGAAACAAACTTGTTTTAATATAACCGTGAAAACAGCGAAATTTTGAACGTTCTCAAAATTCGACGAAACTTGAACCAAAGGTTGGTCTAGACCCAAGCATTTGTGTTGTAAATTTGCTAAGCGTAATAATAACTACAAGTTAGTATAAAAGGTTAACAAACTTGTTTTAATAAAACCTGTGCAAAACAGCTAATTTTTTAGCATTCTCAGCATTGGACGAAACTTGACCCAAACGTAGGTCTAGACCCAAGAGTTTGTATGTTAAATTTGAAGCGTAATAATAACTACAAGTTAGTATAAAAGGGAAACAAACTTGTTTTAATAAAACCGTGCAAAACAGTTAATTTTTGAGCATTCTCAGCATTGGACGAACTTGACCCAAATGTAGGTCTAGACCCAAGAGTTTGTGTGTTTAATTTTCTAAGCGTAATAATAACTACAAGTTACTATAAAAGGGAAACAAACTTGTTTTAATAAAACCGTGCAAAACAGCTAACTTTTGGATGTTCTCATAATTCAACGAAACTTGACCCAATCGCAGGACTAGACCCATCCATTTGTGTTGTAAATATGCTAAGCGTAATAATAACTAGAAGTTAGTATAAAAGCGAAACAAACTTGCTTTAATAAAACCGTGCAAAATAGCTAAATTTTGAACGTTCTCAGAATTCGACGAAAGTTGACCCAAACGTTGGTCTAGACCCAAGCATTTGTGTTGTAAATTTGCTAAGCGTAATAATAACTACAAGTTAGTATAAAAGGGAAACAAACTTGTTTTAATGAAACTGTGCAAAACAGCTAAATATTGAGCATTCTCAGAATTCGACGAAACATGACCCAAACGTAGGTCTAGACCCAAGAGTTTGTGTGTTAAATTTTCTAAGCGTAATACTAACTACAAGTTACTATAAAAGGGAAACAAACTTGTTTTAATATAACCGTGAAAACAGCTAAATTT
Organism: Sesamum indicum; assembly: GCF_026168435.1. NCBI lineage: Eukaryota > Viridiplantae > Streptophyta > Magnoliopsida > Lamiales > Pedaliaceae > Sesamum > Sesamum indicum. Next base: position 9,132,164 of record NC_142658.1, on the reverse strand, counting down.
TGAACGTTCTCAGAATTCGACGAAACTTGACCCAAACGTTGGTCTAGACCCAAGCATTTGTGTTGTAAATTTGCTAAGCGTAATAATAACTACAAGTTAGTATAAAAGGGAAACAAACTTGTTTTAATAAAACCGTGCAAAACAGTTAATTTTTGAGCATTCTCAGCATTGGACGAACTTGACCCAAACGTTGGTCTAGACCCAAGAGTTTGTGTGTTTAATTTTCTAAGCGTAATAATAACTACAAGTTACTATAAAAGGGAAACAAACTTGTTTTAATAAAACCGTGCAAAACAGCTAACTTTTGGACGTTCTCAGAATTCAACGAAACTTGACCCAATCGCAGGACTAGACCCATCCATTTGTGTTGTAAATATGCTAAGCGTAATAATAACTAGAAGTTAGTATAAAAGCGAAACAAACTTGCTTTAATAAAACCGTGCAAAATAGCTAAATTTTGAACGTTCTCAGAATTTGACGAAACTTGACCCAAACGTTGGTCTAGACCCAAGCATTTGTGTTGTAAATTTGCTAAGCGTAATAATAACTACAAGTTAGTATAAAAGGGAAACAAACTTGTTTTGATGAAACTGTGCAAAACAGCTAAATATTGAGCATTCTCAGAATTCGACGAAACTTGACCCAAACGTAGGTCTAGACCCAAGAGTTTGTGTGTTAAATTTTCTAAGCGTAATAATAACTACAAGTTACTATAAAAGGGAAACAAACTTGTTTTAATATAACCGTGAAAACAGCTAAATTTTGAACGTTCTCAGAATTCGACGAAACTTGACCCAAACGTTGGTCTAGACCCAAGCATTTGTGTTGTAAATTTGCTAAGCGTAATAATAACTACAAGTTAGTATAAAAGGCAAACAAACTTGTTTCAATAAAACCGTGAAAACAGCTAAATTTTGAACGTTCTCAGAATTCGACGAAACTTGACCCAAACGTTGGTCTAGACCCAAGCATTTGTGTTGTAAATTTGCTAAGCGTAATAATAACTACAAGTTAGTATAAAAGGAAAACAAACAAGTTTTAATAAAACCGTGCAAAACAGCTAATTTTTGAGCATTCTTAGCATTGGATGAAACTTGACCCAAACGTTGGTCTAGACCCAAGGGTTTGTGTGTTAAATTTTCTAAGCGTAATAATAACTACAAGTTACTATAAAAGGGAAACAAACTTGTTTTATTAAAACCGTGCAAAACAGCTAACTTTTGGACGTTCTCAGAATTCAACGAAACTTGACCCAATCGCAGGACTAGACCCATCCATTTGTGTTGTAAATTTGCTAAGCGTAATAATAACTAGAAGTTAGTATAAAAGCGAAACAAACTTGCTTTAATAAAACCGTGCAAAATAGCTAAATTTTGAACGTTCTCAGAATTCGACGACACTTGACCCAAACGTTGGTCTAGACCCAAGCATTTGTGTTGTAAATTTGCTAATCGTAATAATAACTACAAGTTAGTATAAAAGGGAAACAAACTTGTTTTAATAAAACTGTGCAAAACAGCTAAATATTGAGCATTCTCAGAATTCGACGAAACTTGACCCAAACGTAGGTCTAGACCCAAAAGTTTGTGTGTTAAATTTTCTAAGCGTAATAATAACTACAAGTTACTATAAAAGGGAAACAAACTTGTTTTAATATAACCGTGAAAACAGCGAAATTTTGAACGTTCTCAAAATTCGACGAAACTTGAACCAAAGGTTGGTCTAGACCCAAGCATTTGTGTTGTAAATTTGCTAAGCGTAATAATAACTACAAGTTAGTATAAAAGGTTAACAAACTTGTTTTAATAAAACCTGTGCAAAACAGCTAATTTTTTAGCATTCTCAGCATTGGACGAAACTTGACCCAAACGTAGGTCTAGACCCAAGAGTTTGTATGTTAAATTTGAAGCGTAATAATAACTACAAGTTAGTATAAAAGGGAAACAAACTTGTTTTAATAAAACCGTGCAAAACAGTTAATTTTTGAGCATTCTCAGCATTGGACGAACTTGACCCAAATGTAGGTCTAAACCCAAGAGTTTGTGTGTTTAATTTTCTAAGCGTAATAATAACTACAAGTTACTATAAAAGGGAAACAAACTTGTTTTAATATAACCGTGAAAACAGCTAAATTTTTAACGTTCTCAACATTCGACGAAACTTGAACCAAAGGTCGGTCTAGACCCAAGCATTTGTGTTGTAAATTTGCTAAGCGTATTAATAACTACAAGTTAGTATAAAAGGTTAACAAACTTGTTTTAATAAAACCTGTGCAAAACAGCTAATTTTTTAGCATTCTCAGCATTGGACGAAACTTGACCCAAACGTAGGTCTAGACCCAAGAGTTTGTATGTTAAATTTGAAGCGTAATAATAACTACAAGTTATTATAAAAGGGAAACAAACTTGTTTTAATAAAACCGTGCAAAACAGTTAATTTTTTAGCATTCTCAGCATTGGACGAACTTGACCTAAACGTTGGTCTAGACCCAAGAGTTTGTGTGTTTAATTTTCTAAGCGTAATAATAACTACAAGTTACTATAAAAGGGAAACAAACTTGTTTTAATAAAACCGTGCAAAACAGCTAACTTTTGGATGTTCTCATAATTCAACGAAACTTGACCCAATCGCAGGACTAGACCCATCCATTTGTGTTGTAAATATGCTAAGCGTAATAATAACTAGAAGTTAGTATAAAAGCGAAACAAACTTGCTTTAATAAAACCGTGCAAAATAGCTAAATTTTGAACGTTCTCAGAATTCGACGAAACTTGACCCAAACGTTGGTCTAGACCCAAGCATTTGTGTTGTAAATTTGCTAAGCGTAATAATAACTACAAGTTAGTATAAAAGGGAAACAAACTTGTTTTAATGAAACTGTGCAAAACTGCTAAATATTGAGCATTCTCAGAATTCGACGAAACATGACCCAAACGTAGGTCTAGACCCAAGAGTTTGTGTCTTAAATTTTCTAAGCGTAATACTAACTACAAGTTACTATAAAAGGGAAACAAACTTGTTTTAATATAACCGTGAAAACAGCTAAATTTTGAACGTTCTCAGAATTCGACGAAACTTCACCCAAACGTTGGTCTAGACCCAAGCATTTGTGTTGTAAATTTGCTAAGCGTAATAATAACTACAAGTTAGTATAAAAGGGAAACAAACTTGTTTTAATAAAACCGTGCAAAACAGCTAAATTTTGAGCATTCTTAGAATTCGACGAAACTTGACACAAACGTAGGTCTAGACCCAAGAGTTTGTGTGTTAAATTTTCTAAGCGTAATAATAACTACAAGTTAGTATAAAAGGCAAACAAACTTGTTTCAATAAAACCTTGAAAACAACTAAATTTTGAACGTTCTCACAATTCGACGAAACTTGACCCAAACGTTGGTCTAGACCCAAGCATTTGTGTTGTAAATTTGCTAAACGTAATAATAACTACAAGTTAGTATAAAAGGGAAACAAACAAGTTTCAATAAAACCGTGCAAAACAGCTAATTTTTGAGCATTCTCAGCATTGGATGAAACTTGACCCAAACGTTGGTCTAGACCCAAGGGTTTGTGTGTTAAATTTTCTAAGCGTAATAATAACTACAAGTTACTATAAAAGGAAAACAAACTTGTTTTAATAAAACCGTGCAAAACAGCTAACTTTTGGACGTTCTCAGAATTCAACGAAACTTGACCCAATCGCAGGACTAGACCCATCCATTTGTGTTGTAAATTTGCTAAGCGTAACAATAACTAGAAGTTATTATAAAAGCGAAACAAACTTGCTTCAATAAAACCGTGCAAAATAGCTAAATTTTGAACGTTCTCAGAATTCGACGACACTTGACCCAAACGTTGGTCTAGACCCAAGCATTTGTGTTGTAAATTTGCTAAGCGTAATAATAACTACAAGTTAGTATAAAAGGGAAACAAACTTGTTTTAATGAAACTGTGCAAAACATCTAAATATTGAGCATTCTCAGAATTCGACGAAACTTGACCCAAACGTTGGTCTAGACCCAAGAGTTTGTGTGTCAAATTTTCTAAGCGTAATAATAACTACAAGTTACTATAAAAGGGAAACAAACTTGTTTTAATATAACCGTGAAAACAGCTAAATTTTGAACGTTCTCAGAATTCGACGAAACTTGACCCAAACGTTGGTCTAGACCCAAGCATTTGTGTTGCTAGGGCTGACATCATCGCTGCTTCTAGGGCTGACATCATCGCTGCTGCTAGGGCTGACATCATCGCTGCTGCTAGGGCTGACATCATCGCTGCTGCTAGGGCTGACATCATCGCTGACACAGGTGCATCTAGGGCTGATGTCAGCAATTACACTATCAAAGCTAGGGCTGACATCATCGATGATACAAGGAAATCTAGGGCTGACATCAACACTGACACATGCAAAAATAGGGCTGATGTCAGCAATTCTGTGGAAAGAAATCAAGCTATGCATGATGCTCCTCTTCCAACGGGACTGTACGTTGGAAACATCCCGTTGCACGCATACCCGGATACAATTATCGACGACAAAATAGCGCATGCATTTAATCATTCGACCCGGAAAACCTTATCATTCATTGCCCCAACAATGTAGAACGGAGAGGTTGTCGTGCGACCTTCTTTAGATGCGGTACGTAATGGGTCTAAACGTTGGAAATCTACTGCAGTTGGCTATTTCTTGGGCAAACGGCCATATTATCATCACCTTAAGGAGTTTGCACATTCGGTCTGGCCATCACTAAGGGAGGTGACAGCGACCACAAACGGATTCTTCTTTTTTCAGTTTAAAACAGTTTGTGATATGGAGGAGATAATTGAGGGAGGCCCGTGGTTGTTCCAAGGGCAGCCGATAGTTCTTCAAAAGTGGGAACCGGGGATGGCCATGAGAAAATTGAAGCATACACAAGTGCCCGTCTGGATTAAACTACGACACCTTCCGATGGAATTTTGGACAACAGAAGGATTGAGCACTGTAGCAAGTGGTGTGGGGAAGCCCCTTTACCCCGACGCGATTACAAGAGCATGCACGAGACTGGACTTTGCTCGTGTATGTGTGATGATTGATGCCACACAAAAGTTGCATAAACATATTATTGTCATGGCACCTGATGAAGAAGGAGGGGAGACACCTTGCAAAGTTGACATTGAGTATGAATGGCTCCCACCAAAGTGCACAGCGTGCATGTCATTGGGACATTCGAACAAGGATTGTGCACTAAACAAAACCCGCAAACCGACGAAGCCAACAGTAAATGTGTATGTGCCGAAAGTCAATGTAGCACAACCGCAACCTCCGACTAAGGGACGTGAGACGATGAAACCAGTGGTTGAAGAAATACCCAAAGCACATGCGGGAAATAGACATGTGGACCAGAACCACTCCAAGCAAGAAGAGAGAGGTAAGGCAATTGTTATTTATAATGCTTTTGACGCTTTGCATTTAATTGATGATGCAGGTGAGCATTCAGGGGGTCCTAACACAAGCAGCCCCAAGGTCGATGATCCATGTTGAACATCGCTGTGTGGAATGTCCGTGGGCTGAACAAACGAGACCATCAGCTCGCTTTGAAGGACTTGGTCTCTGAATACAGGTTACACTTCCTTGGCATTCTTGAAACTCGTGTTCGTTTGAATAATGTTATGCATATTCAATCGTTTTTACTTCCACATTGGAAATGGTTTGTCGATTATTCTTCTGTTGGTAATCGCATCTGGATAGCTTGGGACGAGAATATTGTTGATGTCCATATCTTAGACTCGGCAGATCAATTTATTCACTGTCGGGTTACTAATATGGCTGACAATGAATCTGTTATTATCACTGTTGTTTATGGGGCATCTGAGGTGATTGATCGTCGGAATTTATGGACGGCACTGGAGACGCTATCTCAGCAATGCTCTGACATCCCGTGGATGGTGGGAGGGGATTTTAATGCAGTACGTGACCTTAACGAAGTATGTGGCATCTCAAGAGATATAAGGATGGCCACCGAAGAATTTAATGCTGGTATTCTGGAGGCGGGGCTGATCCCACTTCCTATGCAAGGTGAATGGTTCACGTGGCATAATTGCAGTACGTCTATGAGGAGTTTATGGAAGCGGCTGGATCGGATTCTTATTAATGACCGCTGGCTGGCAAGGTTCCCGAGCGCATATTATCACAGCCTTACTCCACGGACATCTGACCACTCTCCACTGGTCTTACATGGGGATATACAACAACATAATGGAGGCATGTTTCGATTTGATAACTATCTGGCCCATTCACCCGAGTTTATCCACAATGTGCAGAATATTTGGCATCATGAGATTGTGGGTATTCCTATGTATGCTGTGACACGTAAACTGAAGGCACTTAAACCAGTCTTTAGACTACAAAGGAGAAATAAGGGAGATCTGACGATGAATGTCCAACTAGCCAAAGGTTTTCTTGATGAGGCACAACAGTTGGTGAGCTCTGATAGACAAAATGAGCTATATTTACTCTTGGAGCATTGTTGTCGAGTCGTTTATGCTAAAGCGGCAAAACTCGAACAAATTATGCTGCAGCAGAGAGCCAAAATGCAGTGGATGAAAGACGGAGACCAATGTTCCCGGGTTTTCTTTCGTAAAATTGCACAGAGACGAGTAAGGAGGAGAATCTTACAGATTAATGATGAGAATGGTTTCACACACACGGATCTAGGGGAAATCGCCCATGAGTTTGTCTCATACTATCAGAACCTATTAGGAGGCACCAGAAGACGGCTGTCAGTGGATATTCGTTATCTTAGACCGTGGGCAAGGCACTGTATCACTGATGAGGAAGCTAATCAATTACTCCTTCCAATCTCGGCGGATGATGTGAAGCAAGCAATGTTCGATATTGCTGATGACAAGGCACCGGGACCTGATGGCTACTCGTCAAGGTTTTTCAAGGCGGCTTGGCCTGTGGTTGGGGAAGAAGTTACGAGGGCGGTACTAGACTTCTTTTCTACCGGAAAACTTCTGAAGCAGGTCAACTCCACGATCTTGGCCCTGATCCCAAAGGTACATACGCCTATGTCGGTTAATGATTTTAGACCAATTTCATGCTGCAATGTTTTATACAAGATCATTGCGAAACTTCTTGTCCAAAAAATTAGTGTGCTACTGGACAAGATAGTTAGCCCATGTCAGACAGCTTTTATTCCGGGAAGAAGCATTGGGGACAACATTATGTTAGCCCAGGAATTATTCTCCAGATATAACCAGATGCGCCTACCCCCGAGATGCGCACTTAAAGTGGATATCAGGAAGGCCTATGATACGGTGGAGTGGGACTTCCTGTTAGCAGTTTTGCAGCTGTTCGGGTTTCCACCTACGTTTACAAGGTGGATTGAGGAGTGTGTTACCACGACATCATTCTCGATTGGGCTCAATGGAAAACCTCATGGGTTCTTTGCTGGAGCGAGAGGACTACGACAGGGAGACCCACTTTCTCCTTATCTGTTTGTTCTTGTTATGGAAGCCTTACATCTGGGATTCTTGCAACGAATTGAACAGGACATGCAATTCACTTATCATTGGAAGTGTGAGAGTTCTAAGGTTTTTCAGATGGGATTTGCAGACGACCTCCTCTTACTGTGCAAAGCTGACTTAGACTCCATCAGAGTCTTCAAAGAGGGATTGGACTGGTTTGCGGAGTTGTCGGGCCTTCGGCTGAATGTCCAAAAAAGTCACTTAATCATTTCACGTTCGGCTCAAAATTTGAAGGACCAGATGCTGGATATTTGGGCTTTCAGGAGGGCCACCTTCCAATGAGGTACCTGGGTCTTCCCTTAATCTCGTCTAGGCTGACCATCTCTGATTGCCAACCGCTTATCTCAAAAATTGATGCACGTATTAATGGATGGGAAGGGATTTCATTATCATATGCTGGGCGGGTACAAATCATCAAATCTGTGCTCTCAGCATTGAGCTTATATTGGGCTTCTGCATTCATATTACCTAAGAAAGTCATCAGTGAAATTGAGAAGAGGTTGAGGACTTTCCTATGGAAGGGTACGACGTCCAGTGGGTACGCTAAGGTAGCCTGGAAAGATGTGTGTCGACCGATGGATGAGGGGGGACTTGGGTTCAAGGATATCTCCACCTTGAATCGCGCATTAATGAGCAAGAAACTATGTGATGTTATCCAGTGTGACAGGACATCCATATGGGTTCAGTGGCTCTACCAAGACCGATTACGTGAGAGATCGATTTGGACTATTCGTGAACATGGAGGTTCTTGGGGATGGCGAAAAATACTCAGGCTACGTCCTTTCCTTCGCACTATCGTGGATTACCAGATTGGAAATGGAGACAGATTCTTTGTTTGGCAGGACCCGTGGCATCACTTGGGTCCACTTATCGAGCGATTCCCTCAAGGTCCCCGCCATCTTAGACTTGAAGAATCAGCAAAACTCAGCTTGGTGATTTCAGCAGGAGAATGGCAATGGCCTACCATCACTGACTTTGAATGTTTGGAAATCACACATAACCTACCGCTTATTTTCGGAGGAGAGGATCGGGTGGTGTGGAGATGTGACGAAGGGCAACCTACTACTCAGGCCCTCTACCGATTATTCACTCACCCCGAGCCGAAAGTAGGATGGTCTTCACTACTTTTGGGCTCCTTGAAGATTCCTCGCCATTCGTTCATCTTATGGCTAGCAATCCTTGGCAAACTTCCTACCACAGACAAATCGTGGCTATCCCACCTGGGGGTGTGCATACTGTGCGATGAGGGAGCTACGGAATCTCATCCACATTTATTCTTCCAATGCAGATTTAGTCGTCAGTGCCTTTATGAGATTCACAGAAGGATTCGCTTTCACTGGCCCAATAGAGATTGGGCAACAGATATTGAATGGGCGACACGGAAATGGAGAGGGGAGCACATTATTAATAGAGCTTACCGTACACTACTGGCGGCGTGCGTCTACCACATATGGAAGGAGAGGAACTTGAGGAGATTTGATCATACTGAGCGGACACCGGCCACATTGAGCATACTAATCATCAATGACGTCAGACAGGGGATTCTTAGCGTTGACTTAGCATCGTCAGTCAGTACACGAGCATTGTATAGATTATGGCGTATCCCTTGGGTAGAGGGAGAAACCAGTTGATAATCCCATGTTGTACCATGTTGTACTGTACCATTACTCTTTATTAATGAAATTTACATTTACCGAAAAAAAAATTTGCTAAGCGTAATAATAACTACAAGTTAGTATAAAAGGGAAACAAACTTGTTTTAATAAAACCGTGCAAAACAGTTAATTTTTGAGCATTCTCAGCATTGGACGAACTTGACCCAAACGTTGGTCTAGACCCAAGAGTTTGTGTGTTTAATTTTCTAAGCGTAATAATAACTACAAGTTACTATAAAAGGGAAACAAACTTGTTTTAATAAAACCGTGCAAAACAGCTAACTTTTGGACGTTCTCAGAATTCAACGAAACTTGACCCAATCGCAGGACTAGACCCATCCATTTGGGTTGTAAATATGCTAAGCGTAATAATAACTAGAAGTTAGTATAAAAGCGAAATAAACTTGCTTTAATAAAACCGTGCAAAATAGCTAAATTTGGAACGTTCTCAGAATTTGACGAAACTTGACCCAAACGTTGGTCTAGACCCAAGCATTTGTGTTGTAAATTTGCTAAGCGTAATAATAACTACAAGTTAGTATAAAAGGGAAACAAACTTGTTTTAATGAAACTGTGCAAAACATCTAAATATTGAGCATTCTCAGAATTCGACGAAACTTGACCCAAACGTTGGTCTAGACCCAAGAGTTTGTGTGTTAAATTTTCTAAGCGTAATAATAACTACAAGTTACTATAAAAGGGAAACAAACTTGTTTTAATATAACCGTGAAAACAGCTAAATTCTGAACGTTCTCAGAATTCGACGAAACTTGACCCAAACGTTGGTCTAGACCCAAGCATTTGTGTTGTAAATTCGCTAAGCGTAATAATAACTACAAGTTAGTATAAAAGGCAAACAAACTTGTTTCAATAAAACCGTGAAAACAGCTAAATTTTGAACGTTCTCAGAATTCGACGAAACTTGACCCAAACGTTGGTCTAGACCCAAGCATTTGTGTTGTAAATTTGCTAAGCGTAATAATAAGTACAAGTTAGTAGAAAAGGAAAACAAACAAGTTTTAATAAAACCGTGCAAAACAGCTAATTTTTGAGCATTCTCAGCATTGGATGAAACTCGACCCAAACGTTGGTCTAGACCCAAGGGTTTGTGTGTTAAATTTTCTAAGCGTAATAATAACTACAAGTTACTATAAAAGGGAAACAAACTTGTTTTATTAAAACCGTGCAAAACAGCTAACTTTTGGACGTTCTCAGAATTCAACGAAACTTGACCCAATCGCAGGACTAGACCCATCCATTTGTGTTGTAAATTTGCTAAGCGTAATAACAACTAGAAGTTAGTATAAAAGCGAAACAAACTTGCTTTAATAAAACCGTGCAAAATAGCTAAATTTTGAACGTTCTCAGAATTCGACGACACTTGACCCAAACGTTGGTCTAGACCCAAGCATTTGTGTTGTAAATTTGCTAATCGTAATAATAACTACAAGTTAGTATAAAAGGGAAACAAACTTGTTTTAATAAAACTGTGCAAAACAGCTAAATATTGAGCATTCTCAGAATTCGACGAAACTTGACCCAAACGTAGGTCTAGACCCAAAAGTTTGTGTGTTAAATTTTCTAAGCGTAATAATAACCATAAGTTACTATAAAAGGGAAACAAACTTGTTTTAATATAACCGTGAAAACAGCGAAATTTTGAACGTTCTCAAAATTCACGTTCAAAATTCGACGAAACTTGAACCAAAGGTTGGTCTAGACCCAAGCATTTGTGTTGTAAATTTGCTAAGCGTAATAATAACTACAAGTTAGTATAAAAGGTTAACAAACTTGTTTTAATAAAACCTGTGCAAAACAGCTAATTTTTTAGCATTCTCAGCATTGGACGAAACTTGACCCAAACGTAGGTCTAGACTCAAGAGTTTGTATGTTAAATTTGAAGCGTAATAATAACTACAAGTTAGTATAAAAGGGAAACAAACTTGTTTTAATAAAACCGTGCAAAACAGTTAATTTTTGAGCATTCTCAGCATTGGACGAACTTGACCCAAATGTAGGTCTAGACCCAAGAGTTTGTGTGTTTAATTTTCTAAGCGTAATAATAACTACAAGTTACTATAAAAGGTTAACAAACTTGTTTTAATAAAACCTGTGCAAAACAGCTAATTTTTGAGCATTCTCAGCATTGGACGAAACTTGACCCAAACGTTGGTCTAGACCCAAGAGTTTGTATGTTAAATTTGAAACGTAATAATAACTACAAGTTAGTATAAAAGGGAAACAAACTTGTTTTAATAAAACCGTGCAAAACAGTTAATTTTTGAGCATTCTCAGCATTGGACGAACTTGACCCAAATGTAGGTCTAGACCCAAGAGTTTGTGTGTTTAATTTTCTAAGCGTAATAATAACTACAAGTTACTATAAAAGGGAAACAAACTTGTTTTAATATAACCGTGAAAACAGCTAAATTTTGAACGTTCTCAACATTCGACGAAACTTGAACCAAAGGTCGGTCTAGACCCAAGCATTTGTGTTGTAAATTTGCTAAGCGTATTAATAACTACAAGTTAGTATAAAAGGTTAACAAACTTGTTTTAATAAAACCTGTGCAAAACAGCTAATTTTTGAGCATTCTCAGCATTGGATGAAACTTGACCCAAACGTGGGTCTAGACCCAAGAGTTTGTATGTTAAATTTGAAGCGTAATAATAACTACAAGTTATTATAAAAGGGAAACAAACTTGTTTTAATAAAACCGTGCAAAACAGTTAATTTTTTAGCATTCTCAGCATTGGACGAACTTGATCTAAACGTTGGTCTAGACCCAAGAGTTTGTGTGTTTAATTTTCTAAGCGTAATAATAACTACAAGTTACTATAAAAGGGAAACAAACTTGTTTTAATATAACCGTGAAAACAGCTAAATTTTGAACGTTCTCAGAATTCGACGAAACTTGACCCAAACGTTGGTCTAGACCCAAGCATTTGTGTTGTAAATTTGCTAAGCGTAATAATAATTACAAGTTAGTATAAAAGGCAAACAAACTTGTTTCAATAAAACCGTGAAAACAGCTAAATTTTGAACGTTCTCAGAATTCGACGAAACTTGACCCAAACGTTGGTCTAGACCCAAGCATTTGTGTTGTAAATTTGCTAAGCGTAATAATAAGTACAAGTTAGTATAAAAGGAAAACAAACAAATTTTAATAAAACCGTGCAAAACAGCTAATTTTTGAGCATTCTCAGCATTGGATGAAACTTGACCCAAACGTTGGTCTAGACCCAAGGGTTTGTGTGTTAAATTTTCTAAGCGTAATAATAACTACAAGTTACTATAAAAGGGAAACAAACTTGTTTTATTAAAACCTTGCAAAACAGCTAACTTTTGGACGTTCTCAGAATTCAACGAAACTTGACCCAATCGCAGGACTAGACCCATCCATTTGTGTTGTAAATTTGCTAAGCGTAATAATAACTAGAAGTTAGTATAAAAGCGAAACAAACTTGCTTTAATAAAACCGTGCAAAATAGCTAAATTTTGAACGTTCTCAGAATTCGACGACACTTGCCCCAAACGTTGGTCTAGACCCAAGCATTTGTGTTGTAAATTTGCTAATCGTAATAATAACTACAAGTTAGTATAAAAGGGAAACAAACTTGTTTTAATAAAACTGTGCAAAACAGCTAAATATTGAGCATTCTCAGAATTCGACGAAACTTGACCCAAACGTAGGTCTAGACCCAAAAGTTTGTGTGTTAAATTTTCTAAGCGTAATAATAACTACAAGTTACTATAAAAGGGAAACAAACTTGTTTTAATATAACCGTGAAAACAGCGAAATTTTGAACGTTCTCAAAATTCGACGAAACTTGAACCAAAGGTTGGTCTAGACCCAAGCATTTGTGTTGTAAATTTGCTAAGCGTAATAATAACTACAAGTTAGTATAAAAGGTTAACAAACTTGTTTTAATAAAACCTGTGCAAAACAGCTAATTTTTTAGCATTTTCAGCATTGGACGAAACTTGACCCAAACGTAGGTCTAGACCCAAGAGTTTGTATGTTAAATTTGAAGCGTAATAATAACTACAAGTTAGTATAAAAGGGAAACAAACTTGTTTTAATAAAACCGTGCAAAACAGTTAATTTTTGAGCATTCTCAGCATTGGACGAACTTGACCCAAATGTAGGTCTAGACCCAAGAGTTTGTGTGTTTAATTTTCTAAGCGTAATAATAACTACAAGTTACTATAAAAGGGAAACAAACTTGTTTTAATAAAACCTGTGCAAAACAGCTAATTTTTGAGCATTCTCAGCTTTGGACGAAACTTGACCCAAACGTTGGTCTAGACCCAAGAGTTTGTATGTTAAATTTGAAACGTAATAATAACTACAAGTTAGTATAAAAGGGAAACAAACTTGTTTTAATAAAACCTGTGCAAAACAGCTAATTTTTGAGCATTCTCAGCATTGGACGAAACTTGACCCAAACGTAGGTCTAGACCCAAGAGTTTGTATGTTAAATTTGAAGCGTAATAATAACTACAAGTTAGTATAAAAGAGAAACAAACTTGTTTTAATAAAACCGTGCAAAACAGTTAATTTTTGAGCATTCTCAGCATTGGACGAACTTGACCTAAACGTTGGTCTAGACCCAAGAGTTTGTGTGTTTAATTTTCTAAGCGTAATAATAACTACAAGGTATAAAAGGGAAACAAACTTGTTTTAATAAAACCGTGCAAAACAGCTAACTTTTGGATGTTCTCAGAATTCAACGAAACTTGACCCAATCGCAGGACTAGACCCATCCATTTGTGTTGTAAATATGCTAAGCGTAATAATAACTAGAAGTTAGTATAAAAGCGAAACAAACTTGCTTTAATAAAACCGTGCAAAATAGCTAAATTTTGAACGTTCTCAGAATTCGACGAAACTTGACCCAAACGTTGGTCTAGACCCAAGCATTTGTGTTGTAAATTTGCTAAGCGTAATAATAACTACAAGTTAGTATAAAAGGGAAACAAACTTGTTTTAATGAAACTGTGCAAAACAGCTAAATATTGAGCATTCTCAGAATTCGACGAAACTTGACCCAAACGTAGGTCTAGACCCAAGAGTTTGTGTGTTAAATTTTCTAAGCGTAATAATAACTACAAGTTACTATAAAAGGGAAACAAACTTGTTTTAATATAACCGTGAAAACAGCTAAATTTTGAACGTTCTCAGAATTCGACGAAACTTGACCCAAACGTTGGTCTAGACCCAAGCATTTGTGTTGTAAATTTGCTAAGCGTAATAATAACTACAAGTTAGTATAAAAGGCAAACAAACTTGTTTCAATAAAACCGTGAAAACAGCTAAATTTTGAACGTTCTCAGAATTCGACGAAACTTGACCCAAATGTTGGTCTAGACCCAAGCATTTGTGTTGTAAATTTGCTAAGCGTAATAATAACTACAAGTTAGTATAAAAGGAAAACAAACAAGTTTTAATAAAACCGTGCAAAACAGCTAATTTTTGAGCATTCTCAGCATTGGATGAAACTTGACCCAAACGTTGGTCTAGACCCAAGGGTTTGTGTGTTAAATTTTCTAAGCGTAATAATAACTACAAGTTACTATAAAAGGGAAACAAACTTGTTTTATTAAAACCGTGCAAAACAGCTAACTTTTGGACGTTCTCAAAATTCAACGAAACTTGACCCAATCGCAGGACTAGACCCATCCATTTGTGTTGTAAATTTGCTAAGCGTAATAATAACTAGAAGTTAGTATAAAAGCGAAACAAACTTGCTTTAATAAAACCGTGCAAAATAGCTAAATTTTGAACGTTCTCAGAATTCGACGACACTTGACCCAAACGTTGGTCTAGACCCAAGCATTTGTGTTGTAAATTTGCTAATCGTAATAATAACTACAAGTTAGTATAAAAGGGAAACAAACTTGTTTTAATAAAACTGTGCAAAACAGCTAAATATTGAGCATTCTCAGAATTCGACGAAACTTGACCCAAACGTAGGTCTAGACCCAAAAGTTTGTGTGTTAAATTTTCTAAGCGTAATAATAACTATAAGTTACTATAAAAGGGAAACAAACTTGTTTTAATATAACCGTGAAAACAGCGAAATTTTGAACGTTCTCAAAATTCACGTTCAAAATTCGACGAAACTTGAACCAAAGGTTGGTCTAGACCCAAGCATTTGTGTTGTAAATTTGCTAAGCGTAATAATAACTACAAGTTAGTATAAAAGGTTAACAAACTTGTTTTAATAAAACCTGTGCAAAACAGCTAATTTTTTAGCATTCTCAGCATTGGACGAAACTTGACCCAAACGTAGGTCTAGACTCAAGAGTTTGTATGTTAAATTTGAAGCGTAATAATAACTACAAGTTAGTATAAAAGGGAAACAAACTTGTTTTAATAAAACCGTGCAAAACAGTAATTTTTGAGCATTCTCAGCATTGGACGAACTTGACCCAAATGTAGGTCTAGACCCAAGAGTTTGTGTGTTTAATTTTCTAAGCGTAATAATAACTACAAGTTACTATAAAAGGTTAACAAACTTGTTTTAATAAAACCTGTGCAAAACAGCTAATTTTTTAGCATTCTCAGCATTGGACGAAACTTGACCCAAACGTAGGTCTAGACCCAAGAGTTTGTATGTTAAATTTGAAACGTAATAATAACTACAAGTTAGTATAAAAGGGAAACAAACTTGTTTTAATAAAACCGTGCAAAACAGTTAATTTTTGAGCATTCTCAGCATTGGACGAACTTGACCCAAATGTAGGTCTAGACCCAAGAGTTTGTGTGTTTAATTTTCTAAGCGTAATAATAACTACAAGTTACTATAAAAGGGAAACAAACTTGTTTTAATATAACCGTGAAAACAGCTAAATTTTGAACGTTCTCAACATTCGACGAAACTTGAACCAAAGGTCGGTCTAGACCCAAGCATTTGTGTTGTAAATTTGCTAAGCGTATTAATAACTACAAGTTAGTATAAAAGGTTAACAAACTTGTTTTAATAAAACCTGTGCAAAACAGCTAATTTTTGAGCATTCTCAGCATTGGATGAAACTTGACCCAAACGTAGGTCTAGACCCAAGAGTTTGTATGTTAAATTTGAAGCGTAATAATAACTACAAGTTATTATAAAAGGGAAACAAACTTGTTTTAATAAAACCGTGCAAAACAGTTAATTTTTTAGCATTCTCAGCATTGGACGAACTTGATCTAAACGTTGGTCTAGACCCAAGAGTTTGTGTGTTTAATTTTCTAAGCGTAATAATAACTACAAGTTACTATAAAAGGGAAACAAACTTGTTTTAATAATACCGTGCAAAATAGCTAACTTTTGGATGTTCTCATAATTCAACGAAACTTGACCCAATCGCAGGACTAGACCCATCCATTTGTGTTGTAAATATGCTAAGCGTAATAATAACTAGAAGTTAGTATAAAAAGCGAAACAAACTTGCTTTAATAAAACCGTGCAAAATAGCTAAATTTTGAACGTTCTCAGAATTCGACGAAACTTGACCCAAACGTTGTTCTAGACCCAAGCATTTGTGTTGTAAATTTGCTAAGCGTAATAATAACTACAAGTTAGTATAAAAGGGAAACAAACTTGTTTTAATGAAACTGTGCAAAACAGCTAAATATTGAGCATTCTCAGAATTTGACGAAACTTGACCCAAACGTTGGTCTAGACCCAAGCATTTGTGTTGTAAATTTGCTAAGCGTAATAATAACTACAAGTTAGTATAAAAGGGAAACAAACTTGTTTTAATGAAACTGTGCAAAACATCTAAATATTGAGCATTCTCAGAATTCGACGAAACTTGACCCAAACGTTGGTCTAGACCCAAGAGTTTGTGTGTTAAATTTTCTAAGCGTAATAATAACTACAAGTTACTATAAAAGGGAAACAAACTTGTTTTAATAGAACCGTGAAAACAGCTAAATTTTGAACGTTCTCAGAATTCGACGAAACTTGACCCAAACGTTGGTCTAGACCCAAGCATTTGTGTTGTAAATTTGCTAAGCGTAATAATAATTACAAGTTAGTATAAAAGGCAAACAAACTTGTTTCAATAAAACCGTGAAAACAGCTAAATTTTGAACGTTCTCAGAATTCGACGAAACTTGACCCAAACGTTGGTCTAGACCCAAGCATTTGTGTTGTAAATTTGCTAAGCGTAATAATAAGTACAAGTTAGTATAAAAGGAAAACAAACAAGTTTTAATAAAACCGTGCAAAACAGCTAATTTTTGAGCATTCTCAGCATTGGATGAAACTTGACCCAAACGTTGGTCTAGACCCAAGGGTTTGTGTGTTAAATTTTCTAAGCGTAATAATAACTACAAGTTACTATAAAAGGGAAACAAACTTGTTTTATTAAAACCGTGCAAAACAGCTAACTTTTGGACGTTCTCAGAATTCAACGAAACTTGACCCAATCGCAGGACTAGACCCATCCATTTGTGTTGTAAATTTGCTAAGCGTAATAATAACTAGAAGTTAGTATAAAAGCGAAACAAACTTGCTTTAATAAAACCGTGCAAAATAGCTAAATTTTGAACGTTCTCAGAATTCGACGACACTTGACCCAAACGTTGGTCTAGACCCAAGCATTTGTGTTGTAAATTTTCTAATCGTAATAATAACTACAAGTTAGTATAAAAGGGAAACAAACTTGTTTTAATAAAACTGTGCAAAACAGCTAAATATTGAGCATTCTCAGAATTCGACGAAACTTGACCAAAACGTAGGTCTAGACCCAAAAGTTTGTGTGTTAAATTTTCTAAGCGTAATAATAACTATAAGTTACTATAAAAGGGAAACAAACTTGTTTTAATATAACCGTGAAAACAGCGAAATTTTGAACGTTCTCAAAATTCACGTTCAAAATTCGACGAAACTTGAACCAAAGGTTGGTCTAGACCCAAGCATTTGTGTTGTAAATTTGCTAAGCGTAATAATAACTACAAGTTAGTATAAAAGGTTAACAAACTTGTTTTAATAAAACCTGTGCAAAACAGCTAATTTTTTAGCATTCTCAGCATTGGACGAAACTTGACCCAAACGTAGGTCTAGACTCAAGAGTTTGTATGTTAAATTTGAAGCGTAATAATAACTACAAGTTAGTATAAAAGGGAAACAAACTTGTTTTAATAAAACCGTGCAAAACAGTAATTTTTGAGCATTCTCAGCATTGGACGAACTTGACCCAAATGTAGGTCTAGACCCAAGAGTTTGTGTGTTTAATTTTCTAAGCGTAATAATAACTACAAGTTACTATAAAAGGTTAACAAACTTGTTTTAATAAAACCTGTGCAAAACAGCTAATTTTTTAGCATTCTCAGCATTGGACGAAACTTGACCCAAACGTAGGTCTAGACCCAAGAGTTTGTATGTTAAATTTGAAACGTAATAATAACTACAAGTTAGTATAAAAGGGAAACAAACTTGTTTTAATAAAACCGTGCAAAACAGTTAATTTTTGAGCATTCTCAGCATTGGACGAACTTGACCCAAATGTAGGTCTAGACCCAAGAGTTTGTGTGTTTAATTTTCTAAGCGTAATAATAACTACAAGTTACTATAAAAGGGAAACAAACTTGTTTTAATATAACCGTGAAAACAGCTAAATTTTGAACGTTCTCAACATTCGACGAAACTTGAACCAAAGGTCGGTCTAGACCCAAGCATTTGTGTTGTAAATTTGCTAAGCGTATTAATAACTACAAGTTAGTATAAAAGGTTAACAAACTTGTTTTAATAAAACCTGTGCAAAACAGCTAATTTTTGAGCATTCTCAGCATTGGATGAAACTTGACCCAAACGTAGGTCTAGACCCAAGAGTTTGTATGTTAAATTTGAAGCGTAATAATAACTACAAGTTATTATAAAAGGGAAACAAACTTGTTTTAATAAAACCGTGCAAAACAGTTAATTTTTTAGCATTCTCAGCATTGGACGAACTTGATCTAAACGTTGGTCTAGACCCAAGAGTTTGTGTGTTTAATTTTCTAAGCGTAATAATAACTACAAGTTACTATAAAAGGGAAACAAACTTGTTTTAATAAAACCGTGCAAAACAGCTAACTTTTGGATGTTCTCATAATTCAACGAAACTTGACCCAATCGCAGGACTAGACCCATCCATTTGTGTTGTAAATATGCTAAGCGTAATAATAACTAGAAGTTAGTATAAAAGCGAAACAAACTTGCTTTAATAAAACCGTGCAAAATAGCTAAATTTTGAACGTTCTCAGAATTCGACGAAACATGACCCAAACGTTGTTCTAGACCCAAGCATTTGTGTTGTAAATTTGCTAAGCGTAATAATAACTACAAGTTAGTATAAAAGGGAAACAAACTTGTTTTAATGAAACTGTGCAAAACAGCTAAATATTGAGCATTCTCAGAATTTGACGAAACTTGACCCAAACGTTGGTCTAGACCCAAGCATTTGTGTTGTAAATTTGCTAAGCGTAATAATAACTACAAGTTAGTATAAAAGGGAAACAAACTTGTTTTAATGAAACTGTGCAAAACATCTAAATATTGAGCATTCTCAGAATTCGACGAAACTTGACCCAAACGTTGGTCTAGACCCAAGAGTTTGTGTGTTAAATTTTCTAAGCGTAATAATAACTACAAGTTACTATAAAAGGGAAACAAACTTGTTTTAATATAACCGTGAAAACAGCTAAATTTTGAACGTTCTCAGAATTCGACGAAACTTGACCCAAACGTTGGTCTAGACCCAAGCATTTGTGTTGTAAATTTGCTAAGCGTAATAATAATTACAAGTTAGTATAAAAGGCAAACAAACTTGTTTCAATAAAACCGTGAAAACAGCTAAATTTTGAACGTTCTCAGAATTCGACGAAACTTGACCCAAACGTTGGTCTAGACCCAAGCATTTGTGTTGTAAATTTGCTAAGCGTAATAATAAGTACAAGTTAGTATAAAAGGAAAACAAACAAGTTTTAATAAAACCGTGCAAAACAGCTAATTTTTGAGCATTCTCAGCATTGGATGAAACTTGACCCAAACGTTGGTCTAGACCCAAGGGTTTGTGTGTTAAATTTTCTAAGCGTAATAATAACTACAAGTTACTATAAAAGGGAAACAAACTTGTTTTATTAAAACCGTGCAAAACAGCTAACTTTTGGACGTTCTCAGAATTCAACGAAACTTGACCCAATCGCAGGACTAGACCCATCCATTTGTGTTGTAAATTTGCTAAGCGTAATAATAACTAGAAGTTAGTATAAAAGCGAAACAAACTTGCTTTAATAAAACCGTGCAAAATAGCTAAATTTTGAACGTTCTCAGAATTCGACGACACTTGACCCAAACGTTGGTCTAGACCCAAGCATTTGTGTTGTAAATTTGCTAATCGTAATAATAACTACAAGTTAGTATAAAAGGGAAACAAACTTGTTTTAATAAAACTGTGCAAAACAGCTAAATATTGAGCATTCTCAGAATTCGACGAAACTTGACCCAAACGTAGGTCTAGACCCAAAAGTTTGTGTGTTAAATTTTCTAAGCGTAATAATAACTACAAGTTACTATAAAAGGGAAACAGACTTGTTTTAATATAACCGTGAAAACAGCGAAATTTTGAACGTTCTCAAAATTCGACGAAACTTGAACAAAAGGTTGGTCTAGACCCAAGCATTTGTGTTGTAAATTTGCTAAGCGTAATAATAACTACAAGTTAGTATAAAAGGTTAACAAACTTGTTTTAATAAAACCTGTGCAAAACAGCTAATTTTTTAGCATTCTCAGCATTGGACGAAACTTGACCCAAACGTAGGTCTAGACCCAAGAGTTTGTATGTTAAATTTGAAGCGTAATAATAACTACAAGTTAGTATAAAAGGGAAACAAACTTGTTTTAATAAAACCGTGCAAAACAGTTAATTTTTGAGCATTCTCAGCATTGGACGAACTTGACCCAAATGTAGGTCTAGACCCAAGAGTTTGTGTGTTTAATTTTCTAAGCGTAATAATAACTACAAGTTACTATAAAAGGGAAACAAACTTGTTTTAATATAACCGTGAAAACAGCTAAATTTTTAACGTTCTCAACATTCGACGAAACTTGAACCAAAGGTCGGTCTAGACCCAAGCATTTGTGTTGTAAATTTGCTAACCGTAATAATAACTACAAGTTAGTATAAAAGGGAAACAAACTTGTTTTAATGAAACTGTGCAAAACAGCTAAATATTGAGCATTCTCAGAATTTGACGAAACTTGACCCAAACGTTGGTCTAGACCCAAGCATTTGTGTTGTAAATTTGCTAAGCGTAATAATAACTACAAGTTAGTATAAAAGTGAAACAAACTTGTTTTAATGAAACTGTGCAAAACATCTAAATATTGAGCATTCTCAGAATTCGACGAAACTTGACCCAAACGTTGGTCTAGACCCAAGAGTTTGTGTGTTAAATTTTCTAATCGTAATAATAACTACAAGTTACTATAAAAGGGAAACAAACTTGTTTTAATATAACCGTGAAAACAGCTAAATTTTGAACGTTCTCAGAATTCGACGAAACTTGACCCAAACGTTGGTCTAGACCCAAGCATTTGTGTTGTAAATTTGCTAAGCGTAATAATAACTACAAGTTAGTATAAAAGGGAAACAAACTTGTTTTAATATAACCGTGAAAACAGCTAAATTTTGAACGTTCTCAGAATTCGACGAAACTTGACCCAAACGTTGGTCTAGACCCAAGCATTTGTGTTGTAAATTTGCTAAGCGTAATAATAACTACAAGTTAGTATAAAAGGCAAACAAACTTGTTTCAATAAAACCGTGAAAACAGCTAAATTTTGAACGTTCTCAGAATTCGACGAAACTTGACCCAAATGTTGGTCTAGACCCAAGCATTTGTGTTGTAAATTTGCTAAGCGTAATAATAACTACAAGTTAGTATAAAAGGAAAACAAACAAGTTTTAATAAAACCGTGCAAAACAGCTAATTTTTGAGCATTCTCAGCATTGGATGAAACTTGACCCAAACGTTGGTCTAGACCCAAGGGTTTGTGTGTTAAATTTTCTAAGCGTAATAATAACTACAAGTTACTATAAAAGGGAAACAAACTTGTTTTATTAAAACCGTGCAAAACAGCTAACTTTTGGACGTTCTCAGAATTCAACGAAACTTGACCCAATCGCAGGACTAGACCCATCCATTTGTGTTGTAAATATGCTAAGCGTAATAATAACTAGAAGTTAGTATAAAAGCGAAACAAACTTGCTTTAATAAAACCGTGCAAAATAGCTAAATTTTGAACGTTCTCAGAATTCGACGAAACTTGACCCAAACGTTGTTCTAGACCCAAGCATTTGTGTTGTAAATTTGCTAAGCGTAATAATAACTACAAGTTAGTATAAAAGGGAAACAAACTTGTTTTAATGAAACTGTGCAAAACAGCTAAATATTGAGCATTCTCAGAATTTGACGAAACTTGACCCAAACGTTGGTCTAGACCCAAGCATTTGTGTTGTAAATTTGCTAAGCGTAATAATAACTACAAGTTAGTATAAAAGGGAAACAAACTTGTTTTAATGAAACTGTGCAAAACATCTAAATATTGAGCATTCTCAGAATTCGACGAAACTTGACCCAAACGTTGGTCTAGACCCAAGAGTTTGTGTGTTAAATTTTCTAAGCGTAATAATAACTACAAGTTACTATAAAAGGGAAACAAACTTGTTTTAATATAACCGTGAAAACAGCTAAATTTTGAACGTTCTCAGAATTCGACGAAACTTGACCCAAACGTTGGTCTAGACCCAAGCATTTGTGTTGTAAATTTGTTAAGCGTAATAATAACTACAAGTTAGTATAAAAGGCAAACAAACTTGTTTCAATAAAACCGTGAAAACAGCTAAATTTTGAACGTTCTCAGAATTCGACGAAACTTGACCCAAACGTTGGTCTAGACCCAAGCATTTGTGTTGTAAATTTGCTAAGCGTAATAATAAGTACAAGTTAGTATAAAAGGAAAACAAACAAGTTTTAATAAAACCGTGCAAAACAGCTAATTTTTGAGCATTCTCAGCATTGGATGAAACTTGACCCAAACGTTGGTCTAGACCCAAGGGTTTGTGTGTTAAATTTTCTAAGCGTAATAATAACTACAAGTTACTATAAAAGGGAAACAAACTTGTTTTATTAAAACCGTGCAAAACAGCTAACTTTTGGACGTTCTCAGAATTCAACGAAACTTGACCCAATCGCAGGACTAGACCCATCCATTTGTGTTGTAAATTTGCTAAGCGTAATAATAACTAGAAGTTAGTATAAAAGCGAAACAAACTTGCTTTAATAAAACCGTGCAAAATAGCTAAATTTTGAACGTTCTCAGAATTCGACGACACTTGACCCAAACGTTGGTCTAGACCCAAGCATTTGTGTTGTAAATTTGCTAATCGTAATAATAACTACAAGTTAGTATAAAAGGGAAACAAACTTGTTTTAATAAAACTGTGCAAAACAGCTAAATATTGAGCATTCTCAGAATTCGACGAAACTTGACCCAAACGTAGGTCTAGACCCAAAAGTTTGTGTGTTAAATTTTCTAAGCGTAATAATAACTACAAGTTACTATAAAAGGGAAACAAACTTGTTTTAATATAACCGTGAAAACAGCGAAATTTTGAACGTTCTCAAAATTCGACGAAACTTGAACCAAAGGTTGGTCTAGACCCAAGCATTTGTGTTGTAAATTTGCTAAGCGTAATAATAACTACAAGTTAGTATAAAAGGTTAACAAACTTGTTTTAATAAAACCTGTGCAAAACACCTAATTTTTTAGCATTCTCAGCATTGGACGAAACTTGACCCAAACGTAGGTCTAGACCCAAGAGTTTGTATGTTAAATTTGAAGCGTAATAATAACTACAAGTTAGTATAAAAGGGAAACAAACTTGTTTTAATAAAACCGTGCAAAACAGTTAATTTTTGAGCATTCTCAGCATTGGACGAACTTGACCCAAATGTAGGTCTAGACCCAAGAGTTTGTGTGTTTAATTTTCTAAGCGTAATAATAACTACAAGTTACTATAAAAGGGAAACAAACTTGTTTTAATATAACCGTGAAAACAGCTAAATTTTTAACGTTCTCAACATTCGACGAAACTTGAACCAAAGGTCGGTCTAGACCCAAGCATTTGTGTTGTAAATTTGCTAAGCGTAATAATAACTACAAGTTAGTATAAAAGGGAAACAAACTTGTTTTAATGAAACTGTGCAAAACAGCTAAATATTGAGCATTCTCAGAATTTGACGAAACTTGACCCAAACGTTGGTCTAGACCCAAGCATTTGTGTTGTAAATTTGCTAAGCGTAATAATAACTACAAGTTAGTATAAAAGTGAAACAAACTTGTTTTAATGAAACTGTGCAAAACATCTAAATATTGAGCATTCTCAGAATTCGACGAAACTTGACCCAAACGTTGGTCTAGACCCAAGAGTTTGTGTGTTAAATTTTCTAAGCGTAATAATAACTACAAGTTACTATAAAAGGGAAACAAACTTGTTTTAATATAACCGTGAAAACAGCTAAATTTTGAACGTTCTCAGAATTCGACGAAACTTGACCCAAACGTTGGTCTAGACCCAAGCATTTGTGTTGTAAATTTGCTAAGCGTAATAATAACTACAAGTTAGTATAAAAGGCAAACAAACTTGTTTCAATAAAACCGTGAAAACAGCTAAATTTTGAACGTTCTCAGAATTCGACGAAACTTGAACCAAAGGTCGGTCTAGACCCAAGCATTTGTGTTGTAAATTTGCTAAGCGTATTAATAACTACAAGTTAGTATAAAAGGTTAACAAACTTGTTTTAATAAAACCTGTGCAAAACAGCTAATTTTTGAGCATTCTCAGCATTGGATGAAACTTGACCCAAACGTAGGTCTAGACCCAAGAGTTTGTATGTTAAATTTGAAGCGTAATAATAACTACAAGTTAGTATAAAAGGGAAACAAACTTGTTTTAATAAAACCGTGCAAAACAGTTAATTTTTGAGCATTCTCAGCATTGGACGAACTTGACCCAAATGTAGGTCTAGACCCAAGAGTTTGTGTGTTTAATTTTCTAAGAGTAATAATAACTACAAGTTACTATAAAAGGGAAACAAACTTGTTTTAATAAAACCGTGCAAAACAGCTAACTTTTGGATGTTCTCATAATTCAACGAAACTTGACCCAATCGCAGGACTAGACCCATCCATTTGTGTTGTAAATATGCTAAGCGTAATAATAACTAGAAGTTAGTATAAAAGCGAAACAAACTTGCTTTAATAAAACCGTGCAAAATAGCTAAATTTTGAACGTTCTCAGAATTCGACGAAACTTGACCCAAACGTTGTTCTAGACCCAAGCATTTGTGTTGTAAATTTGCTAAGCGTAATAATAACTACAAGTTAGTATAAAAGGGAAACAAACTTGTTTTAATGAAACTGTGCAAAACAGCTAAATATTGAGCATTCTCAGAATTTGACGAAACTTGACCCAAACGTTGGTCTAGACCCAAGCATTTGTGTTGTAAATTTACTAAGCGTAATAATAACTACAAGTTAGTATAAAAGGGAAACAAACTTGTTTTAATGAAACTGTGCAAAACATCAAAATATTGAGCATTCTCAGAATTCGACGAAACTTGACCCAAACGTTGGTCTAGACCCAAGAGTTTGTGTGTTAAATTTTCTAAGCGTAATAATAACTACAAGTTACTATAAAAGGGAAACAAACTTGTTTTAATATAACCGTGAAAACAGCTAAATTTTGAACGTTCTCAGAATTCGACGAAACTTGACCCAAACGTTGGTCTAGACCCAAGCATTTGTGTTGTAAATTTGTTAAGCGTAATAATAACAACAAGTTAGTATAAAAGGCAAACAAACTTGTTTCAATAAAACCGTGAAAACAGCTAAATTTTGAACGTTCTCAGAATTCGACGAAACTTGACCCAAACGTTGGTCTAGACCCAAGCATTTGTGTTGTAAATTTGCTAAGCGTAATAATAAGTACAAGTTAGTATAAAAGGAAAACAAACAAGTTTTAATAAAACCGTGCAAAACAGCTAATTTTTGAGCATTCTCAGCATTGGATGAAACTTGACCCAAACGTTGGTCTAGACCCAAGGGTTTGTGTGTTAAATTTTCTAAGCGTAATAATAACTACAAGTTACTATAAAAGGGAAACAAACTTGTTTTATTAAAACCGTGCAAAACAGCTAACTTTTGGACGTTCTCAGAATTCAACGAAACTTGACCCAATCGCAGGACTAGACCCATCCATTTGTGTTGTAAATTTGCTAAGCGTAATAATAACTAGAAGTTAGTATAAAAGCGAAACAAACTTGCTTTAATAAAACCGTGCAAAATAGCTAAATTTTGAACGTTCTCAGAATTCGACGACACTTGACCCAAACGTTGGTCTAGACCCAAGCATTTGTGTTGTAAATTTGCTAATCGTAATAATAACTACAAGTTAGTATAAAAGGGAAACAAACTTGTTTTAATAAAACTGTGCAAAACAGCTAAATATTGAGCATTCTCAGAATTCGACGAAACTTGACCCAAACGTAGGTCTAGACCCAAAAGTTTGTGTGTTAAATTTTCTAAGCGTAATAATAACTACAAGTTACTATAAAAGGGAAACAAACTTGTTTTAATATAACCGTGAAAACAGCGAAATTTTGAACGTTCTCAAAATTCGACGAAACTTGAACCAAAGGTTGGTCTAGACCCAAGCATTTGTGTTGTAAATTTGCTAAGCGTAATAATAACTACAAGTTAGTATAAAAGGTTAACAAACTTGTTTTAATAAAACCTGTGCAAAACAGCTAATTTTTTAGCATTCTCAGCATTGGACGAAACTTGACCCAAACGTAGGTCTAGACCCAAGAGTTTGTATGTTAAATTTGAAGCGTAATAATAACTACAAGTTAGTATAAAAGGGAAACAAACTTGTTTTAATAAAACCGTGCAAAACAGTTAATTTTTGAGCATTCTCAGCATTGGACGAACTTGACCCAAATGTAGGTCTAGACCCAAGAGTTTGTGTGTTTAATTTTCTAAGCGTAATAATAACTACAAGTTACTATAAAAGGGAAACAAACTTGTTTTAATATAACCGTGAAAACAGCTAAATTTTTAACGTTCTCAACATTCGACGAAACTTGAACCAAAGGTCGGTCTAGACCCAAGCATTTGTGTTGTAAATTTGCTAAGCGTAATAATAACTACAAGTTAGTATAAAAGGGAAACAAACTTGTTTTAATGAAACTGTGCAAAACAGCTAAATATTGAGCATTCTCAGAATTTGACGAAACTTGACCCAAACGTTGGTCTAGACCCAAGCATTTGTGTTGTAAATTTGCTAAGCGTAATAATAACTACAAGTTAGTATAAAAGGGAAACAAACATGTTTTAATGAAACTGTGCAAAACATCTAAATATTGAGCATTCTCAGAATTCGACGAAACTTGACCCAAACGTTGGTCTAGACCCAAGAGTTTGTGTGTTAAATTTTCTAAGCGTAATAATAACTACAAGTTACTATAAAAGGGAAACAAACTTGTTTTAATATAACCGTGAAAACAGCTAAATTTTGAACGTTCTCAGAATTCGACGAAACTTGACCCAAACGTTGGTCTAGACCCAAGCATTTGTGTTGTAAATTTGCTAAGCGTAATAATAACTACAAGTTAGTATAAAAGGCAAACAAACTTGTTTCAATAAAACCGTGAAAACAGCTAAATTTTGAACGTTCTCAGAATTCGACGAAACTTGACCCAAACGTTGGTCTAGACCCAAGCATTTGTGTTGTAAATTTGCTAAGCGTAATAATAAGTACAAGTTAGTATAAAAGGAAAACAAACAAGTTTTAATAAAACCGTGCAAAACAGCTAATTTTTGAGCATTCTCAGCATTGGATGAAACTTGACCCAAACGTTGGTCTAGACCCAAGGGTTTGTGTGTTAAATTTTCTAAGCGTAATAATAACTACAAGTTACTATAAAAGGGAAACAAACTTGTTTTATTAAAACCGTACAAAACAGCTAACTTTTGGACGTTCTCAGAATTCAACGAAACTTGACCCAATCGCAGGACTAGACCCATCCATTTGTGTTGTAAATTTGCTAAGCGTAATAATAACTAGAAGTTAGTATAAAAGCGAAACAAACTTGCTTTAATAAAACCGTGCAAAATAGCTAAATTTTGAACGTTCTCAGAATTCGACGACACTTGACCCAAACGTTGGTCTAGACCCAAGCATTTGTGTTGTAAATTTGCTAATCGTAATAATAACTACAAGTTAGTATAAAAGGGAAACAAACTTGTTTTAATAAAACTGTGCAAAACAGCTAAATATTGAGCATTCTCAGAATTCGACGAAACTTGACCCAAACGTAGGTCTAGACCCAAAAGTTTGTGTGTTAAATTTTCTAAGCGTAATAATAACTACAAGTTACTATAAAAGGGAAACAAACTTGTTTTAATATAACCGTGAAAACAGCGAAATTTTGAACGTTCTCAAAATTCAACGAAACTTGAACCAAAGGTTGGTCTAGACCCAAGCATTTGTGTTGTAAATTTGCTAAGCGTAATAATAACTACAAGTTAGTATAAAAGGTTAGCAAACTTGTTTTAATAAAACCTGTGCAAAACAGCTAATTTTTTAGCATTCTCAGCATTGGACGAAACTTGACCCAAACGTAGGTCTAGACCCAAGAGTTTGTATGTTAAATTTGAAGCGTAATAATAACTACAAGTTAGTATAAAAGGGAAACAAACTTGTTTTAATAAAACCGTGCAAAACAGTTAATTTTTGAGCATTCTCAGCATTGGACGAACTTGACCCAAATGTAGGTCTAGACCCAAGAGTTTGTGTGTTTAATTTTCTAAGCGTAATAATAACTACAAGTTACTATAAAAGGGAAACAAACTTGTTTTAATATAACCGTGAAAACAGCTAAACTTTTAACGTTCTCAACATTCGACGAAACTTGAACCAAAGGTCGGTCTAGACCCAAGCATTTGTGTTGTAAATTTGTTAAGCGTATTAATAACTACAAGTTAGTATAAAAGGTTAACAAACTTGTTTTAATAAAACCTGTGCAAAACAGCTAATTTTTTAGCATTCTCAGCATTGGACGAAACTTGACCCAAACGTAGGTCTAGACCCAAGAGTTTGTATGTTAAATTTGAAGCGTAATAATAACTACAAGTTAGTATAAAAGAGAAACAAACTTGTTTTAATAAAACCGTGCAAAACAGTTAATTTTTGAGCATTCTCAGCATTGGACGAACTTGACCTAAACGTTGGTCTAGACCCAAGAGTTTGTGTGTTTAATTTTCTAAGCGTAATAATAACTACAAGGTATAAAAGGGAAACAAACTTGTTTTAATAAAACCGTGCAAAACAGCTAACTTTTGGATGTTCTCAGAATTCAACGAAACTTGACCCAATCGCAGGACTAGACCCATCCATTTGTGTTGTAAATATGCTAAGCGTAATAATAACTAGAAGTTAGTATAAAAGCTAAACAAACTTGCTTTAATAAAACCGTGCAAAATAGCTAAATTTTGAACGTTCTCAGAATTCGACGAAACTTGACCCAAACGTTGGTCTAGACCCAAGCATTTGTGTTGTAAATTTGCTAAGCGTAATAATAACTACAAGTTAGTATAAAAGGGAAACAAACTTGTTTTAATGAAACTGTGGAAAACAGCTAAATATTGAGCATTCTCATAATTCGACGAAATTTGACCCAAACGTAGGTCTAGACCCAAGAGTTTGTGTGTTAAATTTTCTAAGCGTAATACTAACTACAAGTTGCTATAAAAGGGAAACAAACTTGTTTTAATATAACCGTGAAAACAGCTAAATTTTGAACGTTCTCATAATTCGACGAAACTTGACCCAAACATTGGTCTAGACCCAAGCATTTGTGTTGTAAATTTGCTAAGCGTAATAATAACTACAAGTTAGTATAAAAGGGAAACAAACTTGTTTTAATAAAACCGTGCAAAACAGTTAATTTTTGAGCATTCTCAGCATTGGACGAACTTGACCCAAACGTTGGTCTAGACCCAAGAGTTTGTGTGTTTAATTTTCTAAGCGTAATAATAACTACAAGTTACTATAAAAGGGAAACAAACTTGTTTTAATAAAACCGTGCAAAACAGCTAACTTTTGGACGTTCTCAGAATTCAACGAAACTTGACCCAATCGCAGGACTAGACCCATCCATTTGTGTTGTAAATATGCTAAGCGTAATAATAACTAGAAGTTAGTATAAAAGCGAAACAAACTTGCTTTAATAAAACCGTGCAAAATAGCTAAATTTTGAACGTTCTCAAAATTTGACGAAACTTGACCCAAACGTTGGTCTAGACCCAAGCATTTGTGTTGTTAATTTGCTAAGCGTAATAATAACTACAAGTTGGTATAAAAGGGAAACAAACTTGTTTTAATGAAACTGTGCAAAACAGCTAAATATTGAGCATTCTCAAAATTCGACGAAACTTGACCCAAACGTAGGTCTAGACCCAAGAGTTTGTGTGTTAAATTTTCTAAGCGTAATAATAACTACAAGTTACTATAAAAGGGAAACAAACTTGTTTTAATATAACCGTGAAAACAGCTAAATTTTGAACGTTCTCAGAATTCGACGAAACTTGACCCAAACGTTGGTCTAGACCCAAGCATTTGTGTTGTAAATTTGCTAAGCGTAATAATAACTACAAGTTAGTATAAAAGGCAAACAAACTTGTTTCAATAAAACCGTGAAAACAGCTAAATTTTGAACGTTCTCAGAATTCGACGAAACTTGACCCAAATGTTGGTCTAGACCCAAGCATTTGTGTTGTAAATTTGCTAAGCGTAATAATAACTACAAGTTAGTATAAAAGGAAAACAAACAAGTTTTAATAAAACCGTGCAAAACAGCTAATTTTTGAGCATTCTCAGCATTGGATGAAACTTGACCCAAACGTTGGTCTGGACCCAAGGGTTTGTGTGTTAAATTTTCTAAGCGTAATAATAACTACAAGTTACTATAAAAGGGAAACAAACTTGTTTTATTAAAACCGTGCAAAACAGCTAACTTTTGGACGTTCTCAGAATTCAACGAAACTTGACCCAATCGCAGGACTAGACCCATCCATTTGTGTTGTAAATTTGCTAAGCGTAATAATAACTAGAAGTTAGTATAAAAGCGAAACAAACTTGCTTTAATAAAACCGTGCAAAATAGCTAAATTTTGAACGTTCTCAGAATTCGACGACACTTGACCCAAACGTTGGTCTAGACCCAAGCATTTGTGTTGTAAATTTGCTAATCGTAATAATAACTACAAGTTAGTATAAAAGGGAAACAAACTTGTTTTAATAAAACTGTGCAAAACAGCTAAATATTGAGCATTCTCAGAATTCGACGAAACTTGACCCAAACGTAGGTCTAGACCCAAAAGTTTGTGTGTTAAATTTTCTAAGCGTAATAATAACTATAAGTTACTATAAAAGGGAAACAAACTTGTTTTAATATAACCGTGAAAACAGCGAAATTTTGAACGTTCTCAAAATTCACGTTCAAAATTCGACGAAACTTGAACCAAAGGTTGGTCTAGACCCAAGCATTTGTGTTGTAAATTTGCTAAGCGTAATAATAACTACAAGTTAGTATAAAAGGTTAACAAACTTGTTTTAATAAAACCTGTGCAAAACAGCTAATTTTTTAGCATTCTCAGCATTGGACGAAACTTGACCCAAGCGTAGGTCTAGACCCAAGAGTTTGTATGTTAAATTTGAAGCGTAATAATAACTACAAGTTAGTATAAAAGGGAAACAAACTTGTTTTAATAAAACCGTGCAAAACAGTTAATTTTTGAGCATTCTCAGCATTGGACGAACTTGACCCAAATGTAGGTCTAGACCCAAGAGTTTGTGTGTTTAATTTTCTAAGCGTAATAATAACTACAAGTTACTATAAAAGGTTAACAAACTTGTTTTAATAAAACCTGTGCAAAACAGCTAATTTTTGAGCATTCTCAGCATTGGACGAAACTTGACCCAAACGTAGGTCTAGACCCAAGAGTTTGTATGTTAAATTTGAAACGTAATAATAACTACAAGTTAGTATAAAAGGGAAACAAACTTGTTTTAATAAAACCGTGCAAAACAGTTAATTTTTGAGCATTCTCAGCATTGGACGAACTTGACCCAAATGTAGGTCTAGACCCAAGAGTTTGTGTGTTTAATTTTCTAAGCGTAATAATAACTACAAGTTACTATAAAAGGGAAACAAACTTGTTTTAATATAACCGTGAAAACAGCTAAATTTTGAACGTTCTCAACATTCGACGAAACTTGAACCAAAGGTCGGTCTAGACCCAAGCATTTGTGTTGTAAATTTGCTAAGCGTATTAATAACTACAAGTTAGTATAAAAGGTTAACAAACTT
Source organism: Sesamum indicum (assembly GCF_026168435.1). Classification (NCBI taxonomy): domain Eukaryota; kingdom Viridiplantae; phylum Streptophyta; class Magnoliopsida; order Lamiales; family Pedaliaceae; genus Sesamum; species Sesamum indicum. The sequence goes on along the minus strand of NC_142658.1, from coordinate 9,099,530 downwards.
GTTTTAATAAAACCTGTGCAAAACAGCTAATTTTTGAGCATTCTCAGCATTGGACGAAACTTGACCCAAACGTAGGTCTAGACCCAAGAGTTTGTATGTTAAATTTGAAGTGTAATAATAACTACAAGTTATTATAAAAGGGAAACAAACTTGTTTTAATAAAACCGTGCAAAACAGTTAATTTTTTAGCATTCTCAGCATTGGACGAACTTGATCTAAACGTTGGTCTAGACCCAAGAGTTTGTGTGTTTAATTTTCTAAGCGTAATAATAACTACAAGTTACTATAAAAGGGAAACAAACTTGTTTTAATAAAACCGTGCAAAACAGCTAACTTTTGGATGTTCTCATAATTCAACGAAACTTGACCCAATCGCAGGACTAGACCCATCCATTTGTGTTGTAAATATGCTAAGCGTAATAATAACTAGAAGTTAGTATAAAAGCGAAACAAACTTGCTTTAATAAAACCGTGCAAAATAGCTAAATTTTGAACGTTCTCAGAATTCGACGAAACTTGACCCAAACGTTGGTCTAGACCCAAACATTTGTGTTGTAAATTTGCTAAGCGTAATAATAACTACAAGTTAGTATAAAAGGGAAACAAACTTGTTTTAATGAAACTGTGCAAAACAGCTAAATATTGAGCATTCTCAGAATTCGACGAAACTTGACCCAAACGTAGGTCTTGACCCAAGAGTTTGTGTGTTAAATTTTCTAAGCGTAATAATAACTACAAGTTACTATAAAAGGGAAACAAACTTGTTTTAATATAACCGTGAAAACAGCTAAATTTTGAACGTTCTCAGAATTCGACGAAACTTGACCCAAACGTTGGTCTAGACCCAAGCATTTGTGTTGTAAATTTGCTAAGCGTAATAATAACTACAAGTTAGTATAAAAGGGAAACAAACTTGTTTTAATAAAACCGTGCAAAACAGCTAAATTTTGAGCATTCTTAGAATTCAACGAAACTTGACACAAACGTAGGTCTAGACCCAAGAGTTTGTGTGTTAAATTTTCTAAGCGTAATAATAACTACAAGTTAGTATAAAAGGCAAACAAACTTGTTTCAATAAAACCTTGAAAACAACTAAATTTTGAACGTTCTCAGAATTCGACGAAATTTGACCCAAACGTTGGTCTAGACCCAAGCATTTGTGTTGTAAATTTGCTAAACGTAATAATAACTACAAGTTAGTATAAAAGGGAAACAAACAAGTTTCAATAAAACCGTGCAAAACAGCTAATTTTTGAGCATTCTCAGCATTGGATGAAACTTGACCCAAACGTTGGTCTAGACCCAAGGGTTTGTGTGTTAAATTTTCTAAGCGTAATAATAACTACAAGTTACTATAAAAGGAAAACAAACTTGTTTTAATAAAACCGTGCAAAACAGCTAACTTTTGGACGTCCTCAGAATTCAACGAAACTTGACCCAATCGCAGGACTAGACCCATCCATTTGTGTTGTAAATTTGCTAAGCGTAATAATAACTAGAAGTTATTATAAAAGCGAAACAAACTTGCTTCAATAAAACCGTGCAAAATAGCTAAATTTTGAACGTTCTCAGAATTCGACGACACTTGACCCAAACGTTGGTCTAGACCCAAGCATTTGTGTTGTAAATTTGCTAAGCGTAATAATAACTACACGTTAGTATAAAAGGGAAACAAACTTGTTTTAATAAAACTGTGCAAAACAGCTAAATATTGAGCATTCTCAGAATTCGACGAAACTTGACCCAAACGTAGGTCTAGACCCAAGATTTTGTGTGTTAAATTTTCTAAGCGTAATAATAACTACAAGTTACTATAAAAGGGAAACAAACTTGTTTTAATATAACCGTGAAAACATCTAAATTTTGCACGTTCTCAAAATTCGACGAAACTTGAACCAAAGGTTGGTCTAGACCCAAGCATTTGTGTTGTAAATTTGCTAAGCGTAATAATAACTACAAGTTAGTATAAAAGGGAAACAAATTTGTTTTAATAAAACCGTGCAAAAAAGCTAAATTTTGAGCATTCTCAGAATTCGGCGAAACTTGACCCAAACGTAGGTCTAGACCCAAGAGTTTGTGTGTTAAATTTTCTAAGCGTAATAATAACTACAAGTTAGTATAAAAGGCAAACAAACTTGTTTCAATAAAACCGTGAAAACAACTAAATTTTGAACGTTCTCAGAATTCGACGAAACTTGACCCAAACGTTGGTCCAGACCCAAGCATTTGTGTTGTAAATTTGCTAAGCGTAATAATAACTACAAGTTAGTATAAAAGGGAAACAAACTTGTTTTAATAAAACTGTGCAAAACAGCTAAATTTTGAGCATTCTCAGAATTCGACGAAACTTGACCCAAACGTAGGTCTAGACCCAAGAGTTTGTATGTTAAATTTGAAGCGTAATAATAACTACAAGTTAGTATAAAAGGGAAACAAACTTGTTTTAATAAAACCGTGCAAAACAGTTAATTTTTGAGCATTCTCAGCATTGGACGAACTTGACCCAAATGTAGGTCTAGACCCAAGAGTTTGTGTGTTTAATTTTCTAAGCGTAATAATAACTACAAGTTACTATAAAAGGGAAACAAACTTGTTTTAATATAACCGTGAAAACAGCTAAACTTTTAACGTTCTCAACATTCGACGAAACTTGAACCAAAGGTCGGTCTAGACCCAAGCATTTGTGTTGTAAATTTGTTAAGCGTATTAATAACTACAAGTTAGTATAAAAGGTTAACAAACTTGTTTTAATAAAACCTGTGCAAAACAGCTAATTTTTTAGCATTCTCAGCATTGGACGAAACTTGACCCAAACGTAGGTCTAGACCCAAGAGTTTGTATGTTAAATTTGAAGCGTAATAATAACTACAAGTTAGTATAAAAGAGAAACAAACTTGTTTTAATAAAACCGTGCAAAACAGTTAATTTTTGAGCATTCTCAGCATTGGACGAACTTGACCTAAACGTTGGTCTAGACCCAAGAGTTTGTGTGTTTAATTTTCTAAGCGTAATAATAACTACAAGGTATAAAAGGGAAACAAACTTGTTTTAATAAAACCGTGCAAAACAGCTAACTTTTGGATGTTCTCAGAATTCAACGAAACTTGACCCAATCGCAGGACTAGACCCATCCATTTGTGTTGTAAATATGCTAAGCGTAATAATAACTAGAAGTTAGTATAAAAGCTAAACAAACTTGCTTTAATAAAACCGTGCAAAATAGCTAAATTTTGAACGTTCTCAGAATTCGACGAAACTTGACCCAAACGTTGGTCTAGACCCAAGCATTTGTGTTGTAAATTTGCTAAGCGTAATAATAACTACAAGTTAGTATAAAAGGGAAACAAACTTGTTTTAATGAAACTGTGGAAAACAGCTAAATATTGAGCATTCTCAGAAATCGACGAAACTTGACCCAAACGTAGGTCTAGACCCAAGAGTTTGTGTGTTAAATTTTCTAAGCGTAATACTAACTACAAGTTGCTATAAAAGGGAAACAAACTTGTTTTAATATAACCGTGAAAACAGCTAAATTTTGAACGTTCTCATAATTCGACGAAACTGGACCCAAACGTTGGTCTAGACCCAAGCATTTGTGTTGTAAATTTGCTAAGCGTAATAATAACTACAAGTTAGTATAAAAGGGAAACAAACTTGTTTTAATAAAACCGTGCAAAACAGTTAATTTTTGAGCATTCTCAGCATTGGACGAACTTGACCCAAACGTTGGTCTAGACCCAAGAGTTTGTGTGTTTAATTTTCTAAGCGTAATAATAACTACAAGTTACTATAAAAGGGAAACAAACTTGTTTTAATAAAACCGTGCAAAACAGCTAACTTTTGGACGTTCTCAGAATTCAACGAAACTTGACCCAATCGCAGGACTAGACCCATCCATTTGTGTTGTAAATATGCTAAGCGTAATAATAACTAGAAGTTAGTATAAAAGCGAAACAAACTTGCTTTAATAAAACCGTGCAAAATAGCTAAATTTTGAACGTTCTCAGAATTTGACGAAACTTGACCCAAACGTTGGTCTAGACCCAAGCATTTGTGTTGTTAATTTGCTAAGCGTAATAATAACTACAAGTTGGTATAAAAGGGAAACAAACTTGTTTTAATGAAACTGTACAAAACAGCTAAATATTGAGCATTCTCAGAATTCGACGAAACTTGACCCAAACGTAGGTCTAGACCCAAGAGTTTGTGTGTTAAATTTTCTAAGCGTAATAATAACTACAAGTTACTATAAAAGGGAAACAAACTTGTTTTAATATAACCGTGAAAACAGCTAAATTTTGAACGTTCTCAGAATTCGACGAAACTTGACCCAAACGTTGGTCTAGACCCAAGCATTTGTGTTGTAAATTTGCTAAGCGTAATAATAACTACAAGTTAGTATAAAAGGCAAACAAACTTGTTTCAATAAAACCGTGAAAACAGCTAAATTTTGAACGTTCTCAGAATTCGACGAAACTTGACCCAAATGTTGGTCTAGACCCAAGCATTTGTGTTGTAAATTTGCTAAGCGTAATAATAACTACAAGTTAGTATAAAAGGAAAACAAACAAGTTTTAATAAAACCGTGCAAAACAGCTAATTTTTGAGCATTCTCAGCATTGGATGAAACTTGACCCAAACGTTGGTCTGGACCCAAGGGTTTGTGTGTTAAATTTTCTAAGCGTAATAATAACTACAAGTTACTATAAAAGGGAAACAAACTTGTTTTATTAAAACCGTGCAAAACAGCTAACTTTTGGACGTTCTCAGAATTCAACGAAACTTGACCCAATCGCAGGACTAGACCCATCCATTTGTGTTGTAAATTTGCTAAGCGTAATAATAACTAGAAGTTAGTATAAAAGCGAAACAAACTTGCTTTAATAAAACCGTGCAAAATAGCTAAATTTTGAACGTTCTCAGAATTCGACGACACTTGACCCAAACGTTGGTCTAGACCCAAGCATTTGTGTTGTAAATTTGCTAATCGTAATAATAACTACAAGTTAGTATAAAAGGGAAACAAACTTGTTTTAATAAAACTGTGCAAAACAGCTAAATATTGAGCATTCTCAGAATTCGACGAAACTTGACCCAAACGTAGGTCTAGACCCAAAAGTTTGTGTGTTAAATTTTCTAAGCGTAATAATAACTATAAGTTACTATAAAAGGGAAACAAACTTGTTTTAATATAACCGTGAAAACAGCGAAATTTTGAACGTTCTCAAAATTCACGTTCAAAATTCGACGAAACTTGAACCAAAGGTTGGTCTAGACCCAAGCATTTGTGTTGTAAATTTGCTAAGCGTAATAATAACTACAAGTTAGTATAAAAGGTTAACAAACTTGTTTTAATAAAACCTGTGCAAAACAGCTAATTTTTTAGCATTCTCAGCATTGGACGAAACTTGACCCAAACGTAGGTCTAGACCCAAGAGTTTGTATGTTAAATTTGAAGCGTAATAATAACTACAAGTTATTATAAAAGGGAAACAAACTTGTTTTAATAAAACCGTGCAAAACAGTTAATTTTTGAGCATTCTCAGCATTGGACGAACTTGACCCAAATGTAGGTCTAGACCCAAGAGTTTGTGTGTTTAATTTTCTAAGCGTAATAATAACTACAAGTTACTATAAAAGGTTAACAAACTTGTTTTAATAAAACCTGTGCAAAACAACTAATTTTTGAGCATTCTCAGCATTGGACGAAACTTGACCCAAACGTAGGTCTAGACCCAAGAGTTTGTATGTTAAATTTGAAACGTAATAATAACTACAAGTTAGTATAAAAGGGAAACAAACTTGTTTTAATAAAACCGTGCAAAACAGTTAATTTTTGAGCATTCTCAGCATTGGACGAACTTGACCCAAATGTAGGTCTAGACCCAAGAGTTTGTGTGTTTAATTTTCTAAGCGTAATAATAACTACAAGTTACTATAAAAGGGAAACAAACTTGTTTTAATATAACCGTGAAAACAGCTAAATTTTGAACGTTCTCAACATTCGACGAAACTTGAACCAAAGGTCGGTCTAGACCCAAGCATTTGTGTTGTAAATTTGCTAAGCGTATTAATAACTACAAGTTAGTATAAAAGGTTAACAAACTTGTTTTAATAAAACCTGTGCAAAACAGCTAATTTTTGAGCATTCTCAGCATTGGACGAAACTTGACCCAAACGTAGGTCTAGACCCAAGAGTTTGTATGTTAAATTTGAAGTGTAATAATAACTACAAGTTATTATAAAAGGGAAACAAACTTGTTTTAATAAAACCGTGCAAAACAGTTAATTTTTTAGCATTCTCAGCATTGGACGAACTTGATCTAAACGTTGGTCTAGACCCAAGAGTTTGTGTGTTTAATTTTCTAAGCGTAATAATAACTACAAGTTGCTATAAAAGGGAAACAAACTTGTTTTAATAAAACCGTGCAAAACAGCTAACTTTTGGATGTTCTCATAATTCAACGAAACTTGACCCAATCGCAGGACTAGACCCATCCATTTGTGTTGTAAATATGCTAAGCGTAATAATAACTAGAAGTTAGTATAAAAGCGAAACAAACTTGCTTTAATAAAACCGTGCAAAATAGCTAAATTTTGAACGTTCTCAGAATTCGACGAAACTTGACCCAAACGTTGGTCTAGACCCAAGCATTTGTGTTGTAAATTTGCTAAGCGTAATAATAACTACAAGTTAGTATAAAAGGGAAACAAACTTGTTTTAATGAAACTGTGCAAAACAGCTAAATATTGAGCATTCTCAGAATTCGACGAAACTTGACCCAAACGTAGGTCTAGACCCAAGAGTTTGTGTGTTAAATTTTCTAAGCGTAATAATAACTACAAGTTACTATAAAAGGGAAACAAACTTGTTTTAATATAACCGTGAAAACAGCTAAATTTTGAACGTTCTCAGAATTCGACGAAACTTGACCCAAACGTTGGTCTAGACCCAAGCATTTGTGTTGTAAATTTGCTAAGCGTAATAATAACTACAAGTTAGTATAAAAGGCAAACAAACTTGTTTCAATAAAACCGTGAAAACAGCTAAATTTTGAACGTTCTCAGAATTCGACGAAACTTGACCCAAATGTTGGTCTAGACCCAAGCATTTGTGTTGTAAATTTGCTAAGCGTAATAATAACTACAAGTTAGTATAAAAGGAAAACAAACAAGTTTTAATAAAACCGTGCAAAACAGCTAATTTTTGAGCATTCTCAGCATTGGATGAAACTTGACCCAAACGTTGGTCTGGACCCAAGGGTTTGTGTGTTAAATTTTCTAAGCGTAATAATAACTACAAGTTACTATAAAAGGGAAACAAACTTGTTTTATTAAAACCGTGCAAAACAGCTAACTTTTGGACGTTCTCAGAATTCAACGAAACTTGACCCAATCGCAGGACTAGACCCATCCATTTGTGTTGTAAATTTGCTAAGCGTAATAATAACTAGAAGTTAGTATAAAAGCGAAACAAACTTGCTTTAATAAAACCGTGCAAAATAGCTAAATTTTGAACGTTCTCAGAATTCGACGACACTTGACCCAAACGTTGGTCTAGACCCAAGCATTTGTGTTGTAAATTTGCTAATCGTAATAATAACTACAAGTTAGTATAAAAGGGAAACAAACTTGTTTTAATAAAACTGTGCAAAACAGCTAAATATTGAGCATTCTCAGAATTCGACGAAACTTGACCCAAACGTAGGTCTAGACCCAAAAGTTTGTGTGTTAAATTTTCTAAGCGTAATAATAACTATAAGTTACTATAAAAGGGAAACAAACTTGTTTTAATATAACCGTGAAAACAGCGAAATTTTGAACGTTCTCAAAATTCACGTTCAAAATTCGACGAAACTTGAACCAAAGGTTGGTCTAGACCCAAGCATTTGTGTTGTAAATTTGCTAAGCGTAATAATAACTACAAGTTAGTATAAAAGGTTAACAAACTTGTTTTAATAAAACCTGTGCAAAACAGCTAATTTTTTAGCATTCTCAGCATTGGACGAAACTTGACCCAAACGTAGGTCTAGACCCAAGAGTTTGTATGTTAAATTTGAAGCGTAATAATAACTACAAGTTATTATAAAAGGGAAACAAACTTGTTTTAATAAAACCGTGCAAAACAGTTAATTTTTGAGCATTCTCAGCATTGGACGAACTTGACCCAAATGTAGGTCTAGACCCAAGAGTTTGTGTGTTTAATTTTCTAAGCGTAATAATAACTACAAGTTACTATAAAAGGTTAACAAACTTGTTTTAATAAAACCTGTGCAAAACAACTAATTTTTGAGCATTCTCAGCATTGGACGAAACTTGACCCAAACGTAGGTCTAGACCCAAGAGTTTGTATGTTAAATTTGAAACGTAATAATAACTACAAGTTAGTATAAAAGGGAAACAAACTTGTTTTAATAAAACCGTGCAAAACAGTTAATTTTTGAGCATTCTCAGCATTGGACGAACTTGACCCAAATGTAGGTCTAGACCCAAGAGTTTGTGTGTTTAATTTTCTAAGCGTAATAATAACTACAAGTTACTATAAAAGGGAAACAAACTTGTTTTAATATAACCGTGAAAACAGCTAAATTTTGAACGTTCTCAACATTCGACGAAACTTGAACCAAAGGTCGGTCTAGACCCAAGCATTTGTGTTGTAAATTTGCTAAGCGTATTAATAACTACAAGTTAGTATAAAAGGTTAACAAACTTGTTTTAATAAAACCTGTGCAAAACAGCTAATTTTTGAGCATTCTCAGCATTGGACGAAACTTGACCCAAACGTAGGTCTAGACCCAAGAGTTTGTATGTTAAATTTGAAGTGTAATAATAACTACAAGTTATTATAAAAGGGAAACAAACTTGTTTTAATAAAACCGTGCAAAACAGTTAATTTTTTAGCATTCTCAGCATTGGACGAACTTGATCTAAACGTTGGTCTAGACCCAAGAGTTTGTGTGTTTAATTTTCTAAGCGTAATAATAACTACAAGTTACTATAAAAGGGAAACAAACTTGTTTTAATAAAACCGTGCAAAACAGCTAACTTTTGGATGTTCTCATAATTCAACGAAACTTGACCCAATCGCAGGACTAGACCCATCCATTTGTGTTGTAAATATGCTAAGCGTAATAATAACTAGAAGTTAGTATAAAAGCGAAACAAACTTGCTTTAATAAAACCGTGCAAAATAGCTAAATTTTGAACGTTCTCAGAATTCGACGAAACTTGACCCAAACGTTGGTCTAGACCCAAGCATTTGTGTTGTAAATTTGCTAAGCGTAATAATAACTACAAGTTAGTATAAAAGGGAAACAAACTTGTTTTAATGAAACTGTGCAAAACAGCTAAATATTGAGCATTCTCAGAATTCGACGAAACTTGACCCAAACGTAGGTCTTGACCCAAGAGTTTGTGTGTTAAATTTTCTAAGCGTAATAATAACTACAAGTTACTATAAAAGGGAAACAAACTTGTTTTAATATAACCGTGAAAACAGCTAAATTTTGAACGTTCTCAGAATTCGACGAAACTTGACCCAAACGTTGGTCTAGACCCAAGCATTTGTGTTGTAAATTTGCTAAGCGTAATAATAACTACAAGTTAGTATAAAAGGGAAACAAACTTGTTTTAATAAAACCGTGCAAAACAGCTAAATTTTGAGCATTCTTACAATTCAACGAAACTTGACACAAACGTAGGTCTAGACCCAAGAGTTTGTGTGTTAAATTTTCTAAGCGTAATAATAACTACAAGTTAGTATAAAAGGCAAACAAACTTGTTTCAATAAAACCTTGAAAACAACTAAATTTTGAACGTTCTCAGAATTCGACGAAACTTGACCCAAACGTTGGTCTAGACCCAAGCATTTGTGTTGTAAATTTGCTAAACGTAATAATAACTACAAGTTAGTATAAAAGGGAAACAAACAAGTTTCAATAAAACCGTGCAAAACAGCTAATTTTTGAGCATTCTCAGCATTGGATGAAACTTGACCCAAACGTTGGTCTAGACCCAAGGGTTTGTGTGTTAAATTTTCTAAGCGTAATAATAACTACAAGTTACTATAAAAGGAAAACAAACTTGTTTTAATAAAACCGTGCAAAACAGCTAACTTTTGGACGTCCTCAGAATTCAACGAAACTTGACCCAATCGCAGGACTAGACCCATCCATTTGTGTTGTAAATTTGCTAAGCGTAATAATAACTAGAAGTTATTATAAAAGCGAAACAAACTTGCTTCAATAAAACCGTGCAAAATAGCTAAATTTTGAACGTTCTCAGAATTCGACGACACTTGACCCAAACGTTGGTCTAGACCCAAGCATTTGTGTTGTAAATTTGCTAAGCGTAATAATAACTACACGTTAGTATAAAAGGGAAACAAACTTGTTTTAATAAAACTGTGCAAAACAGCTAAATATTGAGCATTCTCAGAATTCGACGAAACTTGACCCAAACGTAGGTCTAGACCCAAGATTTTGTGTGTTAAATTTTCTAAGCGTAATAATAACTACAAGTTACTATAAAAGGGAAACAAACTTGTTTTAATATAACCGTGAAAACATCTAAATTTTGCACGTTCTCAAAATTCGACGAAACTTGAACCAAAGGTTGGTCTAGACCCAAGCATTTGTGTTGTAAATTTGCTAAGCGTAATAATAACTACAAGTTAGTATAAAAGAGAAACAAATTTGTTTTAATAAAACCGTGCAAAAAAGCTAAATTTTGAGCATTCTCAGAATTCGGCGAAACTTGACCCAAACGTAGGTCTAGACCCAAGAGTTTGTGTGTTAAATTTTCTAAGCGTAATAATAACTACAAGTTAGTATAAAAGGCAAACAAACTTGTTTCAATAAAACCGTGAAAACAACTAAATTTTGAACGTTCTCAGAATTCGACGAAACTTGACCCAAACGTTGGTCCAGACCCAAGCATTTGTGTTGTAAATTTGCTAAGCGTAATAATAACTACAAGTTAGTATAAAAGGGAAACAAACTTGTTTTAATAAAACTGTGCAAAACAGCTAAATTTTGAGCATTCTCAGAATTCGACGAAACTTGACCCAAACGTAGGTCTAGACCCAAGAGTTTGTATGTTAAATTTGAAGCGTAATAATAACTACAAGTTAGTATAAAAGGGAAACAAACTTGTTTTAATAAAACCGTGCAAAACAGTTAATTTTTGAGCATTCTCAGCATTGGACGAACTTGACCCAAATGTAGGTCTAGACCCAAGAGTATGTGTGTTTAATTTTCTAAGCGTAATAATAACTACAAGTTACTATAAAAGGGAAACAAACTTGTTTTAATATAACCGTGAAAACAGCTAAACTTTTAACGTTCTCAACATTCGACGAAACTTGAACCAAAGGTCGGTCTAGACCCAAGCATTTGTGTTGTAAATTTGTTAAACGTATTAATAACTACAAGTTAGTATAAAAGGTTAACAAACTTGTTTTAATAAAACCTGTGCAAAACAGCTAATTTTTTAGCATTCTCAGCATTGGACGAAACTTGACCCAAACGTAGGTCTAGACCCAAGAGTTTGTATGTTAAATTTGAAGCGTAATAATAACTACAAGTTATTATAAAAGGGAAACAAACTTGTTTTAATAAAACCGTGCAAAACAGTTAATTTTTGAGCATTCTCAGCATTGGACGAACTTGACCTAAACGTTGGTCTAGACCCAAGAGTTTGTGTGTTTAATTTTCTAAGCGTAATAATAACTACAAGGTATAAAAGGGAAACAAACTTGTTTTAATAAAACCGTGCAAAACAGCTAACTTTTGGATGTTCTCAGAATTCAACGAAACTTGACCCAATCGCAGGACTAGACCCATCCATTTGTGTTGTAAATATGCTAAGCGTAATAATAACTAGAAGTTAGTATAAAAGCTAAACAAACTTGCTTTAATAAAACCGTGCAAAATAGCTAAATTTTGAACGTTCTCAGAATTCGACGAAACTTGACCCAAACGTTGGTCTAGACCCAAGCATTTGTGTTGTAAATTTGCTAAGCGTAATAATAACTACAAGTTAGTATAAAAGGGAAACAAACTTGTTTTAATGAAACTGTGGAAAACAGCTAAATATTGAGCATTCTCAGAATTCGACGAAACTTGACCCAAACGTAGGTCTAGACCCAAGAGTTTGTGTGTTAAATTTTCTAAGCGTAATACTAACTACAAGTTGCTATAAAAGGGAAACAAACTTGTTTTAATATAACCGTGAAAACAGCTAAATTTTGAACGTTCTCATAATTCGACGAAACTTGACCCAAACGTTGGTCTAGACCCAAGCATTTGTGTTGTAAATTTGCTAAGCGTAATAATAACTACAAGTTAGTATAAAAGGGAAACAAACTTGTTTTAATAAAACCGTGCAAAACAGTTAATTTTTGAGCATTCTCAGCATTGGACGAACTTGACCCAAACGTTGGTCTAGACCCAAGAGTTTGTGTGTTTAATTTTCTAAGCGTAATAATAACTACAAGTTACTATAAAAGGGAAACAAACTTGTTTTAATAAAACCGTGCAAAACAGCTAACTTTTGGACGTTCTCAGAATTCAACGAAACTTGACCCAATCGCAGGACTAGACCCATCCATTTGTGTTGTAAATATGCTAAGCGTAATAATAACTAGAAGTTAGTATAAAAGCGAAACAAACTTGCTTTAATAAAACCGTGCAAAATAGCTAAATTTTGAACGTTCTCAGAATTTGACGAAACTTGACCCAAACGTTGGTCTAGACCCAAGCATTTGTGTTGTTAATTTGCTAAGCGTAATAATAACTACAAGTTGGTATAAAAGGGAAACAAACTTGTTTTAATGAAACTGTGCAAAACAGCTAAATATTGAGCATTCTCAGAATTCGACGAAACTTGACCCAAACGTAGGTCTAGACCCAAGAGTTTGTGTGTTAAATTTTCTAAGCGTAATAATAACTACAAGTTACTATAAAAGGGAAACAAACTTTTTTTAATATAACCGTGAAAACAGCTAAATTTTGAACGTTCTCAGAATTCGACGAAACTTGACCCAAACGTTGGTCTAGACCCAAGCATTTGTGTTGTAAATTTGCTAAGCGTAATAATAACTACAAGTTAGTATAAAAGGCAAACAAACTTGTTTCAATAAAACCGTGAAAACAGCTAAATTTTGAACGTTCTCAGAATTCGACGAAACTTGTCCCAAATGTTGGTCTAGACCCAAGCATTTGTGTTGTAAATTTGCTAAGCGTAATAATAACTACAAGTTAGTATAAAAGGAAAACAAACAAGTTTTAATAAAACCGTGCAAAACAGCTAATTTTTGAGCATTCTCAGCATTGGATGAAACTTGACCCAAACGTTGGTCTGGACCCAAGGGTTTGTGTGTTAAATTTTCTAAGCGTAATAATAACTACAAGTTACTATAAAAGGGAAACAAACTTGTTTTAATAAAACCGTGCAAAACAGCTAACTTTTGGACGTTCTCAGAATTCAACGAAACTTGACCCAATCGCAGGACTAGACCCATCCATTTGTGTTGTAAATTTGCTAAGCGTAATAATAACTAGAAGTTAGTATAAAAGCGAAACAAACTTGCTTTAATAAAACCGTGCAAAATAGCTAAATTTTGAACGTTCTCAGAATTCGACGACACTTGACCCAAACGTTGGTCTAGACCCAAGCATTTGTGTTGTAAATTTGCTAATCGTAATAATAACTACAAGTTAGTATAAAAGGGAAACAAACTTGTTTTAATAAAACTGTGCAAAACAGCTAAATATTGAGCATTCTCAGAATTCGACGAAACTTGACCCAAACGTAGGTCTAGACCCAAAAGTTTGTGTGTTAAATTTTCTAAGCGTAATAATAACTATAAGTTACTATAAAAGGGAAACAAACTTGTTTTAATATAACCGTGAAAACAGCGAAATTTTGAACGTTCTCAAAATTCACGTTCAAAATTCGACGAAACTTGAACCAAAGGTTGGTCTAGACCCAAGCATTTGTGTTGTAAATTTGCTAAGCGTAATAATAACTACAAGTTAGTATAAAAGGTTAACAAACTTGTTTTAATAAAACCTGTGCAAAACAGCTAATTTTTTAGCATTCTCAGCATTGGACGAAACTTGACCCAAACGTAGGTCTAGACCCAAGAGTTTGTATGTTAAATTTGAAGCGTAATAATAACTACAAGTTAGTATAAAAGGGAAACAAACTTGTTTTAATAAAACCGTGCAAAACAGTTAATTTTTGAGCATTCTCAGCATTGGACGAACTTGACCCAAATGTAGGTCTAGACCCAAGAGTTTGTGTGTTTAATTTTCTAAGCGTAATAATAACTACAAGTTACTATAAAAGGTTAACAAACTTGTTTTAATAAACCTGTGCAAAACAGCTAATTTTTGAGCATTCTCAGCATTGGACGAAACTTGACCCAAACGTAGGTCTAGACCCAAGAGTTTGTATGTTAAATTTGAAACGTAATAATAACTACAAGTTAGTATAAAAGGGAAACAAACTTGTTTTAATAAAACCGTGCAAAACAGTTAATTTTTGAGCATTCTCAGCATTGGACGAACTTGACCCAAATGTAGGTCTAGACCCAAGAGTTTGTGTGTTTAATTTTCTAAGCGTAATAATAACTACAAGTTACTATAAAAGGGAAACAAACTTGTTTTAATATAACCGTGAAAACAGCTAAATTTTGAACGTTCTCTACATTCGACGAAACTTGAACCAAAGGTCGGTCTAGACCCAAGCATTTGTGTTGTAAATTTGCTAAGCGTATTAATAACTACAAGTTAGTATAAAAGGTTAACAAACTTGTTTTAATAAAACCTGTGTAAAACAGCTAATTTTTGAGCATTCTCAGCATTGGACGAAACTTGACCCAAACGTAGGTCTAGACCCAAGAGTTTGTATGTTAAATTTGAAGTGTAATAATAACTACAAGTTATTGTAAAAGGGAAACAAACTTGTTTTAATAAAACCGTGCAAAACAGTTAATTTTTTAGCATTCTCAGCATTGGACGAACTTGATCTAAACGTTGGTCTAGACCCAAGAGTTTGTGTGTTTAATTTTCTAAGCGTAATAATAACTACAAGTTACTATAAAAGGGAAACAAACTTGTTTTAATAAAACCGTGCAAAACAGCTAACTTTTGGATGTTCTCATAATTCAACGAAACTTGACCCAATCGCAGGACTAGACCCATCCATTTGTGTTGTAAATATGCTAAGCGTAATAATAACTAGAAGTTAGTATAAAAGCGAAACAAACTTGCTTTAATAAAACCGTGCAAAATAGCTAAATTTTGAACGTTCTCAGAATTCGACGAAACTTGACCCAAACGTTGGTCTAGACCCAAGCATTTGTGTTGTAAATTTGCTAAGCGTAATAATAACTACAAGTTAGTATAAAAGGGAAACAAACTTGTTTTAATGAAACTGTGCAAAACAGCTAAATATTGAGCATTCTCAGAATTCGACGAAACTTGACCCAAACGTAGGTCTTGACCCAAGAGTTTGTGTGTTAAATTTTCTAAGCGTAATAATAACTACAAGTTACTATAAAAGGGAAACAAACTTGTTTTAATATAACCGTGAAAACAGCTAAATTTTGAACGTTCTCAGAATTCGACGAAACTTGACCCAAACGTTGGTCTAGACCCAAGCATTTGTGTTGTAAATTTGCTAAGCGTAATAATAACTACAAGTTAGTATAAAAGGGAAACAAACTTGTTTTAATAAAACCGTGCAAAACAGTTAATTTTTGAGCATTCTCAGCATTGGACGAACTTGACCTAAACGTTGGTCTAGACCCAAGAGTTTGTGTGTTTAATTTTCTAAGCGTAATAATAACTACAAGGTATAAAAGGGAAACAAACTTGTTTTAATAAAACCGTGCAAAACAGCTAACTTTTGGATGTTCTCAGAATTCAACGAAACTTGACCCAATCGCAGGACTAGACCCATCCATTTGTGTTGTAAATATGCTAAGCGTAATAATAACTAGAAGTTAGTATAAAAGCTAAACAAACTTGCTTTAATAAAACCGTGCAAAATAGCTAAATTTTGAACGTTCTCAGAATTCGACGAAACTTGACCCAAACGTTGGTCTAGACCCAAGCATTTGTGTTGTAAATTTGCTAAGCGTAATAATAACTACAAGTTAGTATAAAAGGGAAACAAACTTGTTTTAATGAAACTGTGGAAAACAGCTAAATATTGAGCATTCTCAGAATTCGACGAAACTTGACCCAAACGTAGGTCTAGACCCAAGAGTTTGTGTGTTAAATTTTCTAAGCGTAATACTAACTACAAGTTGCTACAAAAGGGAAACAAACTTGTTTTAATATAACCGTGAAAACAGCTAAATTTTGAACGTTCTCATAATTCGACGAAACTTGACCCAAACGTTGGTCTAGACCCAAGCATTTGTGTTGTAAATTTGCTAAGCGTAATAATAACTACAAGTTAGTATAAAAGGGAAACAAACTTGTTTTAATAAAACCGTGCAAAACAGTTAATTTTTGAGCATTCTCAGCATTGGACGAACTTGACCCAAACGTTGGTCTAGACCCAAGAGTTTGTGTGTTTAATTTTCTAAGCGTAATAATAACTACAAGTTACTATAAAAGGGAAACAAACTTGTTTTAATAAAACCGTGCAAAACAGCTAACTTTTGGACGTTCTCAGAATTCAACGAAACTTGACCCAATCGCAGGACTAGACCCATCCATTTGTGTTGTAAATATGCTAAGCGTAATAATAACTAGAAGTTAGTATAAAAGCGAAACAAACTTGCTTTAATAAAACCGTGCAAAATAGCTAAATTTTGAACGTTCTCAGAATTTGACGAAACTTGACCCAAACGTTGGTCTAGACCCAAGCATTTGTGTTGTTAATTTGCTAAGCGTAATAATAACTACAAGTTGGTATAAAAGGGAAACAAACTTGTTTTAATGAAACTGTGCAAAACAGCTAAATATTGAGCATTCTCAGAATTCGACGAAACTTGACCCAAACGTAGGTCTAGACACAAGAGTTTGTGTGTTAAATTTTCTAAGCGTAATAATAACTACAAGTTACTATAAAAGGGAAACAAACTTGTTTTAATATAACCGTGAAAACAGCTAAATTTTGAACGTTCTCAGAATTCGACGAAACTTGACCCAAACGTTGGTCTAGACCCAAGCATTTGTGTTGTAAATTTGCTAAGCGTAATAATAACTACAAGTTAGTATAAAAGGCAAACAAACTTGTTTCAATAAAACCGTGAAAACAGCTAAATTTTGAACGTTCTCAGAATTCGACGAAACTTGACCCAAATGTTGGTCTAGACCCAAGCATTTGTGTTGTAAATTTGCTAAGCGTAATAATAACTACAAGTTAGTATAAAAGGAAAACAAACAAGTTTTAATAAAACCGTGCAAAACAGCTAATTTTTGAGCATTCTCAGCATTGGATGAAACTTGACCCAAACGTTGGTCTGGACCCAAGGGTTTGTGTGTTAAATTTTCTAAGCGTAATAATAACTACAAGTTACTATAAAAGGGAAACAAACTTGTTTTAATAAAACCGTGCAAAACAGCTAACTTTTGGACGTTCTCAGAATTCAACGAAACTTGACCCAATCGTAGGACTAGACCCATCCATTTGTGTTGTAAATTTGCTAAGCGTAATAATAACTAGAAGTTAGTATAAAAGCGAAACAAACTTGCTTTAATAAAACCGTGCAAAATAGCTAAATTTTGAACGTTCTCAGAATTCGACGACACTTGACCCAAACGTTGGTCTAGACCCAAGCATTTGTGTTGTAAATTTGCTAATCGTAATAATAACTACAAGTTAGTATAAAAGGGAAACAAACTTGTTTTAATAAAACTGTGCAAAACAGCTAAATATTGAGCATTCTCAGAATTCGACGAAACTTGACCCAAACGTAGGTCTAGACCCAAAAGTTTGTGTGTTAAATTTTCTAAGCGTAATAATAACTATAAGTTACTATAAAAGGGAAACAAACTTGTTTTAATATAACCGTGAAAACAGCGAAATTTTGAACGTTCTCAAAATTCACGTTCAAAATTCGACGAAACTTGAACCAAAGGTTGGTCTAGACCCAAGCATTTGTGTTGTAAATTTGCTAAGCGTAATAATAACTACAAGTTAGTATAAAAGGTTAACAAACTTGTTTTAATAAAACCTGTGCAAAACAGCTAATTTTTTAGCATTCTCAGCATTGGACGAAACTTGACCCAAACGTAGGTCTAGACCCAAGAGTTTGTATGTTAAATTTGAAGCGTAATAATAACTACAAGTTAGTATAAAAGGGAAACAAACTTGTTTTAATAAAACCGTGCAAAACAGTTAATTTTTGAGCATTCTCAGCATTGGACGAACTTGACCCAAATGTAGGTCTAGACCCAAGAGTTTGTGTGTTTAATTTTCTAAGCGTAATAATAACTACAAGTTACTATAAAAGGTTAACAAACTTGTTTTAATAAACCTGTGCAAAACAGCTAATTTTTGAGCATTCTCAGCATTGGACGAAACTTGACCCAAACGTAGGTCTAGACCCAAGAGTTTGTATGTTAAATTTGAAACGTAATAATAACTACAAGTTAGTATAAAAGGGAAACAAACTTGTTTTAATAAAACCGTGCAAAACAGTTAATTTTTGAGCATTCTCAGCATTGGACGAACTTGACCCAAATGTAGGTCTAGACCCAAGAGTTTGTGTGTTTAATTTTCTAAGCGTAATAATAACTACAAGTTACTATAAAAGGGAAACAAACTTGTTTTAATATAACCGTGAAAACAGCTAAATTTTGAACGTTCTCTACATTCGACGAAACTTGAACCAAAGGTCGGTCTAGACCCAAGCATTTGTGTTGTAAATTTGCTAAGCGTATTAATAACTACAAGTTAGTATAAAAGGTTAACAAACTTGTTTTAATAAAACCTGTGCAAAACAGCTAATTTTTGAGCATTCTCAGCATTGGACGAAACTTGACCCAAACGTAGGTCTAGACCCAAGAGTTTGTATGTTAAATTTGAAGTGTAATAATAACTACAAGTTATTGTAAAAGGGAAACAAACTTGTTTTAATAAAACCGTGCAAAACAGTTAATTTTTTAGCATTCTCAGCATTGGACGAACTTGATCTAAACGTTGGTCTAGACCCAAGAGTTTGTGTGTTTAATTTTCTAAGCGTAATAATAACTACAAGTTACTATAAAAGGGAAACAAACTTGTTTTAATAAAACCGTGCAAAACAGCTAACTTTTGGATGTTCTCATAATTCAACGAAACTTGACCCAATCGCAGGACTAGACCCATCCATTTGTGTTGTAAATATGCTAAGCGTAATAATAACTAGAAGTTAGTATAAAAGCGAAACAAACTTGCTTTAATAAAACCGTGCAAAATAGCTAAATTTTGAACGTTCTCAGAATTCGACGAAACTTGACCCAAACGTTGGTCTAGACCCAAGCATTTGTGTTGTAAATTTGCTAAGCGTAATAATAACTACAAGTTAGTATAAAAGGGAAACAAACTTGTTTTAATGAAACTGTGCAAAACAGCTAAATATTGAGCATTCTCAGAATTCGACGAAACTTGACCCAAACGTAGGTCTTGACCCAAGAGTTTGTGTGTTAAATTTTCTAAGCGTAATAATAACTACAAGTTACTATAAAAGGGAAACAAACTTGTTTTAATATAACCGTGAAAACAGCTAAATTTTGAACGTTCTCAGAATTCGACGAAACTTGACCCAAACGTTGGTCTAGACCCAAGCATTTGTGTTGTAAATTTGCTAAGCGTAATAATAACTACAAGTTAGTATAAAAGGGAAACAAACTTGTTTTAATAAAACCGTGCAAAACAGCTAAATTTTGAGCATTCTTAGAATTCAACGAAACTTGACACAAACGTAGGTCTAGACCCAAGAGTTTGTGTGTTAAATTTTCTAAGCGTAATAATAACTACAAGTTAGTATAAAAGGCAAACAAACTTGTTTCAATAAAACCTTGAAAACAACTAAATTTTGAACGTTCTCAGAATTCGACGAAACTTGACCCAAACGTTGGTCTAGACCCAAGCATTTGTGTTGTAAATTTGCTAAACGTAATAATAACTACAAGTTAGTATAAAAGGGAAACAAACAAGTTTCAATAAAACCGTGCAAAACAGCTAATTTTTGAGCATTCTCAGCATTGGATGAAACTTGACCCAAACGTTGGTCTAGACCCAAGGGTTTGTGTGTTAAATTTTCTAAGCGTAATAATAACTACAAGTTACTATAAAAGGAAAACAAACTTGTTTTAATAAAACCGTGCAAAACAGCTAACTTTTGGACGTCCTCAGAATTCAACGAAACTTGACCCAATCGCAGGACTAGACCCATCCATTTGTGTTGTAAATTTGCTAAGCGTAATAATAACTAGAAGTTATTATAAAAGCGAAACAAACTTGCTTCAATAAAACCGTGCAAAATAGCTAAATTTTGAACGTTCTCAGAATTCGACGACACTTGACCCAAACGTTGGTCTAGACCCAAGCATTTGTGTTGTAAATTTGCTAAGCGTAATAATAACTACACGTTAGTATAAAAGGGAAACAAACTTGTTTTAATAAAACTGTGCAAAACAGCTAAATATTGAGCATTCTCAGAATTCGACGAAACTTGACCCAAACGTAGGTCTAGACCCAAGATTTTGTGTGTTAAATTTTCTAAGCGTAATAATAACTACAAGTTACTATAAAAGGGAAACAAACTTGTTTTAATATAACCGTGAAAACATCTAAATTTTGCACGTTCTCAAAATTCGACGAAACTTGAACCAAAGGTTGGTCTAGACCCAAGCATTTGTGTTGTAAATTTGCTAAGCGTAATAATAACTACAAGTTAGTATAAAAGGGAAACAAATTTGTTTTAATAAAACCGTACAAAAAAGCTAAATTTTGAGCATTCTCAGAATTCGACGAAACTTGACCCAAACGTAGGTCTAGACCCAAGAGTTTGTGTGTTAAATTTTCTAAGCGTAATAATAACTACAAGTTAGTATAAAAGGCAAACAAACTTGTTTCAATAAAACCGTGAAAACAACTAAATTTTGAACGTTCTCAGAATTCGACGAAACTTGACCCAAACGTTGGTCCAGACCCAAGCATTTGTGTTGTAAATTTGCTAAGCGTAATAATAACTACAAGTTAGTATAAAAGGGAAACAAACTTGTTTTAATAAAACTGTGCAAAACAGCTAAATTTTGAGCATTCTCAGAATTCGACGAAACTTGACCCAAACGTAGGTCTAGACCCAAGAGTTTGTGTGTTAAATTTTCTAAGCGTAATAATAACTACAAGTTAGTATAAAAGGCAAACAAACTTGTTTCAATAAAACCGTGAAAACAACTAAATTTTGAACGTTCTCAGAATTCGACGAAACTTGACCCAAACGTTGGTCTAGACCCAAGCATTTGTGTTGTAAATTTGCTAAGCGTAATAATAACTACAAGTTAGTATAAAAGGGAAACAAACAAGTTTTAATAAAACCGTGCATAACAGCTAATTTTTCAGCATTCTCAGCATTGGATGAAACTTGACCCAAACGTTGGTCTAGACCCAAGGGTTTGTGTGTTAAATTTTCTAAGCGTAATAATAACTACAAGTTACTATAAAAGGAAAACAAACTTGTTTTAATAAAACCGTGCAAAACAGCTAACTTTTGGACGTTCTCAGAATTCAACGAAACTTGACCCAATCGCAGGACTAGACCCATCCATTTGTGTTGTAAATTTGCTAAGCGTAATAATAACTAGAAGTTATTATAAAAGCGAAACAAACTTGCTTTAATAAAACCGTGCAAAATAGCTAAATTTTGAACGTTTTCAGAATTCGACGACACTTGACCCAAACGTTGGTCTAGACCCAAGCATTTGTGTTGTAAATTTGCTAAGCGTAATAATAACTACAAGTTAGTATAAAAGGGAAACAAACTTGTTTTAATAAAACTGTGCAAAACAGCTAAATATTGAGCATTCTCAGAATTCGACGAAACTTGACCCAAACGTAGGTCTAGACCCAAGATTTTGTGTGTTAAATTTTCTAAGCGTAATAATAACTACAAGTTACTATAAAAGGGAAACAAACTTGTTTTAATATAACCGTGAAAACAGCTAAATTTTGAACGATCTCAAAATTCGACGAAACTTGAACCAAAGGTTGGTCTAGACCCAAGAATTTGTGTTGTAAATTTGCTAAGCGTAATAATAACTGCAAGTTAGTATAAAAGGTTAACAAACTTGTTTTAATAAAACCTGTGCAAAACAGCTAATTTTTGAGCATTCTCAGCATTGGACGAAACTTGACCCAAACGTTGGTCTAGACCCAAGAGTTTGTATGTTAAATTTGAAGCGTAATAATAACTACAAGTTAGTATAAAAGGGAAACAAACTTTTTTTTAATAAAACCGTGCAAAACAGCTAATTTTTGAGCATTCTCAGGATTGGATGAAACTTGACCCAAACGTTGGTCTAGACCCAAGGGTTTGTGTGTTAAATTTTCTAAGCGTAATAATAACTACAAGTTACTATAAAAGGAAAACAAACTTGTTTTAATAAAACCGTGCAAAACAGCTAACTTTTGGACGTTCTCAGAATTCAACGAAACTTGACCCAATCGCAGGACTAGACCCATCTATTTGTGTTGTAAATTTGCTAAGCGTAATAATAACTAGAAGTTATTATAAAAGCGAAACAAACTTGCTTCAATAAAACCGTGCAAAATAGCTAAATTTTGAACGTTCTCAGAATTCGACGACACTTGACCCAAACGTTGGTCTAGACCCAAGCATTTGTGTTGTAAATTTGCTAAGCGTAATAATAACTACAAGTTAGTATAAAAGGGAAACAAACTTGTTTTAATAAAACTGTGCAAAACAGCTAAATATTGAGCATTCTCAGAATTCGACGAAACTTGACCCAAACGTAGGTCTAGACCCAAGATTTTGTGTGTTAAATTTTCTAAGCGTAATAATAACTACAAGTTACTATAAAAGGGAAACAAACTTGTTTTAATATAACCGTGAAAACAGCTAAATTTTGAACGTTCTCAAAATTCGACGAAACTTGAACCAAAGGTTGGTCTAGACCCAAGCATTTGTGTTGTAAATTTGCTAAGCGTAATAATAACTACAAGTTAGTATAAAAGGGAAACAAACTTGTTTTAATAAAACCGTGCAAAACAGCTAAATTTTGAGCATTCTCAGAATTCGACGAAACTTGACCCAAACGTAGGTCTAGACCCAAGAGTTTGTGTGTTAAATTTTCTAAGCGTAATAATAACTACAAGTTAGTATAAAAGGCAAACAAACTTGTTTCAATAAAACCGTGAAAACAACTAAATTTTGAACGTTCTCAGAATTCGACGAAACTTGACCCAAACGTTGGTCTAGACCCAAGCATTTGTGTTGTAAATTTGCTAAGCGTAATAATAACTACAAGTTAGTATAAAAGGGAAACAAACAAGTTTTAATAAAACCGTGCAAAACAACTAATTTTTGAGCATTCTCAGCATTGGATGAAACTTGACCCAAACGTTGGTCTAGACCCAAGGGTTTGTGTGTTAAATTTTCTAAGCGTAATAATAACTACAAGTTACTATAAAAGGAAAACAAACTTGTTTTAATAAAACCGTGCAAAACAGCTAACTTTTGGACGTTCTCAGAATTCAACGAAACTTGACCCAATCGCAGGACTAGACCCATCCATTTGTGTTGTAAATTTTCTAAGCGTAATAATAACTAGAAGTTATTATAAAAGCGAAACAAACTTGCTTTAATAAAACCGTGCAAAATAGCTAAATTTTGAACGTTCTCAAAATTCGACGACACTTGACCCAAACGTTGGTCTAGACCCAAGCATTTGTGTTGTAAATTTGCTAAGCGTAATAATAACTACAAGTTAGTATAAAAGGGAAACAAACTTGTTTTAATAAAACTGTGCAAAACAGCTAAATATTGAGCATTCTCAGAATTCGACGAAACTTGACCCGAACGTAGGTCTAGACCCAAGATTTTGTGTGTTAAATTTTCTAAGCGTAATAATAACTACAAGTTACTATAAAAGGGAAACAAACTTGTTTTAATTTAACCGTGAAAACAGCTAAATTTTGAACGTTCTCAAAATTCGACGAAACTTCAACCAAAGGTTGGTCTAGACCCAAGCATTTGTGTTGTAAATTTGCTAAGCGTAATAATAACTACAAGTTAGTATAAAAGGGAAACAAACTTGTTTTAATAAAACCGTGCAAAACAGCTAAATTTTGAGCATTCTCAGAATTCGACGAAACTTGACCCAAACATTGGTCTAGACCCAAGCATTTGTGTTGTAAATTTGCTAAGCGTAATAATAACTACAAGTTAGTATAAAAGGGAAACAAACTTGTTTTAATGAAACAGTGCAAAACAGCTAAATTGAGCATTCTCAGAATTCGACGAAACTTGACTCAAACGTAGGTCTAGACCCAAGAGTTTGTGTGTTAAATTTTCTAAGCGTAATACTAACTACAAGTTACTATAAAAGGGAAACAAACTTGTTTTAATATAACCGTGAAAACCGCTAAATTTTGAACGTTCTCAGAATTCGACGAAACTTGACCCAAACGGTTGTCTAGACCCAAGCATTTGTGTTGTAAATTTGCTAAGCGTAATGATAACTACAAGTTAGTATAAAAGGGAAACAAACTTGTTTTAATAAAACCGTGCAAAACAGCTAAATTTTGAGCATTCTTAGAATTCGACGAAACTTGACCCAAACGTAGGTCTAGACCCAAGAGTTTGTGTGTTAAATTTTCTAAGCGTAATAATAACTACAAGTTAGTATAAAAGGCAAACAAACTTGTTTCAATAAAACCGTGAAAACAACTAAATTTTGAACGTTCTCAGAATTCGACGAAACTTGACCCAAACGTTGGTCTAGACCCAAGCATTTGTGTTATAAATTTGCTAAGCGTAGTAATAACTACAAGTTAGTATAAAAGGGAAACAAACAAGTTTTAATAAAACCGTGCAAAACAGCTAATTTTTTAGCATTCTCAGCATTGGATGAAACTTGACCCAAACGTTGGTCTAGACCCAAGGGTTTGTGTGTTAAATTTTCTAAGCGTAATAATAACTACAAGTTACTATAAAAGGAAAACAAACTTGTTTTAATAAAACCGTGCAAAACAGCTAACTTTTGGACGTTCTCAGAATTCAACGAAACTTGACCCAATCGCAGGACTAGACCCATCCATTTGTGTTGTAAATTTGCTAAGCGTAATAATAACTAGAAGTTATTATAAAAGCGAAACAAACTTGCTTTAATAAAACCGTGCAAAATAGCTAAATTTTGAACGTTTTCAGAATTCGACGACACTTGACCCAAACGTTGGTCTAGACCCAAGCATTTGTGTTGTAAATTTGCTAAGCGTAATAATAACTACAAGTTAGTATAAAAGGGAAACAAACTTGTTTTAATAAAACTGTGCAAAACAGCTAAATATTGAGCATTCTCAGAATTCGAGGAAACTTGACCCAAACGTAGGTCTAGACCCAAGATTTTCTGTGTTAAATTTTCTAAGCGTAATAATAACTACAAGTTACTATAAAAGGGAAACAAACTTGTTTTAATATAACCGTGAAAACAGCTAAATTTTGAACGTTCTCAAAATTCGACGAAACTTGAACCAAAGGTTGGTCTAGACCCAAGCATTTGTGTTGTAAATTTGCTAAGCGTAATAATAACTACAAGTTAGTATAAAAGGGAAACAAACTTGTTTTAATAAAACCGTGCAAAACAGCTAAATTTTGAGCATTCTCAGAATTCGACGAAACTTGACCCAAACGTAGGTCTAGACCCAAGAGTTTGTGTGTTAAATTTTCTAAGCGTAATAATAACTACAAGTTAGTATAAAAGGCAAACAAACTTGTTTCAATAAAACCGTGAAAACAACTAAATTTTGAACGTTCTCAGAATTCGACGAAACTTGACCCAAACGTTGGTCTAGACCCAAGCATTTGTGTTGTAAATTTGCTAAGCGTAATAATAACTACAAGTTAGTATAAAAGGGAAACAAACAAGTTTTAATAAAACCGTGCAAAACAGCTAATTTTTGAGCATTCTCAGCATTGGATGAAACTTGACCCAAACGTTGGTCTAGACCCAAGGGTTTGTGTGTTAAATTTTCTAAGCGTAATAATAACTACAAGTTACTATAAAAGGAAAACAAACTTGTTTTAATAAAACCGTGCAAAACAGCTAACTTTTGGACGTTCTCAGAATTCAACGAAACTTGACCCAATCGCAGGACTAGACCCATCCATTTGTGTTGTAAATTTTCTAAGCGTAATAATAACTAGAAGTTATTATAAAAGCGAAACAAACTTGCTTTAATAAAACCGTGCAAAATAGCTAAATTTTGAACGTTCTCAAAATTCGACGACACTTGACCCAAACGTTGGTCTAGACCCAAGTATTTGTGTTGTAAATTTGCTAAGCGTAATAATAACTACAAGTTAGTATAAAAGGGAAACAAACTTGTTTTAATAAAACTGTGCAAAACAGCTAAATATTGAGCATTCTCAGAATTCGACGAAACTTGACCCGAACGTAGGTCTAGACCCAAGATTTTGTGTGTTAAATTTTCTAAGCGTAATAATAACTACAAGTTACTATAAAAGGGAAACAAACTTGTTTTAATTTAACCGTGAAAACAGCTAAATTTTGAACGTTCTCAAAATTCGACGAAACTTCAACTAAAGGTTGGTCTAGACCCAAGCATTTGTGTTGTAAATTTGCTAAGCGTAATAATAACTACAAGTTAGTATAAAAGGGAAACAAACTTGTTTTAATAAAACCGTGCAAAACAGCTAAATTTTGAGCATTCTCAGAATTCGACGAAACTTGACCCAAACGTTGGTCTAGACCCAAGCATTTGTGTTGTAAATTTGCTAAGCGTAATAATAACTACAAGTTAGTATAAAAGGGAAACAAACTTGTTTTAATGAAACTGTGCAAAACAGCTAAATATTGAGCATTCTCAGAATTCGACGAAACTTGACTCAAACGTAGGTCTAGACCCAAGAGTTTGTGTGTTAAATTTTCTAAGCGTAATACTAACTACAAGTTACTATAAAAGGGAAACAAACTTGTTTTAATATAACCGTGAAAACCGCTAAATTTTGAACGTTCTCAGAATTCGACGAAACTTGACCCAAACGGTTGTCTAGACCCAAGCATTTGTGTTGTAAATTTGCTAAGCGTAATGATAACTACAAGTTAGTATAAAAGGGAAACAAACTTGTTTTAATATAACCGTGAAAACAGCTAAATTTTGAACGATCTCAAAATTCGACGAAACTTGAACCAAAGGTTGGTCTAGACCCAAGAATTTGTGTTGTAAATTTGCTAAGCGTAATAATAACTGCAAGTTAGTATAAAAGGTTAACAAACTTGTTTTAATAAAACCTGTGCAAAACAGCTAATTTTTGAGCATTCTCAGCATTGGACGAAACTTGACCCAAACGTTGGTCTAGACCCAAGAGTTTGTATGTTAAATTTGAAGCGTAATAATAACTACAAGTTAGTATAAAAGGGAAACAAACTTTTTTTTAATAAAACCGTGCAAAACAGCTAATTTTTGAGCATTCTCAGCATTGGATGAAACTTGACCCAAACGTTGGTCTAGACCCAAGGGTTTGTGTGTTAAATTTTCTAAGCGTAATAATAACTACAAGTTACTATAAAAGGAAAACAAACTTGTTTTAATAAAACCGTGCAAAACAGCTAACTTTTGGACGTTCTCAGAATTCAACGAAACTTGACCCAATCGCAGGACTAGACCCATCTATTTGTGTTGTAAATTTGCTAAGCGTAATAATAACTAGAAGTTATTATAAAAGCGAAACAAACTTGCTTCAATAAAACCGTGCAAAATAGCTAAATTTTGAACGTTCTCAGAATTCGACGACACTTGACCCAAACGTTGGTCTAGACCCAAGCATTTGTGTTGTAAATTTGCTAAGCGTAATAATAACTACAAGTTAGTATAAAAGGGAAACAAACTTGTTTTAATAAAACTGTGCAAAACAGCTAAATATTGAGCATTCTCAGAATTCGACGAAACTTGACCCAAACGTAGGTCTAGACCCAAGATTTTGTGTGTTAAATTTTCTAAGCGTAATAATAACTACAAGTTACTATAAAAGGGAAACAAACTTGTTTTAATATAACCGTGAAAACAGCTAAATTTTGAACGTTCTCAAAATTCGACGAAACTTGAACCAAAGGTTGGTCTAGACCCAAGCATTTGTGTTGTAAATTTGCTAAGCGTAATAATAACTACAAGTTAGTATAAAAGGGAAACAAACTTGTTTTAATAAAACCGTGCAAAACAGCTAAATTTTGAGCATTCTCAGAATTCGACGAAACTTGACCCAAACGTAGGTCTAGACCCAAGAGTTTGTGTGTTAAATTTTCTAAGCGTAATAATAACTACAAGTTAGTATAA
The DNA here is from genome assembly GCF_026168435.1 of Sesamum indicum. Taxonomy (NCBI): domain Eukaryota; kingdom Viridiplantae; phylum Streptophyta; class Magnoliopsida; order Lamiales; family Pedaliaceae; genus Sesamum; species Sesamum indicum. Next base: position 9,070,982 of record NC_142658.1, on the reverse strand, counting down.
AAGGCAAACAAACTTGTTTCAATAAAACCGTGAAAACAACTAAATTTTGAACGTTCTCAGAATTCGATGAAACTTGACCCAAACGTTGGTCTAGACCCAAGCATTTGTGTTGTAAATTTGCTAAGCGTAATAATAACTACAAGTTAGTATAAAAGGGAAACAAACAAGTTTTAATAAAACCGTGCAAAACAGCTAATTTTTGAGCATTCTCAGCATTGGATGAAACTTGACCCAAACGTTGGTCTAGACCCAAGGGTTTGTGTGTTAAATTTTCTAAGCGTAATAATAACTACAAGTTACTATAAAAGGAAAACAAACTTGTTTTAATAAAACCGTGCAAAACAGCTAACTTTTGGACGTTCTCAGAATTCAACGAAACTTGACCCAATCGCAGGACTAGACCCATCCATTTGTGTTGTAAATTTTCTAAGCGTAATAATAACTAGAAGTTATTTTTTTTTGGGTAAATGTAAGTTTCATTAATAACATTGTAGTACAGTACAACATGGAAGTTATTATAAAAGCGAAACAAACTTGCTTTAATAAAACCGTGCAAAATAGCTAAATTTTGAACGTTCTCAAAATTCGACGACACTTGACCCAAACGTTGGTCTAGACCCAAGCATTTGTGTTGTAAATTTGCTAAGCGTAATAATAACTACAAGTTAGTATAAAAGGGAAACAAACTTGTTTTAATAAAACTGTGCAAAACAGCTAAATATTGAGCATTCTCAGAATTCGACGAAACTTGACCCGAACGTAGGTCTAGACCCAAGATTTTGTGTGTTAAATTTTCTAAGCGTAATAATAACTACAAGTTACTATAAAAGGGAAACAAACTTGTTTTAATTTAACCGTGAAAACAGCTAAATTTTGAACGTTCTCAAAATTCGACGAAACTTCAACCAAAGGTTGGTCTAGACCCAAGCATTTGTGTTGTAAATTTGCTAAGCGTAATAATAACTACAAGTTAGTATAAAAGGGAAACAAACTTGTTTTAATAAAACCGTGCAAAACAGCTAAATTTTGAGCATTCTCAGAATTCGACGAAACTTGACCCAAACGTTGGTCTAGACCCAAGCATTTGTGTTGTAAATTTGCTAAGCGTAATAATAACTACAAGTTAGTATAAAAGGGAAACAAACTTGTTTTAATGAAACTGTGCAAAACAGCTAAATATTGAGCATTCTCAGAATTCGACGAAACTTGACTCAAACGTAGGTCTAGACCCAAGAGTTTGTGTGTTAAATTTTCTAAGCGTAATACTAACTACAAGTTACTATAAAAGGGAAACAAACTTGTTTTAATATAACCGTGAAAACAGCTAAATTTTGAACGTTCTCAGAATTCGACGAAACTTGACCCAAACGGTTGTCTAGACCCAAGCATTTGTGTTGTAAATTTGCTAAGCGTAATGATAACTACAAGTTAGTATAAAAGGGAAACAAACTTGTTTTAATAAAACCGTGCAAAACAGCTAAATTTTGAGCATTCTTAGAATTCGACGAAACTTGACCCAAACGTAGGTCTAGACCCAAGTGTTTGTGTGTTAAATTTTCTAAGCGTAATAATAACTACAAGTTAGTATAAAAGGCAAACAAACTTGTTTCAATAAAACCGTGAAAACAACTAAATTTTGAACGTTCTCAGAATTCGACGAAACTTGACCCAAACGTTGGTCTAGACCCAAGCATTTGTGTTATAAATTTGCTAAGCATAATAATAACTACAAGTTAGTATAAAAGGGAAACAAACAAGTTTTAATAAAACCGTGCAAAACAGCTAATTTTTTAGCATTCTCAGCATTGGATGAAACTTGACCCAAACGTTGGTCTAGACCCAAGGGTTTGTGTGTTAAATTTTCTAAGCGTAATAATAAGTACAAGTTACTATAAAAGGAAAACAAACTTGTTTTAATAAAACCGTGCAAAACAGCTAACTTTTGGACGTTCTCAGAATTCAACGAAACTTGACCCAATCGCAGGACTAGACCCATCCATTTGTGTTGTAAATTTGCTAAGCGTAATAATAACTAGAAGTTATTATAAAAGCGAAACAAACTTGCTTTAATAAACCGTGCAAAATAGCTAAATTTTGAACGTTTTCAGAATTCGACGACACTTGACCCAAACGTTGGTCTAGACCCAAGCATTTGTGTTGTAAATTTGCTAAGCGTAATAATAACTACAAGTTAGTATAAAAGGGAAACAAACTTGTTTTAATAAAACTGTGCAAAACAGCTAAATATTGAGCATTCTCAGAATTCGAGGAAACTTGACCCAAACGTAGGTCTAGACCCAAGATTTTGTGTGTTAAATTTTCTAAGCGTAATAATAACTACAAGTTACTATAAAAGGGAAACAAACTTGTTTTAATATAACCGTGAAAACAGCTAAATTTTGAACGTTCTCAAAATTCGACGAAACTTGAACCAAAGGTTGGTCTAGACCCAAGCATTTGTGTTGTAAATTTGCTAAGCATAATAATAACTACAAGTTAGTATAAAAGGGAAACAAACTTGTTTTAATAAAACCGTGCAAAACAGCTAAATTTTGAGCATTCTCATAATTCGACGAAACTTGACCCAAACGTAGGTCTAGACCCAAGAGTTTGTGTGTTAAATTTTCTAAGCGTAATAATAACTACAAGTTAGTATAAAAGGCAAACAAACTTGTTTCAATAAAACCGTGAAAACAACTAAATTTTGAACGTTCTCAGAATTCGACGAAACTTGACCCAAACGTTGGTCTAGACCCAAGCATTTGTGTTGTAAATTTGCTAAGCGTAATAATAACTACAAGTTAGTATAAAAGGGAAACAAACAAGTTTTAATAAAACCGTGCAAAACAGCTAATTTTTGAGCATTCTCAGCATTGGATGAAACTTGACCCAAACGTTGGTCTAGACCCAAGGGTTTGTGTGTTAAATTTTCTAAGCGTAATAATAACTACAAGTTACTATAAAAGGAAAACAAACTTGTTTTAATAAAACCGTGCAAAACAGCTAACTTTTGGACGTTCTCAGAATTCAACGAAACTTGACCCAATCGCAGGACTAGACCCATCCATTTGTGTTGTAAATTTTCTAAGCGTAATAATAACTAGAAGTTATTATAAAAGCGAAACAAACTTGCTTTAATAAAACCGTGCAAAATAGCTAAATTTTGAACGTTCTCAAAATTCGACGACACTTGACCCAAACGTTGGTCTAGACCCAAGCATTTGTGTTGTAAATTTGCTAAGCGTAATAATAACTACAAGTTAGTATAAAAGGGAAACAAACTTGTTTTAATAAAACTGTGCAAAACAGCTAAATATTGAGCATTCTCAGAATTCGACGAAACTTGACCCGAACGTAGGTCTAGACCCAAGATTTTGTGTGTTAAATTTTCTAAGCGTAATAATAACTACAAGTTACTATAAAAGGGAAACAAACTTGTTTTAATTTAACCGTGAAAACAGCTAAATTTTGAACGTTCTCAAAATTCGACGAAACTTCAACCAAAGGTTGGTCTAGACCCAAGCATTTGTGTTGTAAATTTGCTAAGCGTAATAATAACTACAAGTTAGTATAAAAGGGAAACAAACTTGTTTTAATAAAACCGTGCAAAACAGCTAAATTTTGAGCATTCTCAGAATTCGACGAAACTTGACCCAAACGTTGGTCTAGACCCAAGCATTTGTGTTGTAAATTTGCTAAGCGTAATAATAACTACAAGTTAGTATAAAAGGGAAACAAACTTGTTTTAATGAAACTGTGCAAAACAGCTAAATATTGAGCATTCTCAGAATTCGACGAAACTTGACTCAAACGTAGGTCTAGACCCAAGAGTTTGTGTGTTAAATTTTCTAAGCGTAATACTAACTACAAGTTACTATAAAAGGGAAACAAACTTGTTTTAATATAACCGTGAAAACCGCTAAATTTTGAACGTTCTCAGAATTCGACGAAACTTGACCCAAACGGTTGTCTAGACCCAAGCATTTGTGTTGTAAATTTGCTAAGCGTAATGATAACTACAAGTTAGTATAAAAGGGAAACAAACTTGTTTTAATAAAACCGTGCAAAACAGCTAAATTTTGAGCATTCTTAGAATTCGACGAAACTTGACCCAAACGTAGGTCTAGACCCAAGAGTTTGTGTGTTAAATTTTCTAAGCGTAATAATAACTACAAGTTAGTATAAAAGGCAAACAAACTTGTTCAATAAAACCGTGAAAACAACTAAATTTTGAACGTTCTCAGAATTCGACGAAACTTGACCCAAACGTTGGTCTAGACCCAAGCATTTGTGTTATAAATTTGCTAAGCGTAATAATAACTACAAGTTAGTATAAAAGGGAAACAAACAAGTTTTAATAAAACCGTGCAAAACAGCTAATTTTTTAGCATTCTCAGCATTGGATGAAACTTGACCCAAACGTTGGTCTAGACCCAAGGGTTTGTGTGTTAAATTTTCTAAGCGTAATAATAACTACAAGTTACTATAAAAGGAAAACAAACTTGTTTTAATAAAACCGTGCAAAACAGCTAACTTTTGGACGTTCTCAGAATTCAACGAAACTTGACCCAATCGCAGGACTAGACCCATCCATTTGTGTTGTAAATTTGCTAAGCGTAATAATAACTAGAAGTTATTATAAAAGCGAAACAAACTTGCTTTAATAAAACCGTGCAAAATAGCTAAATTTTAAACGTTTTCAGAATTCGACGAAACTTGACCCAAACGTTGGTCTAGACCCAAGCATTTGTGTTGTAAATTTGCTAAGCGTAATAATAACTACAAGTTAGTATAAAAGGGAAACAAACAAGTTTTAATAAAACCGTGCAAAACAGCTAATTTTTGAGCATTCTCAGCATTGGATGAAACTTGACCCAAACGTTGGTCTAGACCCAAGGGTTTGTGTGTTAAATTTTCTAAGCGTAATAATAACTACAAGTTACTATAAAAGGAAAACAAACTTGTTTTAATAAAACCGTGCAAAACAGCTAACTTTTGGACGTTCTCAGAATTCAACGAAACTTGACCCAATCGCAGGACTAGACCCATCCATTTGTGTTGTAAATTTGCTAAGCGTAATAATAACTAGAAGTTATTATAAAAGCGAAACAAACTTGCTTTAATAAAACCGTGCAAAATAGCTAAATTTTAAACATTTTCAGAATTCGACGACACTTGACCCAAACGTTGGTCTAGACCCAAGCATTTGTGTTGTAAATTTGCTAAGCGTAATAATAACTACAAGTTAGTATAAAAGGGAAACAAACTTGTTTTAATAAAACTGTGCAAAACAGCTAAATATTGAGCATTCTCAGAATTCGAGGAAACTTGACCCAAACGTAGGTCTAGACCCAAGATTTTGTGTGTTAAATTTTCTAAGCGTAATAATAACTACAAGTTACTATAAAAGGGAAACAAACTTGTTTTAATATAACCGTGAAAACAGCTAAATTTTGAACGTTCTCAAAATTCGACGAAACTTGAACCAAAGGTTGGTCTAGACCCAAGCATTTGTGTTGTAAATTTGCTAAGCGTAATAATAACTACAAGTTAGTATAAAAGGGAAACAAACTTGTTTTAATAAAACCGTGCAAAACAGCTAAATTTTGAGCATTCTCAGAATTCGACGAAACTTGACCCAAACGTAGGTCTAGACCCAAGAGTTTGTGTGTTAAATTTTCTAAGCGTAATAATAACTACAAGTTAGTATAAAAGGCAAACAAACTTGTTTCAATAAAACCGTGAAAACAACTAAATTTTGAACGTTCTCAGAATTCGACGAAACTTGACCCAAACGTTGGTCTAGACCCAAGCATTTGTGTTGTAAATTTGCTAAGCGTAATAATAACTACAAGTTAGTATAAAAGGGAAACAAACAAGTTTTAATAAAACCGTGCAAAACAGCTAATTTTTGAGCATTCTCAGCATTGGATGAAACTTGACCCAAACGTTGGTCTAGACCCAAGGGTTTGTGTGTTAAATTTTCTAAGCGTAATAATAACTACAAGTTACTATAAAAGGAAAACAAACTTGTTTTAATAAAACCGTGCAAAACAGCTAACTTTTGGACGTTCTCAGAATTCAACGAAACTTGACCCAATCGCAGGACTAGACCCATCCATTTGTGTTGTAAATTTTCTAAGCGTAATAATAACTAGAAGTTATTATAAAAGCGAAACAAACTTGCTTTAATAAAACCGTGCAAAATAGCTAAATTTTGAACGTTCTCAAAATTCGACGACACTTGACCCAAACGTTGGTCTAGACCCAAGCATTTGTGTTGTAAATTTGCTAAGCGTAATAATAACTACAAGTTAGTATAAAAGGGAAACAAACTTGTTTTAATAAAACTGTGCAAAACAGCTAAATATTGAGCATTCTCAGAATTCGACGAAACTTGACCCGAACGTAGGTCTAGACCCAAGATTTTGTGTGTTAAATTTTCTAAGCGTAATAATAACTACAAGTTACTATAAAAGGGAAACTAACTTGTTTTAATTTAACCGTGAAAACAGCTAAATTTTGAACGTTCTCAAAATTCGACGAAACTTCAACCAAAGGTTGGTCTAGACCCAAGCATTTGTGTTGTAAATTTGCTAAGCGTAATAATAACTACAAGTTAGTATAAAAGGGAAATAAACTTGTTTTAATAAAACCGTGCAAAACAGCTAAATTTTGAGCATTCTCAGAATTCGACGAAACTTGACCCAAACGTTGGTCTAGACCCAAGCATTTGTGTTGTAAATTTGCTAAGCGTAATAATAACTACAAGTTAGTATAAAAGGGAAACAAACTTGTTTTAATGAAACTGTGCAAAACAGCTAAATATTGAGCATTCTCAGAATTCGACGAAACTTGACTCAAACGTAGGTCTAGACCCAAGAGTTTGTGTGTTAAATTTTCTAAGCGTAATACTAACTACAAGTTACTATAAAAGGGAAACAAACTTGTTTTAATATAACCGTGAAAACCGCTAAATTTTGAACGTTCTCAGAATTAGACGAAACTTGACCCAAACGGTTGTCTAGACCCAAGCATTTGTGTTGTAAATTTGCTAAGCGTAATGATAACTACAAGTTAGTATAAAAGGGAAACAAACTTGTTTTAATAAAACCGTGCAAAACAGCTAAATTTTGAGCATTCTTAGAATTCGACGAAACTTGACCCAAACGTAGGTCTAGACCCAAGAGTTTGTGTGTTAAATTTTCTAAGCGTAATAATAACTACAAGTTAGTATAAAAGGCAAACAAACTTGTTCAATAAAACCGTGAAAACAACTAAATTTTGAACGTTCTCAGAATTCGACGAAACTTGACCCAAACGTTGGTCTAGACCCAAGCATTTGTGTTATAAATTTGCTAAGCGTAATAATAACTACAAGTTAGTATAAAAGGGAAACAAACAAGTTTTAATAAAACCGTGCAAAACAGCTAATTTTTTAGCATTCTCAGCATTGGATGAAACTTGACCCAAACGTTGGTCTAGACCCAAGGGTTTGTGTGTTAAATTTTCTAAGCGTAATAATAACTACAAGTTACTATAAAAGGAAAACAAACTTGTTTTAATAAAACCGTGCAAAACAGCTAACTTTTGGACGTTCTCAGAATTCAACGAAACTTGACCCAATCGCAGGACTAGACCCATCCATTTGTGTTGTAAATTTGCTAAGCGTAATAATAACTAGAAGTTATTATAAAAGCGAAACAAACTTGCTTTAATAAAACCGTGCAAAATAGCTAAATTTTAAACGTTTTCAGAATTCGACGAAACTTGACCCAAACGTTGGTCTAGACCCAAGCATTTGTGTTGTAAATTTGCTAAGCGTAATAATAACTACAAGTTAGTATAAAAGGGAAACAAACAAGTTTTAATAAAACCGTGCAAAACAGCTAAATTTTGAGCATTCTTAGAATTCGACGAAACTTGACCCAAACGTAGGTCTAGACCCAAGAGTTTGTGTGTTAAATTTTCTAAGCGTAATACTAACTACAAGTTACTATAAAAGGGAAACAAACTTGTTTTAATAAAACCGTGCAAAACAGCTAACTTTTGGACGTTCTCAGAATTCAACGAAACTTGACCCAATCGCAGGACTAGACCCATCCATTTGTGTTGTAAATTTGCTAAGCGTAATAATAACTAGAAGTTATTATAAAAGCGAAACAAACTTGCTTTAATAAAACCGTGCAAAATAGCTAAATTTTAAACATTTTCAGAATTCGACGACACTTGACCCAAACGTTGGTCTAGACCCAAGCATTTGTGTTGTAAATTTGCTAAGCGTAATAATAACTACAAGTTAGTATAAAAGGGAAATAAACTTGTTTTAATAAAACCGTGCAAAACAGCTAAATTTTGAGCATTCTCAGAATTCGACGAAACTTGACCCAAACGTTGGTCTAGACCCAAGCATTTGTGTTGTAAATTTGCTAAGCGTAATAATAACTACAAGTTAGTATAAAAGGGAAACAAACTTGTTTTAATGAAACTGTGCAAAACAGCTAAATATTGAGCATTCTCAGAATTCGACGAAACTTGACTCAAACGTAGGTCTAGACCCAAGAGTTTGTGTGTTAAATTTTCTAAGCGTAATACTAACTACAAGTTACTATAAAAGGGAAACAAACTTGTTTTAATATAACCGTGAAAACCGCTAAATTTTGAACGTTCTCAGAATTCGACGAAACTTGACCCAAACGGTTGTCTAGACCCAAGCATTTGTGTTGTAAATTTGCTAAGCGTAATGATAACTACAAGTTAGTATAAAAGGGAAACAAACTTGTTTTAATAAAACCGTGCAAAACAGCTAAATTTTGAGCATTCTTAGAATTCGACGAAACTTGACCCAAACGTAGGTCTAGACCCAAGAGTTTGTGTGTTAAATTTTCTAAGCGTAATAATAACTACAAGTTAGTATAAAAGGCAAACAAACTTGTTCAATAAAACCGTGAAAACAACTAAATTTTGAACGTTCTCAGAATTCGACGAAACTTGACCCAAACGTTGGTCTAGACCCAAGCATTTGTGTTATAAATTTGCTAAGCGTAATAATAACTACAAGTTAGTATAAAAGGGAAACAAACAAGTTTTAATAAAACCGTGCAAAACAGCTAATTTTTTAGCATTCTCAGCATTGGATGAAACTTGACCCAAACGTTGGTCTAGACCCAAGGGTTTGTGTGTTAAATTTTCTAAGCGTAATAATAACTACAAGTTACTATAAAAGGAAAACAAACTTGTTTTAATAAAACCGTGCAAAACAGCTAACTTTTGGACGTTCTCAGAATTCAACGAAACTTGACCCAATCGCAGGACTAGACCCATCCATTTGTGTTGTAAATTTGCTAAGCGTAATAATAACTAGAAGTTATTATAAAAGCGAAACAAACTTGCTTTAATAAAACCGTGCAAAATAGCTAAATTTTAAACGTTTTCAGAATTCGACGACACTTGACCCAAACGTTGGTCTAGACCCAAGCATTTGTGTTGTAAATTTGCTAAGCGTAATAATAACTACAAGTTAGTATAAAAGGGAAACAAACTTGTTTTAATAAAACTGTGCAAAACAGCTAAATATTGAGCATTCTCAGAATTCGAGGAAACTTGACCCAAACGTAGGTCTAGACCCAAGATTTTGTGTGTTAAATTTTCTAAGCGTAATAATAACTACAAGTTACTATAAAAGGGAAACAAACTTGTTTTAATATAACCGTGAAAACAGCTAAATTTTGAACGTTCTCAAAATTCGACGAAACTTGAACCAAAGGTTGGTCTAGACCCAAGCATTTGTGTTGTAAATTTGCTAAGCGTAATAATAACTACAAGTTAGTATAAAAGGGAAACAAACTTGTTTTAATAAAACCGTGCAAAACAGCTAAATTTTGAGCATTCTCAGAATTCGACGAAACTTGACCCAAACGTAGGTCTAGACCCAAGAGTTTGTGTGTTAAATTTTCTAAGCGTAATAATAACTACAAGTTAGTATAAAAGGCAAACAAACTTGTTTCAATAAAACCGTGAAAACAACTAAATTTTGAACGTTCTCAGAATTCGACGAAACTTGACCCAAACGTTGGTCTAGACCCAAGCATTTGTGTTGTAAATTTGCTAAGCGTAATAATAACTACAAGTTAGTATAAAAGGGAAACAAACAAGTTTTAATAAAACCGTGCAAAACAGCTAATTTTTGAGCATTCTCAGCATTGGATGAAACTTGACCCAAACGTTGGTCTAGACCCAAGGGTTTGTGTGTTAAATTTTCTAAGCGTAATAATAACTACAAGTTACTATAAAAGGAAAACAAACTTGTTTTAATAAAACCGTGCAAAACAGCTAACTTTTGGACGTTCTCAGAATTCAACGAAACTTGACCCAATCGCAGGACTAGACCCATCCATTTGTGTTGTAAATTTTCTAAGCGTAATAATAACTAGAAGTTATTATAAAAGCGAAACAAACTTGCTTTAATAAAACCGTGCAAAATAGCTAAATTTTGAACGTTCTCAAAATTCGACGACACTTGACCCAAACGTTGGTCTAGACCCAAGCATTTGTGTTGTAAATTTGCTAAGCGTAATAATAACTACAAGTTAGTATAAAAGGGAAACAAACTTGTTTTAATAAAACTGTGCAAAACAGCTAAATATTGAGCATTCTCAGAATTCGACGAAACTTGACCCGAACGTAGGTCTAGACCCAAGATTTTGTGTGTTAAATTTTCTAAGCGTAATAATAACTACAAGTTACCATAAAAGGGAAACAAACTTGTTTTAATTTAACCGTGAAAACAGCTAAATTTTGAACGTTCTCAAAATTCGACGAAACTTCAACCAAAGGTTGGTCTAGACCCAAGCATTTGTGTTGTAAATTTGCTAAGCGTAATAATAACTACAAGTTAGTATAAAAGGGAAACAAACTTGTTTTAATAAAACCGTGCAAAACAGCTAAATTTTGAGCATTCTCAGAATTCGACGAAACTTGACCCAAACGTTGGTCTAGACCCAAGCATTTGTGTTGTAAATTTGCTAAGCGTAATAATAACTACAAGTTAGTATAAAAGGGAAACAAACTTGTTTTAATGAAACTGTGCAAAACAGCTAAATATTGAGCATTCTCAGAATTCGACGAAACTTGACTCAAACGTAGGTCTAGACCCAAGAGTTTGTGTGTTAAATTTTCTAAGCGTAATACTAACTACAAGTTACTATAAAAGGGAAACAAACTTGTTTTAATATAACCGTGAAAACCGCTAAATTTTGAACGTTCTCAGAATTCGACGAAACTTGACCCAAACGGTTGTCTAGACCCAAGCATTTGTGTTGTAAATTTGCTAAGCGTAATGATAACTACAAGTTAGTATAAAAGGGAAACAAACTTGTTTTAATAAAACCGTGCAAAACAGCTAAATTTTGAGCATTCTTAGAATTCGACGAAACTTGACCCAAACGTAGGTCTAGACCCAAGAGTTTGTGTGTTAAATTTTCTAAGCGTAATAATAACTACAAGTTAGTATAAAAGGCAAACAAACTTGTTCAATAAAACCGTGAAAACAACTAAATTTTGAACGTTCTCAGAATTCGACGAAACTTGACCCAAACGTTGGTCTAGACCCAAGCATTTGTGTTATAAATTTGCTAAGCGTAATAATAACTACAAGTTAGTATAAAAGGGAAACAAACAAGTTTTAATAAAACCGTGCAAAACAGCTAATTTTTTAGCATTCTCAGCATTGGATGAAACTTGACCCAAACGTTGGTCTAGACCCAAGGGTTTGTGTGTTAAATTTTCTAAGCGTAATAATAACTACAAGTTACTATAAAAGGAAAACAAACTTGTTTTAATAAAACCGTGCAAAACAGCTAACTTTTGGACGTTCTCAGAATTCAACGAAACTTGACCCAATCGCAGGACTAGACCCATCCATTTGTGTTGTAAATTTGCTAAGCGTAATAATAACTAGAAGTTATTATAAAAGCGAAACAAACTTGCTTTAATAAAACCGTGCAAAATAGCTAAATTTTAAACATTTTCAGAATTCGACGACACTTGACCCAAACGTTGGTCTAGACCCAAGCATTTGTGTTGTAAATTTGCTAAGCGTAATAATAACTACAAGTTAGTATAAAAGGGAAACAAACTTGTTTTAATAAAACTGTGCAAAACAGCTAAATATTGAGCATTCTCAGAATTCGAGGAAACTTGACCCAAACGTAGGTCTAGACCCAAGATTTTGTGTGTTAAATTTTCTAAGCGTAATAATAACTACAAGTTACTATAAAAGGGAAACAAACTTGTTTTAATATAACCGTGAAAACAGCTAAATTTTGAACGTTCTCAAAATTCGACGAAACTTGAACCAAAGGTTGGTCTAGACCCAAGCATTTGTGTTGTAAATTTGCTAAGCGTAATAATAACTACAAGTTAGTATAAAAGGGAAACAAACTTGTTTTAATAAAACCGTGCAAAACAGCTAAATTTTGAGCATTCTCAGAATTCGACGAAACTTGACCCAAACGTAGGTCTAGACCCAAGAGTTTGTGTGTTAAATTTTCTAAGCGTAATAATAACTACAAGTTAGTATAAAAGGCAAACAAACTTGTTTCAATAAAACCGTGAAAACAACTAAATTTTGAACGTTCTCAGAATTCGACGAAACTTGACTCAAACGTTGGTCTAGACCCAAGCATTTGTGTTGTAAATTTGCTAAGCGTAATAATAACTACAAGTTAGTATAAAAGGGAAACAAACAAGTTTTAATAAAACCGTGCAAAACAGCTAATTTTTGAGCATTCTCAGCATTGGATGAAACTTGACCCAAACGTTGGTCTAGACCCAAGGGTTTGTGTGTTAAATTTTCTAAGCGTAATAATAACTCTAAGTTACTATAAAAGGAAAACAAACTTGTTTTAATAAAACCGTGCAAAACAGCTAACTTTTGGACGTTCTCAGAATTCAACGAAACTTGACCCAATCGCAGGACTAGACCCATCCATTTGTGTTGTAAATTTTCTAAGCGTAATAATAACTAGAAGTTATTATAAAAGCGAAACAAACTTGCTTTAATAAAACCGTGCAAAATAGCTAAATTTTGAACGTTCTCAAAATTCGACGACACTTGACCCAAACGTTGGTCTAGACCCAAGCATTTGTGTTGTAAATTTGCTAAGCGTAATAATAACTACAAGTTAGTATAAAAGGGAAACAAACTTGTTTTAATAAAACTGTGCAAAACAGCTAAATATTGAGCATTCTCAGAATTCGACGAAACTTGACCCGAACGTAGGTCTAGACCCAAGATTTTGTGTGTTAAATTTTCTAAGCGTAATAATAACTACAAGTTACTATAAAAGGGAAACAAACTTGTTTTAATTTAACCGTGAAAACAGCTAAATTTTGAACGTTCTCAAAATTCGACGAAACTTCAACCAAAGGTTGGTCTAGACCCAAGCATTTGTGTTGTAAATTTGCTAAGCGTAATAATAACTACAAGTTAGTATAAAAGGGAAACAAACTTGTTTTAATAAAACCGTGCAAAACAGCTAAATTTTGAGCATTCTCAGAATTCGACGAAACTTGACCCAAACGTTGGTCTAGACCCAAGCATTTGTGTTGTAAATTTGCTAAGCGTAATAATAACTACAAGTTAGTATAAAAGGGAAACAAACTTGTTTTAATGAAACTGTGCAAAACAGCTAAATATTGAGCATTCTCAGAATTCGACGAAACTTGACTCAAACGTAGGTCTAGACCCAAGAGTTTGTGTGTTAAATTTTCTAAGCGTAATACTAACTACAAGTTACTATAAAAGGGAAACAAACTTGTTTTAATATAACCGTGAAAACCGCTAAATTTTGAACGTTCTCAGAATTCGACGAAACTTGACCCAAACGGTTGTCTAGACCCAAGCATTTGTGTTGTAAATTTGCTAAGCGTAATGATAACTACAAGTTAGTATAAAAGGGAAACAAACTTGTTTTAATAAAACCGTGCAAAACAGCTAAATTTTGAGCATTCTTAGAATTCGACGAAACTTGACCCAAACGTAGGTCTAGACCCAAGAGTTTGTGTGTTAAATTTTCTAAGCGTAATAATAACTACAAGTTAGTATAAAAGGCAAACAAACTTGTTCAATAAAACCGTGAAAACAACTAAATTTTGAACGTTCTCAGAATTCGACGAAACTTGACCCAAACGTTGGTCTAGACCCAAGCATTTGTGTTATAAATTTGCTAAGCGTAATAATAACTACAAGTTAGTATAAAAGGGAAACAAACAAGTTTTAATAAAACCGTGCAAAACAGCTAATTTTTTAGCATTCTCAGCATTGGATGAAACTTGACCCAAACGTTGGTCTAGACCCAAGGGTTTGTGTGTTAAATTTTCTAAGCGTAATAATAACTACAAGTTACTATAAAAGGAAAACAAACTTGTTTTAATAAAACCGTGCAAAACAGCTAACTTTTGGACGTTCTCAGAATTCAACGAAACTTGACCCAATCGCAGGACTAGACCCATCCATTTGTGTTGTAAATTTGCTAAGCGTAATAATAACTAGAAGTTATTATAAAAGCGAAACAAACTTGCTTTAATAAAACCGTGCAAAATAGCTAAATTTTAAACGTTTTCAGAATTCGACGAAACTTGACCCAAACGTTGGTCTAGACCCAAGCATTTGTGTTGTAAATTTGCTAAGCGTAATAATAACTACAAGTTAGTATAAAAGGGAAACAAACAAGTTTTAATAAAACCGTGCAAAACAGCTAATTTTTGAGCATTCTCAGCATTGGATGAAACTTGACCCAAACGTTGGTCTAGACCCAAGGGTTTGTGTGTTAAATTTTCTAAGCGTAATAATAACTACAAGTTACTATAAAAGGAAAACAAACTTGTTTTAATAAAACCGTGCAAAACAGCTAACTTTTGGACGTTTTCAGAATTCAACGAAACTTGACCCAATCGCAGGACTAGACCCATCCATTTGTGTTGTAAATTTGCTAAGCGTAATAATAACTAGAAGTTATTATAAAAGCGAAACAAACTTGCTTTAATAAAACCGTGCAAAATAGCTAAATTTTAAACGTTTTCAGAATTCGACGACACTTGACCCAAACGTTGGTCTAGACCCAAGCATTTGTGTTGTAAATTTGCTAAGCGTAATAATAACTACAAGTTAGTATAAAAGGGAAACAAACTTGTTTTAATAAAACTGTGCAAAACAGCTAAATATTGAGCATTCTCAGAATTCGAGGAAACTTGACCCAAACGTAGGTCTAGACCCAAGATTTTGTGTGTTAAATTTTCTAAGCGTAATAATAACTACAAGTTACTATAAAAGGGAAACAAACTTGTTTTAATATAACCGTGAAAACAGCTAAATTTTGAACGTTCTCAAAATTCGACGAAACTTGAACCAAAGGTTGGTCTAGACCCAAGCATTTGTGTTGTAAATTTTCTAAGCGTAATAATAACTACAAGTTACTATAAAAGGAAAACAAACTTGTTTTAATAAAACCGTGCAAAACAGCTAACTTTTGGACGTTCTCAGAATTCAACGAAACTTGACCCAATCGCAGGACTAGACCCATCCATTTGTGTTGTAAATTTGCTAAGCGTAATAATAACTAGAAGTTATTATAAAAGCGAAACAAACTTGCTTTAATAAAACCGTGCAAAATAGCTAAATTTTAAACGTTTTCAGAATTCGACGAAACTTGACCCAAACGTTGGTCTAGACCCAAGCATTTGTGTTGTAAATTTGCTAAGCGTAATAATAAGTACAAGTTAGTATAAAAGGGAAACAAACAAGTTTTAATAAAACCGTGCAAAACAGCTAATTTTTGAGCATTCTCAGCATTGGATGAAACTTGACCCAAACGTTGGTCTAGACCCAAGGGTTTGTGTGTTAAATTTTCTAAGCGTAATAATAACTACAAGTTACTATAAAAGGAAAACAAACTTGTTTTAATAAAACCGTGCAAAACAGCTAACTTTTGGACGTTCTCAGAATTCAACGAAACTTGACCCAATCGCAGGACTAGACCCATCCATTTGTGTTGTAAATTTTCTAAGCGTAATAATAACTAGAAGTTATTATAAAAGCGAAACAAACTTGCTTTAATAAAACCGTGCAAAATAGCTAAATTTTGAACGTTCTCAAAATTCGACGACACTTGACCCAAACGTTGGTCTAGACCCAAGCATTTGTGTTGTAAATTTGCTAAGCGTAATAATAACTACAAGTTAGTATAAAAGGGAAACAAACTTGTTTTAATAAAACTGTGCAAAACAGCTAAATATTGAGCATTCTCAGAATTCGACGAAACTTGACCCGAACGTAGGTCTAGACCCAAGATTTTGTGTGTTAAATTTTCTAAGCGTAATAATAACTACAAGTTACTATAAAAGGGAAACAAACTTGTTTTAATTTAACCGTGAAAACAGCTAAATTTTGAACGTTCTCAAAATTCGACGAAACTTCAACCAAAGGTTGGTCTAGACCCAAGCATTTGTGTTGTAAATTTGCTAAGCGTAATTATAACTACAAGTTAGTATAAAAGGGAAACAAACTTGTTTTAATAAAACCGTGCAAAACAGCTAAATTTTGAGCATTCTCAGAATTCGACGAAACTTGACCCAAACGTTGGTCTAGACCCAAGCATTTGTGTTGTAAATTTGCTAAGCGTAATAATAACTACAAGTTAGTATAAAAGGGAAACAAACTTGTTTTAATGAAACTGTGCAAAACAGCTAAATATTGAGCATTCTCAGAATTCGACGAAACTTGACTCAAACGTAGGTCTAGACCCAAGAGTTTGTGTGTTAAATTTTCTAAGCGTAATACTAACTACAAGTTACTATAAAAGGGAAACAAACTTGTTTTAATATAACCGTGAAAACCGCTAAATTTTGAACGTTCTCAGAATTCGACGAAACTTGACCCAAACGGTTGTCTAGACCCAAGCATTTGTGTTGTAAATTTGCTAAGCGTAATGATAACTACAAGTTAGTATAAAAGGGAAACAAACTTGTTTTAATAAAACCGTGCAAAACAGCTAAATTTTGAGCATTCTTAGAATTCGACGAAACTTGACCCAAACGTAGGTCTAGACCCAAGAGTTTGTGTGTTAAATTTTCTAAGCGTAATAATAACTACAAGTTAGTATAAAAGGCAAACAAACTTGTTCAATAAAACCGTGAAAACAACTAAATTTTGAACGTTCTCAGAATTCGACGAAACTTGACCCAAACGTTGGTCTAGACCCAAGCATTTGTGTTATAAATTTGCTAAGCGTAATAATAACTACAAGTTAGTATAAAAGGGAAACAAACAAGTTTTAATAAAACCGTGCAAAACAGCTAATTTTTTAGCATTCTCAGCATTGGATGAAACTTGACCCAAACGTTGGTCTAGACCCAAGGGTTTGTGTGTTAAATTTTCTAAGCGTAATAATAACTACAAGTTACTATAAAAGGAAAACAAACTTGTTTTAATAAAACCGTGCAAAACAGCTAACTTTTGGACGTTCTCAGAATTCAACGAAACTTGACCCAATCGCAGGACTAGACCCATCCATTTGTGTTGTAAATTTGCTAAGCGTAATAATAACTAGAAGTTATTATAAAAGCGAAACAAACTTGCTTTAATAAAACCGTGCAAAATAGCTAAATTTTAAACATTTTCAGAATTCGACGAAACTTGACCCAAACGTTGGTCTAGACCCAAGCATTTGTGTTGTAAATTTGCTAAGCGTAATAATAACTACAAGTTAGTATAAAAGGGAAACAAACTTGTTTTAATAAAACTGTGCAAAACAGCTAAATATTGAGCATTCTCAGAATTCGAGGAAACTTGACCCAAACGTAGGTCTAGACCCAAGATTTTGTGTGTTAAATTTTCTAAGCGTAATAATAACTACAAGTTACTATAAAAGGGAAACAAACTTGTTTTAATATAACCGTGAAAACAGCTAAATTTTGAACGTTCTCAAAATTCGACGAAACTTGAACCAAAGGTTGGTCTAGACCCAAGCATTTGTGTTGTAAATTTGCTAAGCGTAATAATAACTACAAGTTAGTATAAAAGGGAAACAAACTTGTTTTAATAAAACCGTGCAAAACAGCTAAATTTTGAGCATTCTCAGAATTCGACGAAACTTGACCCAAACGTAGGTCTAGACCCAAGAGTTTGTGTGTTAAATTTTCTAAGCGTAATAATAACTACAAGTTAGTATAAAAGGCAAACAAACTTGTTTCAATAAAACCGTGAAAACAACTAAATTTTGAACGTTCTCAGAATTCGACGAAACTTGACTCAAACGTTGGTCTAGACCCAAGCATTTGTGTTGTAAATTTGCTAAGCGTAATAATAACTACAAGTTAGTATAAAAGGGAAACAAACAAGTTTTAATAAAACCGTGCAAAACAGCTAATTTTTGAGCATTCTCAGCATTGGATGAAACTTGACCCAAACGTTGGTCTAGACCCAAGGGTTTGTGTGTTAAATTTTCTAAGCGTAATAATAACTCTAAGTTACTATAAAAGGAAAACAAACTTGTTTTAATAAAACCGTGCAAAACAGCTAACTTTTGGACGTTCTCAGAATTCAACGAAACTTGACCCAATCGCAGGACTAGACCCATCCATTTGTGTTGTAAATTTTCTAAGCGTAATAATAACTAGAAGTTATTATAAAAGCGAAACAAACTTGCTTTAATAAAACCGTGCAAAATAGCTAAATTTTGAACGTTCTCAAAATTCGACGACACTTGACCCAAACGTTGGTCTAGACCCAAGCATTTGTGTTGTAAATTTGCTAAGCGTAATAATAACTACAAGTTAGTATAAAAGGGAAACAAACTTGTTTTAATAAAACTGTGCAAAACAGCTAAATATTGAGCATTCTCAGAATTCGACGAAACTTGACCCGAACGTAGGTCTAGACCCAAGATTTTGTGTGTTAAATTTTCTAAGCGTAATAATAACTACAAGTTACTATAAAAGGGAAACAAACTTGTTTTAATTTAACCGTGAAAACAGCTAAATTTTGAACGTTCTCAAAATTCGACGAAACTTCAACCAAAGGTTGGTCTAGACCCAAGCATTTGTGTTGTAAATTTGCTAAGCGTAATAATAACTACAAGTTAGTATAAAAGGGAAACAAACTTGTTTTAATAAAACCGTGCAAAACAGCTAAATTTTGAGCATTCTCAGAATTCGACGAAACTTGACCCAAACGTTGGTCTAGACCCAAGCATTTGTGTTGTAAATTTGCTAAGCGTAATAATAACTACAAGTTAGTATAAAAGGGAAACAAACTTGTTTTAATGAAACTGTGCAAAACAGCTAAATATTGAGCATTCTCAGAATTCGACGAAACTTGACTCAAACGTAGGTCTAGACCCAAGAGTTTGTGTGTTAAATTTTCTAAGCGTAATACTAACTACAAGTTACTATAAAAGGGAAACAAACTTGTTTTAATATAACCGTGAAAACCGCTAAATTTTGAACGTTCTCAGAATTCGACGAAACTTGACCCAAACGGTTGTCTAGACCCAAGCATTTGTGTTGTAAATTTGCTAAGCGTAATGATAACTACAAGTTAGTATAAAAGTGAAACAAACTTGTTTTAATAAAACCGTGCAAAACAGCTAAATTTTGAGCATTCTTAGAATTCGACGAAACTTGACCCAAACGTAGGTCTAGACCCAAGAGTTTGTGTGTTAAATTTTCTAAGCGTAATAATAACTACAAGTTAGTATAAAAGGCAAACAAACTTGTTCAATAAAACCGTGAAAACAACTAAATTTTGAACGTTCTCAGAATTCGACGAAACTTGACCCAAACGTTGGTCTAGACCCAAGCATTTGTGTTATAAATTTGCTAAGCGTAATAATAACTACAAGTTAGTATAAAAGGGAAACAAACAAGTTTTAATAAAACCGTGCAAAACAGCTAATTTTTTAGCATTCTCAGCATTGGATGAAACTTGACCCAAACGTTGGTCTAGACCCAAGGGTTTGTGTGTTAAATTTTCTAAGCGTAATAATAACTACAAGTTACTATAAAAGGAAAACAAACTTGTTTTAATAAAACCGTGCAAAACAGCTAACTTTTGGACGTTCTCAGAATTCAACGAAACTTGACCCAATCGCAGGACTAGACCCATCCATTTGTGTTGTAAATTTGCTAAGCGTAATAATAACTAGAAGTTATTATAAAAGCGAAACAAACTTGCTTTAATAAAACCGTGCAAAATAGCTAAATTTTAAACGTTTTCAGAATTCGACGAAACTTGACCCAAACGTTGGTCTAGACCCAAGCATTTGTGTTGTAAATTTGCTAAGCGTAATAATAACTACAAGTTAGTATAAAAGGGAAACAAACAAGTTTTAATAAAACCGTGCAAAACAGCTAATTTTTGAGCATTCTCAGCATTGGATGAAACTTGACCCAAACGTTGGTCTAGACCCAAGGGTTTGTGTGTTAAATTTTCTAAGCGTAATAATAACTACAAGTTACTATAAAAGGAAAACAAACTTGTTTTAATAAAACCGTGCAAAACAGCTAACTTTTGGACGTTTTCAGAATTCAACGAAACTTGACCCAATCGCAGGACTAGACCCATCCATTTGTGTTGTAAATTTGCTAAGCGTAATAATAACTAGAAGTTATTATAAAAGCGAAACAAACTTGCTTTAATAAAACCGTGCAAAATAGCTAAATTTTAAACGTTTTCAGAATTCGACGACACTTGACCCAAACGTTGGTCTAGACCCAAGCATTTGTGTTGTAAATTTGCTAAGCGTAATAATAACTACAAGTTAGTATAAAAGGGAAACAAACTTGTTTTAATAAAACTGTGCAAAACAGCTAAATATTGAGCATTCTCAGAATTCGAGGAAACTTGACCCAAACGTAGGTCTAGACCCAAGATTTTGTGTGTTAAATTTTCTAAGCGTAATAATAACTACAAGTTACTATAAAAGGGAAACAAACTTGTTTTAATATAACCGTGAAAACAGCTAAATTTTGAACGTTCTCAAAATTCGACGAAACTTGAACCAAAGGTTGGTCTAGACCCAAGCATTTGTGTTGTAAATTTTCTAAGCGTAATAATAACTACAAGTTACTATAAAAGGAAAACAAACTTGTTTTAATAAAACCGTGCAAAACAGCTAACTTTTGGACGTTCTCAGAATTCAACGAAACTTGACCCAATCGCAGGACTAGACCCATCCATTTGTGTTGTAAATTTGCTAAGCGTAATAATAACTAGAAGTTATTATAAAAGCGAAACAAACTTGCTTTAATAAAACCGTGCAAAATAGCTAAATTTTAAACGTTTTCAGAATTCGACGAAACTTGACCCAAACGTTGGTCTAGACCCAAGCATTTGTGTTGTAAATTTGCTAAGCGTAATAATAAGTACAAGTTAGTATAAAAGGGAAACAAACAAGTTTTAATAAAACCGTGCAAAACAGCTAATTTTTGAGCATTCTCAGCATTGGATGAAACTTGACCCAAACGTTGGTCTAGACCCAAGGGTTTGTGTGTTAAATTTTCTAAGCGTAATAATAACTACAAGTTACTATAAAAGGAAAACAAACTTGTTTTAATAAAACCGTGCAAAACAGCTAACTTTTGGACGTTCTCAGAATTCAACGAAACTTGACCCAATCGCAGGACTAGACCCATCCATTTGTGTTGTAAATTTTCTAAGCGTAATAATAACTAGAAGTTATTATAAAAGCGAAACAAACTTGCTTTAATAAAACCGTGCAAAATAGCTAAATTTTGAACGTTCTCAAAATTCGACGACACTTGACCCAAACGTTGGTCTAGACCCAAGCATTTGTGTTGTAAATTTGCTAAGCGTAATAATAACTACAAGTTAGTATAAAAGGGAAACAAACTTGTTTTAATAAAACTGTGCAAAACAGCTAAATATTGAGCATTCTCAGAATTCGACGAAACTTGACCCGAACGTAGGTCTAGACCCAAGATTTTGTGTGTTAAATTTTCTAAGCGTAATAATAACTACAAGTTACTATAAAAGGGAAACAAACTTGTTTTAATTTAACCGTGAAAACAGCTAAATTTTGAACGTTCTCAAAATTCGACGAAACTTCAACCAAAGGTTGGTCTAGACCCAAGCATTTGTGTTGTAAATTTGCTAAGCGTAATTATAACTACAAGTTAGTATAAAAGGGAAACAAACTTGTTTTAATAAAACCGTGCAAAACAGCTAAATTTTGAGCATTCTCAGAATTCGACGAAACTTGACCCAAACGTTGGTCTAGACCCAAGCATTTGTGTTGTAAATTTGCTAAGCGTAATAATAACTACAAGTTAGTATAAAAGGGAAACAAACTTGTTTTAATGAAACTGTGCAAAACAGCTAAATATTGAGCATTCTCAGAATTCGACGAAACTTGACTCAAACGTAGGTCTAGACCCAAGAGTTTGTGTGTTAAATTTTCTAAGCGTAATACTAACTACAAGTTACTATAAAAGGGAAACAAACTTGTTTTAATATAACCGTGAAAACCGCTAAATTTTGAACGTTCTCAGAATTCGACGAAACTTGACCCAAACGGTTGTCTAGACCCAAGCATTTGTGTTGTAAATTTGCTAAGCGTAATGATAACTACAAGTTAGTATAAAAGGGAAACAAACTTGTTTTAATAAAACCGTGCAAAACAGCTAAATTTTGAGCATTCTTAGAATTCGACGAAACTTGACCCAAACGTAGGTCTAGACCCAAGAGTTTGTGTGTTAAATTTTCTAAGCGTAATAATAACTACAAGTTAGTATAAAAGGCAAACAAACTTGTTCAATAAAACCGTGAAAACAACTAAATTTTGAACGTTCTCAGAATTCGACGAAACTTGACCCAAACGTTGGTCTAGACCCAAGCATTTGTGTTATAAATTTGCTAAGCGTAATAATAACTACAAGTTAGTATAAAAGGGAAACAAACAAGTTTTAATAAAACCGTGCAAAACAGCTAATTTTTTAGCATTCTCAGCATTGGATGAAACTTGACCCAAACGTTGGTCTAGACCCAAGGGTTTGTGTGTTAAATTTTCTAAGCGTAATAATAACTACAAGTTACTATAAAAGGAAAACAAACTTGTTTTAATAAAACCGTGCAAAACAGCTAACTTTTGGACGTTCTCAGAATTCAACGAAACTTGACCCAATCGCAGGACTAGACCCATCCATTTGTGTTGTAAATTTGCTAAGCGTAATAATAACTAGAAGTTATTATAAAAGCGAAACAAACTTGCTTTAATAAAACCGTGCAAAATAGCTAAATTTTAAACGTTTTCAGAATTCGACGACACTTGACCCAAACGTTGGTCTAGACCCAAGCATTTGTGTTGTAAATTTGCTAAGCGTAATAATAAGTACAAGTTAGTATAAAAGGGAAACAAACTTGTTTTAATAAAACTGTGCAAAACAGCTAAATATTGAGCATTCTCAGAATTCGAGGAAACTTGACCCAAACGTAGGTCTAGACCCAAGATTTTGTGTGTTAAATTTTCTAAGCGTAATAATAACTACAAGTTACTATAAAAGGGAAACAAACTTGTTTTAATATAACCGTGAAAACAGCTAAATTTTGAACGTTCTCAAAATTCGACGAAACTTGAACCAAAGGTTGGTCTAGACCCAAGCATTTGTGTTGTAAATTTGCTAAGCGTAATAATAACTACAAGTTAGTATAAAAGGGAAACAAACTTGTTTTAATAAAACCGTGCAAAACAGCTAAATTTTGAGCATTCTCAGAATTCGACGAAACTTGACCCAAACGTAGGTCTAGACCCAAGAGTTTGTGTGTTAAATTTTCTAAGCGTAATAATAACTACAAGTTAGTATAAAAGGCAAACAAACTTGTTTCAATAAAACCGTGAAAACAACTAAATTTTGAACGTTCTCAGAATTCGACGAAACTTGACCCAAACGTTGGTCTAGACCCAAGCATTTGTGTTGTAAATTTGCTAAGCGTAATAATAACTACAAGTTAGTATAAAAGGGAAACAAACAAGTTTTAATAAAACCGTGCAAAACAGCTAATTTTTGAGCATTCTCAGCATTGGATGAAACTTGACCCAAACGTTGGTCTAGACCCAAGGGTTTGTGTGTTAAATTTTCTAAGCGTAATAATAACTACAAGTTACTATAAAAGGAAAACAAACTTGTTTTAATAAAACCGTGCAAAACAGCTAACTTTTGGACGTTCTCAGAATTCAACGAAACTTGACCCAATCGCAGGACTAGACCCATCCATTTGTGTTGTAAATTTTCTAAGCGTAATAATAACTAGAAGTTATTATAAAAGCGAAACAAACTTGCTTTAATAAAACCGTGCAAAATAGCTAAATTTTGAACGTTCTCAAAATTCGACGACACTTGACCCAAACGTTGGTCTAGACCCAAGCATTTGTGTTGTAAATTTGCTAAGCGTAATAATAACTACAAGTTAGTATAAAAGGGAAACAAACTTGTTTTAATAAAACTGTGCAAAACAGCTAAATATTGAGCATTCTCAGAATTCGACGAAACTTGACCCGAACGTAGGTCTAGACCCAAGATTTTGTGTGTTAAATTTTCTAAGCGTAATAATAACTACAAGTTACTATAAAAGGGAAACAAACTTGTTTTAATTTAACCGTGAAAACAGCTAAATTTTGAACGTTCTCAAAATTCGACGAAACTTCAACCAAAGGTTGGTCTAGACCCAAGCATTTGTGTTGTAAATTTGCTAAGCGTAATAATAACTACAAGTTAGTATAAAAGGGAAACAAACTTGTTTTAATAAAACCGTGCAAAACAGCTAAATTTTGAGCATTCTTAGAATTCGACGAAACTTGACCCAAACGTAGGTCTAGACCCAAGAGTTTGTGTGTTAAATTTTCTAAGCGTAATAATAACTACAAGTTAGTATAAAAGGCAAACAAACTTGTTCAATAAAACCGTGAAAACAACTAAATTTTGAACGTTCTCAGAATTCGACGAAACTTGACCCAAACGTTGGTCTAGACCCAAGCATTTGTGTTATAAATTTGCTAAGCGTAATAATAACTACAAGTTAGTATAAAAGGGAAACAAACAAGTTTTAATAAAACCGTGCAAAACAGCTAATTTTTTAGCATTCTCAGCATTGGATGAAACTTGACCCAAACGTTGGTCTAGACCCAAGGGTTTGTGTGTTAAATTTTCTAAGCGTAATAATAACTACAAGTTACTATAAAAGGAAAACAAACTTGTTTTAATAAAACCGTGCAAAACAGCTAACTTTTGGACGTTCTCAGAATTCAACGAAACTTGACCCAATCGCAGGACTAGACCCATCCATTTGTGTTGTAAATTTGCTAAGCGTAATAATAACTAGAAGTTATTATAAAAGCGAAACAAACTTGCTTTAATAAAACCGTGCAAAATAGCTAAATTTTAAACGTTTTCAGAATTCGACGACACTTGACCCAAACGTTGGTCTAGACCCAAGCATTTGTGTTGTAAATTTGCTAAGCGTAATAATAAGTACAAGTTAGTATAAAAGGGAAACAAACTTGTTTTAATAAAACTGTGCAAAACAGCTAAATATTGAGCATTCTCAGAATTCGAGGAAACTTGACCCAAACGTAGGTCTAGACCCAAGATTTTGTGTGTTAAATTTTCTAAGCGTAATAATAACTACAAGTTACTATAAAAGGGAAACAAACTTGTTTTAATATAACCGTGAAAACAGCTAAATTTTGAACGTTCTCAAAATTCGACGAAACTTGAACCAAAGGTTGGTCTAGACCCAAGCATTTGTGTTGTAAATTTGCTAAGCGTAATAATAACTACAAGTTAGTATAAAAGGGAAACAAACTTGTTTTAATAAAACCGTGCAAAACAGCTAAATTTTGAGCATTCTCAGAATTCGACGAAACTTGACCCAAACGTAGGTCTAGACCCAAGAGTTTGTGTGTTAAATTTTCTAAGCGTAATAATAACTACAAGTTAGTATAAAAGGCAAACAAACTTGTTTCAATAAAACCGTGAAAACAACTAAATTTTGAACGTTCTCAGAATTCGACGAAACTTGACCCAAACGTTGGTCTAGACCCAAGCATTTGTGTTGTAAATTTGCTAAGCGTAATAATAACTACAAGTTAGTATAAAAGGGAAACAAACAAGTTTTAATAAAACCGTGCAAAACAGCTAATTTTTGAGCATTCTCAGCATTGGATGAAACTTGACCCAAACGTTGGTCTAGACCCAAGGGTTTGTGTGTTAAATTTTCTAAGCGTAATAATAACTACAAGTTACTATAAAAGGAAAACAAACTTGTTTTAATAAAACCGTGCAAAACAGCTAACTTTTGGACGTTCTCAGAATTCAACGAAACTTGACCCAATCGCAGGACTAGACCCATCCATTTGTGTTGTAAATTTTCTAAGCGTAATAATAACTAGAAGTTATTATAAAAGCGAAACAAACTTGCTTTAATAAAACCGTGCAAAATAGCTAAATTTTGAACGTTCTCAAAATTCGACGACACTTGACCCAAACGTTGGTCTAGACCCAAGCATTTGTGTTGTAAATTTGCTAAGCGTAATAATAACTACAAGTTAGTATAAAAGGGAAACAAACTTGTTTTAATAAAACTGTGCAAAACAGCTAAATATTGAGCATTCTCAGAATTCGACGAAACTTGACCCGAACGTAGGTCTAGACCCAAGATTTTGTGTGTTAAATTTTCTAAGCGTAATAATAACTACAAGTTACTATAAAAGGGAAACAAACTTGTTTTAATTTAACCGTGAAAACAGCTAAATTTTGAACGTTCTCAAAATTCGACGAAACTTCAACCAAAGGTTGGTCTAGACCCAAGCATTTGTGTTGTAAATTTGCTAAGCGTAATAATAACTACAAGTTAGTATAAAAGGGAAACAAACTTGTTTTAATAAAACCGTGCAAAACAGCTAAATTTTGAGCATTCTCAGAATTCGACGAAACTTGACCCAAACGTTGGTCTAGACCCAAGCATTTGTGTTGTAAATTTGCTAAGCGTAATAATAACTACAAGTTAGTATAAAAGGGAAACAAACTTGTTTTAATGAAACTGTGCAAAACAGCTAAATATTGAGCATTCTCAGAATTCGACGAAACTTGACTCAAACGTAGGTCTAGACCCAAGAGTTTGTGTGTTAAATTTTCTAAGCGTAATACTAACTACAAGTTACTATAAAAGGGAAACAAACTTGTTTTAATATAACCGTGAAAACCGCTAAATTTTGAACGTTCTCAGAATTCGACGAAACTTGACCCAAACGGTTGTCTAGACCCAAGCATTTGTGTTGTAAATTTGCTAAGCGTAATGATAACTACAAGTTAGTATAAAAGGGAAACAAACTTGTTTTAATAAAACCGTGCAAAACAGCTAAATTTTGAGCATTCTTAGAATTCGACGAAACTTGACCCAAACGTAGGTCTAGACCCAAGAGTTTGTGTGTTAAATTTTCTAAGCGTAATAATAACTACAAGTTAGTATAAAAGGCAAACAAACTTGTTCAATAAAACCGTGAAAACAACTAAATTTTGAACGTTCTCAGAATTCGACGAAACTTGACCCAAACGTTGGTCTAGACCCAAGCATTTGTGTTATAAATTTGCTAAGCGTAATAATAACTACAAGTTAGTATAAAAGGGAAACAAACAAGTTTTAATAAAACCGTGCAAAACAGCTAATTTTTTAGCATTCTCAGCATTGGATGAAACTTGACCCAAACGTTGGTCTAGACCCAAGGGTTTGTGTGTTAAATTTTCTAAGCGTAATAATAACTACAAGTTACTATAAAAGGAAAACAAACTTGTTTTAATAAAACCGTGCAAAACAGCTAACTTTTGGACGTTCTCAGAATTCAACGAAACTTGACCCAATCGCAGGACTAGACCCATCCATTTGTGTTGTAAATTTGCTAAGCGTAATAATAACTAGAAGTTATTATAAAAGCGAAACAAACTTGCTTTAATAAAACCGTGCAAAATAGCTAAATTTTAAACGTTTTCAGAATTCGACGAAACTTGACCCAAACGTTGGTCTAGACCCAAGCATTTGTGTTGTAAATTTGCTAAGCGTAATAATAACTACAAGTTAGTATAAAAGGGAAACAAACAAGTTTTAATAAAACCGTGCAAAACAGCTAATTTTTGAGCATTCTCAGCATTGGATGAAACTTGACCCAAACGTTGGTCTAGACCCAAGGGTTTGTGTGTTAAATTTTCTAAGCGTAATAATAACTACAAGTTACTATAAAAGGAAAACAAACTTGTTTTAATAAAACCGTGCAAAACAGCTAACTTTTGGACGTTCTCAGAATTCAACGAAACTTGACCCAATCGCAGGACTAGACCCATCCATTTGTGTTGTAAATTTGCTAAGCGTAATAATAACTAGAAGTTATTATAAAAGCGAAACAAACTTGCTTTAATAAAACCGTGCAAAATAGCTAAATTTTAAACGTTTTCAGAATTCGACGACACTTGACCCAAACGTTGGTCTAGACCCAAGCATTTGTGTTGTAAATTTGCTAAGCGTAATAATAACTACAAGTTAGTATAAAAGGGAAACAAACTTGTTTTAATAAAACTGTGCAAAACAGCTAAATATTGAGCATTCTCAGAATTCGAGGAAACTTGACCCAAACGTAGGTCTAGACCCAAGATTTTGTGTGTTAAATTTTCTAAGCGTAATAATAACTACAAGTTACTATAAAAGGGAAACAAACTTGTTTTAATATAACCGTGAAAACAGCTAAATTTTGAACGTTCTCAAAATTCGACGAAACTTGAACCAAAGGTTGGTCTAGACCCCAGCATTTGTGTTGTAAATTTGCTAAGCGTAATAATAACTACAAGTTAGTATAAAAGGGAAACAAACTTGTTTTAATAAAACCGTGCAAAACAGCTAAATTTTGAGCATTCTCAGAATTCGACGAAACTTGACCCAAACGTAGGTCTAGACCCAAGAGTTTGTGTGTTAAATTTTCTAAGCGTAATAATAACTACAAGTTAGTATAAAAGGCAAACAAACTTGTTTCAATAAAACCGTGAAAACAACTAAATTTTGAACGTTCTCAGAATTCGACGAAACTTGACCCAAACGTTGGTCTAGACCCAAGCATTTGTGTTGTAAATTTGCTAAGCGTAATAATAACTACAAGTTAGTATAAAAGGGAAACAAACAAGTTTTAATAAAACCGTGCAAAACAGCTAATTTTTGAGCATTCTCAGCATTGGATGAAACTTGACCCAAACGTTGGTCTAGACCCAAGGGTTTGTGTGTTAAATTTTCTAAGCGTAATAATAACTACAAGTTACTATAAAAGGAAAACAAACTTGTTTTAATAAAACCGTGCAAAACAGCTAACTTTTGGACGTTCTCAGAATTCAACGAAACTTGACCCAATCGCAGGACTAGACCCATCCATTTGTGTTGTAAATTTTCTAAGCGTAATAATAACTAGAAGTTATTATAAAAGCGAAACAAACTTGCTTTAATAAAACCGTGCAAAATAGCTAAATTTTGAACGTTCTCAAAATTCGACGACACTTGACCCAAACGTTGGTCTAGACCCAAGCATTTGTGTTGTAAATTTGCTAAGCGTAATAATAACTACAAGTTAGTATAAAAGGGAAACAAACTTGTTTTAATAAAACTGTGCAAAACAGCTAAATATTGAGCATTCTCAGAATTCGACGAAACTTGACCCGAACGTAGGTCTAGACCCAAGATTTTGTGTGTTAAATTTTCTAAGCGTAATAATAACTACAAGTTACTATAAAAGGGAAACAAACTTGTTTTAATTTAACCGTGAAAACAGCTAAATTTTGAACGTTCTCAAAATTCGACGAAACTTCAACCAAAGGTTGGTCTAGACCCAAGCATTTGTGTTGTAAATTTGCTAAGCGTAATAATAACTACAAGTTAGTATAAAAGGGAAACAAACTTGTTTTAATAAAACCGTGCAAAACAGCTAAATTTTGAGCATTCTCAGAATTCGACGAAACTTGACCCAAACGTTGGTCTAGACCCAAGCATTTGTGTTGTAAATTTGCTAAGCGTAATAATAACTACAAGTTAGTATAAAAGGGAAACAAACTTGTTTTAATGAAACTGTGCAAAACAGCTAAATATTGAGCATTCTCAGAATTCGACGAAACTTGACTCAAACGTAGGTCTAGACCCAAGAGTTTGTGTGTTAAATTTTCTAAGCGTAATACTAACTACAAGTTACTATAAAAGGGAAACAAACTTGTTTTAATATAACCGTGAAAACCGCTAAATTTTGAACGTTCTCAGAATTCGACGAAACTTGACCCAAACGGTTGTCTAGACCCAAGCATTTGTGTTGTAAATTTGCTAAGCGTAATGATAACTACAAGTTAGTATAAAAGGGAAACAAACTTGTTTTAATAAAACCGTGCAAAACAGCTAAATTTTGAGCATTCTTAGAATTCGACGAAACTTGACCCAAACGTAGGTCTAGACCCAAGAGTTTGTGTGTTAAATTTTCTAAGCGTAATAATAACTACAAGTTAGTATAAAAGGCAAACAAACTTGTTCAATAAAACCGTGAAAACAACTAAATTTTGAACGTTCTCAGAATTCGACGAAACTTGACCCAAACGTTGGTCTAGACCCAAGCATTTGTGTTATAAATTTGCTAAGCGTAATAATAACTACAAGTTAGTATAAAAGGGAAACAAACAAGTTTTAATAAAACCGTGCAAAACAGCTAATTTTTTAGCATTCTCAGCATTGGATGAAACTTGACCCAAACGTTGGTCTAGACCCAAGGGTTTGTGTGTTAAATTTTCTAAGCGTAATAATAACTACAAGTTACTATAAAAGGAAAACAAACTTGTTTTAATAAAACCGTGCAAAACAGCTAACTTTTGGACGTTCTCAGAATTCAACGAAACTTGACCCAATCGCAGGACTAGACCCATCCATTTGTGTTGTAAATTTGCTAAGCGTAATAATAACTAGAAGTTATTATAAAAGCGAAACAAACTTGCTTTAATAAAACCGTGCAAAATAGCTAAATTTTAAACGTTTTCAGAATTCGACGACACTTGACCCAAACGTTGGTCTAGACCCAAGCATTTGTGTTGTAAATTTGCTAAGCGTAATAATAACTACAAGTTAGTATAAAAGGGAAACAAACTTGTTTTAATAAAACTGTGCAAAACAGCTAAATATTGAGCATTCTCAGAATTCGAGGAAACTTGACCCAAACGTAGGTCTAGACCCAAGATTTTGTGTGTTAAATTTTCTAAGCGTAATAATAACTACAAGTTACTATAAAAGGGAAACAAACTTGTTTTAATATAACCGTGAAAACAGCTAAATTTTGAACGTTCTCAAAATTCGACGAAACTTGAACCAAAGGTTGGTCTAGACCCAAGCATTTGTGTTGTAAATTTGCTAAGCGTAATAATAACTACAAGTTAGTATAAAAGGGAAACAAACTTGTTTTAATAAAACCGTGCAAAACAGCTAAATTTTGAGCATTCTCAGAATTCGACGAAACTTGACCCAAACGTAGGTCTAGACCCAAGAGTTTGTGTGTTAAATTTTCTAAGCGTAATAATAACTACAAGTTAGTATAAAAGGCAAACAAACTTGTTTCAATAAAACCGTGAAAACAACTAAATTTTGAACGTTCTCAGAATTCGACGAAACTTGACCCAAACGTTGGTCTAGACCCAAGCATTTGTGTTGTAAATTTGCTAAGCGTAATAATAACTACAAGTTAGTATAAAAGGGAAACAAACAAGTTTTAATAAAACCGTGCAAAACAGCTAATTTTTGAGCATTCTCAGCATTGGATGAAACTTGACCCAAACGTTGGTCTAGACCCAAGGGTTTGTGTGTTAAATTTTCTAAGCGTAATAATAACTACAAGTTACTATAAAAGGAAAACAAACTTGTTTTAATAAAACCGTGCAAAACAGCTAACTTTTGGACGTTCTCAGAATTCAACGAAACTTGACCCAATCGCAGGACTAGACCCATCCATTTGTGTTGTAAATTTTCTAAGCGTAATAATAACTAGAAGTTATTATAAAAGCGAAACAAACTTGCTTTAATAAAACCGTGCAAAATAGCTAAATTTTGAACGTTCTCAAAATTCGACGACACTTGACCCAAACGTTGGTCTAGACCCAAGCATTTGTGTTGTAAATTTGCTAAGCGTAATAATAACTACAAGTTAGTATAAAAGGGAAACAAACTTGTTTTAATAAAACTGTGCAAAACAGCTAAATATTGAGCATTCTCAGAATTCGACGAAACTTGACCCGAACGTAGGTCTAGACCCAAGATTTTGTGTGTTAAATTTTCTAAGCGTAATAATAACTACAAGTTACTATAAAAGGGAATCAAACTTGTTTTAATTTAACCGTGAAAACAGCTAAATTTTGAACGTTCTCAAAATTCGACGAAACTTCAACCAAAGGTTGGTCTAGACCCAAGCATTTGTGTTGTAAATTTGCTAAGCGTAATAATAACTACAAGTTAGTATAAAAGGGAAACAAACTTGTTTTAATAAAACCGTGCAAAACAGCTAAATTTTGAGCATTCTCAGAATTCGACGAAACTTGACCCAAACGTTGGTCTAGACCCAAGCATTTGTGTTGTAAATTTGCTAAGCGTAATAATAACTACAAGTTAGTATAAAAGGGAAACAAACTTGTTTTAATGAAACTGTGCAAAACAGCTAAATATTGAGCATTCTCAGAATTCGACGAAACTTGACTCAAACGTAGGTCTAGACCCAAGAGTTTGTGTGTTAAATTTTCTAAGCGTAATACTAACTACAAGTTACTATAAAAGGGAAACAAACTTGTTTTAATATAACCGTGAAAACCGCTAAATTTTGAACGTTCTCAGAATTCGACGAAACTTGACCCAAACGGTTGTCTAGACCCAAGCATTTGTGTTGTAAATTTGCTAAGCGTAATGATAACTACAAGTTAGTATAAAAGGGAAACAAACTTGTTTTAATAAAACCGTGCAAAACAGCTAAATTTTGAGCATTCTTAGAATTCGACGAAACTTGACCCAAACGTAGGTCTAGACCCAAGAGTTTGTGTGTTAAATTTTCTAAGCGTAATAATAACTACAAGTTAGTATAAAAGGCAAACAAACTTGTTCAATAAAACCGTGAAAACAACTAAATTTTGAACGTTCTCAGAATTCGACGAAACTTGACCCAAACGTTGGTCTAGACCCAAGCATTTGTGTTATAAATTTGCTAAGCGTAATAATAACTACAAGTTAGTATAAAAGGGAAACAAACAAGTTTTAATAAAACCGTGCAAAACAGCTAATTTTTTAGCATTCTCAGCATTGGATGAAACTTGACCCAAACGTTGGTCTAGACCCAAGGGTTTGTGTGTTAAATTTTCTAAGCGTAATAATAACTACAAGTTACTATAAAAGGAAAACAAACTTGTTTTAATAAAACCGTGCAAAACAGCTAACTTTTGGACGTTCTCAGAATTCAACGAAACTTGACCCAATCGCAGGACTAGACCCATCCATTTGTGTTGTAAATTTGCTAAGCGTAATAATAACTAGAAGTTATTATAAAAGCGAAACAAACTTGCTTTAATAAAACCGTGCAAAATAGCTAAATTTTAAACGTTTTCAGAATTCGACGACACTTGACCCAAACGTTGGTCTAGACCCAAGCATTTGTGTTGTAAATTTGCTAAGCGTAATAATAACTACAAGTTAGTATAAAAGGGAAACAAACTTGTTTTAATAAAACTGTGCAAAACAGCTAAATATTGAGCATTCTTAGAATTCGAGGAAACTTGACCCAAACGTAGGTCTAGACCCAAGATTTTGTGTGTTAAATTTTCTAAGCGTAATAATAACTACAAGTTACTATAAAAGGGAAACAAACTTGTTTTAATATAACCGTGAAAACAGCTAAATTTTGAACGTTCTCAAAATTCGACGAAACTTGAACCAAAGGTTGGTCTAGACCCAAGCATTTGTGTTGTAAATTTGCTAAGCGTAATAATAACTACAAGTTAGTATAAAAGGGAAACAAACTTGTTTTAATAAAACCGTGCAAAACAGCTAAATTTTGAGCATTCTCAGAATTCGACGAAACTTGACCCAAACGTAGGTCTAGACCCAAGAGTTTGTGTGTTAAATTTTCTAAGCGTAATAATAACTACAAGTTAGTATAAAAGGCAAACAAACTTGTTTCAATAAAACCGTGAAAACAACTAAATTTTGAACGTTCTCAGAATTCGACGAAACTTGACCCAAACGTTGGTCTAGACCCAAGCATTTGTGTTGTAAATTTGCTAAGCGTAATAATAACTACAAGTTAGTATAAAAGGGAAACAAACAAGTTTTAATAAAACCGTGCAAAACAGCTAATTTTTGAGCATTCTCAGCATTGGATGAAACTTGACCCAAACGTTGGTCTAGACCCAAGGGTTTGTGTGTTAAATTTTCTAAGCGTAATAATAACTACAAGTTACTATAAAAGGAAAACAAACTTGTTTTAATAAAACCGTGCAAAACAGCTAACTTTTGGACGTTCTCAGAATTCAACGAAACTTGACCCAATCGCAGGACTAGACCCATCCATTTGTGTTGTAAATTTTCTAAGCGTAATAATAACTAGAAGTTATTATAAAAGCGAAACAAACTTGCTTTAATAAAACCGTGCAAAATAGCTAAATTTTGAACGTTCTCAAAATTCGACGACACTTGACCCAAACGTTGGTCTAGACCCAAGCATTTGTGTTGTAAATTTGCTAAGCGTAATAATAACTACAAGTTAGTATAAAAGGGAAACAAACTTGTTTTAATAAAACTGTGCAAAACAGCTAAATATTGAGCATTCTCAGAATTCGACGAAACTTGACCCGAACGTAGGTCTAGACCCAAGATTTTGTGTGTTAAATTTTCTAAGCGTAATAATAACTACAAGTTACTATAAAAGGGAAACAAACTTGTTTTAATTTAACCGTGAAAACAGCTAAATTTTGAACGTTCTCAAAATTCGACGAAACTTCAACCAAAGGTTGGTCTAGACCCAAGCATTTGTGTTGTAAATTTGCTAAGCGTAATAATAACTACAAGTTAGTATAAAAGGGAAACAAACTTGTTTTAATAAAACCGTGCAAAACAGCTAAATTTTGAGCATTCTCAGAATTCGACGAAACTTGACCCAAACGTTGGTCTAGACCCAAGCATTTGTGTTGTAAATTTGCTAAGCGTAATAATAACTACAAGTTAGTATAAAAGGGAAACAAACTTGTTTTAATGAAACTGTGCAAAACAGCTAAATATTGAGCATTCTCAGAATTCGATGAAACTTGACTCAAACGTAGGTCTAGACCCAAGAGTTTGTGTGTTAAATTTTCTAAGCGTAATACTAACTACAAGTTACTATAAAAGGGAAACAAACTTGTTTTAATATAACCGTGAAAACCGCTAAATTTTGAACGTTCTCAGAATTCGACGAAAC
Organism: Sesamum indicum; assembly: GCF_026168435.1. Lineage (NCBI taxonomy): Eukaryota > Viridiplantae > Streptophyta > Magnoliopsida > Lamiales > Pedaliaceae > Sesamum > Sesamum indicum. The sequence goes on along the minus strand of NC_142658.1, from coordinate 9,035,424 downwards.
TTGACCCAAACGGTTGTCTAGACCCAAGCATTTGTGTTGTAAATTTGCTAAGCGTAATGATAACTACAAGTTAGTATAAAAGGGAAACAAACTTGTTTTAATAAAACCGTGCAAAACAGCTAAATTTTGAGCATTCTTAGAATTCGACGAAACTTGACCCAAACGTAGGTCTAGACCCAAGAGTTTGTGTGTTAAATTTTCTAAGCGTAATAATAACTACAAGTTAGTATAAAAGGCAAACAAACTTGTTCAATAAAACCGTGAAAACAACTAAATTTTGAACGTTCTCAGAATTCGACGAAACTTGACCCAAACGTTGGTCTAGACCCAAGCATTTGTGTTATAAATTTGCTAAGCGTAATAATAACTACAAGTTAGTATAAAAGGGAAACAAACAAGTTTTAATAAAACCGTGCAAAACAGCTAATTTTTTAGCATTCTCAGCATTGGATGAAACTTGACCCAAACGTTGGTCTAGACCCAAGGGTTTGTGTGTTAAATTTTCTAAGCGTAATAATAACTACAAGTTACTATAAAAGGAAAACAAACTTGTTTTAATAAAACCGTGCAAAACAGCTAACTTTTGGACGTTCTCAGAATTCAACGAAACTTGACCCAATCGCAGGACTAGACCCATCCATTTGTGTTGTAAATTTGCTAAGCGTAATAATAACTAGAAGTTATTATAAAAGCGAAACAAACTTGCTTTAATAAAACCGTGCAAAATAGCTAAATTTTAAACGTTTTCAGAATTCGACGAAACTTGACCCAAACGTTGGTCTAGACCCAAGCATTTGTGTTGTAAATTTGCTAAGCGTAATAATAACTACAAGTTAGTATAAAAGGGAAACAAACAAGTTTTAATAAAACCGTGCAAAACAGCTAATTTTTGAGCATTCTCAGCATTGGATGAAACTTGACCCAAACGTTGGTCTAGACCCAAGGGTTTGTGTGTTAAATTTTCTAAGCGTAATAATAACTACAAGTTACTATAAAAGGAAAACAAACTTGTTTTAATAAAACCGTGCAAAACAGCTAACTTTTGGACGTTCTCAGAATTCAACGAAACTTGACCCAATCGCAGGACTAGACCCATCCATTTGTGTTGTAAATTTTCTAAGCGTAATAATAACTAGAAGTTATTATAAAAGCGAAACAAACTTGCTTTAATAAAACCGTGCAAAATAGCTAAATTTTGAACGTTCTCAAAATTCGACGACACTTGACCCAAACGTTGGTCTAGACCCAAGCATTTGTGTTGTAAATTTGCTAAGCGTAATAATAACTACAAGTTAGTATAAAAGGGAAACAAACTTGTTTTAATAAAACTGTGCAAAACAGCTAAATATTGAGCATTCTCAGAATTCGACGAAACTTGACCCGAACGTAGGTCTAGACCCAAGATTTTGTGTGTTAAATTTTCTAAGCGTAATAATAACTACAAGTTACTATAAAAGGGAAACAAACTTGTTTTAATTTAACCGTGAAAACAGCTAAATTTTGAACGTTCTCAAAATTCGACGAAACTTCAACCAAAGGTTGGTCTAGACCCAAGCATTTGTGTTGTAAATTTGCTAAGCGTAATAATAACTACAAGTTAGTATAAAAGGGAAACAAACTTGTTTTAATAAAACCGTGCAAAACAGCTAAATTTTGAGCATTCTCAGAATTCGACGAAACTTGACCCAAACGTTGGTCTAGACCCAAGCATTTGTGTTGTAAATTTGCTAAGCGTAATAATAACTACAAGTTAGTATAAAAGGGAAACAAACTTGTTTTAATGAAACTGTGCAAAACAGCTAAATATTGAGCATTCTCAGAATTCGACGAAACTTGACTCAAACGTAGGTCTAGACCCAAGAGTTTGTGTGTTAAATTTTCTAAGCGTAATACTAACTACAAGTTACTATAAAAGGGAAACAAACTTGTTTTAATATAACCGTGAAAACCGCTAAATTTTGAACGTTCTCAGAATTCGACGAAACTTGACCCAAACGGTTGTCTAGACCCAAGCATTTGTGTTGTAAATTTGCTAAGCGTAATGATAACTACAAGTTAGTATAAAAGGGAAACAAACTTGTTTTAATAAAACCGTGCAAAACAGCTAAATTTTGAGCATTCTTAGAATTCGACGAAACTTGACCCAAACGTAGGTCTAGACCCAAGAGTTTGTGTGTTAAATTTTCTAAGCGTAATAATAACTACAAGTTAGTATAAAAGGCAAACAAACTTGTTCAATAAAACCGTGAAAACAACTAAATTTTGAACGTTCTCAGAATTCGACGAAACTTGACCCAAACGTTGGTCTAGACCCAAGCATTTGTGTTATAAATTTGCTAAGCGTAATAATAACTACAAGTTAGTATAAAAGGGAAACAAACAAGTTTTAATAAAACCGTGCAAAACAGCTAATTTTTTAGCATTCTCAGCATTGGATGAAACTTGACCCAAACGTTGGTCTAGACCCAAGGGTTTGTGTGTTAAATTTTCTAAGCGTAATAATAACTACAAGTTACTATAAAAGGAAAACAAACTTGTTTTAATAAAACCGTGCAAAACAGCTAACTTTTGGACGTTCTCAGAATTCAACGAAACTTGACCCAATCGCAGGACTAGACCCATCCATTTGTGTTGTAAATTTGCTAAGCGTAATAATAACTAGAAGTTATTATAAAAGCGAAACAAACTTGCTTTAATAAAACCGTGCAAAATAGCTAAATTTTAAACGTTTTCAGAATTCGACGACACTTGACCCAAACGTTGGTCTAGACCCAAGCATTTGTGTTGTAAATTTGCTAAGCGTAATAATAACTACAAGTTAGTATAAAAGGGAAACAAACTTGTTTTAATAAAACTGTGCAAAACAGCTAAATATTGAGCATTCTCAGAATTCGAGGAAACTTGACCCAAACGTAGGTCTAGACCCAAGATTTTGTGTGTTAAATTTTCTAAGCGTAATAATAACTACAAGTTACTATAAAAGGGAAACAAACTTGTTTTAATATAACCGTGAAAACAGCTAAATTTTGAACGTTCTCAAAATTCGACGAAACTTGAACCAAAGGTTGGTCTAGACCCAAGCATTTGTGTTGTAAATTTGCTAAGCGTAATAATAACTACAAGTTAGTATAAAAGGGAAACAAACTTGTTTTAATAAAACCGTGCAAAACAGCTAAATTTTGAGCATTCTCAGAATTCGACGAAACTTGACCCAAACGTAGGTCTAGACCCAAGAGTTTGTGTGTTAAATTTTCTAAGCGTAATAATAACTACAAGTTAGTATAAAAGGCAAACAAACTTGTTTCAATAAAACCGTGAAAACAACTAAATTTTGAACGTTCTCAGAATTCGACGAAACTTGACCCAAACGTTGGTCTAGACCCAAGCATTTGTGTTGTAAATTTGCTAAGCGTAATAATAACTACAAGTTAGTATAAAAGGGAAACAAACAAGTTTTAATAAAACCGTGCAAAACAGCTAATTTTTGAGCATTCTCAGCATTGGATGAAACTTGACCCAAACGTTGGTCTAGACCCAAGGGTTTGTGTGTTAAATTTTCTAAGCGTAATAATAACTACAAGTTACTATAAAAGGAAAACAAACTTGTTTTAATAAAACCGTGCAAAACAGCTAACTTTTGGACGTTCTCAGAATTCAACGAAACTTGACCCAATCGCAGGACTAGACCCATCCATTTGTGTTGTAAATTTTCTAAGCGTAATAATAACTAGAAGTTATTATAAAAGCGAAACAAACTTGCTTTAATAAAACCGTGCAAAATAGCTAAATTTTGAACGTTCTCAAAATTCGACGACACTTGACCCAAACGTTGGTCTAGACCCAAGCATTTGTGTTGTAAATTTGCTAAGCGTAATAATAACTACAAGTTAGTATAAAAGGGAAACAAACTTGTTTTAATAAAACTGTGCAAAACAGCTAAATATTGAGCATTCTCAGAATTCGACGAAACTTGACCCGAACGTAGGTCTAGACCCAAGATTTTGTGTGTTAAATTTTCTAAGCGTAATAATAACTACAAGTTACTATAAAAGGGAATCAAACTTGTTTTAATTTAACCGTGAAAACAGCTAAATTTTGAACGTTCTCAAAATTCGACGAAACTTCAACCAAAGGTTGGTCTAGACCCAAGCATTTGTGTTGTAAATTTGCTAAGCGTAATAATAACTACAAGTTAGTATAAAAGGGAAACAAACTTGTTTTAATAAAACCGTGCAAAACAGCTAAATTTTGAGCATTCTCAGAATTCGACGAAACTTGACCCAAACGTTGGTCTAGACCCAAGCATTTGTGTTGTAAATTTGCTAAGCGTAATAATAACTACAAGTTAGTATAAAAGGGAAACAAACTTGTTTTAATGAAACTGTGCAAAACAGCTAAATATTGAGCATTCTCAGAATTCGACGAAACTTGACTCAAACGTAGGTCTAGACCCAAGAGTTTGTGTGTTAAATTTTCTAAGCGTAATACTAACTACAAGTTACTATAAAAGGGAAACAAACTTGTTTTAATATAACCGTGAAAACCGCTAAATTTTGAACGTTCTCAGAATTCGACGAAACTTGACCCAAACGGTTGTCTAGACCCAAGCATTTGTGTTGTAAATTTGCTAAGCGTAATGATAACTACAAGTTAGTATAAAAGGGAAACAAACTTGTTTTAATAAAACCGTGCAAAACAGCTAAATTTTGAGCATTCTTAGAATTCGACGAAACTTGACCCAAACGTAGGTCTAGACCCAAGAGTTTGTGTGTTAAATTTTCTAAGCGTAATAATAACTACAAGTTAGTATAAAAGGCAAACAAACTTGTTCAATAAAACCGTGAAAACAACTAAATTTTGAACGTTCTCAGAATTCGACGAAACTTGACCCAAACGTTGGTCTAGACCCAAGCATTTGTGTTATAAATTTGCTAAGCGTAATAATAACTACAAGTTAGTATAAAAGGGAAACAAACAAGTTTTAATAAAACCGTGCAAAACAGCTAATTTTTTAGCATTCTCAGCATTGGATGAAACTTGACCCAAACGTTGGTCTAGACCCAAGGGTTTGTGTGTTAAATTTTCTAAGCGTAATAATAACTACAAGTTACTATAAAAGGAAAACAAACTTGTTTTAATAAAACCGTGCAAAACAGCTAACTTTTGGACGTTCTCAGAATTCAACGAAACTTGACCCAATCGCAGGACTAGACCCATCCATTTGTGTTGTAAATTTGCTAAGCGTAATAATAACTAGAAGTTATTATAAAAGCGAAACAAACTTGCTTTAATAAAACCGTGCAAAATAGCTAAATTTTAAACGTTTTCAGAATTCGACGACACTTGACCCAAACGTTGGTCTAGACCCAAGCATTTGTGTTGTAAATTTGCTAAGCGTAATAATAACTACAAGTTAGTATAAAAGGGAAACAAACTTGTTTTAATAAAACTGTGCAAAACAGCTAAATATTGAGCATTCTTAGAATTCGAGGAAACTTGACCCAAACGTAGGTCTAGACCCAAGATTTTGTGTGTTAAATTTTCTAAGCGTAATAATAACTACAAGTTACTATAAAAGGGAAACAAACTTGTTTTAATATAACCGTGAAAACAGCTAAATTTTGAACGTTCTCAAAATTCGACGAAACTTGAACCAAAGGTTGGTCTAGACCCAAGCATTTGTGTTGTAAATTTGCTAAGCGTAATAATAACTACAAGTTAGTATAAAAGGGAAACAAACTTGTTTTAATAAAACCGTGCAAAACAGCTAAATTTTGAGCATTCTCAGAATTCGACGAAACTTGACCCAAACGTAGGTCTAGACCCAAGAGTTTGTGTGTTAAATTTTCTAAGCGTAATAATAACTACAAGTTAGTATAAAAGGCAAACAAACTTGTTTCAATAAAACCGTGAAAACAACTAAATTTTGAACGTTCTCAGAATTCGACGAAACTTGACCCAAACGTTGGTCTAGACCCAAGCATTTGTGTTGTAAATTTGCTAAGCGTAATAATAACTACAAGTTAGTATAAAAGGGAAACAAACAAGTTTTAATAAAACCGTGCAAAACAGCTAATTTTTGAGCATTCTCAGCATTGGATGAAACTTGACCCAAACGTTGGTCTAGACCCAAGGGTTTGTGTGTTAAATTTTCTAAGCGTAATAATAACTACAAGTTACTATAAAAGGAAAACAAACTTGTTTTAATAAAACCGTGCAAAACAGCTAACTTTTGGACGTTCTCAGAATTCAACGAAACTTGACCCAATCGCAGGACTAGACCCATCCATTTGTGTTGTAAATTTTCTAAGCGTAATAATAACTAGAAGTTATTATAAAAGCGAAACAAACTTGCTTTAATAAAACCGTGCAAAATAGCTAAATTTTGAACGTTCTCAAAATTCGACGACACTTGACCCAAACGTTGGTCTAGACCCAAGCATTTGTGTTGTAAATTTGCTAAGCGTAATAATAACTACAAGTTAGTATAAAAGGGAAACAAACTTGTTTTAATAAAACTGTGCAAAACAGCTAAATATTGAGCATTCTCAGAATTCGACGAAACTTGACCCGAACGTAGGTCTAGACCCAAGATTTTGTGTGTTAAATTTTCTAAGCGTAATAATAACTACAAGTTACTATAAAAGGGAAACAAACTTGTTTTAATTTAACCGTGAAAACAGCTAAATTTTGAACGTTCTCAAAATTCGACGAAACTTCAACCAAAGGTTGGTCTAGACCCAAGCATTTGTGTTGTAAATTTGCTAAGCGTAATAATAACTACAAGTTAGTATAAAAGGGAAACAAACTTGTTTTAATAAAACCGTGCAAAACAGCTAAATTTTGAGCATTCTCAGAATTCGACGAAACTTGACCCAAACGTTGGTCTAGACCCAAGCATTTGTGTTGTAAATTTGCTAAGCGTAATAATAACTACAAGTTAGTATAAAAGGGAAACAAACTTGTTTTAATGAAACTGTGCAAAACAGCTAAATATTGAGCATTCTCAGAATTCGATGAAACTTGACTCAAACGTAGGTCTAGACCCAAGAGTTTGTGTGTTAAATTTTCTAAGCGTAATACTAACTACAAGTTACTATAAAAGGGAAACAAACTTGTTTTAATATAACCGTGAAAACCGCTAAATTTTGAACGTTCTCAGAATTCGACGAAACTTGACCCAAACGGTTGTCTAGACCCAAGCATTTGTGTTGTAAATTTGCTAAGCGTAATGATAACTACAAGTTAGTATAAAAGGGAAACAAACTTGTTTTAATAAAACCGTGCAAAACAGCTAAATTTTGAGCATTCTTAGAATTCGACGAAACTTGACCCAAACGTAGGTCTAGACCCAAGAGTTTGTGTGTTAAATTTTCTAAGCGTAATAATAACTACAAGTTAGTATAAAAGGCAAACAAACTTGTTCAATAAAACCGTGAAAACAACTAAATTTTGAACGTTCTCAGAATTCGACGAAACTTGACCCAAACGTTGGTCTAGACCCAAGCATTTGTGTTATAAATTTGCTAAGCGTAATAATAACTACAAGTTAGTATAAAAGGGAAACAAACAAGTTTTAATAAAACCGTGCAAAACAGCTAATTTTTTAGCATTCTCAGCATTGGATGAAACTTGACCCAAACGTTGGTCTAGACCCAAGGGTTTGTGTGTTAAATTTTCTAAGCGTAATAATAACTACAAGTTACTATAAAAGGAAAACAAACTTGTTTTAATAAAACCGTGCAAAACAGCTAACTTTTGGACGTTCTCAGAATTCAACGAAACTTGACCCAATCGCAGGACTAGACCCATCCATTTGTGTTGTAAATTTGCTAAGCGTAATAATAACTAGAAGTTATTATAAAAGCGAAACAAACTTGCTTTAATAAAACCGTGCAAAATAGCTAAATTTTAAACGTTTTCAGAATTCGACGAAACTTGACCCAAACGTTGGTCTAGACCCAAGCATTTGTGTTGTAAATTTGCTAAGCGTAATAATAACTACAAGTTAGTATAAAAGGGAAACAAACAAGTTTTAATAAAACCGTGCAAAACAGCTAATTTTTGAGCATTCTCAGCATTGGATGAAACTTGACCCAAACGTTGGTCTAGACCCAAGGGTTTGTGTGTTAAATTTTCTAAGCGTAATAATAACTACAAGTTACTATAAAAGGAAAACAAACTTGTTTTAATAAAACCGTGCAAAACAGCTAACTTTTGGACGTTCTCAGAATTCAACGAAACTTGACCCAATCGCAGGACTAGACCCATCCATTTGTGTTGTAAATTTTCTAAGCGTAATAATAACTAGAAGTTATTATAAAAGCGAAACAAACTTGCTTTAATAAAACCGTGCAAAATAGCTAAATTTTGAACGTTCTCAAAATTCGACGACACTTGACCCAAACGTTGGTCTAGACCCAAGCATTTGTGTTGTAAATTTGCTAAGCGTAATAATAACTACAAGTTAGTATAAAAGGGAAACACACTTGTTTTAATAAAACTGTGCAAAACAGCTAAATATTGAGCATTCTCAGAATTCGACGAAACTTGACCCGAACGTAGGTCTAGACCCAAGATTTTGTGTGTTAAATTTTCTAAGCGTAATAATAACTACAAGTTACTATAAAAGGGAAACAAACTTGTTTTAATTTAACCGTGAAAACAGCTAAATTTTGAACGTTCTCAAAATTCGACGAAACTTCAACCAAAGGTTGGTCTAGACCCAAGCATTTGTGTTGTAAATTTGCTAAGCGTAATAATAACTACAAGTTAGTATAAAAGGGAAACAAACTTGTTTTAATAAAACCGTGCAAAACAGCTAAATTTTGAGCATTCTCAGAATTCGACGAAACTTGACCCAAACGTTGGTCTAGACCCAAGCATTTGTGTTGTAAATTTGCTAAGCGTAATAATAACTACAAGTTAGTATAAAAGGGAAACAAACTTGTTTTAATGAAACTGTGCAAAACAGCTAAATATTGAGCATTCTCAGAATTCGACGAAACTTGACTCAAACGTAGGTCTAGACCCAAGAGTTTGTGTGTTAAATTTTCTAAGCGTAATACTAACTACAAGTTACTATAAAAGGGAAACAAACTTGTTTTAATATAACCGTGAAAACCGCTAAATTTTGAACGTTCTCAGAATTCGACGAAACTTGACCCAAACGGTTGTCTAGACCCAAGCATTTGTGTTGTAAATTTGCTAAGCGTAATGATAACTACAAGTTAGTATAAAAGGGAAACAAACTTGTTTTAATAAAACCGTGCAAAACAGCTAAATTTTGAGCATTCTTAGAATTCGACGAAACTTGACCCAAACGTAGGTCTAGACCCAAGAGTTTGTGTGTTAAATTTTCTAAGCGTAATAATAACTACAAGTTAGTATAAAAGGCAAACAAACTTGTTCAATAAAACCGTGAAAACAACTAAATTTTGAACGTTCTCAGAATTCGACGAAACTTGACCCAAACGTTGGTCTAGACCCAAGCATTTGTGTTATAAATTTGCTAAGCGTAATAATAACTACAAGTTAGTATAAAAGGGAAACAAACAAGTTTTAATAAAACCGTGCAAAACAGCTAATTTTTTAGCATTCTCAGCATTGGATGAAACTTGACCCAAACGTTGGTCTAGACCCAAGGGTTTGTGTGTTAAATTTTCTAAGCGTAATAATAACTACAAGTTACTATAAAAGGAAAACAAACTTGTTTTAATAAAACCGTGCAAAACAGCTAACTTTTGGACGTTCTCAGAATTCAACGAAACTTGACCCAATCGCAGGACTAGACCCATCCATTTGTGTTGTAAATTTGCTAAGCGTAATAATAACTAGAAGTTATTATAAAAGCGAAACAAACTTGCTTTAATAAAACCGTGCAAAATAGCTAAATTTTAAACGTTTTCAGAATTCGACGACACTTGACCCAAACGTTGGTCTAGACCCAAGCATTTGTGTTGTAAATTTGCTAAGCGTAATAATAAGTACAAGTTAGTATAAAAGGGAAACAAACTTGTTTTAATAAAACTGTGCAAAACAGCTAAATATTGAGCATTCTCAGAATTCGAGGAAACTTGACCCAAACGTAGGTCTAGACCCAAGATTTTGTGTGTTAAATTTTCTAAGCGTAATAATAACTACAAGTTACTATAAAAGGGAAACAAACTTGTTTTAATATAACCGTGAAAACAGCTAAATTTTGAACGTTCTCAAAATTCGACGAAACTTGAACCAAAGGTTGGTCTAGACCCAAGCATTTGTGTTGTAAATTTGCTAAGCGTAATAATAACTACAAGTTAGTATAAAAGGGAAACAAACTTGTTTTAATAAAACCGTGCAAAACAGCTAAATTTTGAGCATTCTCAGAATTCGACGAAACTTGACCCAAACGTAGGTCTAGACCCAAGAGTTTGTGTGTTAAATTTTCTAAGCGTAATAATAACTACAAGTTAGTATAAAAGGCAAACAAACTTGTTTCAATAAAACCGTGAAAACAACTAAATTTTGAACGTTCTCAGAATTCGACGAAACTTGACCCAAACGTTGGTCTAGACCCAAGCATTTGTGTTGTAAATTTGCTAAGCGTAATAATAACTACAAGTTAGTATAAAAGGGAAACAAACAAGTTTTAATAAAACCGTGCAAAACAGCTAATTTTTGAGCATTCTCAGCATTGGATGAAACTTGACCCAAACGTTGGTCTAGACCCAAGGGTTTGTGTGTTAAATTTTCTAAGCGTAATAATAACTACAAGTTACTATAAAAGGAAAACAAACTTGTTTTAATAAAACCGTGCAAAACAGCTAACTTTTGGACGTTCTCAGAATTCAACGAAACTTGACCCAATCGCAGGACTAGACCCATCCATTTGTGTTGTAAATTTTCTAAGCGTAATAATAACTAGAAGTTATTATAAAAGCGAAACAAACTTGCTTTAATAAAACCGTGCAAAATAGCTAAATTTTGAACGTTCTCAAAATTCGACGACACTTGACCCAAACGTTGGTCTAGACCCAAGCATTTGTGTTGTAAATTTGCTAAGCGTAATAATAACTACAAGTTAGTATAAAAGGGTAACAAACTTGTTTTAATAAAACTGTGCAAAACAGCTAAATATTGAGCATTCTCAGAATTCGACGAAACTTGACCCGAACGTAGGTCTAGACCCAAGATTTTGTGTGTTAAATTTTCTAAGCGTAATAATAACTACAAGTTACTATAAAAGGGAAACAAACTTGTTTTAATTTAACCGTGAAAACAGCTAAATTTTGAACGTTCTCAAAATTCGACGAAACTTCAACCAAAGGTTGGTCTAGACCCAAGCATTTGTGTTGTAAATTTGCTAAGCGTAATAATAACTACAAGTTAGTATAAAAGGGAAACAAACTTGTTTTAATAAAACCGTGCAAAACAGCTAAATTTTGAGCATTCTCAGAATTCGACGAAACTTGACCCAAACGTTGGTCTAGACCCAAGCATTTGTGTTGTAAATTTGCTAAGCGTAATAATAACTACAAGTTAGTATAAAAGGGAAACAAACTTGTTTTAATGAAACTGTGCAAAACAGCTAAATATTGAGCATTCTCAGAATTCGACGAAACTTGACTCAAACGTAGGTCTAGACCCAAGAGTTTGTGTGTTAAATTTTCTAAGCGTAATACTAACTACAAGTTACTATAAAAGGGAAACAAACTTGTTTTAATATAACCGTGAAAACCGCTAAATTTTGAACGTTCTCAGAATTCGACGAAACTTGACCCAAACGGTTGTCTAGACCCAAGCATTTGTGTTGTAAATTTGCTAAGCGTAATGATAACTACAAGTTAGTATAAAAGGGAAACAAACTTGTTTTAATAAAACCGTGCAAAACAGCTAAATTTTGAGCATTCTTAGAATTCGACGAAACTTGACCCAAACGTAGGTCTAGACCCAAGAGTTTGTGTGTTAAATTTTCTAAGCGTAATAATAACTACAAGTTAGTATAAAAGGCAAACAAACTTGTTTCAATAAAACCGTGAAAACAACTAAATTTTGAACGTTCTCAGAATTCGACGAAACTTGACCCAAACGTTGGTCTAGACCCAAGCATTTGTGTTATAAATTTGCTAAGCGTAATAATAACTACAAGTTAGTATAAAAGGGAAACAAACAAGTTTTAATAAAACCGTGCAAAACAGCTAATTTTTTAGCATTCTCAGCATTGGATGAAACTTGACCCAAACGTTGGTCTAGACCCAAGGGTTTGTGTGTTAAATTTTCTAAGCGTAATAATAACTACAAGTTACTATAAAAGGAAAACAAACTTGTTTTAATAAAACCGTGCAAAACAGCTAACTTTTGGACGTTCTCAGAATTCAACGAAACTTGACCCAATCGCAGGACTAGACCCATCCATTTGTGTTGTAAATTTTCTAAGCGTAATAATAACTAGAAGTTATTATAAAAGCGAAACAAACTTGCTTTAATAAAACCGTGCAAAATAGCTAAATTTTGAACGTTCTCAAAATTCGACGACACTTGACCCAAACGTTGGTCTAGACCCAAGCATTTGTGTTGTAAATTTGCTAAGCGTAATAATAACTACAAGTTAGTATAAAAGGGAAACAAACTTGTTTTAATAAAACTGTGCAAAACAGCTAAATATTGAGCATTCTCAGAATTCGACGAAACTTGACCCGAACGTAGGTCTAGACCCAAGATTTTGTGTGTTAAATTTTCTAAGCGTAATAATAACTACAAGTTACTATAAAAGGGAAACAAACTTGTTTTAATTTAACCGTGAAAACAGCTAAATTTTGAACGTTCTCAAAATTCGACGAAACTTCAACCAAAGGTTGGTCTAGACCCAAGCATTTGTGTTGTAAATTTGCTAAGCGTAATAATAACTACAAGTTAGTATAAAAGGGAAACAAACTTGTTTTAATAAAACCGTGCAAAACAGCTAAATTTTGAGCATTCTCAGAATTCGACGAAACTTGACCCAAACGTTGGTCTAGACCCAAGCATTTGTGTTGTAAATTTGCTAAGCGTAATAATAACTACAAGTTAGTATAAAAGGGAAACAAACTTGTTTTAATGAAACTGTGCAAAACAGCTAAATATTGAGCATTCTCAGAATTCGATGAAACTTGACTCAAACGTAGGTCTAGACCCAAGAGTTTGTGTGTTAAATTTTCTAAGCGTAATACTAACTACAAGTTACTATAAAAGGGAAACAAACTTGTTTTAATATAACCGTGAAAACCGCTAAATTTTGAACGTTCTCAGAATTCGACGAAACTTGACCCAAACGGTTGTCTAGACCCAAGCATTTGTGTTGTAAATTTGCTAAGCGTAATGATAACTACAAGTTAGTATAAAAGGGAAACAAACTTGTTTTAATAAAACCGTGCAAAACAGCTAAATTTTGAGCATTCTTAGAATTCGACGAAACTTGACCCAAACGTAGGTCTAGACCCAAGAGTTTGTGTGTTAAATTTTCTAAGCGTAATAATAACTACAAGTTAGTATAAAAGGCAAACAAACTTGTTCAATAAAACCGTGAAAACAACTAAATTTTGAACGTTCTCAGAATTCGACGAAACTTGACCCAAACGTTGGTCTAGACCCAAGCATTTGTGTTATAAATTTGCTAAGCGTAATAATAACTACAAGTTAGTATAAAAGGGAAACAAACAAGTTTTAATAAAACCGTGCAAAACAGCTAATTTTTTAGCATTCTCAGCATTGGATGAAACTTGACCCAAACGTTGGTCTAGACCCAAGGGTTTGTGTGTTAAATTTTCTAAGCGTAATAATAACTACAAGTTACTATAAAAGGAAAACAAACTTGTTTTAATAAAACCGTGCAAAACAGCTAACTTTTGGACGTTCTCAGAATTCAACGAAACTTGACCCAATCGCAGGACTAGACCCATCCATTTGTGTTGTAAATTTGCTAAGCGTAATAATAACTAGAAGTTATTATAAAAGCGAAACAAACTTGCTTTAATAAAACCGTGCAAAATAGCTAAATTTTAAACGTTTTCAGAATTCGACGACACTTGACCCAAACGTTGGTCTAGACCCAAGCATTTGTGTTGTAAATTTGCTAAGCGTAATAATAAGTACAAGTTAGTATAAAAGGGAAACAAACTTGTTTTAATAAAACTGTGCAAAACAGCTAAATATTGAGCATTCTCAGAATTCGAGGAAACTTGACCCAAACGTAGGTCTAGACCCAAGATTTTGTGTGTTAAATTTTCTAAGCGTAATAATAACTACAAGTTACTATAAAAGGGAAACAAACTTGTTTTAATATAACCGTGAAAACAGCTAAATTTTGAACGTTCTCAAAATTCGACGAAACTTGAACCAAAGGTTGGTCTAGACCCAAGCATTTGTGTTGTAAATTTGCTAAGCGTAATAATAACTACAAGTTAGTATAAAAGGGAAACAAACTTGTTTTAATAAAACCGTGCAAAACAGCTAAATTTTGAGCATTCTCAGAATTCGACGAAACTTGACCCAAACGTAGGTCTAGACCCAAGAGTTTGTGTGTTAAATTTTCTAAGCGTAATAATAACTACAAGTTAGTATAAAAGGCAAACAAACTTGTTTCAATAAAACCGTGAAAACAACTAAATTTTGAACGTTCTCAGAATTCGACGAAACTTGACCCAAACGTTGGTCTAGACCCAAGCATTTGTGTTGTAAATTTGC